>NC_053161.1:91682299-92303549 GCF_016835505.1 Polypterus senegalus
ATTTGGGATTAGAATAAATACATGGTGCTAAAGTAAACCCTGATTTTAACAGGTTAAACATTTCAATGCCTAAGGCAATTTTTGCTGTTGTCAAAATTTTTGTTAAAAGTTAATGATTATATTTGATGCGATTGCAACAGAGGAATCAAATGAAACTGGTAGATTTCATCCCAAGCAGCTTTTAAATGTGAAATTTTTAGTAATCATTAACTGCTTTTGAAGACAGGGAGGTACGGCGGGATTGTATTGTTTGTCTAAGTGGTGAATTCTGATAGGTGTGCCCTACATGTTGTGTTTATATTAGTCTGTTTGCATTCTCCTGGGGTATGGGGGCTACAGAGCTCTGAGCTTTCATTAGGATATGCACTGTTTAGAAATGAATTGCATTATATTCTTTATCGGCCTTAATCTTATATTATTTGTGTGTACCTTGTCCTTGCTGCCAGCCACAATTTGCTGCTTCTATTCAGGGCTGAAAACTGAATCTGTGTCTTTAACCATGTAGGTAGCTAGTGCGGATACTAGTGCCCGATGATTTCTGTATTAAATTGTTTGTCAGACATGTGAAGTAATAATGGCACATTCACAAAATCCTGTTTTTAAACATTGCTGTTTGTGCAGCAAATCTAACTTGTTCGAGTTATGCTGATTGATTTAAGACAACAGGGTGGAGATATGTGACCAGGAATGAGCTTGACATTGAGTCTTCATCATGTTGCTGAAGTTATTATGTTTATATGCATCATCATGTATTGTTTGAGTGCATAGGTACAGTTGCAAGCATTTTGTGCAAACTATTTTGTTTTTATCCTTTTCTTTGCTATTGTCTTTCTGATGACATTGTTCATCACTTTTAAATACAATTTGTTGTACAGCATTTTTTGTGTGCTTTTTGTCTATTATGTATTTTGTTTTTAACTATGTTATATTCATAAATAAAGGCAACATTCTGGGAATATCAATACAAATACACCATATCAGAAATTAGTTCAATTATAAATAGATTGCTTGTGTTACTGATTGTTTAAGTAAATTTATCTTAAATTTGAAAAGCTTTTAACTTATATGAATATACCAAATCTACTAATGCATGTTCTTCTTTAATTTTTTTTACATATAGTTAACAGTTTAGTAGTTGGCTTTTTCAGCAATATCTGGTGCTTATACAGGTAAAATACAAACAGTAAAACATTAAATTATTAGCAATATTGTCTTATATGTAACTAAAGCGCAAAAGCCATGAATAATTTGTCTTTTAAAATCATTTTGAAACAAAGATCTTGAAATATGCTCTGAAAAGCATCTTCTATAATGAAGTCTTCTGTATAGAAATCCAAAAGGAAACATCAGTACTCCTTTTTGATTTCCAGGCTTAGGCTTTTTAGCACAGTAAACATCTCTTAATGCAAATTTGGCATGACATGGCTATTAGTATTCCACTCATGAAATGAGCTGCACTGAATACTACGCTCACTTAATAGGGAAGATTTCCAATCAGCAGGACTGCAGTTTTGTTTTCAAGCTGTTTGTTCTTATTGAGCATATTTGCCATATGCTTGCAGAAGCCAATTAAATGACCACCAATTATTTTTCAAAACATATTTTTAATAGAAATTATTATATCTCTTTATTATAACATCAATGCTTATTTGCAGAGTGAAAATTAAGGATTGTAAATGAAATTATTTACCTATTTCTTTAATCTTGATGTGTATATATTTTCACTTGCAGGAAGTATATAAAAAGTGCTATTTTTTTCACTTGTCATTACGGAGTACATAGGAAGACCCCAAGAATGGATAAGCAGGTGTGTCAGGTTCAGATTCAGCTAGGAAGGTTCCCTCTTCCATTGTAAGGTGTGTTTCTTCCTGAATGGAAATTTCAGTAGGAAGATATGTATAATATACAGCATGTTTTTCATTTCTTAGTGCCTACATGATGTAAGTATACTGTGCTTACAAAAGAAAGAATGTCCTGCAAACTGTAGCCACTGTAATGAACTAGCAATAAAGGTACTAAAATGTACAATAAGTACTTATCTAAAAAGTGTTTACTGTATGCCTTTTGTATAAATGTTAAGCCAATGAAGGTAACAAAAGAGTATTTATACAAGTATATCTAAAACAATGTACAGTACTACTTGTACTAACTGTATTGATGTAATGGAATGAAAAGTGATTGGAGACAAGTGAAAAAACTTTATGGTTCCGTTGACACAGAAGCAGAAGAAAGCAAATGTCTGCTTTATCACTATCCTTGTACAATGCTTTCAAAGGCTATCAATAGTGAAAAAAATGTTTATTGGTCATTTTGGTCAGCTCCATAAACCAGAGTAATTACAGATTGGAAAAGTGTATTTCAGCTATCGAATATCTATATATATAATTCACTAAGGCTAGACAACCGTGGAAAGCACACCGGAAGGGGCATGGATTCACTAAGCCGCCGACAAGTGAGACACCTATGGCGCACGCAGGAAGGAGCCACGCCCACCAACTCCAAGACCATTGGATACAACGACAACTCACAGAGCCACGCCCACCAACTCGGATACGACGACACAGAAAAACCGGCGTCATTTATATTCGTCTGTCGTCGAGGTCACATGCAGCTCCAACCCACGTTGACTGTTAATAGAGGCATGTTTCTCGCGGAGGTGAATCACCATATGCGGCGTGTAAAACTGTTTGTGAGGGGTATCCCATGGGATCCTAAAAACGTTCCTTTACAACTGAGGTTAAAACACAATGAAGTGAGCAGTCTTTAAAAAACGAGTTTTCGGTTACGACGCATGACCGCGTGCACTATGGCAAACTGTTTTACACGCTACATACAGCAATTCGCATCTGCGACAAACATGCGTCTTCTTAGATACTCCTGCACTTTGTACACACCCCCCTCCACCGTGGTCGGATGTCTTGGTGGATTATATATAGAAAGGCAGCCAAAACCGCACAGAGCAATGAAAAGTCTACGTGAGTCACAGGTGCATCTGGACTGTGCAAAGACTCGAGTGACGAGTTGGAGGTGGGCACATGAGCAAGCAGTGCATACTGAACGAGAAACCAGCAGACTAGCATGACGGAGGGAGCGGAGTGGATGTCCTTCTCCTCTCCTCCCGTTCCACCCTGAGCGCCGCATGGACGATTGTGTGTTGGTTCGTTCCGTGCATTGGTTAAAACCCAATGAAGGAAGCAGTCTTTAAAAACCAATAAGCCCTGTGCCTCTGTTTCATTACCGTCTCACCTGCTTCACCAATGCAGGCCTCGCAGGCTACTCAACCGGGTAACCAAAGTCTTTGGGTTCAGGGGGGAGTATGGTCACAAAGCTGAAACTTAAAGGAATTGACGGAAGGGCACCACCAGGTGTGGAGCCTTTCGCTTCATTTGACTCAACGCAGGAAACCTCACCCGGCCCGGACACGGACAGGATTGACAGATTGATAGCTCTTTATCGATTCTGTGGGTGGTGGTGCATAGCAGTTCTTAGTTGGTGGATCGATTTGGCTGGTTATTTCCGAAAACAACGAGACTCCCGCCTGCTAAATAGTTACACAACCCAACAGTGGTCGGCGTCCAAATTCTTAGAGGGACGAGTGGCTTTCAGCCACGTGAGATTGAGCATTAACAGGTCTGTGATGCACTTGTATGTCCGGTACTGCACGCGCGCTACACTGAATGGATCAACGTGTGTATACCCGGCGCGGGAGGCGTGGGTAAGCCGTTGAATCTCATTCGTGATGGAGACCGTGGCTTCCAATTGTTCCCCACGAACGAGAAATTCCCAGTACGTGCGGGTCATACGCTCGCACTGATTACGTCCCTGCCCTTTGTAAAGCCCCCCATGGTCGGGTGACTTGGTGGATTATATATAATAAAAAAGCAGCCGGAACCGGAAAGAACAATGAAAAATCAATGTGGAAACCGACTGAGGCGGTGTTTGGAAAATTAACAGTCAACGTGACTCACAGGTGCGTGTGGACTGTACACAGATGAAAGCGACTCAGGTACGGAGTTGGGGGCGGGCACATAAGTGGGCAGTGCGTACTGAACGAGCCCCGTTCAACCCTGTCCTTCGCTTTGGAAGGAGAAAGCGAGACGGCGCTCCTCCGGTTTTCAGTCACGGACAATTGTATCTTGGTTCGTAGCGTGCATTGTTGCAATGTTACTTTTCTTGGTGGTTTATTAAATTACGGATATTTCAAATGTTTATTTTTTCCTCTGTGCTTAAAAATCATTTAAAAAGCGGCCTGATTATGTGGCTTATGCTACGCAGCGGATTGGCTAGTATTGAATATTCAGCTAAATCTGATATTAGAACTGGAGAAGTAATTTTCTTTTTGCTGCATATTATTTAATGAAAACCGTATACATTTCTACTTGTATTTTTTTTTATTGTCAATGAATTCCAGTGTTTTTGTGGTGTGATATAGATTCAAACGGTAGTTATGACATTTTTGGTATATAATACAAGGTGTGACATAGGCAATGCTTTACTAAGAACTGTGGAGCTGGAATCACTTCACAAAAACTGATTAACAATTAGAACATAATAACATAAGAAATGTGATCAACAAATGGAGACCATTCAGTCCTTCAAGGCATGTTTGTTTCACTAATAGCTATGCTGTCAGAAAATCTCATCCAGCTACTTTTTAAAGGTTATGCTTTAAGTACATATCTCGGTAGTTTGTTTCAGATTCCCACAACTCTTTGCATAAAGATGTGCTTTCTAGCTTCAGTCCTAAGTGTACCTTCTCTTATTTTCCACTGTTGCCCACAAGTACATGAATTACATTTTAGTTGAAAATATTTGGCTGCATCTTCTTTATCACTGAGAATTTTGAGGACGTAGATAAGGTCCCCAATCACTCATCTCTACTCAAAACTTAACTGGTTTAATTCTATAAGTCAATCAGAGTTCGACATGTCCTTAAGTCCTGGGATGCACTTTGCTGCTGTTTTCATCATGTCAAGAGCTGCTATGTCCTTCTTGCAGCATGGTGAGCAGAACTGCAAACAATACTTCAGATGTGGCCTCACTACTTCTTTATGTGGTCTGAGCATGCTGCCCCTTAATTTATGGTTCAACACCTTTTGCAACCTAACCTTGTATATTTTATTTTCCTTTCTAATAGCTTTTTCACATTGCTTAGATAATGAAAATGTTGTGTCAACATAAACCCCTAAATCATTATCAGGGATTGCTTTATTTAGGATAGTCTTCCATCTTGTATTTTTTATTAAAGTTCCTTTTGCCCACATGTAGCACTTTGCAATTTTCAACATTAAACTGCATTTTCCATCAGTTCTTAACCTTGTGAAAGTCTTTTTGAACTGCTTTTATTGCCTCCTTGGCGTCTGTTATTCCTCCAGCATCATCTGTCAATTTCAAATGTTTACAAACTATATCAAAAACTATATCATTAATATGCATGAGAAAATAGGACAGACTTTGCCTTTTATTAGTATAGATTTACAATATCTACAGTGTACCACTCACAACCCGGTGCCCCTGCACCACACACCCTCAGTCTGGGCCTCTGTCTGTCTTGCCTTCTTCACCGCCTCCACTCCTTTCCTCTGAGCTTCATCCTCTTCCACCCGACTCCAGCTTCCTGACTGTAGGAAGGGAGCCCCTGTTATATTCCCCTTCCCCTTCCGGTGGCAGTTCCTGGTGTGGCAGAAGTGACGCACTAGCACCCAGAAGCACTCTGGGTGTCCCTGGAATGTTCTACCTCCACCTGCCCAGGTATGGTGGAAGTGCAGGTTTCCCGGGCTCAACGACGCTCAGGACGGCCCCTGGCAGTGGCCACGGGCCCCAATGGGTTTGAGCCTCCATGGTCGCCTCCTTATCCAGGGTGGTTGCCCCCTCATGGCCCGGGGGACGTATAAACTGCCTCCCGGTCCTTCCAGGTGTCCCGGCTGGGGCTGCGCCCCAGCCTCCTGCCACAACTGATAATTTGCCTTATTTTTGGGTTAATCTTTTGCCAAAATCTACAAAAGTAGATTTGAAGTACAAATATTTTATGAAACATGATTTGAAAAGAATTTTATTTAAAGCTCAGATTGCAAAAGATTCCCTTGGAAAACATTTTATTATGTCACAGTGACATCAGTGACCTTTAAGGACCTACGCATGGCCAAAATGACAGGCAAACATATGCAACCTTATTGATAGTCAAAATGGCTCAAAAATAATAACAAATTCCAACAGACTGGAATATTAAAAATAAATGGAAAAAATCAATTCACATTCCAAAAAAACACAAAACAAGCATAAGATCCCAAACGTTGATGCAAAATATCTGAAATATTACTGGAAGCAAGATAACTCCTAACAGCACCTATAAGCAGGGACCTTAGTTTAATCAAAAGAGGCCATGCTTTCCCTTAAACATTGATACATGAGTTTCTTGTGTGCACCAGGATGCTGACCCACATGTCGAACGTGGAAGAGGAAGTGTAATGGGCTGGGGTTCTTTTACTGGTGGCAGAGTTGGAGACTTTCACAGAGTGACTGGCATTCTGACTCAAAAGGATTACCATAGTTTGTCTGTTATATCAGAAAAAGATAGCTACTTTGATAAATCAAAAACGTGAATACAATTTTATACATTATGACTCCTTGACTTATTTTTTTTATTTGCCATTGTTTATTGTTCTATGACTTGATTTCATGAAACATTAAGACATTAAACTGTGTGCATTTCCATAAAAACTGAAAAAAACTGACGTGTTGGTCAGTGGTAGTGTAGCTAATACGATAAAAAAAGGGAAATGTTGGAATTCTTGTTTTTTTTTTATATACACTTTATTAATTCTAGGATGAATATTGTCACTTTGCATCACGTTTAGACATCAAAGCACAAGGTCAGCCTCTGTACAGTACTCCCATGGTAATTTTCAGGTAAAGGGCCTTGCTCAAGGGCCCACAGATTAAGATCCCTTCTGTCAGTAATGGAATTTGAACCAGCAACCCCCTAAATACAAGCACAGATCCGTAACCTCAGAGCAACCACTACGAAGTGGCAGTAACTGTTTTATTGGAACTATACGGAGGATGGCTGAAGAAAGATAACTGAAGTTCAGAAAAAGAATTATAGTTAATAAACAAAAATATATCTTGAAATAGGCCAGAAATCAAAACTTTTAAACAAGGTCAAACAGGACAGAAAAAAACATCAAGATTTCCAAAAATGGCTGATGTGCCTACTGTTCACCTTTGATCAGTTAAACAATCATTTGCTTTATTTTACTTCTTGTCTTTTCTTTTAGAATGAATTTTGTTATCATTTTTAGGTCGCTTTATGATTTTTAGCACAGTCTGATATGCCTTGTCAAATCCTTGTCCTATTTATTATAATTGACTTTACAAGGTAAAAAAATGCCTTTTTAAATTTATTTTGCAATAGGTAATAAAGTAATAATAACACCTTATATACCGTATATGCTCCAATATTTAATACTATGGCGGCGCGTACATATCGCAAGGCTCAGTGTCTCTCCAGTTTTCTGCAGTTTTGCAGTATTTTACTTGCTCATCTCGGGTCTGTTCATGCAGAACAGTAGTGCTTTTACATCGTACACCCGACAGGAGCTGTTGGATATTGGTCTGTACAGTCCCGACAGTTTTATTAATAATCTTCGACTCGTTCCTGAGATCATCAGAACATCTGAGGCTGAAGTCTCGAAGGCGGCGTCGAGACCGTAAACAAAGACGGGGGAAGCGCGGAGGACTAAGAGCTAAGCTAAGGCTAACACCACATCGGCTCTCTTTACCCAGCATTTTCCTCGCCAATGTGCGGTTGCTGATGAACAAAATGGACGAGATTCGACTTCGCATTAACCACAGTAAGAGACTCTGGAACTGCAATGTTATGATTTTCACTGAAACATGGCTGAACATTTCGGACAATGCTATTGCTCTAGCTGAGCACCATACATTCCGGGCAGACAGAACGGTGGATGAATCCGGTAAGACAAGAGGTGGAGGATTGTGCATTTATGTTAATAATGCTTGGTGTACGAACTCTGTTATTACTGGGAGACACTGCTCAGCTAAC
Source organism: Polypterus senegalus (assembly GCF_016835505.1). Classification (NCBI taxonomy): domain Eukaryota; kingdom Metazoa; phylum Chordata; class Cladistia; order Polypteriformes; family Polypteridae; genus Polypterus; species Polypterus senegalus. The sequence continues at coordinate 91,690,365 of NC_053161.1, forward strand.
CTAGAGTTTCTCATGGTTAAGTGTAGACCGTTTTATCTGCCACGGGAGTTCACCTCCACCATTATAACTGCTGTTTACATTCCTCCTGACGCTGATGCCAAGCTTGCTATGAACGAACTTAATGCGGCCATCAGCAAACAACAAACTGTTCACCCGGAGGCTGCTTTTATTGTTGCGGGGGACTTTAATCATTCCAACGTAAAGACAGTACTCCCTAAATTTCACCAGAACATTTTCTGTCACACCAGAGGAAATAAAACTTTAGACCATGTATACACAAACATGGCTAAATCCTATAATGTGGACCCCCTTCCCCACTTGGGACAATCAGACCACCTTTCTTTGTTCCTTACTCCTAAATACTCACCCCTCATCAACCGTGTGCAGCCATCAGTGAAGACCATCAAAGTGTGGCCAGCAGGGGTAGACTTCACACTCCAGGACAGGTTTCTACACACGGACTGGAGTGTGTTTGCTACTCAGGCCACCTGTGGCTCTCACACGAACATAGACAGCTACACTTCCTCTGTTCTGGATTACATCAATACTACCATAGACAGTGTCACAACCCAGAAGCAGATTACCACATACCCAAATCAGAAGCCATGGATGAACACGGAGGTGCGTCTCCTACTGAAGGCATGCAACACTGCCTTCAGATCAGGTGATGTACAGGCTTACAGCACTTCCAGGGCTAATCTGAAGAGGGGCATCAAAAAGGCCAAACACTGCTACAAACTAAAGCTAGAGGAGCACTTATCAAACTTTGACCCTCGGCGCATGTGGCAGGGCATCCAGGCCATCAGCAACTACAAACCCAGTCACCCCACCCCCACAGCCACTAATGTCTTCTTTCTAAATGAGCTTAATGACTTTTATGCTCGCTTTGAGAAAGACAATAAAGAAAATGTCACCAAGATCGCCTCCTCACCCGACCACTCACCCATCACACTTACCTCATCTGACGTCTACAACGTACTGAGCCGGATCAACGTGCACAAGGCTGCTGGACCAGACGGTATCCCTGGGCGCGTACTGAGGGCATGTGCAGAGCAGCTCGCTGGGGTATTCACAGACATTTTTAATATGTCCCTTGCCCAAGCAGCTGTACCAGCGTGCTTTAAATCTACCTCAATTGTGCCAGTGCCGAAACACTCTAGCCCAACGTGCCTGAATGACTACCACCCCGTAGCACTCACATCCATCATTATGAAGTGCTTTGAGCGGTTGGTCCTGACACACCTAAAGGACTCTTTTCAATCCTCACTAGATACACACCAGTTTGCTTACCGTGCCAACAGGAGCACATATGATGCAGTCTCCATAACGCTGCACTCTGTACTCACACACTTGGACAATACAAACACCTATGCAAGACTGTTGTTTGTTGATTTTGTCTCAGCATTTAATACTGCTTTACCCTCTAAGTTAATTACCAAACTTAGAGATTTGGATATTAACACCTCACTTTGTAATTGGATTATGGACTTTTTGACCAACAGACCCCAGCATGTTAGGTCAGGCCACATCTGCTCCACTACCGTCATGCTTAACACTGGAGTACCACAGGGCTGTTTGCTGAGCCCCTTCCTTTACTCCCTCTTCACCCACGATTGCAGGCCTGTGTATGGATCTAACAACATCATCAAGTTTGCAGACGATACTACGGTGATCGGCCTCATCAGCAACAACGACGAGTCTACCTACAGGGAGGAGATCAAGCACCTGGCCACTTGGTGCACGGACAACAATCTGCTCCTTAACACCAATAAGACCAAGGAGCTCATTGTGGAGTTCAGGAAAGGAAGAAGAGTTCACATGAACCGATTCACATCAACGGAATGGTTGTTGAGTTCCTGGGGACCCACATTTCGGAGAACCTATCCTGGTCCACCAACACCTCTAGCCTGGTCAAGAAGGCTCATCAGCGCCTATTCTTCTTGAGAACACTTAAGAAGAATCAGCTGCCTTCAACTACTCTGGTGAACTTCTATCGCTGCACAATAGAAAACTTTCTAACCAACTGTGTCACAGTTTGGTACGGAAGCTGCTCTGTTGCTGAGCGTAAGGCACTGCAGCAGGTGGTGAAAACTGTCCAGCATATTATAGGCCTTCACTTCCCACCATTGAGGACATTCAAAAGAAACACTGTGTGCGTCGAGCACACAGTATTCTTAAGGATTACTCTCACCCTGCCCACAAACTGTTTTCTCTCCTGCCTTCTGGTAGGCGCTTCAGGTGTCTAAGGTCAAGAACTAGCAGACTGAGGAACAGCTTCTTTCCCAGAGCTGTCTCCCTATTGAACTCTGCCCCCCACTGACACCTGCCCATACCTTACACACCCCTATACTCTTCCCATTACCACTATACTATTTAATATGGACTGCGCTCCCTGCACATATCCCTTTTAGGTGCACTTACAGTAGAACTTATACCTTTATCCTGCACTTTCTGCTAATTGCACTTCTGGTTAGACCTAAACTGCATTTTGTTGCCTTGTACTTGTACATGTGTAATGACAATAAAGTTGAATCTAATCTAATCTAATCTAAATAGTGGCCCCCAGCGTTTATTTGCAAAACTTGCCTCGGCTCCTTAATAGAGACCGGCTATTATTAACAAAAACCTTCACAAAGCAATATTTTTTTCGTGCGTGTCGGTACATTTAGGTACACAAAAATATTGGCTAATATTACAAACAGCCACTTTATTTGAATTTCACATGCTGCATAAGACTGTTAAAGATAAATGGCAATGTCTTTCTGTACCTTTCGCTGCTATTCATCATCCGAATCCGCAATGATGGCTTTGTTGTTGTCCAGTTCACTATCGTCTTCCTCTTCTTCCAGGTTTGTCTGTATTTTGGTCAACCTGGCACGAAAATGAAACAGTTTTAGAAACCGGTATATCCATATTTCTTATATATGCAACGTACTGACATGCACATGTATTACACATGCAAAGATACAGATGCTTACAATGTATGCTAGTTGGCAAAAATCAAAGACCTGGCTACTGTTAGAGACCGGCTACTATTTGGCCGTGTCTCCTCTGAAGCCCGGCGCTTATTAGAGACCGGCAACAATAACAGACTCGCGTTTATTGGAGCATATATGGTAATTATTTAATGTTTTATTTCTTTCTTTCTTGATACTTGTTTTCTTTTTTATAATACATTGCACATAGTAAATGCATAGTGATTTACAGTAATAAAGAATAATAAAAATAGTCAACACAATAACAGAAAGTACTTTTCAATTTCCTCTTGGACACTGCATTTTCATGGAAAGTATTTCATTTCAGTTGTCAGTTTGTATAAATTTAAAAACAGGTATTTTTGCTGGAAAAAGATAATAATGCAATAAGATTGCCATGCAATTTATACATGAAAATAGGACAAATGCAAGACAAGTAAAAAACAATGCTATACTATACTATACCATAATAGATAATAAATAAATAATAGGTAATGAATAGATAATAATACATTGAAATATATAGTAATACATACATAAATACAATACAATACAATAAGTAGTAATGCAAAACAACAGTAAGACTATATATGCCATTTTGTATTATCTCCAGCTGGAGTTTTTAAACTTTTTTTGTCCACCCTTGGCCATCTGGCAACAAATTGGCCACGGTGCACTTCAGTGAATACACTTGACTTGAGCATTCATAGTTTTCATACTCTTTCTCTGTACGTTTAGCATTCATTTGCTCAGAGGTTAATGCGCTTGCTGCTTCCTGAGCAGCTCTTCTTTTCTCCACCCTAGTGGTCCACTTCTCTTCTTTCGTTGGCATCTTTTCGTATTAAAACTGATAAGTTAGTTTTTGTGTTGCAATTACTTTGTACATTTTCCTTAATTTTTCACTTAAGCTGGCACTTAAGTCTTCAATCTGCTTCAAGAATGATTTAAGATATGAAGAGGTAGGGGAAGTGTGGTAGGGATGAGAATGGCACCTGTATGCATGCACCACACGGCCGCCCTGCTGCCCGGTGCCGAGAGTTGATTCTACAATAAAATAAAATAAGAATAAAAAGAGGAATAACCTTGGAGGTCAATCATCACCCCAAAAGTGGATAGTAGACATCACGTAGTATATGTCTACCACATTTCAGGTCAATAGTTCAAATGGTTTTCGAACTACAGGTGATTTAAAATCCTGATCAGACAAAGGGACAGCCACAGTAGCATATCATATAAGAAGATTAATGCTATCGTTGCTAAAGTATCCATCATTTGTCTATCCTTATATTCATTTGGTTAACCAACTTTGTGGTCAGCAAAGAGGTGTAGATTATCCTTGACAAAATCCAGTCCTGCATGCTGATAGCAAGGCACACAGCCATACATACCCACCCAAGATAATACCATGCTAATTTAGACACTTTGGAATGTGTGAGGATACCTGAACAAAGCATGCAAAAGTACCACACAGAGAATGAAAGTATGAGCAAACAGCACACACACTCACATACAGAGCACAGGAATTGTGAGCCACCACATATTTCTGAATTTAAAATATATACATAATTAAAATGTGTATACATTATAGAAATTCATATTGTTCTATTTGTCCTTTCTTAGTTTACACTGAGTAAATATACTGTAACTTAGTTATTTTTGTGGCCACAATTTGTGAACTATTGACTGATGCTTTTGTTCTTGTGGCATTTTCAAAGACTGCTGTAGTAGAACATAACATTCAGTTTCCCCTGAGACAGTCAAGGATTTGTGCTTTGTTGATATATTTTCAGTCATTCTGTAAAATGTGCCCTTTTTATGTTCAGTAGAAGAGTTGCAAACTGTACTTGCATGGCATTCTAAACAGACCTTTTTTTAACATTTTCATGAAGATAAAATGCAAAACGAACCACATCACACACATTTGTTTTAAATTACTGTGACAACCACTGGAATGAGCAAGATAACAGCTGTATTTTGGGATGTTGAGGTAACCCCTAGAATCCCAAGGTACTTTTATTAATTCTTTTCGCCTCCCTCCATCCTGCAAGATGACTGTGTCCTGATCACACCCTCGCTTCACTGAGTGATCCCTCCTATCTTTCTAATTGCTCTGCTCTCCACATCTCTAAATCTCTGACACTCCTTGTTAGATCTCCCGCAGGAAACAGACTGTTTTATTGACACCTTGCTGCAGTGGGAAAAAAGGATGCTCCTAAGACACACTTCTGCTTTGCACAGAATCTGCCAGACTTCACAATACATTTCTAAAAACATACATTAAACATTGATGCCACTTTTGTCAGACAATTACCTACCAATTTATTTAATGGAACATTCTCAATGCTTCTTATGAAATTGGAAGGATCTATTTTTAATAAACTAGAACTTTATTGTTGGCGGTAATTGATTTAGATAGGACTTGTTCTTTTGCATAACAATAGAATCAATATTTTACTTTGCAGAATAACATTTTAATAATAGGTGCCTCCACAAAAAATGATAACTGCACCATTTGTTGGGGAAATGCACTGTTTCATTGCTTTTATCAGAATGAAAAGGTCAGCGATACATCAGCATTTCATTTTCTTAAATATAATTCAAGTATATTTTGTTAATATAAAATAACCAGCTCCAAATAAACATATTGCTATTAGCTGTACATGAGTAAATGCATAAGCTGATGGAAGTAATAACATGTTAAAAGGTTGTATGTACACATTGCAGGTTTTAGCATAGACTGACTATTGAGTTTTAAAAGTGACATGACATTGTTACACATAAATAATCAGATCCTTTATACCTCCTCCAGAAGAGCATATTTTGTGTTATAAATAAATAAGCTTTCAAGACATGAGTAGAATTTTTGCCACATGTGCATTTTTTTAATTGGTCTACTCTGTGATTCACTCGTGTGTATGATTGCTTTCCATTTTTATAATGCTATCAGCAATACAGTAATGACACACATAAGCACATGATGTCTTATTCTGCGGACAAAGGTTAGTAATTAGTGAGGCAAACTGTGGTGTACCCAAGGTGAAGCAAGTAGGGAAACAGATTCATTGCTGGATTGTCTTAGTGCCTAATTCTAATTTGTAAAACAAGCAGTAAACATAGTACTAACATTTTAGAACAGAAAACATGAAAAGCTTGTATTTGAAACTATTAGAAGTAAACATGTTTTATTGTTTTTATTTGTTGATTTATACCAGGGCAGCACAGTGAAGCACTGTTAGCACTGCTGTCTTGCAGTAAGGAGACCAGGGTTTCCTCTGGGTTCTCTCATTTCCTCCCATTGTCCAATGAGATGCAGGTTAGGTAAACTGGTGACACTAAATTAGCCCTGGTGTGTGTGTTCACCCAGTGATGGACTGGCACTTTGGCCAAGCATTGTTGCTGCCTTGTATCCTATGCTAGCTGGGATAAGCTCCAGCCCCCAACCCCATTACTCTGGTCTGGATTAAGCAGGTTATAAAATACTATGACATGACATTTCACACCATTGTATAAATAGAAAACATTTTTCAAATTTTATTTTAAACAGTAGGCTATAAAGTAGCAAGCTATTCTGAAAAAAGACTACTCAGAAAACATTGAGAATGCAAATTTTCTATTTTTAATAAATTGCAGGTTACAAGAGTCCACGATGTACAATAAAAAAATAATAAAATGATGTTTTTTAGAATAATGTTTAAATTCCCAGGCGCACTCTCATAAGTAAGATTTATGCAATACTATACTGTTCTTTTATAGATACAGAGAATATTCCCTGAAAATGAAGAATGTTGTTCCTTGTGCAATACAAAACACTACAAATGCTTCATATACAGTATACATGGCAGATAACTGTCTAAATCTGGCTGAAGAAGTAAGTTATCACAAGTGTCCTTAACTATTTGGTAGCACTGCAGTTTGTGAATTTGTTGAACATCCTCCAGTGGTTTTGTATGGGCCAGTATGCGGTTTATGTGCAGGTCAGCTGGGCTCTCTGGAAATGAGCACTCAATCCAGTCCAAAGTGTATGGCATGGAATGTCTAAGAACCAACCAATATTGTTGAAAATATAAATACTATATTGTACAAACAACTGATGTCCAGATGCTGAAAATCAAACAGGAGAGGAAACAATAGGAAGGAAAGGTCCTTCACTAATATTCTGCAGAGTGTAAAGCGTTTTATGTATAATAGTCAAATTATCTTATTATTAATGTCTATTATTAATATATTCTGTAACAAAATAAAAAACAGCAGATCACTTAAATAAAACTTGAAATAAATTGCCTTCTAACCATAAAATTAAACATTACATCTGAGCAACACTAACTTCCCATATCATGATATAATGTAAGTGTATCAGCTTCCATAATTAAACATTTTTAAACAGTTTACTTGGGGTCAGACAAATTAATAACAATACATAATAACATGGTTTGGATATTAGTTTATTTAAGTCTGCCTGGCTATCTCCATTGATTAATTATTGTGTTGTGATTTAAAGCTTTTTTCAAAATCTGTAATGGTGTTCAGATAAATAGATAAAACTTTACTGTGCCCAGAAGACACTAAATGATAGATAGATAGATAGATAGATAGATAGATAGATAGATAGATAGATAGATAGATAGATAGATAGATATACCATAGTTTGAACACACACTAGAATAACTAAAAATAACAGAATCTCAGTCATAGTAAGGCATTTCCTGCTGGCTCTACAGTAAATGGTTTAATCAGGTCTTAGACTCATTATTACATCCATTCTATTGTTGAGGTGAGTTTTAATGATGGCAAATCAAATAAATAAGTTCTACATAAGAATCAGATAAGTAAGTTCTTTAGAACAGTCTAAAGAATTAAAGACTGAAAAATTGAGGTTAAGTAATTTCAGCTGATTTATTGCTCATTGATTAAAGGCCCCTGTAAGATATAAGTGATATTTTGTACATAAGAACCTCCATGATTCTACATTTTAAATCGGACAGATGAGGTGTGATGGGTTTAATGTAAATATGTATTGTCACAAGAACAAAAAGCAGACATCATTAAGGTTTGGGGCAGCCACTCATATAATGTGCCTTGGCTGCAAAAAGGTAGTTAAAGATTGTGAGTTCTTCACAAGACTGAGTCTAAAACAGAACTGCCGGTATTGGATCAAGATGACTGCTTTAAAGGCCAGTGTAGAAAATTATGTCAACGGAGCCAGAAGCAGGAGTAACGTTATCAGAGGTTGGACCAGAAGTGACATCATCGGAGGCTGGATCGGACATGACGTCATCAAATGTGCCAGGACTGGAAGTGACATCATCAAAGGTGCCAAAACCAGAAGTGACATCATCGAAGGCACCGGGAACCCTGCGAGATTTCCCGAGAATGGTCTGCAAAGGATCAAGAAAGAAGTTAGTTCACCCCGCCGCCCCCTGGTCGGACGTGGAATTGCCACTATTCAGGCCCTTTAGTTGACTCCTACTCACACGTGTGTGACAGCATATTTAAATGATGAGTATTATATTTCAGTGGTACATTCTAATTTCATGATATAAGATACATCTGTTTTATACCAACTTGGAATGTCTGGTCCTGAGGAAGGAGTTATCCAGAAATGTGTTATGGCGTTGACACCTGGGTATTTCTGCATTTCAGTATAGCTATGATAAGTTAAGATCATTTGCAAATCTATTCTTAATAATTTTTTGAATTAAAAAAAAAGTTTTAAAAACTGTATTTATACAAGATTATATGTTCAATTTTTTAACATGTGGGAAGTCATTGTTGCTCAAATTTTGTATTTTGAAATCAGTAAATCTATTACAAGTTTTTTGCTCATTCCTTAACTTGATATACAGTTTTATGTATATATTATAATTACATGGCCAAACAAAATTAGAATACAGACTTATGGTGGAAGAGATGTGTCCATATGGTTTATTGATAATGACTGGGAGTAAAATCTCCTCATGGCACAATGCTCTTTCAGAAACATCTGCATGACCTTGCAGGAGATAAGTATTAGAGTGACACTGTCACTTGTGATATTTCTTTTATATAATTTGTTAAGCAGCATAAAGTATTTTGCAGTGAACATGTAGTTTGACATTCACAAAAGCACTTCAATTAAATGTATTTATCTCTTTTGCAAGATTTCAGTTACATTGCTAGATAAACAACATACTGTATAATTGTGCCAAATGAGAAAAAAAAGCTTGTGAGATTCTGCTGCTGAAAGTGATGGAAATACCTTATAATGAAAAAAATGGACAGATGTAAGAGCCTATAATTCTGTTGTACTTGGACAAAATAGGTTTTCAAATAAGTAGAGCTGCATGTTAACTTGATTAATTTTATTCTTTTTAACTCCACTGTTTTATTTGTTAAAAATCACTCCTCTCTGCTCAGTTCAATCACAGGTAGGCTGTTCTATTAGCCACTAAGTAATTTACTGTAAGTTAAAAACATATTGCAGCTATTTTCATCCCAGTAACAGTGTGAAATATGTGTTACTAACCTCTTTGAATCGTGGAGAGACAAACAGTCAGATAAAGTTTGGATCCAGAGAGATGTCCCATACTTGTATAAGCAATCAAAAAATAAAGATAATAAATGAAACAGGCAATAGTTGTCACATTGTCGTCCCTCAGGCATTGTCTGTCCTCATTTAGAGCTGTTTAATCAATGAACACCAACTTCCAGTGTTGACATAAGTCATATACTGTCAGCATCAGAAGGGGTAGGACTCATGGAGCTATGTTGGAAGTGATGCTATGCATCCTCTGTGGGATTCTCCTCCGCTCTACTAGCAGAAATGGAAAAGAGGATAGTGGCTGTGCAATACACTTGGTCTTTCCCCCAGAACCTGTGAGACACTCCCCACACTCACGTGTTAGATACTGCATGTGGTCCAGTTGTAAAAATAAAAATAGAAATATTAACTGAAAAATTAAATTCCAGACATGTAGCAAATATTTATAAGTTTCTGGAGTCAGCCATATCACCTGTACAGAATACAGAGAAATTCTTACTGGCATTTCGCCAATCTCTGGCAGTGTTATCTGCGAATAGAACTACCTTAACTCAAAACTTCTGTCTGCCATAGCTTTATTATGGATCAAGGTATTCCACAAGGAGAGTGGCAAGAACAAAATCCCTGACTGAAAAAAAAATCCTTGACTAATAAAATTTGAATCTCCAGTTAAGATAGAAAAGGAAATGACACACTGACATTGTACACTGTGATAGAGTGGTTAAAGAACTGAATTCTAAACCAAAGGTTTGCCAGTCAAATTCACTCACTCTGTGACCCTGAGCAAATTCCTTAACTTGCTTGTGCTCATACTGTACAAAAAGTGATGAAAACAGCTTTTCTATCTACTAAACAGCCTTTGAATACAAGTCCCTTAGATTGCAGTGGTACACATTTACAGGAACGTGCATGTATGTTACTTTTAATAGGAGATTTCTATCATTTTTAGTAATTCCAGCCATTATGATCTATATTAAATTGCCTCTGGATTGTTTTACAAATGATACAGATGCAACTTTTATTGTTTACCAGTGGGGTTTCTTATGCAATGCATTAAGCACAATGATTACTTTTTTGCTAGCTGAATTAAGGGTTCTCATAGCATTCAGACTCCATACTAACGAAAGCTTGACAGACATTTCCATTATTATGCCTTTGAGGGGTAAATTACCTTCTTCACTCGCTCCGATTAGCACTCTAATTTATTTCTTTTAATCCTGGTTATGCAGCCCTGACTCCTTATAGAATAACCTCAGTAGTAAGTAGTTTCTCTCTCAGCTTGAACTTCAATGCCCCTCTGAGATCGATTCGACTACTCTAGGTGCCCTAATCTCCCTGGTTAAGCTCAAAGAGGCTTTAAGCTCTATGAATAATGGTAAATCCTTTCAGTGTGATGGCTTACCACCTATATTTTCTTTCACATTTGGAACTGTCTGAGACTTTTATTACTCTTGATGATAAATGCACCTGAGATTATCTTTCAGCACAAACAGAAATATGGCCAAAGGTTCATTATTATTAACTGAAAAGACTCTGCTCTTTGTTTTATCCATCATCCACACTCCTTATCAGTTCTAATGACAAGATTCAGTAACTAGCGCAGCATCCAGGGTAAGATCCAGCTCAGTGCCAGGTGCTCTCATGACTTTGAATTGAAACTGACAACTAGAGGAATAATGACTCTGTCATTTTACATAGAACTAAAAAAAGGAGAAATAGAAGGTATTCGTACTTGGAAAATGGACAGGAACTGGAGAGACATGAATGGCCCATATTGGCAGAATAATGTGTCTTTTGTTCTCGATTGTATAATCTTTTTATGTTTTATGTTTAAATATAGGCAGTTTTTGAATTATCTGTTGTTCTTGGCAGTATTCTCAACGTGGAGAGTGTCACAATCCAGTTGGGTGTTTATTTTTTCAAAAACATACATATTTTACTTTGCTTCCCTTTTACTTTACTTTGGAAAACTAAGAGAGCAGTTGCCAATATAGCATTGACAGTTTACTGAACAGAAGCAAATGTGAGACTGGGTCCTATAAGACAACAGGAGAGCTGCACTTGCTTACAGGAGCAAACACAAAACAAACAAACAAAAAAGTGTACTATTTCTCACAGTAGAAACTAAATCCAAAACAAATAAATCACATTATAAAAAAGGAGTATAAATCGATTTCCTCAACTAGAATTAAAGCAAAAGTGCAGACTTTCCTCAATACGGTACCATAGCACAGCCAAGCTGTCTCAGCCACTTGCTTATGAATAGCAATGGCACCCATGACATTGCATATACATGTGTTCAACTGCTTGGCAAAGATGTCTGTGTTATTACTGTGTTTTTATTATACATGATGGCATCATCAGCATAGCATCCCCACAACTGTCAAATCATCAAGAGATTATTAAAACACCAGTAAAGTGCCAAACATAGAAAAGGGAGAAAACATGCAAAAATATACATGGAACCTACAAAATCTTAGAAGAAAGATACAAGGAGGGGACTCACTTTTCACTATATACACTGCTCAAAAAAAATAATGGAACACTTAAATCACACATTGGGTCTTGATGAATGATGTATTCAGGTGGAAAATCATTACTAATACTGTGTAATTTATTGAAAACAAAACAATGTAATAATGGTCAATGGAAACAAAAATCACCAGGGGCCTCATGCATAACGCCATGTGTAGAATTTACACTAAAACATGGCATACGGACAAAAGCGGAAATGTGCATACGCACAAAAAAATGCAGATGAATAAGTCTTTGCGTTCGCCAACTTCCACGTTCTTCTGCTACATAAATCCCAGTCAGTGTGAAAAGTAACGCATCTGCACGCGCCTTCCAGCACTCCCCAACTCTTCCCAGAATTATACCTCTTTGAATATGCAAATCAATATAAATAGCCAATAAGCTTAGCATTCTGTGAAAAGGCAATGACAAAAGCACGGGGAATATAGAAGAATTTCAGCGAATACCAAGTGGAGGCAAGGAAAAACTTTCTATTTGTTGGTTTAAACAGTGGTATAGACAACAAAAGGAAGTTGATTAAGTGACATAGAGTGTCGGAGAAACTTGAAAGCTCAAGTTCACAAAGTCACACAGTGCCCAAAATAAAAAAGAAGTTGTCATACAGTATATCAAAGTCACCATGAAAAGGCAAGTCATAGCCCGCCGTCTGAGGGTCATATAAAAGCTTATTAGGTTAAAGAAAAAAAAAAAAAATTATGGACATAGTGAGAAAAAAGCTTGAAATGTCAACTTTAATCTCAAAATTTCCACTTTAATCACACAGTTTATTTTGTCATTAAAGTAGAACATCATAAACTTCATCTTTAAATCTATTAATTTACTAGTTTCTCAAATACCATCATAACTAAATTAGCACGTTTAATGCTTTGTTTTGTATGTGTTCTTCTATGTGCTCTATATAATATAATAACTACATGCTTCTTAAATGGGCTTTCTCTTCTTCTGACAGGACACAGAATCCATTACATTCATGATATTACAGCTACTAAACGCGCAGCCTTCTACAACATTAAACAGCGGTTACGGCAAGTCAGCGTCAAATACAGCCTCTTGTATCCGGGAAAACTGAAAGTGGAATGGCAGGGTCAATTCTATGTCTTCGCTAGCAAGGAAGAAGCAGAAAAGGAACTAAGAAAGCTGATCCCGGGACTATTCTGATACATAATAGTGAGTCGTGGCGGTTAATGATATAGCAAGGATTAATAATCTACTGTCTGATCTATTCGTTTTAAAATACGGGTTTTTATCAGCATATATTCTCATATATTCTCATTATTACTTAGTATTACTAGGGTGCTATCTGTTTATGTTTTATTGTACTTAATTACTTTTTCTTTTTTGTTTTTTTTCTTTCTAATTATTTCATCTCTACCCTAAACAAGACTGTTCAATATCATACACTTGGTTTATTGTCATTGTTATTGCTGCATTAAGACTTGTTATGCTTATTCTGGACACATTTTTAACACCATCACCCGGGTTTATTATCTGGGTGTATCATCTTAATGCACTAAAATTGCTGAAGACTATATATATATTTTAAGTGCAAAATTCTTTTTTTCTTTTTAAAGACTATATTGGTAATAGATATCCCTGTCTTTTAACCCTAAAGCACCGCTGCATTGGGGCTTGTTTTGCTTTGGACATGCTCTATCTCTGGGTATGTCAGAGGACTGGGACTGTGTGAAGTGGGTTTTATCCTCACTTGGGGAGGCAAAAATTTAAAGGGGGAAGAGAAAGAGAGCAGGCTTGATCTATACCTAATCTGTCCTATTAATCTAATAATTATAACTACCAACGTAATAATAAGCTGCATGGCAGCAACTCTATAGGAAATTAAGGCTGAAGCTGTCACACTTCCAGTTAAGACTATAAAATCACATCAAAAACATTTATGATATTACAGCTCTCTGAATAATTAAAATACTGAGATGTATACTTAATATAATTTTCATGATAATAGGAGTTAAAGCATGTTATTAAACATGGGAACATGGTGGCACAGTGATAATGACGAGCTGGCACCTAGTCCAGAGATTGTTCCTGCCTCCCACAAGTTCAAAAAAATCAACAGTGCCCGAAATATAAAAGAAGTCACATATCAAAGTCGCCGTGAAAAGGTGAGTTGTAGCCCACCGTCTGAGTGTCATATGAAAGCTTATTAGGGTACAGACAAAAAAAAAAAGGCACACAGTGGGGAAAAAAGCATGAAATGTCAACTTTAATCTCGAAATTTCCACTTCAATCACGTAGTTTATTTTGTCATTAAAGTAGAACATCATAAATTTCATCTTAAAATTGTTTAATTTACTAGTTTCTCAAATCCCATCGTAATTAAAGTAGCACGTTAAATGCTTTGTTTTGTATTTGATCTTCTATGTGTGTGAATCACTACGTGCTTCCGGGCTTTCTCTTCCTCTGACAGGACACAGAATCCATTACATTCGTGATTTTACAGCTCTCTGAATAATTAAAATACTGAGATGTATACGTGATATTTTCATGATGATAGGAGTTAAATCATGTTATTAAACATGGGAACAGAGTGGCGCAGTTATTGTTCATGTCTCACGCAAGATGCTTGCTGCACCATGCGCGACCTTCAATGAAATACTTTATTGTAGCAGTACTGTCTCTTTCAAACATACTAACCCCCAATTCCTGTCTTTACTTTTCTTTCTCCAAATACCCAATAGTCACACAACCAGCTCTGTAATAGACGTTAAGCCATCTGTAAGCTTAGAACGCCGATTCTTCAAAACTTTTAAGGAACATTCAAATATCTTCGTAGTACGTGTTTAATTATTCTATCCATCTATTCGTCTAGTGTTGCACCAGCAAGAATAAAGCATGAGGCAGGAACTATCCGTGAACAGAGTGCCAGCAGCTTGCTTACACTGCGGCACCGTGTCCTGGCTTGTTTAATTATTAACAATATAGATTACTGCAGTGGGCTGGTGCCCTGCCCGGGGTTTGTTTTGTGCCTTGCGCCCTGTGTTGGCTTGGATTGGCTCCAATATAGATTATTTAAATGAAGTTAAAGTTTTATCTGTATAATATAATAAACATATTTTGCTGCATTTCATCTTAAAAATATCGTTATCATATGTAAATACAGGCTTTATAAACAGGCTCAGGTTGTGCAATATTATAACTGTAGTGCAAGTTTACAGTAAGGTAATTCTACTTATAAGTACAAACAGTTCTACAAGGATCACTTGATTGAGTGCATTTATAGTTCTTGGGATGCAACTGTTTCTGAACCGCGAGGTCCGTATAGGAAAGGCTTTGAAACGTTTGCCGTGTGAAAGCAGTTCAATAGACAGCATGGCTGAGGCAGCGTATGCTTGATGCTGTATACCAATAATTCTCTTTCTCAGATTCTGTAGATCTTTGATTTCCCACTTAGGTACAGTGATATTAATACTCTGAGTGGTGCAGTGGGAGTAATATGGAAAAAGATGATCCACTGTGGCAACCCCTAACAGGAGCAGCTGAAAGAAGAAGAAGGTACAGTGAGAGTAACAATGCTAAAGCAGCTATTGTATTTAGAATAGTTTGACCATTCCGTGGACCATTATATTGTTACTGGTGTCACACATGTGTGAGTAGGAGGCAGCTAAAGGGTCTGAGTAAGTGTAATAAAACATCTGACCAGGGAGCGGCAGAGTGCGCTGACTGTCTTTCTCGGTTCCCTACAGACCTTTCCCGGGAAATCCTGCAAGGTTCCGGTACCTCAGAAGACGTCACTTCTGAAGCCGGCCCCTTTGATGATGTCACTTCCGAAGCTGGCCCCTTTGATGACATCAGTTCCTCTCCAGACCTTTAAAGCCTCCATCTTGGGCTACTATAGCCAGTTCTGTTGTGGACATGCACATCGTGCTTCAAAAACATAAACTTTTGCAGCTGGGAAAAACAATATACGGGTGGCTGTCCCAAACCTTTATGCTGTCTTTGGCGTATTATTATCACACTGGTTAATTACAATCAGATGCATTAAAGTAATAAGCAATATGCGGTTAATTTCAGTGTATTTATAAAGCCGCGTCAGGGATGTGGATCTGAAAAAGAAAGGGTAACCACACAGGAACAGTAGCACTGCTTTGATGCTGGGTGCCGCCATCTACAAAACCAAGCGGAGAACTTGCGTATGCCAGGGTATGAGGTACCATGGAAATGTGCATGGCTTTACACCAAGTTTAGGTTTTATACATCGCAATTTGAACATGGAAACGTTCTTACACAACATTTTTGTGCATACGCACTGTTTATACATGAGGCCCCAGGTGTGGATAGCAGGAGAGGGGATGCCTGATGGATGATAATAATGCAGAGATGGGGAGGGGGTGACAAATAGTCCAAAATACCATGTTGTTTTTAAAAATTTGTAGTCCAAAAAAAACGCAACCTGTGTAAGTCCATTTTTTCCTGCGAATGCTGCTAAAAATAGCTCAATGGTGTAGATAACCGCAGACCTGGCAACACTGAACTGAACAGAGGTGATGTGCAGCATACACCCATCATTTATTATTTGAGAGCCCTTGAAGACATGAGTGGGAATGGGCTATGTGAAAGAGCTAGCCGTATAAAACAGTACTCCAAATCACCAGGGGCTAAATGAACATCTGAGTTGCTGTTTGTGTAGCAGTGAGAAGAGTGCTTTAATTTTGTATATTAGTAAGAACAGATTTACTTTCCATTGTACATATTTTGTGCTTAATTCTTCACTTTTTGTTTTGATTATTAGGAAGAAGAAGAGTCTTTCATTGTTTTCAGTGCTTTGGAACCACTGTAATTATTGCATATAGCACTTATTTTTCTTGTTTTGTTAATGCTCTTGAATTGAACAGTATATACATTTGCAAGACATTACTGTAAGCAGTTTTTGGCAGATCTGTAGTAAATAAGAATTTCTGTTTTTGAACCGTTATCGTGTCTGTGTCTCTAATTCTCTCATCCCACGGTCACTTGGTTACAGCTCCAGGTTTAGGGAGCCTGAAGCTGTACAACAGTGCCATTGCACATACACATCTCACTCTCTTCCATCCATCCTTCCATTATCCACTGCTTATCAGAGGTTGGGTCGTGGGGGCAGCAGCCTAAGCAGGTAAGCGCAGACCTCCCTCTCCCCAGCCACCTCCTTCAGCTCCTCTGGGAGGACCCCAAGGTGTTCCCAGGCCAGCCGAGAGAGAGATATAATCCTTCCAGCGTATCATGGGTCTGCCTTGTGGCCTTCTCCCAGTGGGGCATGTCCGGAACACTCCCCCAGGGAGGCATCCAAGGGGCATCCTAATCAGATGCCTGAACCACCTCAACTGACGGAGGAGCAGCGACTTTACTCCTAGTCTCTCCCGGATAACTGAACTCCTCACCCTATCAATAAGGGAAATTCCAGCCACCCTGTGGAGAAAACCCATTTCGGCCTCTTGTATCTGCGATCTTGCTATTTTGATCACTACCCAAATCTTGTGGCCAATCCGTCTGTCAACCTCCTGCTCCATTCTTCCTTCACTCATGAACAACACCCCGAGATACTTGAACTCCTCCACTTGAGGCAGTAATGTGTTCCCAACCTGGAGAGAGCATTCCACCCTTTTCTGGCTGAGAATGATGGCCTTGGATTTAGAGGTGCTGACTCTCATCCCAGCCACTTCACACTCGGCTGCAAACCGCTCCAGTGAGGGCTGGAGGTCACTGTCCAATGAAGCCAACAGTACCACGTCATCCGCAAATAGCAGAGACAAGATTCTGAGGTCACCGAACCAGACCCCCTCCACTCCTTGGCTGCGCCTAGAAATTCTGTCCATATAACTTATGACAAAGGGCAGCCATGGCGGAGTCCAACCTCAACAGGAAACAAGTCTGACTTATTACCAGCAATGCAGACCAAGCTCCTGCTCCTCCTGTACAGGGACTGAATGGCTTGTAACAATGAGCCTTGTACCCCGTACTCTTGGAGCACACCCCACAGGATGCTTTGAGGGACACAGTCGAATGCCTTCTCCAAATCCACAAAACACATGTGGACTGGTTGGGCAAACTCCCATGCCCCCTCTAGGATCCTGACCAGGGTGTAGAGCTGATCCAGTGTTCCACGGCTGGGACGGAATCCACATTGTTCTTCTTGAATCCGAGGTTTGACCATCGATCAAACTCTCTTCTCCAGCACCCCTGAATAGACCTTACAGGGGAGGCTGAAGATTGTGATCCCCATATAGCTGGAACACATCCTCCGGTCACTCTTCTTAAAAAGGGGGACCACCACACCGGTTTGCCAATCTAGAGGCACTACCCCCGATATCCATGCGATGTTGCAGAGACTTGTCAACCAGGACAGCCCCACAACAGCCAGAGCCTTGAGGAACCCAAGGTGAACCTCGTCCACCGCAGGGGCCTTGCCACCTTGGAGCTTTTTAACTACCTCGGTGACCTCGGCCCCTGTTATGGACATGCCCCTCCCCGGAGTCCTCCAGCTCTGCTTCCTCTAAGGAAGACATGCTGGTGGGACTGAGAAGATCCTCAAAGTATTCCTTCCAGTCAATAATTTCTACAGTTGAAGTCAGCAGGGCCGCATCCCCATTGTACACAGTGTTGGTGGAGCACCGCTTTCCCCTCCTGAGGCGCCTGACAGTTTACCAGAACCTTCTCGGTGCTGACGGAAAGTCGTCTTCTATGGCTTCCCCAAACTCCTCCCATGCCCGAGTTTTTGCCTCTGCAACAGCCGATGCCGCCACACGCTTAATGTTAAAGATCTTTCTGACCGGTTCCTCCACCAGACGTTCCCAGCAGACTATCATTATATGTTTGGGTCTGCCTGGTCTGTCCGGCAGCCTCTCCCACCATCTGATCCAACATACCACCAGGTGTTGATCAGTTAACAGCTCAGCCCCTCTCTTCACCTGAGTGTCCAAGACATAAGGTCGCAGATCCGATGACACGATTACAAAGTCGATCATTGAACTGTGACCTTGGGCATCCTGGCGCCAAGTGCACTTATGGACAACCTTATGCTCGAACATGGTGTTCGTTATGGACAATCCATGGCCAACACAGAAGTCCAACAACTGAACACCACTCGAGTTTAGATCAGGGAGGCCGTTCCTTCCAGTCACACCTCTCCAGGTTTCACTGTCATTGCCGATGTGAATGTTGTGAATATTTAAGACTCCCAGCAAGACAATAGAGTCCCCAGGAGCTGCGCCTTGCAGCACCTCTTCCAGGGACTCCAAGAAGGCTGGGTACTCTGAATTGTCGTTTGGCGCATAAGCACAAACAACAGTCAGAGTCCTTCCCCCAAATCGTAGGCACAGAGAAACAACCCTCTTATCCAACTGGGAGAACCCCAACGTGCAGGCCTCGAGCCAGGGGGTCATAAGCAAGCCCAACCCTGCCCGAGGCCTCTCATTCACAGCAACTCCAGAGTGGAACAAAGTCCAGCCTCTCTCAAGAGGAATGGTTCCAGAGCCCAGACCATGCACAGAGGTGAGCCCGACTATATCTAGCTAGTACCTCTCAACCTCTTGCACCAGTTCAGGCTCCTTCCACGCCAGAGAGGTTACATTCCACGTCCCAAGAGCTAGTTTCGGCAACCGAGGGTCGGAACGCCAGAGTTCCCGCCTTCGGCTACCACCCATATCGCTTTGTACCCAACCCCTATGGCCTCTCTTGCAGGTGGTGGGCCCAAAATAGACTCATTCTCTTCCCTTTAGTTTAATTTATTCTTTCTGAAATTAGCAACTTTATCATGCACAAGAGCTGCACTTATGCTTTGTTTGTGTATTGTCTTTCTGAGCTTCACTGTAGTTGTGCAGAATAAAACAACCTTAGATAACAAAAGGAAAATCCTGTATATTTAAGTGTATCAGTCTTCACAGCGTTCAAATTCACATTTCTGAAAATGACAACCCAAAATATTGTTTCTGTGGGGCAATGCCACTGTATGGGAATTCTTTCATAAGGTTGGGCAGTAGGGGATATACAGGCTTACTCAAACAAAATTAGGAAAAGCCTTGTCACCCTCTACCAAAACTTGTGAGTATGAAGGGATGTTTGCATCCTTTAAGTCATTACTTGAATTTATAAATGCTTGAGCATTGGCAATACATAACAACATTCACAAAACAGTACTCAGTCCATAATCATACAGAACTTATTTATTTTCAAATGATGCTTACCCTTGTGGTTTATGTAGTCCGTGGATTTTGCCAATGGTCTTTTGATTTCAAAGTACTTGCAGTCAACTACTCCAAGGCACAGCAATATACCATAAATTTTGTAAATGCTGTCAATAGGATTCTTAACTTCTGGCTCTTTTCTCTCTCTTTTGATGTTATCGGGATACAAGGAAATAGTAATTACCTTGCACACCTGATTTATAATGTTTGAAACAACTTTCAGAGACAACCCAAACACATTGGCTGTTCTCCACATTCATCAGTCATCACTGAAGTGGTAAAGGGTACAAGTAAACTTTATGTCTATATACACAGGCTATCTCATTCATGTATTCTTTCCTTCAACAAAGTTTTCGCACCATTCCTCAGGAACCACAACTTCCTTTGGAAAACTGTCCCACCAAGCACTACTCTGTCATAAAAACAGCAACCCTTGAAGGGATGGTGATGCCATTAATCAGGGGAATTTTCACAGAACTGTATAGACTGGTTAATATACCTTTTGCACATATCGGCAGTTTTCAAACTGTACAATACGCAATTTTAACTGCATACAAGTAAGCAACACAGAAAAAAGGATGGAAAGCAGCACTTCTATGTCTGCCATGTTAGAATACGGTTTTCTTCTGTGCAGGACCATGTAATAAGAATAAAACAATCAGCACATGATTACTGTCTGCATTTTCAAAAAATTCATCATTTTCACCCATGCACACTGAAATGATGCATAGGCATTTTTCAGAAATATATGGTTCTGGAGAACATTTTTTGAAAAGTTTCCATTTTCAAGAGTTCAAATGGGCAGACATTAGTGTGGATAAAAGACAAAAATAGAGACTAAATGGCTGTGTATTTAAACAAAAACAGTGTTGTGAGTGAGTCTTCCTGGGTGTACTTTTCCAGAGGCTCACAGCTCAATTTAAGTCAAGGCTGGAATTGTTGGAACCATACTGAACATCAAAAGAATACCTATTGAGTGACCATTGTCCTTTTGGTGTTTCACTGTAAAACCAATAACAAAATCTGGTGCTTTATTATTGATCCTTCTTTACTGTCCTCCAAAATACAATAGGTGTTTTTTAAAGTGTCCTGACTATATGACTAACTCAGTTAAGTTCTTTTTTGTTGTCATTGTTATGGGGTAATTTAATATCTACCTTTATATTTCAACATATCAGTTTACACAATATTATTTGTTAATGGTTGTTGTTTAGCAAATTGCACTTCTGTATTTTTTTCCTGCTATTTTTTAAATTCTAATTCAGAACTTTATTTTTAATGTATTAATCTATTATTTGGTATTTATTATTATTATTATTATTAGTAGTAGTAGTAGTAGTAGAGGTAGTACTAGTAGTGGTATTATTATTATTATTATTATTATTATTATTAACCCAACATGATGGCTGGAATATTTTAACATGGGACTACCTGATAAAATCATACAGTACACTTCCCAGACAACTAGCTTTAAAAAATATTTTTCTTTGATGGCTTAAGATTTTTCCATAGTGCTGCATACAGCGCATCTGTGTTTTATATATACATATATATATAGTGTGTATATACAGTATATATATATATATATATAGTATATGGTTTTGAGATGCATAACCTTTACAGTATGCCAGGTTCATTGCATATTTGTACTACATTATAAAACATTTTTTTATGATTAGAGAATATATTGAAGTCCGTGCATAATGTATCTACAGTGCATCCGGAAAGTATTCACAGCGCATCACTTTTTCCACATTTTGTTATGTTACAGCCTTATTCCAAAATATAATAAATTCCTTTTTTTCCTCAGAATTCTACACACAACACCCCATAATGACAATGTGAAAAAAGTTTACTTTAGGTTTTTGCATATTTATTAAAAATAAAAAAACTGAGAAATCACAGAGAAATCAGAGAGCGGATCAGCGAGCGGAAGCAGAGAGCGGATCAGCGAGCGAAAGCAGAGAGCGGCGGCGTCTCCCACAGGCACGTAGCCCTTCGAAAGCACCGAGCAAGTTCACCTGAGGTAAAGCCGGCAGCTGACCAGTAGAAATAACCGGCAGTGAGAAATTAAAGTCGATCGCTCAGCGGGTGGTGGAAACTTAAATCGACGGTGATTCAGCTCAACACGGAAAGCGCAGAAGCACCTATAAAAACGGCAAAGATGACTTCAACATTTAATGTAAGTTCTATCTGCTCTCTGCCCATCGAGGGCACGTTTATATGTTGTGTGTCCTGCAGTATGTACAGCTCAGGTTTTCCGGCCGACAGTGCAGATAGCTTCACCTGCCAAAAATGTTTAGTTAATTTAGAGTTGGTCGGGAAAATACGCGAATTGGAGGACTGCGTTAGGAATCTGATAGTGATTAGGCAAACTGAAAATTGGATCGACTCGGTTTGTTTAGACAATTCGGCTACATCTGATTCGGCTTCAGTCTCTCCAGGTCCCACTGTAGTCAGTGCGAGGCCGAAATCAGCAGCACCAATTCAGCCACAGGGCGAGTGGGTAACAGTAAGACGGGGGTCTAAGAATCCAAAATTTAGTCCCCCAGCACCCAGGTCACCAATTGGACCCAGAACAGGTTCTCAGCTCTCCGCAGCGCCTGTGGAAACTGAGAATAATAAAGTGCTCATAATTGGCGATTCCATAGTGCGGAATGTTAGAATTCCAAACTATGTTAAACCAGCAGTTAATGTTAAGTGCCTTGCAGGGGCCAAGATTTCTGGCATAAAGGCCGCATTGGACCGTCGATGAAGTATCTACCTTATTGCTGCATGTCGGCACTAATGATATTTATTTACAGCAATCTGAGGTATTAAAGCGGAACTTCATCTCTCTATGCACCAAAGCTAAAACAAAATGTCGGAATTTAATTGTATCTGGTCCCTTACCAAGATTGTATAGAGGGGATGTGATTTATAGCAGATTGCATTCCTTTCACTGCTGGCTAGAAACCTGGTGTGCAAATAAAAGCATAGCATTTGTGAACAATTGGGATGATTTTTGGGAAAGGCCTGGATTTTTCAGAAGAGATGGTCTTCATCCTAACTGGAGGGGATCTTATGTATTATCCCAAAATATGGCAGCAAAACTGCCTGGTTGACTGATTAGAGCACCATCCAGGCCACAGTCATGTGATCTTAAATCACAGGCTGTTCTTTATCCCACCTGTTATTTTCCTGAAGCTGTTACCCATAATCCCTGTTGTGGGGCATCCAGTAAATTTAGTCTTGATACAAACCATAAATTAATTGATAACCAAAAATAAGGTGTATAATTAGACCAAGGGATAAAACCAGACACTCCACCAGGGGCATCTGTAATAGAAATTTAATTCAAATTAAAACAAAAATATATCAGCAGTTCAGAAAGAACCATGCAGTTTTAAATGTTGTTTATTGAACATTCGCTCTCTTGGCACTAAAGCTGTTTTGGTAAATGATATAATATTAAGTACAAAATCTGATCTGTGTCTTCTTACTGAAACCTGGCTTAGTAAATGTGACACTGTTCCCTAGCTGAGGCGTCACCAGATGGATACTCGTTCCTTCATAAGTCTAGAGATTCTGGTCGAGGAGGAGGCCTTGGAATAATTCATTGTAACAAAATGCAAATCACTCCTAAAAATTTAGGCAACTTTACATCCTTTGAGGCATTCATTTTAAATATTAAAACAGATTCCAACACAATTATAGTGCTAGTCTACAGACCACCAGGGCCATATTCATTGTTCATGACTGAATTTAGCAACCTTCTGTCTGATTTGGCTATAAATTATGATCACGTAGTTCTGAAGGGGATTTTAATGTACACATTGATGTGGAAACTGACACTTTTAGCAAATGTTTTACTTATTTGTTAAATTCAGTAGGATTTTGTCAGATTGTCAAAGGTCCAACTCATAATCATAACCATACATTAGATTTAATTATAACTTACAAAGTTGAAATTCAAAATTTAAATATTACTCCATTAAATGTAGTTATTTCCGATCACTTCTTAATTACGTTTGATTTAGTTCTGCCCATGCCAGCGCACTCGCAGATTAAAACAAAGACAGTGCGACATCTAGATTGTAATTCTGCTTCAAAATTTATAGATACCTTGAGTAAGTCGAGTGTAATTGTGGAAAACCATTTAGATCAGTTAACATCAAATGTAAACGTGGAAAACAATTTAGATCAGCTGATATCACATTATAATGTGACCTTGAGAGATGCTCTGGACACAGTGGCTCCCCTAAAAACAAAAATGATCAAAGCACATAGAAACTCTCCCTGGTTTAATGAAAACACTCGAGCTCTTAAATTAGAGTGTCGAAAACTGGAGCGCAGATGGAGAACAACAAAGCTACATGTCTTTCAAATTGCATGGACAGAGAGTGTATATAAATATAAAAAGGCCCTCTTTAAAGCTCGCTCAGAATACTATTCTACAATAATAGATAGCAATAATAAAAATCCTAGGGTACTTTTTAGAGCAGTGGCTAAATTAACAAATGGGAATTCAGATCAACAGTGCAAAATACCAACAGATATTAGCAGTACAGACTTAGTAAAAAGTGCAATGGATGTTCTTGCAGCACCTATTCTAAGCGTTATCAATAGTTCATTACTGCATGGCACCGTACCTGATGCACTAAAAGTGTCAGTCATTAAACCTTTACTTAAAAAGTCAGACCTAGACCCACACATACTAAATAACTATAGGCCTATTTCAAATTTACCATTTCTCTCTAAAATACTAGAGAAAGTAGTCAGCTTCAGTCACACCTTACGCGTTACAATTTATTTGAGAAATTCCAGTCTGGCTTTCGCACTGGTCATAGTACAGAAACGGCACTAACACGGGTTGTAAATGACATTCTGATATCCTCTGATGAAGGAAACTCCACTGTAATTATGTTGTTGGACTTAAGTGCAGCATTTGACACCATTGACCATTCGATTTTACTGCACAGGCTAGAAAACGATGTTGGGCTTACAGGCCCGTGCTCGCTTGGTTTAGTTCTTATTTATCAAATCGATTCCAGTATGTACAGAAATGTGCAGACAGTACTCCATCATTATACACAGAAGTTCAATATGGTGTCCCGCAGGGCTCAGTACTGGGACCTTTACTGTTTTCACTTTACATGCTTCCACTGGGATCTCTCATTAGGAAACATAATGTTAATTTTCACTCATATGCAGATGACACCCAGTTATACCTTTCATTTAAATCAAATGAAGTTTCTCCGATGTTGTCTTTAATTAGTTGTGTTAGTGAATTAAAGGAATGGATGAATGAGAACTACTTGTCTTTAAATACAGATAAAACAGAGATGTTAATTGTTGGAGGGAATGACGCTGATCACAGCAATATTTTGTCGTCATTTAACTCAGTTGGAATCCCAATTAATTTTACTGAATCAGCCCGCAATCTAGGTGTTATCTTTGACTCTAGCATGTCATTTAAAGCATATTACAAAGTCGTCCAAAACATGTTTTTCCATCTTAAAAATGTTAGGAAATTAAGGCGCTTTCTAAATAAACAGGATTGTGAGAAATTAATTCATGCATTTATCTCTAGTAGGATTGACTACTGCAATGCGGTGTTCACTGGCTGTTCAAACTGTTCTCTATACAGCCTCCAGTTAATCCAAAATGCCGCTGCAAGAATTATTACAAGAACAAGAAAATATGAACACATAACCCCAGTTCTTAAATCTTTACACTGGCTCCCAGTTAAGTTTAGGGCAGATTTCAAAATCCTCCTTTTAACATATAAAGCATTAAATGGCCAAGGTCCGCTTACTTGTCTGAACTTATCATGACTTACAAACCTGAGCACATTAAGATCTCAAGATGCCGGTCTGCTTAGGATTCCAAGGATTAATAAAATAACAGTGGGAGGTCGAGCTTTTAGTTACAGGGCCCCTAAACTGTGGAATGGTCTTCCTGCTTCCATAAGAGATGCCCCTTCAGTCTCAGCCTTTAAATCTCGGCTGAAGACTCACTACTTCAGTTTAGCATATCCTGACTAGAGCTGCTGATTAACTGTACAGACTGCATCTCTGTTGTTAGTCATTAGCACTATAACATAAGTAACATGATAATTATATTTGAATACTAACCCTCACCTATTCTGTTTCTTTTCTCGGTACCCAAATGTGGCAATTGGTGCCACGCCCACTGCCAAGTTGTTTGCCTGCCTATGGTAAAGTCATCCCTGATGGAGGATCACAGGAATCATGGGAAAGAGGGGTCCTTTCATCGGAGCAACGTTTCAGCCGTGGGATGGCCAAATGGGGAGGCAGCTAGATGGATGAGGTCTCCAGGACTCTAAAAATATCCAAACCTAATTATGTCATATCATCTACTGTTAAACCGTACTTCTAAAATTTATTATGCTGTATTAAGGAATTGTTCTGTTCTGTGTATTGTATTGTATTGACCCCCTACTTTTGACACCCACTGCACGCCAAACCTACCTGGAAAGGGGTCT
Organism: Polypterus senegalus; assembly: GCF_016835505.1. Lineage (NCBI taxonomy): Eukaryota > Metazoa > Chordata > Cladistia > Polypteriformes > Polypteridae > Polypterus > Polypterus senegalus. The sequence goes on from NC_053161.1 coordinate 91,717,053, forward strand.
CTCTTTGAACTGCCTTTCCCGAGGTTTCTTCCATTTTACCCTACAAGGTTTTTTTTTGGGAGTTTTTACTTGTCTTCTCAGAGAGTCAAGGCTGGGGGGCTGTCAAAAGGTAGGGCCTGTTAAAGCCCATTGCGGCACTTCCTGTGTGATTTTGGGCTATACAAAAATAAACTGTATTGTATTGTATTGTATGCATGACATATACATATTAGTATACAGATCCTTTACAGAAACAGAAAGTACAAATGATCCTATGTATACAATCAGATATATTGTGCTGTGTACTTTTTAATCTACATTCCATTAAACAGTCTCTTACTCTAAAACAGGATGAAGGTTTCTCTCTAGAGGATTATTGCCAGCTAGACATATTTCTTCCAAGATTCTACCTCTTTTTGATTGCAGCATGAGTGAATTGCAAGTAAAATAAATCCATCAAATTCACATCACTAAACAGCCTACTTTTTAATTTATTGGTTTATTTAGCTCTGCAGGGTAATGGATAATCTGCCTTATGATGGCTGACCCACACAGTGTCTGCTTAATGCAATATTTTATAGCAATTTTAAAATAAAAGGCTGGTTCTTTCCATTATGTATTAAACAAAAGATTGAACAAAAGGCACAACTAATTGTATATAAACTTGAATTTTGTAGATAATATACAGTAGGTTGGCAAGGAATACTCAAGGAAGAATTAACATATGTGATGGCTTTTCAGTTTAGACTGCCCAGTTAATGAAAGAAAAATAGAGCTGAAATATGAGAATGTAATATCTATAAAGATTTAAATCCATGTTTTCAAAAATATTATTTTGTTTTTTTTAACACTAGAATCCCCGAAGCCTACGAAAAAACTCATAATCCCGGGCCACCTTAAATTCCTTTGCACCTCTCCTTCAGTTTCTTTTGTTTTGTGAATGTGTAGATCAGCACAAGCAGCAAGCAGACTGCTATCCCATCACTCCCTGCCACCGATGGAGCTGAGTAAGTTGCAAAATTCTCAGAGCTCAGGTCTCTTTATTTTTTTGTTTTTTCTGTTCTCCCTGGCCATCGGACCTTACTCTTTTTTCTATGTTAACTAATGTTGTCCTATTTTAATTTCTTGTTTTGTCTTTTATTTTTCTTCCTTATGTAAAGCACTTTGAGCTACTTTTTTGTATGAAAATGTGCTATATAAATAAATGTTGTTGTTGTCTTTACCTGGCAGTGAGGTGCCTGGAGTTGTATAGGGTAAATAATATATAATTATTTGGAATACATACATTTCATGTGTGTTCCGTGTCTACAACGATCTGGGTAAGTGTAGGATGACAGGAACTGCTGAACACAGATCTAAAGCAGAAACCTTTTTACATGTTATACTAATAATGACGTGAAATGTATAATGTGTGAAGACTTTAGTCCAAATATCAAATAAATATGTGTGCTTTTATTCAAGAATATAACCATAGAAAAAAAAATTTGATTTACATGTTGCTGTCAATGAGTTTAAAACCCAAGCTCAAATATCAATTGACGGGAAGTTGACATGTGTTTTTGAATGGTGCAGTGTTAAGAAATGTTGCCTCATAACTCAGTTACTGGGTTTGAGACTGGGCGCTCTGTGTTTTGAGTAGTGAGCTGCTATAATTATTATTATTATATAATAAAAAAACATACATTTGATTTGAGTCTGTAACACACAATGTAAATGTTGGCTACTTGTAAAAGTTAGCACATATTTATATTTATTATTTATATTTATTATTCAGTTTTATTCTGTCAGTGACATTCACGTGGTACAACGAACTTGCCTCTCCCTTTCTGAGTTGATGGCGTTTATCTCCATTCTTTTCACAAGAGCAGTGATGCCCATAGTTTGTCCTGTGAGTGATGCCTGCTCAGAACTAGTTCTTGTACTGGCAATCAAAGATACGATGTCCCGTGACCGCTATGAGACTACCACATGGCATTTGCGCTTTGACAACAAAGACACCCATGCAGAATGTGTGAAAAATGACAGATCTGCTGCAATCTCAGACATCTGGCAGCATTTTGTTGAGAACTGTGTTTTGAGTTACAACCTAGGGCAAATACTTTCCGAGTCTGTGGTCAAAAACCTTATGAAGCCGTTTTTGGGCAAGGGTGGAACCATAACAACAGACAGCTTCTTCACAGCGCTTTCGCTGGCTAATAGACTGCTGAACCGCAACACAACTCTGCTTGGCACCATAAGTAAAATGGGACTTCCACTTGCAGCTAAAGTCACTTCAGTATGCGAGCAATTCACCACGCTAGTGTTTAGATCTGTCAGTGCCATGCTGATGGTGTATATGCCCAAAAAGAAGAAGCCTTTGATTTCAGTCTGTAACAGCCGGTGTAAAGTTTTGCTACCCTATACGACTCCAGGCACCTCACTGCCAGATAAAAAGACCTGAGCTTTGAGAATTTTGCAAGTGACCTCAGCTCCATATTGGGTGACAGGGTGATGTGATATTTGCAAACCAAAAGATGCTGACGGAGAGGTGTGAAGGAATTTATGGTGGCCTGGAATTATGAGTTTTTTCGTAGGCTTCATGGATTCTAGTGTTCAGATTATGGCCTTTATTTGAATAAAAAAAATGAATTTACAAAGTGTATTATTTCAGTATTAAACTTAATTTTATTAAATTAGTTTCTTTAAGCAAATGAGCATTTTATTTATACACTTACATACTTACATATTCCCCCAAGTATAAGTCTTAAAAAGGCTATTGCATGAAGATATTTTTCTAATTTAGGATTCTGTCCCAGAAAGATTTTGGATAACTTTAACTGTGAAAGGGTGTGTTGTGCATAACAGGTTAAGATGAATTACAGCATTCTTTGCAAAAACTGAACAAGTGTATATATTATGAATATCTGAATTCCACTCTTCGTGTGAGATATTAAATCACAGGTCTCATTGTTGCCTAAAAACAACTACAGGTGCACACAATAGAATTGATAAAATCTGAAAATGTTATCAAAATCTCAATTATAACTAAATAAGATACATTGAAAAGTAAATACAATTTACCAAAGCTCTGCATTACCCAAGGCTAACATGTAAGTGTAATACACTATTTTCTTATACAGTAATTAAAAAAATCTTTGCCTTGAATATTATACCAAACGAATATTGCTTTGATGTAGCTGGGACTTCATGGGAAGCAGTGCATAGTGTACTGCAATGGTGGGGCGCACCTGGGAGGCTAGAGTAAGAGAGGGATTTTGTATTTATTGCTTTGACATGATTGTGACTTCACGGTTATCATGAGGGAAGCAGTGCGTACTGTTACCCGATGGCTCGGTACACCAGGGAGTCTGGAAGAAAATGGTGTGGTGGCTTATAGTAATTGTTTTAATGTGATCTGGATATTACAGATATCAAAATGGAAGTGGTACATGGTCCAGTGTGATGACATGGTGCACCAGGCAGTCATGTGATTGTGCTGTGCAACAAGGAGGCTGGACTTAGATGGGGTAGGTTTCACTACATTAATCTTGAGGTACAAAAGCTGGTATTGATACGGAGGAGGAGAAAGAGTAAAGAAACCTGCCAGTATCCTTGGGCAGACAGGAGAGTGCAGGAGATGGTAGATCTCGACAGAATATTGTGTACTAGCCAACCCGCAGCGTACCATCCACCACATAATCAGGACGGTTTTTTAATGATTTTTAAGCACAGGGTGAAAAGTAACATTTGAAAAATCGGTAATGTAATAAATCAGCAAGAAAAGCAACAATGTAACAATGCATGGAACGAACCAACACACAATCGTCCGTGACTGAAAACTGTCGGACTGCTATCGCGCCTTCTCCTGTCAGACGGAGGGATGGGGGTGCATGGCGCTCAGGTGCGGAGGGTGGAACAGGAGGAGAGGAGAAGGACATCCATTCGGCCCCTCCGTCATGCTAGTCTGCTGATTTCTCGTTCAGTATGCACTGCCTGCTCATGTGCCCACCTCCAACTCGTCACTTCATTCGTTCTTGTCTTTGCACAGTCCAGAAGCACCTGTGACTCACGTAGACTTTTCATTGCTCTGTGCGGTTCTGGCTGCTTTTCTATATATAATTCGCCAAGACACCCGACCACGGTAGTAGCGAGGTGGGAGGGGGTGTGTACAAAGGGTAGGGACGTAACCAGTGGGAGCGTATGAGCCACACTTAGTGGGAATTCCACGGTGTCTTGCCTTAGTGAATTATATACTGTATATAGATTGTAGATATAGGCCCTGAAGTGGCAAACTGTTTATTGTTATATCTTTAAATAACCTATACCTTGTATATTTCTGGAACCCTTCTTCCTGTAAAAAAAAACCTTCCTGACTAGACTGTGTAGTGTCCATGCGTAACTTTAAGTGAGAGATTGCCCTTCACTGGTCTCAAGTGTCATACATCCTTCAAATATATATAAAAATATACACCTGCACCATAAGCTAAAACAAAAATAAACTGTATTCTTTTTCCCAACAACAATTACTACAGATAGACAGTCAGCTCATCATCTGTTCCCAACAACTCCACTACTCCTTTAGATTGAATGTTATTTGTGCTCAATTTAGAAGGTCAAAAGGAAAGAAGATAATCTCTGTTGTCAGCCATGCTGTTTTTTGTGTTCACAGAATTACTCGACCAATCAGTGCTGATCCTTGTGGGAATTATCCATCTAACTGGGATGAAACTGAGGTCCTCGGCATTGTGAGTTTTTTTTATAAAACAATACACAACTCTTTGTGGGTGTTAGTTACTTAGGAACTGAGGAGACACAGTGTGTTCTGTGTTGAGTGAGCTGATAGTTTAATTAGGTCATCTGCCCCGCATCAGTACACTGCAGGTGTTAATTAAGGAGTTGCATCCAAACGTGTATCAAAAGAAGCCTGAGCAGGAAAGAGAGGAGAATGAAGAAAACCGAGAAAGGAATCGGGAGTGAATGCCAGTACAGTGGGGAGGAGGCAGAGAAGTCAGTAGTCCCATAACACAGCAAGGTGAACGGTGCTCCAATGGGTGGTTCGTCCTCCTCCTAGGGATCCGGTAGTTGCCAAGGGTACATAGTGAAAACTTACAGTGTGCCAGGAGATGCTGAAGGAGGCAGTCGAGGAGACAGCCAGAGAGACGAACTACAGCTGGTGGCGTCTCCAACGTACTACAAGACCTGATGAGGTAAGCTAGGGAGACAAGGGAGAAAGACATACTGCCCTTACACAAAGCACATAAAAAGGAAATGAACTTGATATTTACATAGTTTTATATTTGATTTTAGTATATTATTTATTACTAGCAGATAAGCACTGAATTTATGGATTACTTGTTTATTTGCCTGCACTGTACTTTTGCACTTTGGGGTTTTGAACTCATGGATTGTTAAATAAAAGCACTAAAAGCACTAACACTTTTTGCACCTCACTCTTGCTTGTTTGTGTCCTCATTTGTCTGGCTCATCCTGGTCATGTTATTGACAGTTCTGGGTTCAAGGATGACATGGCAGCTGCATCCAACTCAGGCCACTACACTTGCCTGCTGCCACAGGCAGAAAGAACACTCTATCTATTGTTTAGACTCATGTGTGCGTGCAAGTATTACCTTCTCAAACTGATGACTTCATAAAATTATCCTTGGCCCTCTTCTCTGTCAACAACCAATGCTCTCCTTTCACCCATAGTAGCAAATCAAAGCCTGCTTGAAGGTCTCTTGTCTTCCCTAAGACGTGCAGATATTTGAAATTCTCCCAAATCTCCTACTTGGTCTAGACCAGTGTTTCTCAAACTCGGTCCTGGGGACCCCCTGTGGCTGCAGGTTGTTGTTCCAACCAGATTCCTAATCAGTGACAACACCTGATAGCACTGAGCTCATTTAATTAGCTGGTATTTTTTTTTCTTTTATTCGGCATTCAGAAAAGCATAGCAGCATGATTTTTACATTTATAAGACATTTATAAATATTTCTGCTTTTGCTATAGATTTAAATGCTTAACTTTCTTTTGTTGATTTCATTATACTTTGCCTTTTTTCTGAGCAGTTTTTCCCCCTTCATTGTATCTTAATAATGACAACTTAAAACAAGTAGATCAGACAAGCTGGCAAACAAAATTGAATAATCAAAGGCTGCAACTTTTTAGTGTCAGACGCACTAATTAGTAAATAATGGATTAAACAATTAGAACACCTTGAAAAGGAAAATGAAAATCAATATGAAAATACTGTTAAAAAGAAATAAAATGCATTATTCCTATATAACTGCTTGGTACATTTTAATATTTTTTTTTAGTAAACTTAGTTTTCAAATTAATATATTGTTCCCTAAACACAGAACTTGGGAAATATCAGTTCACTTAATTAGCCCAAGAGTTCAATTAAAAACAGAAGCTGGTTGGAACAAAAACCTGCAGTGACAGGGGGTCCCCAGGACTGACGCGGAGAACCCCTGCTTTAGACGAACCTCCAGCCATCCACATGCCACATCAGAGCCATTACATAACAGTGCTCCACTCCACACCACCCCATTTCAAAATGGCAAGGGACATTTTTCAACTATCTATACTTTTCCCAATTGTTATTTGTCACAAACAGACAGGTTTACATAAAATGTCACTGGATAGACATATAGATTCCCACTTTGTACAGAAATTATAGTGTCCAAAACTTCAGTGAGTTATGCCACAATGGGAAAAAAGCAAGCCACAAGAGCAAAGGGAAGAAGTGCCCAGATGTCAATTCATACCAACTGCTAAACAAGTCTGCTTGTTTATTATGTAATTCAAAATGACATTGCAGGAAGACACAACATTATAATAGCACTATTAAAATGGTTGAATCTGTAAAAATCAACAACAGAAATGGATTCAGCAACCTCGAAAAATGGGTAGAGAAAAAAAAGTAAAGAACAGAATAAAAACAAATGTTCTGCCAATCACAACACATAGTGAACCTCAGAGGTTTATGCTACCTAATTTTCAGTTTATTCTGTGGTTATGCAATTTTATTAATAGCTCCATCATTGCACTCAAATGTAAATTGCAACTTACAGTATATTCTGCAAACATATTCAACTTCTAATCATTCTTTGTTCACAAACTTTAGTTCTGCTTTATTATTCCATATAGCTGCTTTAAATAATCTCCTTCTTATATATTTGCTGAGCTTATATTTTACTGGCTTTTTGTCCATGCTCATAATAAGAATGATGTGATTTGAAAATGATTTGCTCTGATTCTCCTGTGATCCAGCATTAAATTCTGACAGCCAGTTTTTTGCAGAGTTTATCATTAGGCAGAATTTCATATTTTTATTCGTGTTTAAAAATCTCAGCAATTAATTCAGACATCCTTCCAGCTTGCAATTAACTTTTATACAAAACATATAAAATGATCTGCTCCCTCGGCTATGCTTAAGTGTTCCTGTAGATATCTCTAGGGATGCATTGATCTCTCAGGAAATAGAAATGAATATAAAAAAAGTCTTCATCTATTAATATTAATTAAATTGCTCATGATGAGTTGCATTAGTGGAGTATAATGATTAAAATAATAAAAGTTTCAAGGAAAAATAGCATTGTACTTACACAATTCAAGATAAGACAAATAAAATGTCAATTTGTGAATAGCTATGATGTATGCTGGAAAAAAGGATATTGTCATCAATATTGAGAAAGAAATCTGCATAGAGTCTGACAGGTTTTATTTGCTCACTAGGACCATATTGATAGGATGGGCTACTTTGGAACCTAGCATTTTGACCATGGGGGTCCCAGTGTTTTTTTTTGTTTTTTTTCTGTATGCTAAAAAAACATGCTTTTATGTGACTACAAAGTGAATTAATGAAAAATTAGAATTCTGAAAAAAAGTTGTGAATACAGAAACCGCGTTAAACAGAGCAGCATTAAGCAGGGTCATACTGTACTATGAACTGTTCAACCTAAACTAAAAGGATGACTCGGACATGACAGTGTTCACGAGGTTACAATACAGCGAGTAGTTACCACAATATTGAAATCCAGTGGGACCCAAAAAGAACAAATTATTGACTCACAAGAGCAGAGACATGACATGGGCACACGTCACAAAAACATTTGTCTGGTTTCCCCATTAAACATTCCGGCTTTGCGGCCACACACACCTACACCCACAGAGCCTGAGCCATACTGTTTTAATTTAAAACCTGCCCCTCCATGGAATCCTAACACCCCTTTACCCCTTTACATGTAGTCTAGCTAAATGTTATAATTTCAAAGAAATGAGTCATAGAAGAATAATGAAAGGTTATTGAAATAAAAGATGCCTAGACAAATAGCATAAAATAGATAAAGTTAAGGAATCATATATAGCATAAACCATGCATATTATGTACTCTACAGGAAAAACAAAGTTTAAAGGGTATTTCCATGCTGAAAAAGAAGGAAGGTAAAAGACACCATTTTTCCACTCTATAGCCTTCTTCAAGTGTAAAACTGAAAAGGTAAGAGCAGGTAACATACTGTATATAGGAGAGGAAGGAGAGAACAGAGACCGGGCAGTTAACATTAGAAAAGGTGAGAGTAAATGTGAGAACGCTGCCATTAGAGATATTAAAAAGTTAGACCTGGAGAAATGTGTGATCCCAGTGTGAGAATGAGCTTTGCCTTTTCTTTTTTTTTTTGAAAAGTGTCTTTGGAGCCCTGTGAAAAAAACACACACAGAGATTGTTAATTACTCTATATCAGTCATTATACTCATTAAAAGTCTGACATGATTTTGGGACTAATACCAGAAACAGAACTTTATTTTTATCATTCTATTAAATATTGTATGTCATCCTGTCTAGAACAGGTTCCCACCTTGTGCCTCACACTGCCAGAATAGGCTTACTGCATCCCTACACTGCATAAACAAGGTGAAAATTGGATGGATGAATTAATAGATAGTAAGTGCACAGGATATGTGGAAATACATGGTGGTTAACTCTTTTTTTCTCTCACAGCTTTAGGAACCTGTGTTTGAGTCTTGTCTAGATGAACCTACTGTTTGTGTGAAACTTGTGAATTCTTTTCCTTATTTCCATTGGTGTGCAAGCATGCGTATGTGCCCTGTAATGGACAAGATTGGTTTAGAGCTGGTTCATACTAGAATACAGCTTTTAAAAAACGTACTATATAATGTAAAAAAACTAACTGTGAAAATGTACAGATGACTCAAAAGTAGTCACTGACAAAGATAAACTAAAGCAGCAACAGTATGTCATTTAAAGAAAATGCTTTGCAGCTTCTTCAGCACTTTGAGAGTCAGCAATTTGTTAAACGTATGCCCATATTTGCAGAAATTGCCTAATAATGCAGATATAACTTGCTTCCCAGCTGTCATAAGAATATTTATCAGCAGCACTGCTGATGATAACTTTTGTGGCAGCCATAATCAGAGCACATGATTTAAGCAGTATTATGCTCAGTTAAGAATCGCTATTTCTGTTTCAGCATGGTTGTAAAAATAACATTGTAAAACCTTCTTAAGACTGACCATTTGTAATTGAATCTTCAATAATAAAAATGTAATAAAAACAATAACAGTATACTTGCACATTTTTTATTCCTTTTATGTCATTCAAATCAAGAGGGTAAATATGGAATATGCAAAGAAAAATATCACCTACCATTATGCAGTATTATTAGGTGTTGTAAATATAGTTCAGGTATGTTCACTGTTACACAAAAATCATTTAGGAGTATCCATATGGCCGACTTTGAATACAAAGTGAGATGTAACAAGGATCCCATTTTCACCAGTTCTATCATCTCATTCCATGTTTCCCTCATTTGTACCTCACAAGATCTACTGCATTTCTCACTGCCTGACTGGTGCTGTCTGTTTAGTTTCACAGCTAACCATTTTTTTTCTATTTAGGAATAATTATCACTTATATTTGTACTCTAACTGCTCTGTCACCAAATAGCAAGTATTAGCTCCCTATCCAAGCTTGTTAGCTGACAAGTCATGTTTTTCTTCTATGAGTTGGCTTGAAGCATAAAGGAGAAACTACTGTTCATGTTTTACATAATATATTGTAAAGACGTCATTTAAATGTCAACTTAATTAAGGGCTAATCAGTTTACACTGCATTATAGTGTGTACTGCATAACTCAGCTTTCTGTTTCTGCCAAAACACACACATCACATGAAACATGTTATAGGGCACCCTGATGGCAATGCTAAATGTGGATATAACATATTCAAGTCAAGTTGGATGTCTTATTTTTAGTTGGTGTTTTGGGATGTGTCATCAAATATACATAAGAGAAAAAGTTAAAACAGAAGACAAGACAATGAGTAATAAATAACTCTTTTTCCAATCAGACCTACTAAAATGACCACTCATTTTAAAAAAAGGCATGACCTCTCCACAAAGAAATCTCGTTTCTTTTTCCAAACTGCTTCTACACCATTGAACTTTTGTCCAGGTCTTCCACTGACTGTTTTTTACCTTGGTGTGACACTCATATGCTGTTCACTGAATCAGACTTCACCTTAAAATGACCTAACTACCTCATACAATACTACCATTAGTCTATTATCATCTGATTTTAAATTATACCCATTCAACCATTTTCTTAAGAGCTTTTTTTCAATTTAGTACTGGAGGGTACATCAATTAATATTAGGAGGCAGAAGTTAAATATCCATTAATTCATATTTGGGAGTCATTTCTGTACATAACTTATATCTCAATTTATTAGATCCACCTGCCAAACAGAAAACTGCTCCTTCATCTTTTCTTCAGAATGGCTTGAATTCATCAAGGCATGAAATCAACAGGGTGTCCAAACAGTGGCGCAGTGATGCTGGCCAATTTCATCTGCAGTGCTCCCCATATTTATTACAGAGAAGTACCCTAATTAGATTTTTCTGCATAATTCCACAGATACCTACATTAATCAGATTAGATTTGGTTAAATTAGGTATACTTTATCAAACCCCAAAGGGAAATTCAAATGCATACCACAGCAAAACAAAAAAAACATAAAATACACAGATATCTATCTATTGACTCAAAATACAATATGTCAATAGAACAAAAACAACACCATTCATTCATTGGTTATGCTAAAATAATGTAGTAAATTGAAATTTGTACTATTTTCTTTTAGCTTCCCGTTGCAACGAAGTAAGGGATGTGAAGAACACGGGGATAGCCATTGTATTATTGCAAGTTTCTTTTCAAATGTCTTAACTTTCCGACACTTGCTAGTACTGTTGCCACTAGGGGACACACTAGATATACTTTGGCTTTCAAAAGTTGCTATACTTGTATTAAGAGATTAAATATATGTTAAAAAAAACTACCCCAAACCATTATTTTTTTGTAATATTTTTCATTTTTGTTTTTTCCCCCCTGCTCATTATTTGATCTATTTACATTCAGTATATTGTTTGTAACTTTATCCTAGTCCTTTCCTTGTTATCTGTCAACCAAGGGCTTCATGTGTAACCTGAAGAGCTCTATTTACATCACCTAATTGCCACAGTTTCTTCCTTTGGCATGAGCTGACTTATGTAACTTAGTTCTTCAGCTCTCTTTTGTACTTCTTTGATAATTAAGTAAGTTTCGTTATTCTTTTTCACCATGTTTTTTTGGTTCTTGTCACAATTTCTTATTTTTAAATAAATCTTTGTGTTTTTTTTCTTTCTTTGCATTTTGGAAAATTTTTTATATTTTATTAGACTTTTTCTTTAATTAAAAAAATGTTTATTCAAGTTTTGATGATGAGACCTTATGCCTTTTTGAAGTGTTTAGGCTTTTAGCCCTTTTTCAATTTTCCTACCTGAATCACAACAGCAAAGCACAAGCATCCAGCTTTGTTGACAACAGGCAGGTCAGATTCAAGAATTTTAGTTAATTATTCAGTACTGGGTCCTTCAATCAGCACGAACAAGCAGATTTAAGATTCATCAGAACAGGCATATTCTTTTTTCAGCTGGCTTTCAGTGACAAGAACAAACTGAATTATTGCTTGCAGTCAAAAGAGATGTTAATTTGTGGTTCAGCGACAACTGCAGCTGATGGCCTGGGTTGGTTGTAGCTGCCATTCTCTCTTGAATCCAGGACCGTCCATAATCATGTCCAAGAATAAGCCAGGCAATGAGGACAGAAACTGGCAAGAATAAGGTGCATTAAACTGCTAAATGTTTTTATTAATGCAAAATGCCGTATCCAAAAAAAAGTATAGTGCAGTTTTTTTGCTATAATTACATAAATATTGTGGGAAGTGATATACATCCCAGAGCAAACAACACATCTGTAGTGCTTTTTCCCAGCATGAAACCATACTGCTGCTCACTAATCATCACCTCCCCTCTTAACCTAGCTTCCACTACTCTCTCCTATAACTTCATGTGTGGCTCATCAATTTTATCCCTCTGCATTTACTACAGTTTTGCACATCACCTTCATTCTTAAAAATTGATACCACTAAACTTCTTCTGCACCCCTCAGGCATCCTCTCACTTTTCAAGATTCCATTAACACTAGAATTAACAGAGCCTATGAAAAAACTCATAGATCCATCCCTTCGCTTCTCACCTTTCCAACAGCGTCTTTTGTCCTGTAAATGTGTCGATAAGCAGCAAAGAGCAAGCAGCCTGCTATCACATCCCCCCACCCCTTACAGTTCAGCTCAAGTCTGTTTACCTGCGTGTGAGTTGCTTAGAGTTGTATACAGTGAGAAGTCAAGCAAAATGACACCTTTTATAAATACTATATCATTATTTGGAACACTTGCATTTCATGTGTGTTCCATGTCTACAACGTTCTATGTAAAGACATTATTAAAATAGAAACTTTTTCATGTTTTAGTAATAATTGACAAAATGTAGACATGAAGTATATATTTACATTTATTTATTTACTTACTTCCTACAGCGTAAAGTCACAAGTAGAGTGAAGAGCCTCCCATGTACATATACAAAGTGCAGTGATGGCAAAAGTGCAACGTGCATTCTTGCTCCAATGTAGAACTGTCATCATGATCTGAGTTCACCTGCAGTGTCAAATGCGAGAGGGGGTGGGATCATGAACGCCACTGAAAGATTAAAACTGAATAAAAAAATAACAAAGCTAACCTTTACAAGTATCATAAATTACATCGGCTGTTACAGACTGGAATCAAATGTATGGTTTGATTCTAAAATAGTAAGAATACAAGCAGCTCACTTCTCAAAAACAGACTCATCCGGGATCGAACCAGTGAAGTTTTGAACACCAGGCAACACTCGTTACCATTGCGCCACTGAAGCAGTTGTAGTAAATGTGTGTCAATGTCGCACCCTAAAGCGGATTCTTTTTCTGCAGTTATATTTTTGAATAAAAGTGCACTTGTCCTGTTATATTTGTACCTTTTGTGAAAGTGTTTCTTTAATATTTGGACTTCAGGCTTCACACATTATACACTTTATGTCTACATTTTGTATATCATTACTAAAATATGCCGTTTTCAGTAGTGAGCTGTTCTTATTGTTAATGTTATACAGTACACACATACATTTGGTTTGTGTCTGTAACAGACGGTGTGCATTTGTAGGAAAGTTACCTTTTTTCACTTTTATTCTCTCAGTCACGAACACGATACATACTAAAGTGAGCTGACGCTGTTAGTTTTTATTTGAAACTCGGAGTAACTGTAGATATAAGTGGTGTTTTGAGGCAATGGAACTAGACATTCTCTGATCTGGAGGGATAAAAGCTAACACACAAATGCTGGTAAATCTGCCTTCTTCATATCTCACTGTGAACTGATTTTTTTTAATTCAGTTTTATTGAGTTTTCCTGCTTACACTGAATTAGTATGCACCTTATGGTCTATGATGTCAAAAAAACAAAAACAAAACAGAGACATAGGTATATATGATATTTGGAATTATTCATTCGAAGAGGTCAGTTAAGCGCTATATACAATCATCAGATCCAAATGTTAACTGTTCACACACACGCAAGGACCGGCATAACATAACATAAAACAGCAAACATAGGAGGCAGTCAGGATTGAACCAGGGACTCTTGAATATAAGTCAGTAAATCTTACCACTACGCCACAGAAGTTGTTGTCTTATCCTTAAACCTTTTGTGAAAGTGTTTATTTGATCATTGGACTGCAGGCGTCATACATTATATAGTTTATTTGTACATTTTGTCATTTATTACTAAAACTAGCAAAATACCCGCGCTTCGCAGCGGCGAAGTACTGCCTTAAAATTTTTATTAAGAAGAAAATTAAACCTTTTTAACCTGAGGGAAAATATACCAATAATTATTTGTTAAGGATCTCTTTGTATACCACATTTTGAGTTCGGCCCTCCGGTTGTAACATGACCAAGCTGTGCGCTGAGCTTACTCTTGAGCATGCAAGGTACAGTTGGCCATGTGAACAGTAATCTTGTTTCAAATCTCACAGCTTGGATTGCTGTTGTCATAATCGGTTTGAGTTTTATGGTTTGTTTTAATTACGACAGTATTTGCAGGACTTGTGTTGAAGTGACATTCGGCATCTGTCAAGCGTTGTAAGCATACAACCGGTTTCATCGATAACTTCACATCCAGCTTTTGAGAGTTTAAACATTCATAAACATCAGTGTCCACTACTGAAATTGTCACCTGTGAGTCTAAGATGTTTAAGAGGCACTGGCAGTTGTCGAAAGGTGTAAAATATTTGGCCATTTTGGTACACTTGAAAGCGACAATCGAACAATTCAGCGGCAGCCATCAACTCACATGCAGAACCATAGGTGAAGGGCTTAAGCATTTCACTCTTATAGTGCTCCTGTGTAGTATAATTATCTCCTGTACCATCATCAGTCCACACCTTGAACCTGTCCCAGTCATTCAATACATAAGACACAATGTTCCTCCGGATATCAAGAGTGAGCCTGATATGGCCGTGCAATATGTAACACAGAGAATGTAAAAGGTAGGTGCCATCTCCGGGCATGGAAACCACTCAGTAAGTGACAGTTCTTTGATCAATAGTGATCACCTCGATAGACATGTTAATGGGGGTACGGTTGGAATGATAAAGGAAATGGGTACCTGAACAATGTAAAGTAAGTCTAAAATACCTAAACAATAACTATAATCGTAATAAACGAACAATAAAACAGCGGAGAAGCCGTGGATTAAATAAAAAGGCTGTAGTTATCAGCAGGGAGACGTGAATCCTGTGGCGAAACAAGGAAGGGAATGTAGAGACCGGAGTGACGGACAGCCTTATATAGGCAGGCAGCCAACAACATGAGAGGCGTTGGGATGGGGGACCCAATGCCGACTCACACGGTGACCGAGCTGCAGGCTATGGACGTATATATGTACGTAAGTAGGATTCAGTTAGCGTTGGGAACCCGCCTTCCAAATATCTTGAAGATGGGCCCATAAGTAACAAAGACGGTTGAAAAGTTCAATATGGCGGCCGACAGTGGCATCATACCACCCAAATAAGTACGTACATTGGTTTCGGTTAGCGCAGGGAAGCCGCCTACCAAATTTCGTAAAGATGGGACCATAAATAAAAAAGTTCAACATGGCGGACATTGTTGACCGTTATGACCGTTACGCGTAGAATTTCGAAATGAAACCTGCTTAACTTTTGTAAGTAAGCTGTAAGGAATGGGCATGCCAAATTTCAGCCTTCTACCTACACGGGAAGTTGGAGAATTAGTGAAGTTGGAAAGTTCAATATGGCGGCCGACAGTGGCGTCATACCATCGAAATAAGTACGCACATCAGTTTCGGTTAGCGCAGGGAAGCCACCTACCAAATTTCATGAAGATGGGACCTTAAATAAGAAAATTCAACATGGCGGATGTTGTCGACCGTTATGACCATTACGTGTAGAATTTCAAAATGAAACCTGCTTAACTTTTGTAAGTAAGCTGTAAGGAATAAGCCTGCCAAATTTCAGCCTTCTACCTACACGGGAAGTTGGAGAATTAGTGATGAGTGAGTGAGTGAGTGAGTGAGTGAGTGAGTGAGTGAGTCAGTGAGGGCTTTGCCTTTTATTAGTATAGATTTGAAAAACATTTCTGTTTTAACAATGTGTTTACACAGATTATTGTAGAAACGGAACACACATGAAATGCATGTGTTGTAAATAACAATCTATTATTTCCACTCTAAAACTCCAGCACTTCACTCCCAGATAATCAATCAAGGCATGAGCTGGTAGAACATTGTGAACGTTCTGCAATGGTGGGAGGATGCTTGCTGCTTGTCTTAATCGGCACATTTACAGGACAAAAGACGCTGACGGAGAGTTGCGAACAGATTTAAGGTGGGCCAGATCTACAAGTTTTTTCATAGGCTCTGGTAATTCTAGTGTTAAACAATCTGGTTAAAAACTCCACTGCCATCTCTCCTAAACACCTCCATGCTTCCATAGGTATGTCATCTGGACCTATAGCCTTCCCATTCTTCATCCTCTTCATAGCTGTTCTTACTTCCTCCTTGCTACTCTGTTGCACTTCCTGGTTCACTACCTCCGCATCATCTAACCTTGCCTCTCTGTCATTCTTTTCATTCATCAACCTCTCAAAGTACAGTTTCCATTTATTCAACACACTCTCCTCGCTTGTGAGTACATTTTCATCTTTATCCTTTATCACCTTAGCCTGCTGCTCCTCTTTCCCAGCTCAGTCCCTCTGTCTAGCCAATTGGTACAAGTCTTTTCTACCTTCTTACTTTCCAGCCTCTCATACAACTCATCATACATTTTATCTTTAGCCTTTGTCTCCTCTCTCTTCACCTTACACCTCATCTCCTTGTACATCTGTCTTCTTTCTTCATTTCTCTAACTATCCCACTTCTTCACCAATCTCTTCTACTGTATATTCTCCTGTATTTCTTCATTCCACCAATAGGTTTCTTGTCCTCCTTCCTCTGTCCAGATGTCACACCAAGCACCCTTCTAGCTGTCTCCCTTACTATCTCCTTCTTCAGTCCAGATGTCACACTAAACACCCTTCTAGCTGCCTCCATTACCACTTCTGTTGTAATTGCCCAGCTATCTAGTAACTATTTACTGCCATCTAGTGCCTGTTTTACCTCCTCCCTAAACTCCACCATACAGTCTTCCTTTTTCAACTTCCACCATTTGATCCTTGGCTCTACTTGCACTCTCCTCCTCTTCTTGATCTCCAATGTCATCCTGCAGACCACCAACCTATGATGCCTGTCTGTGCTTTCCCCTGCCACCATTTTTCAGTCTACAATTTCCTTCAGACTGACTCTTCTGCATAGGATAAAATCCACTTGTGTGCACCTTCCTTCACTCTTTTATGTCACCTTGTGTTCCTCACTCTTCTTAAAATATGCATTCACCACAGCCATGTCCATCTTTTTCACAAAATCCACTACCCTCTGACCTTCTTCATTTCTCTCCTTGACACCATACTTACCCATCACCTCCTTATCCCTTTTGTTCACTTTACCAACATGTCCATTGAAATCTGCTCCATACACCACTCTCCCTTGGGCATACTCTCTACCACATCATCCAACTCACTCCAGAAATCTTCTTTCTCATCCATTGCGCATCTAACTTGTGGGGCATATGCACTAATAACATTCAACATCACATCTTCAGTTTCCAGATTAAAAATCAATACTCTGTCCGACACTCTTTTCACCTCCAAAACACTCTTGCCATACTATTCCTTCAGAATAATTAATAATTCAGAATAATTTTTCTCCACATTTCTCCTCCCATCCACACCATTGTAAACCAATTTAAGCCTACCTCCAATACACCCGGCCTTACTCCAATTCCATCTGGACTATTGCACGCACAATATATCAAAAACTTGGCCAAATTTCTCCCTTTACCAGTCATACTGCCAACATTCATATTTCCTACCCTCACTTCCACTATCCTAACTTTCCTTCTCTCCTCCTGCCTCTGGACACAGCTTCCTCCTCTTCTTTTCCTTTGGCCAACAGTAGTCTAATTTCCCCCAGCACCCTGTTGGCTAACAGTACTGGTGGCGACCATTGTTAATCCAGGCCTCGGCCAGTCCGGTATGAAAATTTGTATTGCTGTCTGCATACTGCATATTGATCTGAGAAAGTTTTACACCAGATGCCCTTCCTGATGTAACTCTCCCCATTTATCCAGGCTTGGGACTGGCACAAAGAAACACTGGTTTGTGCATCCCCTGATGGCCACCATGAATACACAATCAAAAAGGTCAAGTTAATGGAAAAGCAGAGTTCACAAAGACTTTTATTTTTCATGATACACATAAATAAATTGGCTCTTGTAATTTTCTAGATAGAGCCTTGAATTTTCTTATTGAATTACAGATTGAATGTTTAAGAGCTAACAATTATTTGGGTGGGAGAAATGCATTTCTAAACCTTTACTATGTGTTTGTTGTCATTTGTAGAGTATGATCCACAAAGTGCAAAACAATTGTGAGTTGCCCTGGCAACCATGGGGATTTCCTTAGCAACAACTAAAGAGAATAAGAAAAACTCATATTAATATGATGGGTGTAGGATGTGTGAGGAACTCAGTTTCACCTTTCAGCCGGGACTCCAGAAATATGAAGAGATCTGTACAATTTTATAGTTCAGCAAAAGTCTACATTAAATTACTTTCATTTTCTCTGTTGCACCCTGGATGTGGGGATAGACTAATTTTCAATAAATTCCAAACATGCTTGCTGTAATAAACCAAATAATACAATTTACTTTATCACAAGGATAATAGAAGATGTATACTGTATATGCAAGTACACATAGATATATCCATGCCTTATGGTGGAGTGGTGGCTCTTAGGCTAGGGATCTGCACTGGCAAGGTTGCTGGTTCGAGTACTGTAAATGCCAAAAAGGACTCTGCTCTGTTGGGCCCTTGAGCAAGGCCCTTAACCTGCAATTGCTGAGCGCTTTGAGTAGTGAGAAAAGTGCTATATAAATGCAAAGAAATACTATATATATATATATATATATATATATATATATATATATATATATATATATATATATATATATATATGACAATAATTAACCATACAAGAAACATAAATTACTGCTAGCTTAGTTGAATTTTTTCTATTCAATAAAAATGTCACATAACTTATATATTAAAAGTAAAAAATAGTGTGAACACTAATGTTAAACAACTGACCTTGATATTTTTTTGGGACATTTAACTTTCAGAGGCCACTGTTTAACTCTGTAACATTTTGTTCTATGTACAAATATATTAATGAATTATAAGAAGCAGAGAAATATGATTACATACTGATGTTCATATACTGTATATTGAAAATAGATTCAACAAATTGTACCGTACTCCCTTATGCTTTTCTAAAACTGCTTAAAATTTTAATTTGTGGAAATACATTTAAAAGGTTCAGCTGTATCATATAAACACTATTAATCTACAAAGTAACATTCAGAATTTCTGTAAGTGAGCCATTTTCTTTAATTCCCACATTCCTTTCACACAAGTAACCAATGATGCCCTCACCCATAAAATAAGCTAAAGTGGCACTTAAATATGACTGCATTAGCCCATTAATAATACAGCTGACATTTATTAACCTCTGACCACTTCAGCTTCCCCCTGTAATGAGTCTTTTGTTTCTTGCATGTACTTCTTTTCCAGTCATGCCTTTTAATAGTAACTGTATTGTTTATTGACTTGTATTATTTTTTTTGTTTGTTTTTGCATTTATTACTATAATTAATTATGGGCTGCACAAATACCGCAATTGACTTTTCCACAGTCCTTTGGAACTAGATCTAGTGAAAGGTAAAATGATCTGTGTCAGATAGTCTTCTTACCAATACATTATTTAATTGCATTCGTATTATATTCTAGACTAAAGGGTAGTATTGAAAAGTATTTAGAATCCTTTTGGATGAATAATATAAAATGTATTTATTGCAAAGAGGATATCCAGGAAGTTATGCATATTACACAATAACAAATATCAGGAATAACAATGAAGCTCATTTCATCGTGGCCTACATGAAATTTGGGGCCACTTCAATAGATAAAATACTATACAGTTTTGCAAGTGAAGGTGGATACTTGGTAAGAGGTTAATTGACTGTGAGCTGACTTTGGAACCTCAGTAAATACCTCAATTTCCAGTAAATATTTATCAGGTTCTAGTGGAAACAGATAACCATCAAACAGAAGCTGTAAAAAGTAATTGATTTGGAATCTTAACTTGAATGATCCAAAGCTCATGCACAATGACAATTTCCCCTCAGGGATTACCAAATACCAAAAAATACCAAATATTTGCTCACTGATGAATAAAAACACTTTCAAAGTGCAATCATAAATGTTTATGTAATTGATTTACTCTGTTCATTTTTAACCGACCAAAAGCAATAATGAAATGATTCCACAGGTGTACACTTTTTTGATTTTATTGGTGTTATTTTTTACTTTGTTGTGCATGTATGAGACCTATTTTAACTTTACTTTTAATGCAAATATACTGTAGGATTATAAAACCCAGTTCTGTGGTTACTACCATTTGGGAAGATTATTCTAGAATATTTATAACTATTTTAAGTAATATTTTGGATGGCATTTTGAATTCTATTCTGCTGCTGATATTTTGTGGAGTTTTGTTATGGTATTGCTAGGCAACTGACCTGGAAGTGTTTGAATTACACTTTCAAGGTGAAAGGTGCAAAATTCTTCCCAAGCACTTCCTTCCTATCCAAGTCAAACACACTGGCCGTCTTTCAGTTACTTGTGAATGATATCTTATAAGACATATTAGGAAATTATGTAGCTGTCTAGATAGACAACATTCTTATTTTCTCTAAATATATGGAAACTTGCAAACTACATGTGACAGAAGTCTTTCAAATTTCATTGCAGTAAGCTATTTGTGAAATTAGAAAAGATAAAGATCAAGATAAGAACTTGTTTTGAGTAATGAAATCTCCTGTAAGGGTTTGACCGTGGAGTAATCTATGACTTCTCCTATCCTTAACTGGTAGCATTAAACAAGTGCAAAGATTCATCAGATTTGACAACTATTAGTGTAAGTTTATTAAAATTGT
Organism: Polypterus senegalus; assembly: GCF_016835505.1. NCBI lineage: Eukaryota > Metazoa > Chordata > Cladistia > Polypteriformes > Polypteridae > Polypterus > Polypterus senegalus. Next base: position 91,738,099 of record NC_053161.1, read on the forward strand.
TAGTTCAGCTGTCTGTCGTATCACTTATGTTACTAGGTAGCATAATAAAAAAATTGAGTGGACGGATGAAGCTCAGAAAGCATATAAACAACTGAAATCTTTATTCGCCTCAGCTGCTGAATTACGTTATCCTGATCCTGAATTACAATTCTTGGTAGAAGTGGATGTATCTGGAATTGTTTTTTTTTTTTGAAATTGCAGCTTTACCCAAAAATCTTTCCCTCTATCTATCCATTTTGATGGACAGCTGGGGCTCTTTCCTGGCCAGGAGGCCATCATGAAGGAAGTGACCAGGGGAGCAGATGTGCACAGGGCAGTGCCTACCCCAGAGTTCAAGATGGCAGGCAGCCCCCCTGGATTACGGTGGCACTTCGCATTCCCACAGGGCTCCTGGGCAGTTGGAGTTTGGCATAGTCCCGTTGGGTTCAGGGGAGCCACCAGGGGGAGTGGCAGAGTCCTACTTTGAGTTCCCACCACACCTGAGATTGCTTCCAGTCATTACTTCCAGACAATGCTTTAGTGCCCCCAGGTGTAGCATAAAAAGGACGTCCCCATTTCACTCAGCGAGCCAAAGTTAGGAAGAAAGGAGATGAATTTTGCCAGAGGAGGAGGAGGAGGAGTTGAGGCAAAAGGAGAGATAGGAAGAGAAAGAAAAGGACAAAGTACTGTGTTTTATTATCTGTGCTTAGTATTTCATTGTACTGTGCTTTGGGGGGGAACAAAGAAAAAGCGTTTCCCACTTGAAAATAAATCGTGTGTGCTGCTCTACTTGTGCCTGTGTTTGTCTGTGTCGGGTTTGGGGAGCTGGTGTACCCCTTGGTAGCCACAACATACATATCCTTCCCCAGTTATATTTTGCAAATCTGAAATGAACAAAGTAAAAAAAAAAAACAGAATTAAAGAAAGAATATACTTCAGACAAAGCTCCTGACAAAGCACAGTGCAACAGTGGGGTTCCTGGTAATCAGCTCTGACCACTTTGAGAGTGCTGGAGAGTGCATGGTTCTAGGTTATAGGATGGCTGTCTTCCATCCATCATTAGGAAGAGCTTAAGCTTTCAGTAGCATTTGCTAGGAATTTTATACATATACTAGCAGCGGTGAAGTACTGTGTTAAAGAAGGTACGAAAAAGAAAAGGAAAAATTTTTAAAATAACGTAACATGATTGTTAATGTAATTGTTTTGTCACTGTTATGAGTGTCGCTGTGATATATATATATATATATATATATATAGCAAAATATCCGCACTTCGCAGCGATGTCATGTGTTAAAGAAGTTATGAAAAAGAAAAGGAAACATTTTAAATATAATGTAACATGATTGTCAAAGTAATTGTTTTGTGTATTTGGTGGCAGCGTCACAAAGTTATTTTCGTCTAGCTGCATCAGAAAATGTACCACGACGTCTCCTTTTTACTGTTTTCTCACAGCTTGGATTGCTGCTGTCATATACACACACACACACACACACACACACACACACACACACACACACATACATACATACACATACATACATACATATATATATATATTCACATACATATCTTCATATCTACATATCTATATACATATCTACATATACACATATATATATACATACCTATCTACATCATATATACACACACATACATACATACACACACACAAATTATATATATGTATGTATGTATGTGTGTGTGTGTGTGTATATATATATATATATAATGTAGATAGGGGTGTGTGTATGTTTTATATATATATATATATATATATATATACACATACATACATATATATACACATACATATACTTGTGTGTATGTTTGTATGTGTCTATATGTGTGTGTATAGCTTTGGTCACTGAGTGCAAGGGAAAAATAATAAAATATAGTGTATAAGTTATTAAATAGTAAAACAATAACGTTTCAAGAAGTACAGGTACATTGAGCACTACTGGAGTGGTTGTGGGTAAACTACATTTTAAAGACGGTGTAACACAACAGGTAAGTAACTAACAGCAGCTAAAATGTATATGGATCATCTCTCGGTAGCAGATCCCTTTTGAAAGGCGCTACCGACGGCTGTGGTATAGAAATTACATTTTCTATGTGAGCGTTCAAATTTGTGCCTCTGGTAATGTGCCTTACCGGCATTTAAAGAAAATTAGTTTTGTGTCCTCTGCAGTGTTAAGAGAAAGGCTTTGGTTTGGCATAAAAGGAAAAAGGTGTAAAGAAAGGAAAGTTGCCTTTTCTTTTATATAGTATAGAGAGATGTGTTCGCTGACGTTATGATCGCCTTTTGGGGACAGTCGCGGTCGGTCTTGTGTAGACTGGTGAGACGTCCCGCCATTAATCGGCTGTGATGGCACTGTCAGTCCTGCACTCGTGTGCGTGAATTCATAATCCGAGTTTAGGACTTCATAATCGTATACGTGCAAAAGAAAGTGTGAATCGCCTTAATATTATTTTGCCGTGGTGTAGAAAAGGGGTCCTGTGTTTGCACTTGTCTGGGCTATAGCGCAGGGGGAGGATGAAAAAAATTAAAAGTGCTCACTTTGACTTAAAGCAGAAGTGCAGTCAGCGTCTCAAAGGCCGGCACAGCTATGCACGCGCGCTGGCTGCTCGACTTTTGCTGTGCAGGAGACCCCTTTTGTACACATTCATGATATCAAAAGTCTCAGCTCTTTGGAGGTAATTCATATATTATATATATAGCAAAATACCGCCTCGAAGCGGAGAAGTAGTGTGTTAAAGAAGTAATGAAAAGAAAAGGAAACATTTTAATAATAGCGTAACATGATTGACATTGTCATGAGTGTTGCTGTCATATATATGCCTGCCTAAATAAGTCACGCTCGCTTTGCTCTTACTTTATTTACCGTTCATTTAATCATGGCTAATGGCGGAAAAATTATAAAATGGAAGGAGGATGGCTTTACCAAAACAATTATTGATGGCAAACCGATTATTCATAAAGCTTGAATTGGTGATATGTTTTTCTGTGTTAACCTCATATTTTTTCATACTTCTTCTCAAACTAAGGTGGTGCGAGGGTAAAATGAATCGGGATCGCTGATCAGTATTTTTAAGCGTTATGGAGCACATGCATGAAGCTTCTCAGCTGTGCTTGTGCTAAGAAAAGGAAAGATTTTAAAAATAACGTAACACGATTGTCAATGTAACCTTTTGTAAGTAGTGCCTGGAGGATTCAGTGTGGAGAAACTCTAGAGAGAGCGTGTGTATTAACTTGTGGATTTTTCTGTGAGTATTTGGTGGCAGTCTGACGAAGTTGCTTCGGAAGACGGCGTTAGCTGCAGAGCTCAGCTCAGAGTGAAATGGGATGAATGGGCGGGGAGATGATGACGTGACTCCCCCACCCGCCTTAACTGTCAATCCCCTACAAACACAGTCTCTCGGAATTTGCATAAGCACACCCCTTCACCTACAATTTTAACTTAGTTACAAAGTGATCAAAACTCTCGTTTATATCCTGCGTCCTCTCATTAAACTTGTATCCCGCATTACCTGTGGGCATGTGAAACGCCAGCGGTAGCCTGTCTATGAACTTAATTTAAAGTTTAGGTTTACACCGTGCTTTCTTTCCGAGGTAGCAGCACTCATGAATATGGTATTATATGTCACTCGCTTGCTTCTTATTGTTTCGCTGCCTTCTCAATTATATAATGCATGTTTTCTTAAGCGCTTTTTGGAGGTCTTCCTGGTTTTCTACGCACTGCGTTGACAGTCAGTTCACGTGATTACGTGGGAGGCGTGATGATGTCACACGAAACTCCGCCCCCCCACGTCATTGCAGCTCAACTCCATTACAGTTAATGGAGAAAAATACCTTCCAGTTATGACCATTAGGCATAGAATTTCGAAATGAAACCTGCCCAACTTTTGTAAGTAAGCTGTAAGGAATGAGCCTGCCAAATTTCAGCCTTCTACCTACACGGGAAGTTGGAGAATTAGTGATGAGTGAGTGAGTGAGTGAGTGAGTGAGGGCTTTGCCTTTTATTAGTATAGATTCTTTGGTTACAAATAAGAACATACAATTGTTAAACATTAGATCCATTCTTTTGTAACACGGTTCAACTTTAAATAGCTCACATTAACCACTTGCCATAAATTGACCATCCCCAAACAAGGAATCTATCAACACCCTTTAAATAGCCATCTTGAGCTACTTCATTTGTCTCTCCTTGTCTTTGTTTTGCTCTTTTCCTGATAGCTCACGTATATTCCTTTCGCTGTATCTGTTAATGGCCTCAGGTGCCAAATCTTAATAAAAATAATATAATATAGAATTAAACTAACAGATTACAGTGTCAAACTTAAAATCTTTGCCTGCAATCCACCCTTGGACACTGTTGGTCTGTAAGTAGTCCTTGAGGAGTGGTCCACAAAGCAGCAGGTACAATATTTCCTATTTCTCTATTTTATGCTTATAGAGAATTGGGGTATAATGCCGCTCCAAATCTTGGTTTTATGCTGTAACATGCAAGTAAACATATTTACAATAGTGAAAACAACTACGGCTGCACTTAGTAACACAAATGGATATATAGCTATATTTAACAGATTATTAGCAAACAAAACCATTTGGTGAAACTATCCCACTAGTGGTATGTAGAGTTCCTCTTAATTTCTTCTGCAGAATTAATTACTTTCTCTTTCCCAGTTTTAATTCTTAATACCAAGTCACTGGTGTTCTGTAGTGTTATACTGAACATATGTTTTGATTCTTTACCTTAGCATGCTCTAGGATAGTTTTATATTTTGGTAATTCTATTTCAAAAGCAAATTCTAAATTAAGGGATGGGTTAACTCCGCTTCCCAATGTATATCCTTCCAAGTTGTCAAGGTATAGGCTCTTCCATCATTGTCGTCTTGAACATTAGTTACATTCTTGTGAAAGAATACCACTTGGCCTTTATAGTGGGTACCATCACTCCAAGTTATATTATGTATAGTTGTTTCACATGCAGAAGTAGTATCTGTCTGAAACACTTCAGTGGGGTTTACTGTCTTTTGTTGCCAATAACAGCGTCCACCTAATTTATTTAAACGTGAATTAGGTAATGTGCCCACTCTTTGACATATGAACCCTTCTTCCCAGTTATAACAAAAGGAAGGTTCCTCAGTATTTTTTATATCTATCCATTTCCTATATACTCTTGGTGCCCACCATGCTCTTCCTAATAAGACTGGGACCAATTATCAATGAATTGTTTTACTTCATTTCTTCAAATAGATGTACATCAAGGTAGCCGAAGCTTATTTAACTGTAAACTCCAAAGGTAAGAAAAAATTGTTAATGAATATATAATTAATAGCATTGTAAAAGGTAAAACAATTAACTGATAATACATTTATTGGTAATTTGTTAATAAGTTGATTTTTCTCACCCACACATTCCAACAGGTTCAATGCTTTGACATTTTTTTTCTTTTCATAAATTGTCATTAGGTAATATAAATAATATGAACTTTTATTTGGCAGCTTGTGACACTACTGTTCATTAAACCTATGTACGACGTATCTTCAACTAAGCTATCAGGCAACTACCTTAGTTTAGTGATATAACCAAAATAATAAATTTTTTTTTGATGAAATTACAATGTCGTTTCGTTTAGTTTTTACTTCAAAACCTGCTTAATACAGGCTTACAATTAAGGTAGATAAATGTGGTACTATAATGCTTTATGTTAACAACATCCAGATGTTTGATTATTACTCTAAAGTTAAATCCAATCAAGACACTGAGAATGATAACTACAACTAGTAACCAAAATGCTGTAGTTCTTAAATCACTACATTAATTCCTTAAATCACTATATTAATTTAATTTCTTAAATTTAGATAGTAAAACATTGCTTGGTAACTATTATTATTAAACTGAATTAAGCTATATATATACTGTATTTTTAAATCCATATATGGTTTTATATTTCTTTATTCATACTGCATAGTGTTTTGGGATTTTCTTTCATGTTTGTTGGGACTGGCAGCTTACTGAGTATTAGATTTTTTACTTGTATTTTTTATTAATCATTACTTCTTGCTTTTTTTACAGGTTTTACCACCTTTGTGATAACCAATACTGCCTAAACATACAGTATGTTACCATTTGTGTGTGTATGAATTCTTGGACATATGACGTCAATAAAGAAAACATACAGTAAGGACAGCAAGATTGTTGGTCTAAATTGATCATAAAAGTTACCAGATTCTGGCAAGATGGTCTCGTCCGATGCGAGAGATGGATGTCTAAAGTGGAGCTCCGCTAGCAGCGGTCTTATTTTTCATATTATTTGCTTATTATCCTGAGATATCCTGGATTCAACCCAAGGAGACTGTTACAGTATATATGTAAGCATATATAAACATGGCTAGCAAGAAAGGGGGTCCGAAAGAAAAGAAAACTAAAGCTGCACCCAAGCCAAGATCAGCAAGCCCTAGCTCAAGATACGGCCTTTCAGAGAGAGACCTGGAACAGCTGGGCGAAAGTACAGACTCTTCGGGACCAAGGTCCGCTACATCGTTGCCCGCTGAGAGTGAAAAGGGGAGTGAATGTACGATTGGGAGTGCAGATCTCGACAGCTCACTGATCGGAGAACACCTGAAACTGGAAAGGGCCTTACAGTCCGCAATCTCAATTACTCCATGCGAGCTGGGAATAGCGGGGGCTCCGGCTACAGTAGAGCCTGACGCTTCACCTACGGTACAAGAAAGCACAATTAAAATGTCTAAACTGGAGGTGATGCTCGCTGAGATTGTACAAGATATAAAGAAAACCGAGAAGGCAAATGAGAAAGCAAGGGCAAAGGCACATGAGAGGCTGAAACAAGAGTTGCTGGAATTGAAACAGGAATGGCAGAAAGCAAACGAAACACAACGGCTGATGCTGCAACAGGCAAATGAAAGGCTGCGACAAGAAATGCAAGTGGAAATACGACAGGTGCTGGGTAAAATTGAAACGCTTACTGATCAATTGGAGGATCTCAAGGAGAATTTCATGACTAGGATTGAATTAGCCGAAAATTTAGCTACCAGTGCTGAAGAAAAAGCAGAAAATGTCAGCTCCGAATGCAAAAAACTCGGAGACAGACTGGCTGCTTTGGAAGATGGAAGTAGAAGGTTGTGAACGATAGGGGGCTCCCTTGAACCCCTGTCCACGACTCCAGACACCAGGTAAAAGTCCAAATGTTGACTTTATTTTTCTCCCACAGTGCACAAAGCACACTCTTCTCCACAATACTCATATAATTCACAAATACTCAATAATCAACAATAAACCAATCCTCCAGCTCCCAGACACGTTGCCACCCTTCCACCCAGCTCAGCTAGTTGTCTGGGAGTTCCCATAGTCCTTTTATACCTCCTGACCCGGAAGTGTTTCTGCCCAATAGTCAACAAGTCCTTTTTCCTTCCGGGTCAGGGTAAATAGTCCCTTTCTTCAACCCGAAGTCCCCGCTTCTTCCTGTGACGAACCTCCGGGTCACAGGGCACTAAGAAGCCCTCGGTCCTCCCTGCAGCTCCTCCTGTGGCCCCCACGGCATCTAGCAGGGCTTTGCATAAAAACTCCAATGTCCATGATGCCCTGCTGGTCTTCTGGGGACCTCCACGCTGCAAGGAGGGCTCCACCTGGCGGCTTGGGGGTATTGGCCGGGATAAATGGCCGACCATCCATCACAAGGTATAACGTCAGAATTGAAGGTCTGCCTGAGAATCGAGAAAGTTCAAACCCGGTGAAATTCGCTGCTGAACTTTTTTCTAAAATAATCGGGGACGACTTTAAAGCAGAATCTGAGATAGCAGCAGCTTATCAAACACCGTTAGACCCAGACCAAGGTCTTTTATAGTTCGTTTTGAACGATTATCATTTAAGCTAGAGGTGATGGCACACCTCAGAAACAAAGAAGATATTACATTTGAAAATAACCACATTCGTATTTTTCCTGACTTCTCTCCAGCAACAGCTACTAAACGAGCAGCCTTCTACAACATCAAACAGCGGTTACGGCAAGCCAGCGTCAAATACAGCCTCTGTATCCGCAAAACTGAAAGTGGAATGGCAGGTCATTTCTATGTCTTCGCTAGCAAGGAAGAAGCAGAAAATGAATTAAGAAAGCTGATCCCGGGACTATTCTGATACATAATAGTGAGTCATGGCGGTAAATGATAAAGCTAGGATTAATAATCTACTGTCTGATCTATTGTTTTAAAATACGGGTTTTTATCAGCATATATTCTCATATATTCTATATATTTATTATTACTTAGTATTACTAGCCTAGCTGTTTATGTTTTATTGTGCTTAATTACTTTTTCTTTATCTTTTTTTTTCCTAATTATTTCATCTCTACCCTAAATGAGACTGTTCAATATCATACCCTTGGTTTATTGTTATTGCTATTACTGCATTAAGACTTGTTATGCTTATTTTGGACACATCTTTAACACCATCACCTGGGTTTATTATCTGGGGGTATCATCTTAATGCACTAAAATTGCTGAAGACTATATATATATTTTAAGTGCAAAATTCTTTTTTTTTTTTTTTTTCTTTTAAAGACTATATTGGTAACAGATATCTCTATCTTTTAACCCTAAAGCGCCACTGCATGGGGGCTTGTTGTGCTTTGGACGTGCTCTGTCTCTGGGTATGTCAGAGGACTGGGACTGCGTGAAGTGGGTTTTAGCCTCACTTGGGGAGGCAAAAAGGGAGGGTGGGGGGTTAAGGGGGAAGAGAAAGAGAGCAGGCTTGATCTATACCTAATCTATCATCTCAATCTTTATAATTATAACTATCAACGTAATAATAAGCTGCATGGCAACAACTCTTGGGGAAATAGGAAATTAAGACCTAAACTATTCTCACTTCCAGTTAAGACTATAAAATGACATCAAAAACTCAGAACCAGCGTCTCCATGATGGGACAGTTAACTCGTAAGCTGGAATGTTAAAGGCCTGAATCACGAATTAAAGAGAAAGAAAGTACTTTCTCACCTAACAGGTCTAAATGCTAAAATAGTATTTTTACAGGAAACCCACTTACTAAGCAAGGATCAGTTCCGCTGCAAAAAGACTGGACTGGCAAATGTTCCATTCTAGTTTTACAAAGAAAAATGAGAGGTGGGAATTCTCATACATAGAACAGTACCATTTGTAGCATCAGATGTAGTATTGGATCCTGAAGGGAGATATGTAATGGTCATGGGAGACTTATCTAACTGTAAAATGATTTTGATAAATGTTTATGCACCTAATGTTGATGATAAGGAATTTATACAAAATTTATTTGCATCCATTCCCAATCTGAACACTCATAAAGTTATAATGGCTGGGGACTTTAATTGTGTTCTAAATCCACTTTTAGATAAGACTTCCTCCACAGGGGAACGCATCTAACACGCAAAGATAATTACAAAGTTTATAACTGATCACAACTTATCAGATCCCTGGAGGTTTTTAAACCCAAATTCAAGAACATATTCTTTCTACTCACCAGTACATCATTGCTACTCAAGGATTGATTACTTCTTTATAGACAATAACTTCTTGCCTAAGATTAAATCTTGTAAATACGATGCTATTGTTATTTCGAACCATGCACCTATGATCTTGGAGCTGAAATTACTAAGCCCCATACACTCAACCCGCTTCTATTAGCTGACGAGAATTGTACTGAATTTATATCCAAACAAATCAAATTCTTTCTAGAGACAAATACATCCCCTGAGATCTCTGCAGGAATACTCTGGGAAACTCTTAAGGCCTTCTTAAGAGGACAGATTATCTCATATCTTTCCCACAGAAATAAATCCGAAGAAGAAAGTAGCAGAGATAAAAAGCTAAATTACTAAAATAGATGAAGAACATGCCAGACTACCAAGCGAGACTCTACATAGAGGAGGCAGGCTCTACATTCAGAATTAAACCTCTTGACAACTAAAGAAACTGAACAACTAATCTACAAATCCAGACATCATTATTATGAACATGGAGAGAAAGCTAATAAGCTTTTAGCTCAACAAATTCACAAGCAAGAAGTGCGCAACGCAATCTCGGTAATCACTAACATAACGGAGATAAAATCATCGAACACAAAAATATAATGCACACTTTAGAGACTACTATAAATCCCTATATACTACTGAGTTTAAAGAAGACAATATACAATCTAATGCATTTCTGGATACATTACAGATACCACAAATTGACGCTTTTAGTGTGGAGGAACTTGATAAACCTCTGCATTATCAGAATTACTAGATGCTATAAAGTCACTCCAAGGTGGAAAAGCAGCAGGCCCTGATGGCTACCCTGCAGAGTTTTACAAGAAATTCTCCGCTCAGCTAGCTCCCTCCTATTAGCAACATTTACAGAAGCCAGAGATAACCAATCTCTTCCACAAACCTTTCGCCAAGCACTAATCACTGTCTTTCCAAAACAAAATAAGGACTTATTACAATGTGCATCATACAGACCAATTTCACTTCTGAATAACGACGTTAAAATACTCTCTAAAATCATAGCTAGAAGGATGGAGAAAGTGCTCCCTCGTAATATCACAAGACCAAACTGGATTTATTAGGGGCCGACACTTATCTTCAAATCTTCGACGCCTGTTTAATGTAATATACTCACCAACTAAATCAAACACCCCAGAAATATTATTATCATTGGATGCAGAAAAAGCATTCGACATGATTGAATGGAAATACCTTTTACTACATTGGAGAAGTTTGGGTTTGGCCCAACATTTGTGCATGGATTAAATTACTGTATACTAACCCAGAAGCTTCAGTTTGCATCAATAACATTTGCTCAGACTACTTTAAACTAGAACGTGGCACAAGACAAGGATGCCCTTGTCACCGCTGTTGTTTGCATTGCCATTGAACCACTGGCAATACATTGTCGAAATACTGATCAGATAAAGGGGATTAGCAGAGAAGGACTGGAACAGAAAATCTCATTATATGCAGATGACATGGTACTGTATATATCGACCAGAAAATTCTGTGCCTGCAGTCTTAGCAGCACTCACAGAATTTCAAAAGATCTCTGGTCTCAGAATTAATCTGAATAAAAGTGTACTCTTTCCAGTGAATTCTCAAGCATATAATATTAGATTAGACACCCTACCTTTTATCATTGCAGAACAGTTTAAATACCTGGGTAAACATCACAAGTAAACATAAAGCTCTTTATCAACAAAATTTCCGTCTGCATGGAAAAAATTAAACAAGACTTGCATAGATGGTCAACCCTTCATCTCACACTAGCTGGAAGAATTAACACTGTTAAGATGAATATTCTTCCTAAGCTCCTTTTTTTATTTCAAAACATACCAATATACATTAATAAATCATTCTTTAAGCAATTAGATTCAACAATAACCTCATTTATTTGGAATTCAAAACATCCACGCATCAAAAGAGCGACCCTACAAAGACAAAAGGCAGAAGGCGGCATGGCTCTACCTAACTTCCAGTTTTATTACTGGGCAGCAAATATACAGGCGATAAGAACCTGGACACAAATAGAAGAACATACACAGGCATGGACCGCAATAGAAGTAAAATCCTGCAGTACTTCTTTGTATTCCTTGCTCTGTGCTCCAATAAACACACGCTATCGGCAATACACTAATAACCCAATTGTGCTCCACTCACTTAGAATCTGGAACCAATGTAGAAAGCATTTTAAGACGGAGAAGCTTTTCTGTGGCACCCTGCAAGAGAACCACCTCTTTCAACCTTCACAAACATATGCAGTTTTAATATCTGGAAAAAACTTGGAATTAACTTGCTTAGAGATCTTTATATAGACAACGTCTTTGCATCCTATGAACAATTACATTCCAAATTTAACATTCCAGCTACACATTTCTTTCACTATCTTCAAATCAGGAACTTTGTTAAACAGAACCTTCCAGATTTTCCTCATCTTGCACCCTCATCCACGCTGGAAAAATATTGCTCAATTTCAAGGAGTTAGACTCCATCTCTACAATATATAAAATCATTTTACAATCCCTTCCTTTCAAAGATCCAAGAGGACACTGGGAAAAGATCTCTCAATTAATATATCAGAAAAGGAGTGGAAAGTAGCAATGCAGAGAATTCACTCAAGCTCCATATGCAAAGCATACAATTATACAACTCAAAATTATATATCGAGCACATCTGTCTCACTAAAACTCTCCAAAATGTTTCCAGGGCATGATCCAACCTGCTAACGTTGCAACCAAGCCCCAGCCTCACTAGGTCACATGTTCTGGGCCTGCACCAAATTAACATTATTCTGGACAAAAATTTTTAATTACGTTTCAGACAGCCTTGGACTCACAATCCCTCCTAACCCATTAACAGCTGTGGGGCTTAAAGTGGAGAAAGACAAACAAATTGTGATTGCATTCACTACACTCTTGGCACGCAGACTTCATTCTGATAAACTGGAAGAACCCAAACTCTCCTCTTTTAAGTCAGTGGGAAACTGATGTGTTATATTATTTGAAATTGGAAAAATCAAATACTCAGTTAGAGGATCTGTGCAGACTTTTTCAAAACATGGCAGGATCTAATCAGTAATATTTTAAAATAAGTTTATAAAGCACAGAGAATTTATTAATTTAGGTATTTTACAAGCCTTAAATTTTACACGCTTGGCTTGCTCTCTCTCAGGGTGGGGATCGATCTGTTCTTAACTCAATTTTTCTTTTTGTAAAAACTTGATTGCTTTGTATGGATTGTAATAAAATTAATAATAAAAAAAAAAGTTACCAGATTCTTTCACTCCTGTAAACCAAATTTTTTTGGTGATTCCATTTTTAGGTGCATGTCTGTTTGTCTGTCTGCATGAAACAACTTAGTCCCCATTGGTCCATTTTTGTTGAAACATGACAAATGTATTACTCAAGGAATTTTCATTGAGATATCAAGAACAGATATAATGTCCTGTATAAACGTTTGAAATTTTAAAATCTCCCATTGAATAGAAGTGGTAAATCTGTAAACTTGTTTATCTTAAAGCAGAGAAACATTCTGTGTGACTTAAACTACAAATTAATTTACTGTTTCAATTCTACCTCGACAGCAGTTACACCAACTTGTATATTTTGCAAATTTTCCTCTTTTTCATCTCTGATAGCCGCTACTGACTATAAGCACATGCCTGATATACAGTAAGTTAGTGAAAACCCAGCAGACTATGTGCACTGGTAGAGGGGTACTTGCTGTCTACATGGACGGTTGGGTGGGCAGTTAATCCAGCATTCTGAAGTCCAGATGAGCCCATATGGAAACCTTTTCCCGTAGTATGTTGTTTCTGCTTTATTAAGTCTTCCCAGCAGATTAACCACAAACAGGGTGGGGGGAACCTGTGCACCACCATTTCACTCCTCCCCATGATTTCAGACAGCATTTCCCATGGACTGGCACTGATCCATAGACATTTGGTGCCTGTCCATGTAAAGGCAGGCATGGCAATTACATTAACCATGTTTTTGCCTACTGCCATTTCGCAAAAAGCTGGCAATGAAATGTCACTGATCTGCACACCTCCGCCGCAATAAACCTAGAAGTATCCCACTCTTCTATCTATTGTATTTGATTGAGCCACTCCAAACCAAATAGGAGACACTTGCTGTTTGCTGATCATTCGAACCGCTCAAAACTTCACAGAGATCCCCGAAGTCCATGTCAAATAGGTTGAAAACCACTGTAACTCAAATGATATTCCAGACTTTAAAATTATACAATACAAACCAGGAAATCAGGACATTATTTAGATATGTAGTACCCTGTGTTATTAGTATTTCACTGACACTATAATTTCCCAAGGTGACCACACTTTCAGTGACAGGGACAATCCCAATTTCAGGCTATTCATCCCTTTAATAAGTGAAGAAAATCAAAATGCCACTGGTTTTAACAGGCTGTCCATCTAATAAAGTTTTTCAGTGCTGCAAAACATTGCTTTCCCAAAATACATGCTGTCACGATATTTCTTACAACAGCACCTCAGAACCTCCAAGATGGAACCCTGTTTGATTAATAGCTTGTGTTATATTTAAACAACATCACAACAGAGCGCAAGTAGCAGACAAAACTTGTTTATTCCCATGCTCTGATCCCCCACTGATGATAATGAGATAAAGCAGGCATTAGGAGGATATGTTTTATGCATGGACAGTGTCCCCATTTGGGAGTTGGTAAATTATAGGATGAACAGATTTTCCATCAGATTGCCACATTCACCTGGTATTCGTAATGATCACTCGCTACAATACAGTTTGCATTTCACTTATGTTATTCCCTAACATTTGACATTACTAAATAGCTCTTCAAGTTTAATTTCATTAAAGTTACTAAAGCCAGACATAAGAAGGCACACAGAAGGAAGTAATTGCAAAAGTTTTTATCTATTTATTTTGGCTATGTTAACTGGTAATTGCAAATTCTCCCTATATAGGAATATAGGATGTGTGTGTGTGAGAGTGGTCCCTTTAAAGGACTAGAGTCCTGCACAGGCTTGTTTTCAGCCTTTTGCCCAGTCCCTGTGGGATAGCCTCTGGTTCCCAAACTCCTGAAATGGACTGAGAAGGTTCTAGAACTTACCTACTGAACTCAAAGTCCACTGAGGGCTACAGTGCCTGTATAGTCCTTGAACACACCTGAATATTTGTACATTTTCTAAGTTTTTTTTTTTTTGCAACAATGTCATATCATTTTTTATCTCAACAGGAATTACTTCATTTGGTCAGGCACTCACTTCTTACAATAGGTAAGGTAAAGGTTAGATAAGGTTAGGCAAATTAAAGATGCCATTGCCGGCACTGTAAAGTCTCCAAATTAGCTTCTTTGTATCTTGTAAGTTGGAAATTACCCATTTTATTATATCAAAATAAAACATGCATATAGAAATACAAAGGTAAAATGCATTGATTATATTCAAAGATTTAACCACTTTGCACGGAGTTGTTCATTACTGTGTTATCTATAATTATTGTATGACACACAACGAAACAGTATGATTCATACATTAATCAGGTTTCATGAATGTAAAAATGCTGCAATGAAATGCATTATGATACATATGGAGTTGTTTATTCTATTTGGCAGTAATTTCATTTTAGAAATTAGGGAGCTAAAATAATAATAAGGTTAACATTTTTTTCAGTCTCTCCTTACGATATTGTCATTCATAAATTGTAACAGGACAATACTAAAGAACAGTGTAAAGTAATTATGAAATTTAAAAGAACCAAGAAAAGTCCACTGACCCCCCTAGGGCTGGTCCTTGTACCTCTGGTAGCTATTCAATTTTCCCATTTCTTGAAGTACAAGCAAAGATTTCACCTCACATCCCTTTGACTATCTTTCCCTCTAGTGAGATTTTGCACAACTCTTTTGAGAAATGTAGACACACTGGTAGGGGACTGACTTGAAAATCCATCTATGAGCTACTTCCAGCTCATGCCAAACAAACATCTCCATTTTCAGAGCCAGCCAACTGGAACTAAATAGTATCAACTGTCGTCACCTGGTTTTACTGCATACCAAGAAAATAAGTGACCATTAAAATGCCTGTTCTTAAAGAGATTTTCTGGTCTTCATAGATCTCTGCTTTGGAATGCATTATTCCAGTTATATTATATTTTAGGTGGAGTATCTCTTTGTGATTCCCTCAGGTAGTATCCAATTCTCTCAGAGGACATTTACAGCTACAAACATCTTCACACACCAGCACAGTGATGACCTCTCATTCTAATTAGAGTTTGACTGCCTCTGGGAGGTCCCTGTTGGCGGTGTCCCCTATGCTATACTTTCCTAGTTGCAATTTTGCTACTGATAATCCCATGCTAGCTTGGCAGCTCCTTAAGGAGTATACAGTAAAATAAGATAAAGTATTCTTCAGCTGTTTCAGGATCTTTTATAATAAGACATTTGAATGTTCTTGAGAACAATAAGGCACTTTGGGAGTTATCTTATAACAATTTTCTGAAGAACTACCTGACTCACTGCCTTTAAAGAAACACCAGATTTGTTTACAGTTGTAACTTTTCAAATTGTTTTAGTTTGATGTGGAAATGCTTTAAAAATAACAAATTGTAATGGATGGATGGATACTTGTAAACTACTGATAACATATCTCATAATATTAAAGTAGTCACTTAGTAATGAACTATGCTTTTTACAAAGCTGTGTTTTGAAACTATGTAGAATGTTTATGCATCATTTGCTACTAGTAGATCTGACATAATGCATTTATAATATGTTCTTATTTAACATTACTAGTGGTACATACAACATCACGAAATACAATGTCAGAGGTTTTAATAGACATTTACTTATTAAGCTAACCTAATAATAAACGATAATTTATTTTCATTCCTGTTTTTTGTTGCTTAGTCATCAACAGCCCAGAACTAAATATGCTCCTGGATGAATAACAAACTGACAGTTCATTGACCTGCAAAACTTGCAATATATATTATTCTCACAAATAATAGGACATTTCAAATTATTGGTTAATGTAATTTCCTTTTAATTAAGTTTCTCCTTCTAATTAAACATTGTTTGAGAAAACTAGTGTTTATTAATGCTGAACACAACATAAAGATAACACTGTATTATTCCTCATAAAATGTTGTTTAAATCATATTATGCTAAATTGTCCATTATTCATTTATGACAGCAATTAGTGTTTTTTTTCAAAGGTTGTTAGAAATTCATTTTCTACAGTTCTATTTTTGTTTGGCTCATTTCACACAGGCAGACTACTTCAGAAATTTACAGATCAATATCAGGTCATGGACATATTAATTCCTTTGAGTGTGTGTATCCTTTTTGCACCTGTTTTGATTTCAGAGGTCTTGTATCTTACTGACAGTTCACTGGCAAACACCTTGTCATTATTTGTATGACTTTTCACTGACAGGTATGCTCCACCTTCCCCTTTGGAAGGTCACTCCTTGACACTCAAAGTGCACTCTATTGTCTCCATTACAATTAAACACTCTTGTGAAATGGTACCGTTTATGGGGTTTCAGGCAGGTTTTCCTGGGAAGGATCTGTGATCACTATGAGCCTGTATTTTGGAACAGACAGCTCCATTAAAGCATTTATTGTCTTAGTGTAACTTGGCATCATTTTCAGCAGATGTGTCATCTATGAAATTCATTTTACGTGAGAGGTATACCTGCAAATAACAAGTATGCTATTTTGTTAAACTGCATTTGTGCTATTTTATGAGAGTGTGCAGCATCTGATGCTTTGTTTGTTAGGTCAGACCTGAAAAACAAAACCAAAAAAGTAAAAATCATACAGGGGTTTCAAACATGACATTTTATCACCTGAATGTTAATATCAAATGCGGGGGAGGCATAAGTCAGAATTTGGTATACGCATTGACAGAATAAAAAGATAAAAATACAATTTTTAGAAGTCTGTGTCATGACAAGTGTAGTCATTAGCATGGGCACTTCCCTGTACTCATTGCACAGGGCGGCAGCAGTACAAATTTGAAATTACAACTAGGAAACGGAACAAAATCAGAACAGTAGCTGAGGGTTATTGCCAGAAAGTCAAAATTAATTTTTACAACTAAACCAGGACATGAAGCAGAAATTATAGTAAAATAACAGTCAGAGTGAAAGAATCAGAAGCTAGAAGAAGTTCCCAAAGTCATAGCCAAATCTGAAAATTTAAGCCTAGTTGATAGCAATGAGAGTCCAAAACCTAGAAAGACTTATCGCTAACTAATGCTCAGTATTTTGATTGAGAAATCACAAACCTGGACGTCCAGGGAGTGCATAATGCTGACCTTTATGCATAATTATTAATACTTCAGCAGACTTCTTCATACAAGGCCATTTACAATTCAAGTTAATTACATATAAGAATAAAGGTGTAAGTCTATAAAGCAACAGAGAATGAGGTAAAAAGTGAGCACAAGGGAATTAGAACAACTACATAATTGTACCTGAAACTAGAATACTACAAAAATCAGTATCCTAAACTCTTTATCAGTGCAACAGCAGCTACCCAGTAGGAGAGAAACTAAACAGTTCCAAAATATTTAATAAAAAGAGGTATTTTCAAAAGATGTCTAAACATAAGTAATTTTGGTGCTGCGTATCCAATAGATAAAGGCACATCATTCCACTGTTTTCGAAAAATAACGGGAAAACACTGTCCAGTCTTGGCACATCTGGCAAGAGGAGGAACAGTTAGCTGACAGGCAAAGGTAGATAAGAGCCTCCTTGAATGGACATAAGGAGAGACCAAGGATTGGAAATATTTAAAAGCCGAACCATTCAGAGAACATGTAGATCATTGTGAACTGGACTCTTGCAGCACCAGAAAACCAATGGAGAGACCGAAGAAGAGGTCTAGTAGAAGTGAAGCCAGTCAAGGAGCTGGAGAGGTCTGATTGTAGTTGTTTTGTCTTGGTAGAATAATATTTTACTTTACTTTCCCCTTTTGTATTATTAATATGTAGCCTTTGTCAGAATGCCTCAAATCTCACAGACTAAGCACTGTTTATAAGATACTGCACTATATAACTTCTCCCCACCTTCCCTTCTACATCTATAAATTCAGGCAATTATATGTAGTAAAAGATAAGCAGGAGTTAAGTTACAATTTAAACAATGTATTATTGGTAATATTCATAAATAATAACAATATGTAAAGTACATTTGAATATTGGCAACCATACAACCTGATAAATGCTGATGTTTCAGGCGGCACACAGACTTGTTAGTTACTTAAAATGTCTCTAGTTAAGGCATCATTTGTGGTCAGCTTTCTTCAGAACAGGCCGCATGCCTGTCTTAACATGGCTGCTGACTTGTGTTCTTCATTGTGTTGTTCTTTTCAGTTCATGTATCAGTTTGGTAAGAGAGGGAGTGAGGTTAACCAAGCAAATTTATATATTCTCTGTCCAACCCCTAGAGCCAATAGAACATCATGGTACTTAAAGGCTTCTGATACAAGCCAGTTCCAAACAGCCATACTTCAGACCCATGGGGGAACAGAACACCTTCACACCTGCTCCCAAAGCCATATGTTAAAGTAAAGCTTGGCAGTTAGGCAGCCTGGCTTTCCTATGGGGGTTGAGAGACTTCAGAGAAACAATTACCAAACTTGTTTGAGGCACTTCCCTCCAAACCTATCATAAAATTCACTTTCCTGACTTAGTCATGGGGGGGTTAGAGGGGGTTGTAAACATGAATGCTTCTCACTAATATTACATTACTTCGCCTAAGTTACAGATAAAGACATACAACATATTTATAAAACTTGTATGCAAATTTTCACATCACAACAGTAGTTGAAGGAAGTCCCACCAGGAGAGAGTTGCAATACTCCAGCCGAGAGAGGATCAGTGCTTGAACAAGGAGCTGCATGACATAATTAGTGAGGAAGGGTCAAATGCTCTTAATATTATGAACAAAGAGACGACAAGAACATGTGGTTGAAAATATATGTTTCATGAATGAAAGTGAGTAGTCCAGAATCACACAAAAGATTCCTGACCATGACTGATGGTGAAAGGGTGACATCTTCCAGAGTGATGCTTAGAGACAAATATGAAGAAGCAGAATTGGAGGACAAGTACAAGATATCTGACTTTGAAAGTTATAATTTAAGGTGATAATCATTCATCCATGATGAGATGGCATAGAGACACCTGGAGATCTAGGCTGATCCCTGTGGCATGTAACAGTGAAATGAGAGGAACATCTGTTTGGTTAAGAGAGAGATTATTGAGAATTGGGAAGACTTCATGAAATCAGTAAGGAAGATATCAGAGGTCAGTGAGGCATTAAAAAGAGAAAAGATGTAGGGGATCAAGGAAAGTGAGATGGACTATAGATGGAAAGAATGGGGTCCAGAGCGCCGGATGTGAGTCTGTGGTTACATAGCAGGTCAGAATTGTCAGACTCATTTGCAGTAGAGAAAGACACAGAGGATGTTATTGGGGTCTTGAACTGTTTTTGGAAATTAGTGACCTCAGAAGAAAAGTAGGAAGCAAAACCCTTAGGAGAGAAGGACAAAGGTTTCAGAGCAGCAGGGGTACTTAAGAGAGATGTGAAGTTAGAGAAGAGGCGGCAAGCATTTCTTTCAGAGGATGCAATTAAATTTTGAAAGAAGGAAGGAAGACTGCAGATAGAAGAGGTGCAGAGAAGGAAGACAGGAGAGACCTGTAATAAAAAGTATTATTACTTATCCAGGAGTGACAGTAGTTTCTTTTTACATTAAGCACTTTCAGGTGAGTGTAGTTGCCTGTAAGCAGAACAGAGAGTGGAAGGTAGAGTCTACCAAGAACTGGGCAAAGTAATTGTAAGAAGGGAGTGCACATAGGACAGAAGTAAAAAAAGATGATAGGACAAAGACAGCAGAGATTTCTTCGCATTGTGACAGCTGGAGATGAAGGTGGGGGTGGGGAGAAGACAGAAAAACAGAAAAGAAGAATAGGTCTGAGATATGCAAAGGAGTGATTGATGGAGAAGGTGGAGAGGAAAGGTTGCATGTGAAAATGAGATCAAGTTAATTGGCTGAAGGAGTATGAGATGATGGAAACAGAGAGAATGAAAAGGAGGACAGGGTGGTACAGAAACCAGATGAGAGTCAAGGTTGATGTTGAAGTCTCCAAGAAGAATAACCAGATCTGAGTATAGGAATAGTGAAGAGAAAAGAAATCATAGTGATAATGTCACAAGTTGCACACTCCCAGTGAAAAGAAGAGTTATGAGAGAAAAATAAAACAGCAAGTTAGAAATGGATAGTAATATATAACTAGTTAGTTATATATAACTAAATGGGTAGTTATATATAACAATACTAGCCGAAGCCCATCTTAGTATACGGCGGTGTAAGAATAGGAACAGAAAACGGTGAGAAGGAAATTCAGTATAACAAAAGCTTAGGAAACCACCGTCGCAGTATAACGAAAATACAGTAGCAAGGAGTGAAACCAATGCCAATGGTCAAGAGAGTACCTTCCTGTAGCAGGCTATGGAAATCATAGACATATATAGATAGACGCCGCATTCACTGTGTTGCCCAGTGGACACGATAAGTCAGCAGGTCCACCCTACTGCGAGTGGTAAAAGTGCCATTTAAACAAATACAGGTAGATGTCGAAACCGGGTTTTCTGATGAAAAAACTATAACGTTTTAAACTGTATCGTTTACATACAACAGATTTTGGCGAATCATTTACATGCAATTATTTATATCCATTTATACACTAATAATAGCAATTATTAAATAATAATAATAATAATAATAATTATTATTATTATTATTATTAAATAATTCCTGCCATATAAGTAACATTTTTTGGACTGCTTTCTTCCATCTCCGAAACATTTCTAGACTTTGTCCTGTTCTTATGCAACACAGTACTAAAGTATTGGTTAATGCCAGAAATACCTCACGTATAGATTACAGTATTCTGTCTATCGGTAATCTGTCATCCCACAAAAACGTATTTATCGCTTACAATTTATTCAAAATTCTGCTGCCAGGATAATAACCTGCTGTTCTAAATCCACTGAACATATTACACTTATTCTCTCTCAACATCACTGGCTCCCTGTAACTACAGAATACAATACTAAATACCGCTCTTAACATTTAAAGCTCTCCACAACCTCACTGATCTCCTACAGACTGACACTCGTCTCGCTCACTCTGATTCTCATCTGCAGTTGTACTTTCTGTACCACACATCAAACTCTGTGCTATGGGAGCTTGAGTGTCTTTCATAATGCTCCTCAACTCGGGAATTCTTTCTCATATACATCAGCTCGATTCAATAACACATTTTAAAGCTACCCTCAAAACTTATCTTTTCAAACTGGCATACCAATTGTGAATTTAGCGGAAGTAGGATTAGAGATAGTGGGCGGGGCTCTGACGTGCGTATCCTATGGTCTTAGAGTTGGCGAGCGGGGCTCTGTGAGTTGGTGGGGGTGTCTCTCTGTCTTGCGTGCGCTCTCTGTCTTGCTTGCCCTTAGTTAGAGTTGGCGGACGGGCTTTGGCGGGTGCGGCTCTCTGTCTTGCTTGCCCTTAGTTAGAGTTGGCGGGTGGGGCTCTGTGAGTTGGTGATCGTGGCTCTCTGTCTTGCGTGTGGTGTAAAGTCAATGTGGCTCAGAGGTGCATGTGGACTTTTGCACAGACGAAAGCGACTGAGGCTGTGTTTAGTGAGTTGTTGCGTGCCTTGAAAGCGACGCTTAGACTCAGGAGGACGGTTATAGTTGGCGTGCGTGGCTCTGTCGTGCATATCCCATGACGTGGTAGGAGGTTTAGAGTTGGCGGACGGGGCTCTGTCTTGCTTGTGCTCACTGTCTTGTGTGCCCTCAGTGTCTTGTTTGCGCTCAGTGTCTTGCGTGCCCTTAGTGAATTATATATATAGATAACTGGGGCTTTATTAAGTACTGTACTTTTCTTGGTAATGTTTAAAAACAAAAATAACAAGTTTACATTAAAGCACACATTTTCCAGATGTTTTATCAAACTATTCATCACCTTCAAACTGCAGCATTTGAAACTGTCTGCTAACTCAAGATGGCGTACGTTATATTAGTTATGGATTATTACTTCGTGCCTATAGTTATACACAACATTTTTGAATCCATGTAATATTTTTTACGTATTTATAATATTCAAATAATAACACATTGCACTTTCATCCAAATAAGAGGCAGTCATCTAACAAGCATGTGTAAGTATTGCTGAATTTCAAGTGTTTAAATGAATCATATCTAAATGCTAACTAACAATCAAAGTTGTAAAGAAATCAAAGTTGAGAAGTCTTACCCCAAATGTCACTAAAATTCTCACACATAGTCTTGTCCAGAACTAGCCTGAGTCACTGTGTTCTTAGCTGTCAGATGTGGTGTTGTGAATGTGGTTAACTCCTGGCTAATATCCCTAAAAAAAGATGATAAGTGTTAACATCATTCTTAGCATTACATAACTTTCATGAAACCCACCCCTGATCATTACCTGTACCTTCTTATGTAAATTTATGTTAGATTCAGTCGGCCCTCGTTTATTGCGTTTAATCAGTTCCAGACTCTACCATGATAAATGAATTTCCGCGAAGTAGGATTCTTTATACAGTGATCCCTCCTCTATCGTGAAGTAAAAAACACGTTTATATTGTTATTTTTATATTGACACGCTTGCGTCACAGATTTGCAAAGAAGCACAGGGGGTTGTACAGACAGGGACTTTAAAACACTGCAAACAAACATTTGTCTCTTTTTCAAAAGTGAAACTGCGCTCCATGACATGACAGAGATGACAGTTCCGTCTCACAATTAAAAGAATGCAAACATATCTTCCACTTCAAAGGAGTGCGCGTCAGGAGCAGAGAATGTCAGAGAGACAGAAAGAGAGACAGAGAGAGAGAAAAGCAAACAATCAAAAATCAATAGGGCTGTTCGGGCTTTTAAGTATGCAAAGCACCGACGGACAAAGCAGCTGCAAGGAAGGGAGCAATGTGAAGGTAATCTTTCAGCATTTTTAAGAGGAGCGTCCGTATCCTCTAGGCCAGTGTACGAACAGCCCCTTTGCTCACACCTGACCAGTGGCCTGCCACTTTTTTATATTTGAGACAGATAAACTGTTGCTCTGTGCCACTGAAAGTACAAGTGAGATTATCTTAAAAAAGAATGTTTCTAAAGGATGAAAGAAAGAGAATCGCGATTTCCCACTGGAGGTTTGAACTGATTTTGTAACAACTGGTACAAGGAAAATTGGTTCTGCTGGATAAAACTACGAGATGGTTCCAGGAGAAGAAATATCAGATGCAGAAAGGGAATATTAACATAGAACAGAAAATGAAAGAAGTCTCCTTATGCTACTTTGAAATGAACTGTAATGAGCTACGGTAGTGTTTCATGTTTCCTGAACTTTCTGGAGACTTCATTGTTTTTTTTTAATGATTTTACTTTTATTATATACTAGCAAAATACCCGCACTTCACAGCAGAGAAGTAGTGTGTTAAAGAAGTTATGAAAAAGAAAAGGAAACATTTTAAAAATAACGTAACATGATTGTCAATGTATTTGTTTTGTCACTGTTATGAGTGTTGCTGTCATCAAGGATTTGATTATCATTATTTCTTTCAATCAGGTTCGTATTTGGAGGATGTGTTGTGTTCAAGTTATATTCCGTGTTTGTCAACCGTTGTAAAGATAACAGGTTTCATTCATCGAAGTGTTCACTACCCAAATCGGTACTCAAGAATCTAAGATGTTTAACAGGCATTCCCGGTATTAGGTTGTGGATTTGCCTTCGAATATTTAGCGGCAGCGTGTCTATGAACTCAATTTAAACTTAAGCTTTACACCTTGCTTTCCTATTGATATGTCTACAAAGGCTTGTTCAGATTCAGAGGGCTGTTCCTTTCTTACTGCATCAATAAACAGCTCGTCTTCCTCTTTATCTGAGACATCACACACTGCATTCACGGGTTTACCTTTCCCAGTCCTGCAAAGTCAGTTCACGTGAGCTGCTCGGAGTACATGCATCGAAGCTTCTCAGCTGTGCTTGTGCTATGTCCGTGAGATGTCCACGGCTTTATTTAATGTTAGCTAAGACCTGGCACTTAAAAGTTTCTCTCACACTTTCGCTGAGTTTGTGCCAAACACTAGTCTATCCCTGACCATCTCATCTTCGTTTGCATAAGCACAGTCCTTCACCCGCAAATATTTTGCGGAAGCGTGTCTATTGGATAGCTGCTGACGGACGGCCTTATATGGGCAGGCACTCAATTACGTGGGAGGCGTGACGATGAGGGACGCAACTACGCCTCACACGATGACCGAGCTGCAGGCTTTGGCCGTATATATGTACGTAAGTAGGTTCCAGTTATGACTGTTATGCATAAAATTTCGAAATGAAACCTGCCTAACTTTTGTAAGTATTCTGTAAGGAATGAGCCTGCCAAATTACAGCCTTCTACCTACACGGGAAGTTGGAGAATTAGTGATGAGTCAGTCAGTCAGTGAGTCAGTCAGTCAGTGAGGGCTTTGCCTTTTAAAGATAGATAGATAGATAGATAGATAGATAGATAGATAGATAGATAGATAGATAGATAGATAGATAGATAGATAGATAGATAGATAGATACTTTATTAATCCCAAGGGGAAATTCACATAATCCAGCAGCAGTATACTGATACAAAAAACAATATTAAATTGAATAGTAATAAAAATGCATGTAAAAGCAGACAATAACTTTGAATAATGTTAGCATTTACTCCCCCGAATGGAATTGAACAGTCGCATAGTGTGGGGGAGGAACGATCTCCTCAGTCTGTCAGTGGAGCAAGACAGTGACAAAAGTCTGTCACTGAAGCTACTCCTCTGCCTGGAAATGACACTGTTCAGTGGATGCAGTGGATTCTTCATGAGTTTGCCTAATGCCCGTCACTCTGCCACAGATGTTAAACTGTCCAACTTTACTCCTACAATAGAGTCTGCCTTCTTAACAAGTTTGTCCAGGCGTGAGGCGTCTTTCATCTTTATGCTGCCTCCCCAGCACACCACCGCGTAGAAGAGGGCACTTGCAACAACCGTCTGGTAGAACATCTGCAGCATCTTATTGCAGATGTTGAAGGACGCCAACCTTCTAAGAAAGTATAGCCGACTCTGACCTTTCTTACATAGAGCATCAGTATTGGCAGTCCAGTCCAATTTGTCATCTAGCTGCACTCCCAGATATTTATAGGTCTGCACCCTCTGCACACAGTCACCTCTGATGATCACGGGGTCCATGAGGGGCCTGGGCCTCCTAAAATCCACCACCAGCTCCTTGGTCTTGCTGGTGTTAAGGTGTAAGTGGTTTGAGTCACACCATTTAACAAAGTCTTTGATTAGCTTCCTGTACTCCTCCTCCTGCCCACTCCTGATGCAGCCCACAATAGCAGTGTCATCAGTGAACTTTTGCACGTGGCAGGACTCCGAGTCATATTGGAAGTCTGATGTATATAGATTGAACAGGACCGGAGAAAGTACAGTCCCCATGTCAGAATGTCAGACCTGCAGTTTCCAAGACGCACATATTGAGGTCTGTCTGTAAGATAGTCCATGATCCATGCCACCAGGTGTGAGTTTACTCCAATCTCAGTCAGCTTGTCTCTAAGGAGCAGAGGTTGGATGGTGTTGAAGGCGCTAGAGAAGTCCAAAAACATAATTCTTACAGCACCACTGCCTCTGTCCAAGTGGGAGAGGGATCTGTGTAGCATATAGATGATGGCATCCTCCGCTCCCACCTTGTCCTGGTATGCAAACTGCAGAGGGTTGAGGACATGGCGGACCTGTGACCTCAGGTGGTGAAGCAGCAGCCGATTCATGGTCTTCACCAGATGTGACGTCAGAGCAACAGGCCAGAAGTCATTCAGCTCACTAGGACGTAATATCTTTGGGACTGGGGTGATATAAGATGTTTTCCAAAGCCTTGGGACTCTCCCCTGTTCCAGGCTCAGGTTGAAGATGCGCTGTAGAGGACTCCCCAGTTCCAATGCACAGGCCTTCAGCAGTCGTGGCGATACACCATCTGGACCCGCTGCTTTGCTGGCACGAAGTCTTCTCAGCTCTCTGCTCACATGGTCTGCTGTAATTGTGGGTGGGGATGTCTCACCTATGTTGGTATCAGCAGAAGGATGGTTGGAGGATGCAGTACTCCGAGGTGAGAGTGAGTTAGGGTGATCAAACCTATTAAAGAAGCTGTTCATTTGGTTTGCTCTCTCCACGTCTGTCTCGATGGTGGCACCCCGCTTCGAGCTGCAGCCAGTGATAATCTTCATCCATTACAACACTTCCTTCATGCTGTTGTTCTGCAACTTCTGCTCCAGCTTTCTCCTGTACTGCTCTTTTGCCGCCCTGAGCTGGACTCGGAGTTCCTTCTGCACACACTTGAGCTCATGCTGATCACCGTCTTTAAAAGCCCTTTTCTTCTGGTTCAAAAGGCCTTTGAGCCCACGAATTAAATAAAGGAAATGGGTATCTGAACAGTAAACTAAGTCTAAAATAGCTACAAAATAACTATAACAATCGTAATAAACGAACAATGAAACAGTAGAGAACCACAAAGCAAGGAGAAAGGACGGACTTCAACCAATCAGATTTTGAGTTGGTGTCAGTAGGGCCCTTTAGCAGGCGTACGGCAACGTCACCGTATTCAGACCCATTGATTGGATAGAAGCCGATATGAGGAAGTCTACAACGCCATTGAACGCACCATAAACGCTCCGAGCGAAAGATTGTCGTGTGCACTACGGACAACTCCATGGCAGGATTCTGGACAATATTATTTGCCAGACACAGACCAGATTTCAAGACCATGAAAACCTGATGTTTGTCACACTCCTCAAGCCCCAAAACTTTCGGGAATATAAGAAAAATTTCACGCATGCAGCCTTCTACACTTTAACACAACAGCCACAGAGCGCTTTTGGATCTGTCTCGGCTAAAAACGGAACTGACTGTAATGTATGCTATGGATGATTTTGCAGGAAAATCTCCCACTGATCTCCTTGACTTCCTTCATCAGAAAAATCTGAATGAGAGCATGGGGCGGCTGTTCACATTGGTATATTTGGCGGTGAGCATTCCCGTGTATACTGCTTCTGTCAAGCGGACATTTTCAGCCCTAAAGCGAATTCAAACTTATGCCAGGAATACCATAGGGCGGGTTCGCCTTTCACCATTAGCTTCGATGGGGATAGAAAGTGAGGTTTTGATGGAACTGAAGTGCTCCAATAACCCGTACGACAGAGTAATTGAACTGTTTTTGAGGAAAGAGAGGACGATGGATTTTGTTTACAAATAATCTGAATTTTTGGTGAGTAAAATGTTGCGATTTTCCTAAATGATATTGCACGTTTCTGAGTTATTATTGATGTTTTTTATGTGTGTCATGGCTGTGGCTGCAGTAGAAAGGAAGTTGTTCATCCCTGGTTTGTCTATAAAATAAAGGCATTTATTGCGGCTACAGGAGTATATATATATATATATATATATATACACCCCGATCTACATACTGTCAAATAAAAGAAACACACGCCTTGGTGCAACACGACAGGCTTCGCCTCTAGCGCTGATGTCCGAGGTTCGATTCCCGAGAGTGAGTGTGTACGCCTGATGAGCCCAGAATTAGGGCGAAACACGTGCCTATTGTTTGCATTATTTGACAGTAAAACTATTTCAGTATATTCAATATATATAAATCAGCGCTTCCCGATTCATTTTACCCTTGCACCCCCTTGGTTTGAGAAGAAGTATGAAAAAATATGAGGTTAATGCAGAAAAAAAGATCACCAATTGAAGCTTTATGAATAATGGGTACTTTATTCGCCATCAATAATTATTTTGGTAAAGCCATACTCAGTGTGATCCTCCTTCCATGTTCTAATTTTTTCGCGACTAGCCATGATTACATGAACGGTAAGACTGAAGTAAGAGTGAAGCGAGGGTGACATATCCAGTCAGGCAGGCGACAGCTCAATAGCTCGAATTTGGATATAAGTAGGTTCTATTTAGTCGACAGAAATATGTTTTGGTAGGAATGTAAGTTGAATTTACTCTTTAAATTTCTATGGTGAAGAAAAATTTATGCAATGCTGACTAAATTTACCTTTCATTCCTACCAAACATATTTCTGTCGACTAAATAAAAATTACTTATATTTAAAATTTAAATAGAACTTGAACAGATATGATACTTCATAATACCCACGCAGCACTACAGTAAGTACATGTAACAGTCATCCGTTTTTTTTTTCATTTTTCTTCCTTGATGGATTCTGGCATCCACAGCAACAGCTGCTCGCACCCCAAAGGAGCTATATATATATATATATATATATATATATATATATATATATATATATAGATAGATATACAGTATATATATATATATAGATAGATATACAGTATATATATATATATATAGATATGACAGCAACACTCATATCAATGACAAAACAATTACATTAACAATCATTTTACGTTATTTTTAAAATTTTTCCTTTTCTTTTTCATAACTTTTTTAACACACTGCTTCTCCGCTGCGAAGCGCAGGTATTCTGCTAGTTTTTTATAAAGTATAAAAATGTTTAGATCATTTCCAAATCCTGCTTAACAGGATAAGTAGGAGCAAAAAGAAGAACAAAAGCAACAATACCCATGCTGGACTAGCACAAAATAGGGATAGCATAAAACACACTATTTGTGAAACTACTTCTGCATTGAACATTTTATAGCTGATGAAAAAAATGAAGGTGCAAGTGGTGATTTGCATTTTTTAAGAATTTGAAAAATGATTGCAATCTGCAAGAACAGTTTTTTTGCTATTACACACATAAACAGCATCTGTTATTTCTGGACAAAAACACTCACAAGGGACATATTTTTAAACAATTGCAGTATGTGTCGGGAAAAACGGTTTTTGCCTGGGACAAAAAAAATTCCTTCCTGGCAAACTTAAAATATTGATTGTGACAGGTGGCTGGCGACCATACCCAATCGGGACTCCCCTGCACGCTATATTCAGGGGGAGCAGCCCTGGACACTGTAATATCTCCCCCTGGACGCTAGATGGCCGCCTCCCTGGGGTGGAGCAGTGCCTCGGGTTCTCGCAGGGTATCCTGGGAATTGGAGTTGGTTGCAGCCTTGTTGGGACCCGCAGGCACCGCCAGGGTGCGCTGTGTTTGGGACTCCTGAGCCCATATGGGGAACATGTTTATCACACCTGGAAGTGCAGCCGGAACTCAGGGATCAAGCACCTGGAGCACTTCCGGGTGAACTATAAAAGGAGCCAGCAACCACCACTCAGGGGCCAGAGTTGTGTGGGAAAGCTTGGTGAGGAGGAGTGGAGGTAGAAGAAGAAGTGT
This sequence comes from Polypterus senegalus, assembly GCF_016835505.1. Taxonomy (NCBI): domain Eukaryota; kingdom Metazoa; phylum Chordata; class Cladistia; order Polypteriformes; family Polypteridae; genus Polypterus; species Polypterus senegalus. The sequence continues at coordinate 91,768,016 of NC_053161.1, forward strand.
GTTGTGCGTCTTTGCATGTGCTTTTGGGATTGTGTTGGGCCTGTGGGACATGGGTAAGACGTGCCCCACGGCTGAAAATAAAAAAGTCTTGAATTTTACACGTGCCTCTGTGTCAGTCTGCCGAGTCGGCCGCTGTATAGCACCTTTCATCACACTGGCATAGTCGGCAGGATTCCAATCCGTCCATTTGGGCCGTGGCCTGTGTTAAATTGTGTGAAGACCCAGCATAGCAAAGTGCAGCAGCACGAGGCATGTGCTCAACACAGCTGCACGGAGAGTGCACTCCCGAGGCTGCCGGAGGCAAGCAGGCGCAGCACAGCTCATCGAAGCACGCACACGCGGCAGGGGCCGCAGGATGACCACCAAAGAGCTCCAGGGATACACTGCACCATCCATGGGGAAGAAGAGATCTAGGAACACTCCTAAAGCAGCTGGTGCCAACTCGCAAGCTGTCGGCAAGGAAGCCCAGGACAGCGGGCTGCAATGTGAGGTCACCCGGAATACAGCAACTCCGGGAGGCGGGATCCTTCAGGAGGTAGGTGTCGGACCTGGGGGTGATTGGCTATGGGGATATTCCAATTTTTCGTATGCCTACCTCCTAGACGGCGAGCCATTGGATCCGCGCTGTTGGCCTAAGCACTTCGACTCATGGGATGACGGCAAGGTGAGCGACTGTGAGAGCATACCTGATTTTGATCTGGGCCCACTGCTTGCCAAGAGACAACGGCTGGAGGATGAGTGCCTGGAGTCTCACCCCAATGATGTCACGTCAAGGGAGGAGGGGTGGTGGAGAGCCAGGAAAACCTCATCATGTCAGGTAAGGGGACAGAGTAGGGGTGTCGATTCCACGCCGGTACAAACGCATAGGCGGAGATGGCGAACCTCCACCACGAACCAAAAGAACATTCAAAGACGCCTGCGAGTGTCATGCAGGGCCTAGATGACTCGTGGCCTGCGGGAGAGGACGAGGTAAGTCCGATTTCACCATCGGCCGAAGAAACTAACCTGTTTCGGGCTGCATGGGACTTGGAGGGCATTGTCCTACCCTTGCAGTCCCTTTTTCAGATTTTCCAGGTCCTGTAAAAAGCGAAGGAAGGGCTGGAGAAGAAGCTTGGCGCACCGATTGGAGAGATCTTACAGTGGGTGAGGCAACGCAGGGCTGATTTTCCCAGCCTGACCGACGCAACGGTACAGGTAAGCGAAGCCTGTGCCGTAAATGAAAGAAGGGGGTGGAGTGCAGCGGCAGCAGTGATCAGTACTGCTTGCCAGGCAACACCGCCTCCTACATGAGATGCAGCTGCAATGACAGCTAATTGACATCAGTTGCCAAACCGCCCTGCTGCAACTACTGGCGTCAGTCTCGCAGGCATCCATATAGGTGCAGACGGCACGGGGTCCCTGTTCTTCCCATAAGGGGACCTAGACCGTCGTTGTACCCCAGAGTAGGAGGAGAACCTGGGAAAGAAGACGGGGACTGCTAACAGTGTGCACCACGAGCCTGTCTGCTCAAAGGCAGTGGAAGGCTGCGCTGCGAAGGGGCGGAGATGCCGCGATCCCTCAGGTGAGCGGACGTCGAGTCAGGAATTCCTGTCCTGCTTTCACACCCGCAGGGTTTGGAATAAAGGGGAGCAGCGTTGCTACGAATGTGGCCGCTGTGGACCAGTTTCCAGATGTTACGCCAAGCACCCTTCTTGCTGTTACCCTTACTACATCTGCTGTAGTTGGCCAGCTGTCTGGTAACTCTTCACTGCCACCCAGTGCCTGTCTCACCTCCTCCCTAAACTCAACTTTGCAGTCTTCCTTTTTCAACTTTCACCATTGGATCCTTGGTTCTGCCCTCACTCTCTTCCTCTTCTTGATCTCCAACGTCATCCTACAGACCACCATCCTATGCTGCTTAACTATACTTTCCCCTGCCACCACTTTGCAATCTTCAATCTCCTTCAGATCAACTCTTCTGCATAGGATGTTATCTACCTGTGTGCATCTTCCTCCACTCTTGTACATAAATGTATGTTCCTCCCTCTTTTTAAAATACAGTGGTGTGAAAAACTATTTGCCCCCTTCCTGATTTCTTATTCTTTTGCATGTTTGTCACACAAAATGTTTCTGATCATCAAACACATTTAACCATTAGTCAAATATAACACAAGTAAACACAAAATGCAGTTTTTAAATGATGGTTTTTATTATTTAGGGAGAAAAAATCCAAACCTACATGGCCCTGTGTGAAAAAGTAATTGCCCCCTTGTTCAAAAATAACCTAACTGTGGTGTATCACACCTGAGTTCAATTTCTGTAGCCACCCCCAGGCCTGATTACTGCCACACCTGTTTCAATCAAGAAATCACTTAAATAGGAGCTGCCTGACACAGAGAAGTAGACCAAAAGCACCTCAAAAGCTAGACATCATGCCAAGATCCAAAGAAATTCAGGAACAAATGAGAACAGAAGTAATTGAGATCTATCAGTCTGGTAAAGGTTATAAAACCATTTCTAAAGCTTTGGGACTCCAGAGAACCACAGTGAGAGCCATTATCCACAAATGGCAAAAACATGGAACAGTGGTGAACCTTCCCAGGAGTGGCCGGCCGACCAAAATTACCCCAAAGCGCAGAGCGACTCATCCGAGAGGTCACAAAAGACCCCAGGACAACGTCTAAAGAACTGCAGGCCTCCTTTGCCTCAATTAAGGTCAGTGTTCACGACTCCACCATAAGAAAGAGACTGGGCAAAAACAGCCTGCATGGCAGATTTCCAAGACGCAAACCACTGTTAAGCAAAAAGAACATTAGGGCTCGTCTCAATTTTGCTAAGAAACATCTCAATGATTGCCAAGACTTTTGGGAAAATACCTTGTGGACTGATGATACAAATGTTGAACTTTTTGGAAGGCAAATGTCCCGTTACATCTGGCGTAAAAGAAACACAGCATTTCAGAAAAGAACATCATACTAACAGTAAAATATGGTGGTGGTAGTGTGATGGTCTGGGGTTGTTTTGCTGCTTCAGGACCTGGAAGGCTTGCTGTGATAGATGGAACCATGAATTCTACTGTCTGCCAAAAAATCCTGAAGGAGAATGTCTGGCCATCTGTTCGTCAACTCAAGCTGAAGCGATCTTGGGTGCTGCAACAGGACAATGACCCAAAACACACCAGCAAATCCACCTCTGAATGGCTGAAGAAAAACAAAATGAAGACTTTGGATTGGCCTAGTCAAAGTCCTGACCTGAATCCAATTGAGATGCTGTGGCATGACCTTAAAAAGGCGGTTCATGCTAGAAAACCCTCAAATAAAGCTGAATTACAACAATTCTGCAAAGATGAGTGGGCCAAAATTCCTCCAGAGCGCTGTAAAAGACTCATTGCAAGTTATCGCAAATGCTTGATTGCAGTTATTGCTGCTAAGGGTGGCCCAACCAGTTATTAGGTTCAGGGGCAATTACTTTTTCACACAGGGCCATGTAGGTTTGGATTTTTTTTTCTCCCTAAATAATAAAAACCATCATTTAAAAACTAAATTTTGTGTTTACTTGTGTTATATTTGACTAATGGTTAAATGTGTTTGATGATCAGAAATATTTTGTGTGACAAACATGCAAAAGAATAAGAAATCAGGAAGGGGGCAAATAGTTTTTCACACCACTGTACATATTCACCACAGCCATGTCCTTCCTTTTGGCACAATCCACTATCCGCTGACCTTCTTCATTCCTCTCCTTGACAACATACCTACCCATCACCTCCTCATCTCCTCTGTTCCCTTCACCAACATGTCCATTGAAATCTGCTCCAATCACCACTCTCTGTCCCTTGGGTACACTGTTCATCACTTCATCCAACTCACTTTAAAAATCTCGCTCGGGGCATATGCACTAACAACATTCATCATCACACCTCCAATTTCCAGCTTCATAATCATTACTCTGTCTGACACTCTTTTCACCTCCAAAACACTCTTGACATACTGTTCCTTCAGAATAACCCCTACTCCATTTCTCCTCCTATCCACACCAAGATAGAACAATTTCAGTCCATCTCCAATCCACCTGGCCTTACTCCCTTTCCATTTAGTCTCTTGCACACACAATATATCAACTTTCCTTCTCTCCATTATATCTGCTAACTCTCTCCCCTTACCAGTCATACTGCCAACATTCAAAGTTCCTACCCTCAGTTCCACTCTCTTTACCTTCCTCCTCTCCTTCTGCCTCTGGACATGTCTCCCCCCTCTTCTTCTCCTTCTTCTTCGGCCAACAGTAGTCCAGTTTCCGCCAGCACCCTGTTGACTAACTGGTGGCGGTCGTTGTTAACCCGGGGCTCGACTGATCGGGTATGGAAATTTGTATTGTTGTCCGCATATTGGTTTGGCAAAATTTTACACCAGATGCCCTTCCTGACGTAACCCTCCACATTTATCCGTGCTTGGGACCGGCACGAAGAACCACACTGGTTTGTGCATCCCCTGTGGCTGGGTTTCAGTCAGCACAAATGTATTTAAAAAAATGTAATGGTTTATATTTACATGATGAAATCTGGCTGGTACAGAAGATATTAACTTTTCTCACAATATTAATCCTTCAAAGCCCTAACAGTACATAGCTGTTATTTTACTACTTTTACTGTAAATATGGTACAGTAAGAACCTGTGAAAGTGAAGTAACTATTAGTCAGTCATTTTTAGTAATAATAAGGACTATTATTTCCTAGTGTACATACCCTGCCAATTAGGAATACTTTATTCATGTCATACCGCTAATTCAGTCATGGCTAGTAATACTTTTGCACGTTTGTTAGCTTGCCTTGTTTTGTAAACTTGCCTATTTTAAACATATCCTTTTCATACCATATTAGTGCATCATTTTTAAGTATTTTCCAGGTATTCGATAGATGTTTTGTTCATAGAGCTGTATTGGGTAAATAAGCAAATAATTATGGAAAGTGTGGCTTTGCACAAGCACAACTATTGTCAAACTTCCATTATATTTTTTACTGAAAAAATAGTTTCTGCCCAATGAAAAAAATCCACAATACACCAACAGGATGTTTATTGATATGTCTGATTCACTCGAAAGTTTGCAGTGTTAAATGCAAATAAAGTAACTGGAATTTGAAACAAAGTAATGAAACATTCTCAGATTCAGAACAAAGCAAATGAGCTAGGAGTGTGGGAACTCTATAAGTAAACTTTGTTGGCTAAGTTTAGCAAGACTAGTTATTAAGTTAGTTGCATTTGCTTTAAAAAAACAAGTTCTAAACATAATTAGTTCCATCCAGGAACCCCATCAGGGCTGGCTGCCTTATTAGGTCCTAACTCTTAGAGCAACCATGCTTTTTTTTACTTGCTCATATTTTCATAAACGCAGAGTTTAAAGAACCAACTAGCTAATATTCACACATACCTTCAAGCTGTAGGAAATACACAAACCAATTTTCCAAACTTTTTTGTTAACAGATGTTCCCTCTCATAGCGCTCATTTAAAAAGTAAGTAAAGTTTTCTTTAATTTATTAACTTAACATGGAGAGCACCAAAACCTTGCAGTTAAAAGAAATTCTTACTTCACTTTAAGAAGTCCTTATTTTCTATTTTTTCTTAATAAGATAATTGTAGTCAAAGTTTTTTTTAAAAACAATTTATTTTACACATACAAATTTAGTCAAATAAATAAAATAAGATCTGTTATTTCTTTTCAAGATTTTCTGGCTTGTTAAAATTTCATTTTTGCAGTTTAAACTAAGAAGAACATTAATTATTAACACTGCATGTGGAATTGTAAATACAATAGTTATTAATAATGAAGTATATTATGAATGTAAATAATTATTTTCATATAATAAGTTTACAGGGTGTGTTTATCTGGCAGAAAAAGCACTTTTGCCTTTGTGTATGGCTTAAGTAATTGTTTGTTTCTGTTTGATTTATCTAAACAGGTTTAATTTACTATACTATACTGTAAATCAGTAATATAAATGTCATCTTTGCCACTTTAATTGCTTAAGTAGATGTTGTAGTCTATTGCTATCTAAAGTCAACACTTATTTACATCAGCATGTTGTAGGTATGCCAAAAACACATTGACACAGGGAGGATATGCAAACTTGACAGAGACAAAGTTAGATTGACTTGTAATTTTTCAGGGCTAAAGGGTCACTGTGGCTCTCTGGAAGCCCCTGTGAATGTAGTACCATGCCTACTTTAAAAGAAAAAGGCTTGACTGATTTTTGCTTGGACAACAAAGTATCACCAGTTGATAATAAAATATTTTTTTCTCCTGCCAACCTGGAAAACCTGTGCTAGCCTTTGTGGTCCAAGATCTCTTTCTGACTTTGCTGCCACTGATAACTGACTTTCTAGACAACATTTCAAATGACTGGACATACTTCTGCCTTGTGAAATTCAAATTACAGTAGCATGTAAAAGCGCTTCTGTTGGCAATTGTGCTGTTTCAGCCCTCAGAGCCTATTTTCATCTAGCAGTCCAATGTTTGCTGGACAACCCTGTACAATTGCTTACTTTAATCTATTGTCACTATAATTTACATTATTTTTTACATTATTAGTTTTATTAAAAACAGATAAGTGAAAATTGTGGCAGACATTATAATGTGAAAATATAAAAGGGAACAAAACAAAAACAGAAGAGAATACAGTACATTCCACACTACACAATAAGAGTAAAAGAAAGATAAGTAAGAGTAAGATACGTTTATTGTCACTGTACAATAAAATTAAATATTATTTGGAGCAAGACTAAAGATGCCTTAAGTCTAAGTATATAACAGTATATACTTATATTATGAGAAGCACAGTTACTATTAATAGTTCTTAATATAAACAGAGTAAAAGTAAAGTTAAACATGTAAGCATAAGCAGAGAAATGATAAATGAAGTCATAGTGAAGATTACCATAAATGTACTGATCATAAGTTCCACATGGGTCTTGTATAAGTGTGTGACTATATGTGGCTGATGCAAAAGTTCAGTTCAATCAGTGGTGGTTCTATATAGGAAGGGGCTGTGATAGCTGTGCATTTAATAGGGTGATTGCTATGGGGTAAAACCTGTTATTTAGCCTGCGAATGCAGGCATCTGCCAAAGGACAGAGGAGGAAGAATGCTATGGCTAGGATGTGTTGGAGTTCTACAAATATTCTTCGCTTTTCTGCTGCAGTGGATAGTGAAGATATCTTTCAGTAATGGTACCTGAGCGCCAGTAATTCTCTGAGCCATTTTGATATGCTGGGGGGTCTTCCTGTTCTCAGAAGTGCAGCCAGTGTACCATGCTGTAATGCAGTTTGTGATGACAGACTCTGTGGAGCACCTGTAGATGATAACCAGCAGCTCTTGAGGGAGTTGTGCTTTCTTCAGGCTCCTCAAAAAGTGAAGTCTTTGAAAACCTTTATTAGTTATTGCTGTTGTGTTTGTTGTCCATGACAGGTCCTGGCTGATGTGGTCTCCCAAGAATCTGAAACTCTGGACTGTCTCCACCCTCTCACTGTTAAGGCCGATGGGATGGTGACCGCTGTAGTTCAGTTTCCCGAAGTCAAGAATCCTTTGTTTTCCAACTCTCCATATTCTCGACCTCTTCTCTATAGGCTGTTTCATCATTATTAGAGATCAGGCCTATTATACTGTTCTCGTCTGCAAACATTATTATGATGTTAGTATCATGGGTAGATTTGCAGTTGTTTGTAAAGAGGGAGTAAAGAAGAGAGTTCAGCACACAGCCCAGTGGTACCCCAGTGTTGAATATTATGGATGAAAAGAAGTGGTTAACCATATGCACAGTTTGTGGTCTGTTAGTGAGAAAATCTAAAATCCAGTTGCACAGGTGTGAGTTGAAACCCAAGTTGATTAGGTTCATAGGAGGGTTGGTGTTGAAGGTCGATGAATAGCATCTGCACATAGTTGTTCCTCTCCTCCAGGTATGACAGAGCAGTGTGAAGGGCAAGTGAGACTGCATCCTCAGTTGACCTTTTCACTATTTAAGCAAACAGGGTTGGAATTGGTCCAGGGAGGTGGGGATGTTGCTCTTAATGTGTCTGAGGACAAATTGCTGAAAGCACTTCAAAACAATAAGGGTCAGAGCCACCAGGCAATAATCGCTCAGGGGACTCACCACCATTGGAATAAGGATGATTGCAGTAGCCTTGAGGCAAGGGGGGCCAGTGGCTTGTTCTAGAGAGATATTAAACAGGCTGGTGAACACTGCTGTCAGCTGTTTTGCACAATGCTTCTGGATCCATCCAGGAACCCCATCAGGGCTGGCTGCCTTATTAGGATTAATGTGACTTAGAGCCCATCTCACCTCATATGCATTCAGCACCCAGAGTGCATACTGGGGCCTCTTGCTGGGTTAGTTTAGTGATAGTTTGGTTGTTGTCCTTCTCAAATCATGCGAAGAAGTGATTGAGATCATCAGGAAGAAATGAGTTTCCAATGTTGGTTGAGCAGGTGTTATCCTTGTAATCTGTGATGGACCTAATGCCCTACCACATGAGTTGAGCTGTTAAAATGCTTCTTTATTTTTGCTTTGTAGCACAGCTTTGCCTTCTTAATGCCTTTCCTCAGCTAGGACCTAGCTGTTTTGTAGGCCTCTGTGTCTCCCATATGTAAAGCAATGTCACATGCCTTCAATAGTTCTTGGACCTCCCTGTTTATCCGGGATTTCCTATTAGGGACAGTACAGATGATCTTAGTAACAGTGATATTGTCCATACAGTAGTTGATGTAGGATAAGACAGAGGAGGCATAGACATTAAAGTCAGTGTGATTGTCCTTTGTAGCTGTCTGTTTGAACAGTTCCCAATTGGTATCATCAAAGTGGTCCTGTAATTCATTTATGGACCTTCATGCCAGACTCAATTTGCAGATTAGGCTTTGTATTGATGATAAGGGGTTTGTATGCAGAAATCAAGAACAAAGAAATGTGTCCAGACCACCTGAGGTTTGGGTAGGACGATATTGTATTAGCATTCGCTGCACTGCAGTATATGTGATGCAGTGTATTTTTTCCCACTGGATGGGAAATCAACAGACTGATAACTTTTGGGGAGCACAGTTTTTAAGGTTAGCGTGATTAAAATCACCTGCTAAGATAAACATGCCATCTGGATGAATATTTTGCAGACTGCTGATAGAATCATGCAGTTTAGCCAGCACCACCTTAACATTAGCTTGTGCAGGGATATAAACTGTGGTGAAGAACACAATTGTAAATTCCTTGGCAGATAGAAAGTTCAGCATTATGAATTCTAAGTCCAGAGAACAATATTGTTCTGCGATGACCATGGAAGTGCACCAAGCATATTTTACATATATACAATACAATACAATACAGCTTATTTTTGTATAGCCCAAAATCACACAGGAAGTGCCGCAATGGGCTTTAACAGGCCCTGCCTCTTTACAGCCCCCCAGCCTTGACTCTCTGAGTAGACAAGGAAAATCTCCCAAAAAACCTTGTAGGGAAAATGGAAGAAACCTTGGGAAAGGCAGTTCAAAGAGAGACCCCTTTCCAGGTAGAAGTACGGAGTAGAATTTAACAGTAGATGATATCACATAATAAGATTTGGATATTTTTAGAGTTCTGGAGACCTCATCCATCAAGCTGCCTCCCCATTTGGCCATTCCACGGCTGAAATGTTGCTCCGATGAAAGGACCCCTCTTCCCATGATTCCTGTGATCCTCCATCAGGGATGACTTTACCATAGGCAGGCAAACAACTTGGCAGGTGGGCCGTGGCACCAATTGCCACATTTGGGTACCGAGAACAGAAACAGAATAGGTGAGGGTTAGTATTCAATTCTAACTATCATGTTACTTATGTTTTAGTGCTAATATCTAACAACAGAGATGCAGTATGTACAGTTAATCAGTAGCTCTAGTCAGGATATGCTAAACTGAAGTAGTGAGTCTTCAGCCGGGATTTAAAGGCTGAGACTGAAGGGGCATCTCTTATAGAAGCAGGAAGACCATTCCACAGTTTAGGGGCCCTGTAACTAAAAGCTCGACCTCCCACTGTTATTTTATTAATCCTTGGAATCCTAATCAGACCGGCATCTTGAGATCTTAATGTGCGCTCAGGTTTGTAAGTCATGATAAGTTCAGACAAGTAAGCCGGACCTTGGCCATTTAATGCTTTATATGTTAAAAGGAGGATTTTGAAATCAGCCCTAAACTTAACTGGGAGCCAGTGTAAGGATTTAAGAACTGGAGTTATGTGTCCATATTTTCTTGTTCTTGTAATAATTCTTGAAGCCGCATTTTGGATTAACTGGAGGCTATATAAAGAACAGTTTGACCAGCCAGTGAACACCGCATTGCAGTAGTCAATCCTACTAGAGATAAATGCATGAATTAATTTCTCCGAATCCTGTTTATTTAGAAAGCGCCTTAATTTCCTAACATTTTTAAGATGGAAGAAACATGTTTTGGACAACTTTGTAATATGTGCTTTAAATGACATGCTAGAATCAAAGATAACTCCCTGTGGGACACCATATTGAACTTCTGTGTATAATGATGGAGTACTGTCAGCACATTTCTGTACATATTGGAATCGATTTGATAAATAAGAACTGAACCAAACGAGCACGGGGCCTGTAAGCCCAACATCGTTTTCTAGCCTGTGCAGTAAAATAGAATGGTCAATGGTGTCAAATGCTGCACTTAAGTCCAACAACATAATTACAGTGGAGTTTCCTTCATCAGAGGATATCAGAATGTCATTTACAACCCGTGTTAGTGCAGTTTCTGTACTATGACCAGTACGAAAGCCAGACTGGAATTTCTCAAATAAATTGTAATGCGCAAGGTGTGACTGAAGCTGACTGACGAATACTTTTTCTAGTATTTTAGAGAGAAATGGTAAATTTGAAATAGGCCTATAATTATTTAGTATGTGTGGGTCTAGGTCTGACTTTTTAAGTAAAGGTTTAATGACTGACACTTTTAGTGCATCAGGTACAGTGCCATGCAGTAATGAACTATTGATAATGGTTAGAATAGGCGCTGCAAGAACATCCATTGCACTTTTTACTAGTTTTGTTGGCACTGGATCTAGGGAACAAGTAGTGGGCTTCATTTTAGTAATTAAAGTTAAGACTTCCTGCTCAGTTACAGGATTAAAATTACTAAAGTGCTGAATGCAATGTGAGACAGGGTCTGCTAAGCTAGTATTTGGTTTGTACTGTGATGCTGAGATCTGGGATCTTATATTTTTAATTTTCTCATTGAAGAAGTTCATAAAGTCTGTACTGCTAATATCTGTTGGTATTTTGCACTGTTGATCTGAATTCCCATTTGTTAATTTAGCCACTGTTCTAAAAGTACCGAGGATTTTTATTATTTTTATCTATTAATGTAGAATAGTATTCTGAGCGAGCTTTAAAGAGGGCTTTTTTATATTTATTAACACTCTCTGTCCATGCAATTTGAAAGACATGTAGCTTTGTTGTTCTCCATCTGTGCTCCAGTTTTCGACACTCTAATTTAAGAGCTTGAGTGTTTTCATTAAACCAGGGAGAGTTTCTATGTGCTTTGATCACTTTTGTTTTAGGGAGCCACTGTGTCCAGAGCATCTCTCAAGGTCACATTATAATGTGATGTTAGCTGATCTAAATTGTTTTCCACGTTTACATTTGATGTTAACTGATCTAAATGGTTTTCCACAATTACACTCGACTTACTCAAGGTATCTATAAATTTTGAAGCAGAATTACAATCTAGATGTCACACTGTCTTTGTTTTAATCTGTGAGTGCGTTGGCATGGGCAGAACTAAATCAAATGTAATTAAGTAGTGATCGGAAATAACTTCATTTAATGGAGTAATATTTAAATTTTGAATTTCAACTTTGTAAGTTATAATTAAATCTAATGTGTGGTTATGATTATGAGTTGGACCTTTGACAATCTGACAAAATCCTACTGAATTTAACAAATAAGTAAAACATTTGCTAAAAGTGTCAGTTTCCACATCAATGTGTACATTAAAATCCCCCATCAGAACTACGTGATCATAATTTATAGCCAAATCAGATAGAAGGTTGCTAAATTCAGTCATGAACAATGAATATGGCCCTGGTGGTCTGTAGACTAGCACTATAATTGTGTTGGAATCTGTTTTAATATTTAAAATGAATGCCTCAAAGGATGTAAAGTTGCCTAAATTTTTAGACATGATTTGCATTTTGTTACAATGAATTATTCCAAGGCCTCCTCCTCGACCAGAATCTCTAGACTTATGAAGGAACGAGTATCCATCTGGTGACGCCTCAGCTAGGGGAACAGTGTCACATTTACTAAGCCAGGTTTCAGTGAGAAGACACAGATCAGATTTTGTACTTAAATTAATATCATTTACCAAAACAGCTTTAGTGCCAAGAGAGCGAATGTTCAATAAACAGCATTTAAAACTGCATGGTTCTTTCTGAACTGCTGATATATTTTTTATTTTAATTTGAATTAAATTTCTATTACAGATGCCCCTGGTGGAGGGTTTGGTTTTATCCCTTGGTCTAATTATACACCTTATTTTTTGGTTATCAATTAATTTAAGGTTTGTATCAAGACTAAATTTACTGGATGCCCCACAACAGGGATTATGGGTAACAGCTTCAGGAAAATAACAGGTGGGATAAACAACAGCCTGTGATTTAAGATCACATGACTGCGGCCTGGATGGTGCTCTAATCAGTCAACCAGGCAGTTTTGCTGCCATATTTTGGGATAATACATAAGATCCCCTCCAGTTAGGATGAAGACCATCTCTTCTGAAAAATCCAGGCCTTTCCCAAAAATCATCCCAATTGTTCACAAACACTATGCTTTTATTTGCACACCAGGGGCCTCATGTATAAACGGTGCGTACACACAGAAATGTTGCGTAAGAACTTTTCCACGTTCAAATCGCGATGTATAAAACCTACACTTGGCGTAAAGCCACGCACTTTTCCACGGTACTTCATGCCTTGTCGCACGCAAGTTCTCCGCTCGGTTTTGCAGACTGGCGGCACCCAGCGTCAAAGCAATGGTACTGTTCCTGTGTGATTACTCATTATTTTCATGACGCGGCTTTATAAATACACCGAAACTAACCGCATGTTGTTTGTTGTTAAATAAAATTAGAATTAACTTGCTTAGAGATCTTTATATAGACGTCTTTGCATCCTATGAACAATTACATTCCAAATTTAACATTCCAGCTACAAATTTCTTTCACTATCTTCAAATCAGGAACTTTGTTAAACAGAACCTTCCAGATTTTCCTCATCTTGCACCCTCATCCACGCTGGAAAAAATATTGCTCAATCTCAAAGAATTAGACTCCATCTCTACAATATATAAAATCATTTTACAATCCCTTCCTTTCAAAGATCCAAGAGGACACTGGGAAAAAGATCTCTCAATTAATATATCAGAAAAGGAGTGGAAAATAGCAATGCAGAGAATTCACTCGAGCTCCATATGCGCAAAGCATACAATTATACAACTCAAAATTATATATCGAGCACATCTGTCTCGACTAAAACTCTCCAAAATGTTTTCAGAGCATGATACAACCTGCGAACGTTGCAACCAAGCCCAAGCCTCACTGGGTCACATGTTCTGGGCCTGCACAAAATTAACATTATTCTGTACAAAAATTTTTAATTACCTCTCAGACAGCCTTGGACTCACAATCCCTCCTAACCCATTAACAGCTGTGTTTGGGGTTCTTCCAGAGGGGCTTAAAGTGGAGAAAGACAAACAAATTGTGATTGCATTCACTACACTGTTGGCACACAGACTTATTCTGATAAACTGGAAGAACCCAAACTCTCCTCTTTAAGTCAGTGGGAAACCGATGTGTTATATTATTTGAAATTGGAAAAAATCAAATACTCAGTTAGAGGATCCGTACAGACTTTTTTCAAAACATGGCAGGATCTAATCAGTAATATTTTAAAATAAGTTTATAAAGCACAGAGAATTTATTAATTTAGGTATGTTTATAAGCCTTAAATTTTACGCAGTTTGGCTTGCTCTCTCTCTCAGAGGTGGGGATCGATCTGTTCTTAACATAATTCTTCTTTTTGTAAAAACGTGATTGCTATGTATGGATTGTAATAAAATTAATAATAAAAAAAAATAATAATAATTTGAAGTAAATTTCTATTACAGATGCCCCTGGTGGAGGGTCTGGTTTTATCCCTTGGTCTAATTATACACCTTATTTTTTGGTTATCAATTAATTTAAGGTTTGTATCAAGACTAAATTTACTGGATGCCCCACAACAGGGATTATGGGTAACAGCTTCAGGAAAATAACAGGGGATAAACAACAGCCTGTGATTTAAGATCACATGACTGCGCCTGGATGATGCTCTAATCAGTCAACCAGGCAGTTTTGCTGCCATATTTTGGGATAATACATAAGATCCCCTCCAGTTAGGATGAAGACCATCTCTTCTGAAAAATCCAGGCCTTTCCCAAAAATCATCCCAATTGTTCACAAACACTATGCTTTTATTTGCACACCAGGGGCCTCATGTATAAACGGTGCGTACGCACAGAAATGTTGCGTAAGAACTTTTCCACGTTAAAATCACGATGTATAAAACCTACACTTGGCGTAAAGCCATGCACTTTTCCACGGTACCTCATGCCTTGTCGTACGCAAGTTCTCCGCTCGGTTTTGCAGACTGGCAGCACCCAGCGTCAAAGCAATGGTACTGTTCCTGTGTGATTACTCGTTATTTTCATGACACGACTTTATAAATACACCGAAACTAACCGCATATTGTTTATTAGTGTAATGCATTTGATTGTAATTAACTTGTAACAATATAATGGTCCAGGGAACAGCCATAGTATTCCAAATACCATAACTGCTTTAGTGTTGTTACTCTCACTGCACCTTCCTCTTCTTATTTTTCTTCTTTTTCTTTCAGCTCTTCCCGTTAGGAGTTGCCACAGCGGATCATCTTTTTCCATATTACTCTCACTGCACGACTCGGAGTATTTATATCACTGTATCTGAGTGTGAATCACAGCAGCAGCTAATCGGTAAGAGAATTATCGGTATACAGCTTCATGGACTGCCACTCAGCCACTGCAAAACGTTTTAAAGCCTTTCCTGTACAGACCTTGCGGTTCAGAAACAGTTTAATTCCAAGAACTTTAAATGCACTCAATCAATTGCACCTTGTAGAACTGTTTGTACTTATAAGTGCAATCACCCCACTGTAAACTTGCACTATAGTTATAATATCGCACAACCTGAGCCACTTTATAAAGCGCATATTTACATATGATGACGATATCATTTTTAAGGTGAAATGCAGCAAAATATGTTTGTTAAATTATAGAGATAAAACTTTAACTTCATTTAAATAATCTATATTCTTCACTGGGAGTGTCGTTAAGGATAGAATAATTAAACATGTACTACGAAGATATTTCAATGTTCTTTAAACGTTTTGAAGAATCGGCGCTAAGCTTACAGATGGCTTAACTTCTATTACAGAGCCGATTGTATGGCGATCGGTTACTTGGGGAAAGAAAAGCACTGACTGCAGTGACGGCTACGCCAATATATATTGAATATAAAACAGAAAGATAAAATAACAACACAGCTAAAAACGCAGCGACAAATTTCGGCAAAAGTTAAATGCTTCTGTCATGAGCACGAGGCGGCTATGCAGTGTCTGCAACGGACGTGGCCATCCACCGTGCATAAGATACCTCACTGACATTGGCGGGCGAAGGAGCCACCGATTCTTCCTCTGCCCAGTACCACCACAAGCCTAGAGCCGCCCCTGAGTACTGCTGCAATAAATTATTTCATCGAAGTGAAACACATGTTTAATAACGTGCTTTAACTCCTATCATCATTAAAATGGCATCACGTATACATCTCAGTATTTTAGTTATTCAGAGAGCTGTAATATCACGAATGTAATGGACTCTGTGTCCAGTTGGAGGAAGAGAGCCGGTTTAAGAAGCAAGTAGTGATTCACACACATAGAGCACATAGAAGATCAAATACAAAACAAAGCATTTAATGTGCTACTTTAATTACGATGTGATTTGAGAAACTGGTTAATTAAACGATTTTAAGATGAAGTTTATGATGTTCTACTTTAATGACAAAATAAACTACGTGATTAAAGTGGAAATGTCGAGATTGAAGTTGACATTTCGTGCTTTTTCTCCACCGTGTGCCTTTTTTCTCTGTACCCTAATAAGCTTTCATATGACGCTCAGACAGTGGGCTTACAACTCGGCTTTTCACGGCGACTTTTTTTAAAATATGTGACTTTTTTATTTCCGGCACTGTGCGATTTTGTGAATGTGAGCTTTCAAGTTTCTCCAACACGCTATGTCACTCGATCAACTTCCTTTTGTTGATTATACCACGGTTTATTTGAACAAATAGTATGTTTTTCCTTTGCCTCCACTTGGTATTCGCTGAAATTCTTATATTTTCCCCGTGCTTTTCCCATTGTCTTTTCACAGAAGGCTGTGCTTAAGGGCGATTTATATTGATTTGCATATTCAAAGAGGCGTAATTCTGGGAGGAGTTGGGGCGTTACATAAAGTACGTGCACGAAGCGTTAGTTTTCACGCTGATTGGGATTTATGTAGCGGAAGAACGTGGAAGTTGGAGTACGCACAGATTCCTGCATCTGGATTTTTCTGTGCGTAAGCACATTTCGGCTTTTGTGCTTACGCCATGTTATAGTGCAAGTTCTATGCACGGCGTTATACACGAGGCCCAAGGTTTCTAGCCAGCAGTGAAAGGAATGCAATCTGCTATAAATCACATCCCCTCTATATAATCTTGGTAAGGGACCAGATACAATTAAATTCCGACATTTTGTTTTAGCTTTGGTGCATAGAGAGATGAAGTTCCACTTTAATACCTCAGATTGCTGTAAATAAATATCATAAGTGCCGATATGCAGCTATAAGGTAGATACTTCATCGTCGGCAACACGGTCCAATGCCGCCTCTATGCCAGAAATCTTGGCCCCTGCGAGACACTTAACATTAACTGCTGGTTTAGCATAGTTTGGAATTCTAACATTCCGCACTATGGAATCGCCAATTATGAGCACTTTATTATTCTCAGTTTCCACAGGCGCGCTGCGGAGAGCTGAGAATCTGTTCTGGGTCCAAATTGGTGACCTGGGTGCTGGGGGACTAAATTTTGGATTCTTAGACCCCCGTCTTACTGTTACCCACTCGCCCTGTGGCTGAATTGGTGCTGCTGATTTCGGCCGCACTGACTACAGTGGGACCTGGACAGACTGAAGCCGAATCAGAAGGAGCCGAATTGTCTAAACAAACCGAGTCAATCCAATTTTCGGTTTGCCTAATCGCTATCAGATTCCTAACGCGGTCCTCCAATTCACGTATTTTCCCGACCAACTCTAAATTAACTAAACATTTTTGGCAGGTGAAGCTACCTGCACTGTCGGCCAGAAAACCTGAGCTGTACATACTGCAGGACACACAACATATAAACGTGCCCTCGATGGGCAGAGAGCAGATAGAACTTACATTAAGTGTTGAAGTCATCTTTGCCGTTTTTATAGGTGCTTCGGTGCTTTCCGTGTTCAGCTGAATCACCGTCGCTTTAAGTTTCCACCACCCGCTGAGCGATCGACTTTAATTTCTCACTGACGGTTATTTCTACTGGTCAGCTGCCGGCTTTACCTCAGGTGAACTATATGCACACCTCGCTGCCTTTGTCCTTACTGGATTTAGTAGTCCTATGTGAGCGGTAGGCAGTCCAGTCTGCAAGCTCAATAGCCGCATCAAGGATGTTAGCATTCGGCCAGGTTTCAATGAAAAAATAGGTATAACAGGCTGTGTAGAGCTGGCGTGTTCGGGGAGTTCTTTAGTCTAGCATTGATGCCAGCTCTCTTACCCTGCTTCTGCTTCCTCTCCTGTCTCTGCCTGCGCTGCCTCCTCACCAGAGTGGTAATCCAGCCAGGCACAGATGTGTTGAGAAGCTCGCCCAGGATATTGGCAGGTGGTGGTGGTGGAATAAAGCACTTCATTCCCATATCCAGTATTTCTTGCAAGCTGTATATTATGTGAATTGTACTGGATTGAGTACAGTTGCTCACTGTGCTTAAAAGTAAAATAGTGATAAAAAAAACACGCATCTAAACAGAGTGAAATACATTGGGCTTAGGAGTAAGCACATGGGCAACTTCAGATTGTTCGGGGAAGGAATATTGAATTCACCTTGAACCAATTATTTTAAGATAAAAGTCCATTTGCACATTCTGTCCACAACTAAGGACCACTTTTTAATGTTATCCTTAGAAATACAATTGATTTTCATGGCAGAAAGATCAAGAACCATTAATTTATAAATAGAGGATTTCCAGGAAATTTGAGAGGCTTGAGAAAATATGTTTAGCCTCATTCATCAGTAAGGCAAGCAACAAACAAAACTGATTCCACACTAATTTCAAAACAAACAAAGGAAATGGTAAATTCACTAGATATTACAAAACTATTACCCAACAGCCTAGAACTAACCATCTTTATAATTATAGTTGCCTGGTAACAGGGCTGCTTTTAGAGAAGCTCCTGCAAGACCAAGTGTGAGTTTGAATGTATTACATACGTCAGTGGATGCAATTAAACATGATGTTCATAGAGCTCCATGGAACTCCACATGCAGGACATTTGTGGGAGACTGTCAAGGAAGGAAACCCAGACTACAAATGAAGAAAAAATCTTTACCTACAAAGTATATAGAAGGAGATATATTCCAAATATGTGTCAAAAAGACTTGATTATCTTAAGAGTCTACTGTATAGTGAAAATTTTAGACCTGAATGGTAAGTGATGTATGGTGTGTGGTATGCTGTGTAAATCAAATTATGCATACCTGACAGGTCGCACCCTCACTGCCTTAAAGGAATGAACTTAAAAATATATATATTTTGTATATGTTACTTATCCCATGTGGTTTGTAGTGATGACTGTGAAATTGGAGGCAAATATTACCTCTTCATGATGTGCAAGGTTAATTATACTTCATCCAAAATTGTTATAGCTGCCAGTGGTGGTTCAACAAATAATGATGCAGGAAGCATAGCATAACAGAATAAAATGTCTTTGAAATTCTTAATCCAGTTCAGGGGTGTTAGAGAACCAGAGCCAATCCTGGCAGTACTGAACACAAAGCACTTCTCAAATATGAAATCACCAGTTAATCTTAACGATTTTGTAGGAGGAAAATTGGAATGCCAAGAGGAATCCCATCCAGACACAAAGAGAATGTGAAAAGACTGGTTGCACTGTGCAACTGTCCTGCCCACAGAGAGCTTAAATAATTAAAGAATATATTTTATATTTATATTATATATTTAATATTTTTAAATGTTTTATTATTTCTTTTGGAGCTCTATGAAGAAAGAAATGTGACCAAAAAGCTTAATTCCACAGTCCCATAAAAATTTCATATTGTGAGACTGTTAAATCTAATACAGAGGATAAAGCTTTTAATGGCACTATATGACTGCAGTGGGCTGGCGCCCTGCCTGGGGTTTGTTTCCTGCCTTACACCCTGTATTGGCTGGGATTGGCTCCAGCAGACCCCTGTGACCCTGTAGTTAGGATATAACGGGTTGGATAATGGATGGATGGCACTATATGACTACTTTAAACCCTTACTAACACAAATTAATCTTTATTTAAGTAGGAAGTGTTTACCTGTTCTCCTACTATATGTCAAAAAGACCTCACGTTCTAAGGTGACTACTGGTGTGCCTGCAAACAAGAACCTGTTTAATCCATGTAAATTGTCAGTTCCAGCAGTTCAGTTAGACCATTCATCGAACTTAATGGCAACAACATTTTTTCATTTACATATATCTCTGAAAGGATTAAGTCTTTTGTAGTGGTCAGACCTGTCTAAATGTGCCTCAAGGCTTCACCTTCTTTATATCTGAAACAAAAGATTTGACCTGCAATGGCAGCTTTCAGACAGTCAGTTTTATGTGGCCCTTCTCACTTATAAAGGACTCTGAGTCATGGCCAATGCCTGATTTTGAAGGTGCATTTATTGTCACTCTGCATGTGTCAGGTCTCAAGGCTTACAATTTACAACATGCAGGACCCACAGCAGGAGGATGACTTTACCACAAATACTGCCAAACAATATAAAAAAACATTAAACAACAATAGTGTGACTTTGTCTTTCAAATGTAGTGGGAACAATGTGTGGATTGTCAATTTTCTTTGTTTCAGTTTGAAATAAAAAGATTAGATTCTTCTGTGATGTTCACCAAAGCTTTTGCTGACTAAGTTATCATAATAGGCTGTTCAGAATAGATGAATAGTAACTTTCTCAAGTTAAATAAAGAGAAAACTGAAATCTTAGTGATTGGCAATAATGGATACAATGAGGCTATTAGAAATAAACTGGATACATTAGAATTAAAAGTCAAGACGGAGGTAAAAAGCTTAGGGGTAATTGTTGACTGTAATCTGAATTTTAAATCGCATATTAATCAGAACACTAGGACAGCATTTTTTCACCTAAGAAACATAGCAAAAGTTAGACCTCTTATATCACTGAAAGATGCTGAGAAATTAGTTCACGCATTTGTTTTCAGTCGACTAGATTACTGTAATGCACTCCTCTCAGGACTACCCAAAAAAGACATAAATCGTTTGCAGCTAGTGCAGAATGCAGCTGCTAGAATCCTAACTAGGAAAAGAAAACCCGAACACATTTCTCCAGTTTTAATGTCACTACACTGGTTACCTGTGTCATTCAGGATTGACTTTAAAATTCTGCTTATGGTTTATAAAGCCTTAAATAATCTCGCCCCACCTTATATATCGGAATGTCTGACACCTTATATTCCAAATCGTAACCTCAGATCCTCAAATGAAGGTCTCCTTAGAATTCCAAGAACAAAGCTTAATAGAAGTGGTGACGCAGCCTTCTGCTGCTATGCACCTAAAATCTGGAATAGCCTGCCAATAGGAATTCGTCAGGCTAATACAGTAGAGCACTTTAAAACACTGCTGAAAACATATTACTTTAACATGGCCTTTTTATTACTTCAATTTAACTTAATTTAACTTAATCCTGATACTCTGTATGTTCAATTCTTCATAATAACTATCCATGGTGGCTCTAAAATCCGTACTGACCCCTACTCTCTCTTCTGTTTCTTTTTCCGGTTTCTTTGTGGTGGTGGCCTGCGCCACCTCCACCTACTCAAAGCATCATGATGCTCCAACAATGATGGATGGATTAAAAGGCAGAAGTCTACGTGACCATCATCATCAAGTCCTTCCGTGAGAACCCTAAATCCAAAGAGGACTGTTTCATTTATGTTAGGTAGAATGCCCAGAGGGGACTGGGCTGTCTCATGGTCTGGAATCCCTACAGATTTTATTTTTTTCTCCAGCTGTCTGGAGTTTTTTTTTGTTTTTTCTGTCCCCCCTGGCCATTGGACCTTACTTATTCTATGTTAATTAATGTTGACTTATTTTGTTTTCTTATTGTGTCTTTTATTTTTCTATTCTTTATTATGTAAAGCACTTTGAGCTACTGTTTGTATGAAAATGTGCTATATAAATAAATGTTGTTGTTGTTGTTCATTGAATACTGTTATATGCTGCAAAGTTTGCCACGCTACTAATGGATTACTGGAGTTGCAGTGGAGAATTTCTCAGCATATGAGAAGAATGTCTATGTCTCTGTGTTTATGTGTGGTTGGTGTTCTGAAAGTAAATCCTCCTTGTCACTGGCGAAAGAGAAGCTCTGGAACACCAGTCAGAGGCCATTACATTTTTTCCAGACAGATAGGTTTACAGCTGAGAGATCCTACTTAAGAAAAATCTGATCTGCTACCAAGAGCACAATTCTTGTGACTATCTTTTAAAGCTCAGGGGTATAGGGAACGTCTTACAAATTTGGAGGACCAGAAGGGTCATTTGGCCATAATCTTATCTCAGAATTGGCCTCACCTGCACTAAGAGTGCATGGACCTTACCTTTAAACCAGCAGTTTTTCTGAACTTCATTTATATTGAAAACATTTAACATAGCCAAATGATTTTCATAAATATTAACTGGCACAAAATAGTGAAAAACGTTGGCAGCACATGCAGGAGAATCCTGCTGAATGAATCAGCCCTTATGCAGATAGTACTGACATTTACTTGTGTGGCTGGGCTGTACCTCCACTTTTTAGAGACACCAAACTTATATTGTTACCTTGGTGGAATTTGATCTACCCGTCTGCTGCACAGATCTAGGTGTTCTTGTAGCTTCTCATTGCTGCTATGTTCACACTAAGAGATAAAAACAAAGTAATTAGAGGTATCCCTGTATGTCTGCTGGTGGGGATTTGGGACCATTACTCCATCAGGTCATAATAAATAAGTGCAGCTGAGTTGTCTCCATTGTATTTCCAAACATGACAATTGCAATGTCAATATTTCAATGTTTGTCCCCTTCTGTCATTTGATGAGTACACTCCTTTAGTGTACTAAATCAAATTAAAAACTATCATCGATCTACAGTAACTCAAAGGTTACAATTATAAAAGTCCATTATAAAGTAATATTCATACAATTATGTAATCATTATTTCTTTTTATTGTATACTAGCAAAATACCCGCGCTTTGCAGCGGAGAAGTAGTGTGTTAAAGGAGAAAAGGAAAGATTTTAAAAATAACGTAACATGATTGTCAATGTAATTGTTTTGTCAATGTTATGAGTGTTGCTGTCATATATATATATATATATATATATATATATATATATATATATATATATATATATATATATATATATACACAAACACATACACACACACATATACATATATACATATACACATACATACATACACATACATATACATATATATACACACATACATAAATATATATATACACACATACATACACACATATATATAAATATACACACAGACACATATATACATATATACAGTAATCCCTCACTATATCGCGCTTCGACTTTCGCGGCTTCACTCTATCGCAGATTTTAAATGTAAGCATATCTAAATATATATCACGGATTTTTCACTGGTTCACAGATTTCTGTGGACAATGGGTCTTTTAATTTATGGTACATGCTTCCTCAGTTTGTTTGCCCAGTTGATTTCATACAAGGGACGCTATTGGCGGATGGCTTAGAAGCTACCCAATCAGAGCATGTATTACATATTAACTAAAACTCCTCAATGCTATACAATATGCTTCCCGCGTGGTGCTTCGCACACTTCAAAGCTCTAACAGCCCTTATTGATATTTGATTGTTTGCTTTTCTCTGTCTCTCTCATTCTCTCTGACATTCTCTGCTCCTGATGGAGGGGCTGTGAGCAGAGGGGCTGTTTGCTTAGAAGATACGAACGCTCCTGTAAAAAATGCTGAAAGACTACCTTCATATTGATCCCTTCATTGCAGCCACTTTATCGCGGGTGCTTCGTATACTTAAAAGCCCAACAGACCTATTGATTTTTGCTTGTTTACTTTTCTCTCTCTCTTTCTGACATTCTCAGCTCCTGATGCGCGTACTCCTTTGATGAGGAAGATATGTTTGCATTCTTTTAATTGTGGGGAAAGAACTGTTATCTCTGTCTTGTCATGAAACACAGTTTAAACTTTTGACTAAAGGGTGTTCTTTCATGTCTAGAGAGCTCTAATAATGTTAAAGAACGTATTTAGAAGGTTGTAAACAGGTTTTCTATGCTCTAACTGTGAAAATATTAGATTTATAAATAAAGAATACTACTTCGTGGAAATTCATTTATCTGTCTGGAACGGATTAGCCGATATAAACGAGGGTTTAATGTATAACTGTGCGGAGAATATTTATAAACAGTGTGGGAGAGTTTCTAAAGGCTTAAAATATATAAAAATAACCATACAAACATATGGTTTCTACTTCGTGGATTTTCACCTATCGCAAGGGGGTTCTGGAACGCAACCCCCAAGATCGAGGAGGGATTACTGTATATTGTTATTTGGAACACATGCATTTCATGTATGTTTTGTGTCTACAACAATCTGTAAAAGTGTAGGATGAAAGGAAATGTGAGGCAAGAAATGCTGAAACTTTTTATATGTTATACTAATAATAACATGAAGTGTATAATGTGTGAAGACTTTAGTCCAAATATCAAATAAACACGTGAATTTTTATTTAATGGATCACACATGAAATGTATGTGTTCCAAATAACAATTTATTATTTACCCTATACAACTCCAGGCACTCGATGCCAGATAAAGAGACCTGAGCTCTGAGAATTTTACGATGGACTCAGCTCTGGTGGTGGGGGGATGACTGCTTGCTGCTGGTGCTGGTCACCACATTTACAAAACAAAAGACACTGATGTAGTGTTGTGAAGGAATTTAAGGTGGCCCAGGATTATGAGTTTTTTCGTAGGCTTCAGGGATTCTAGTGTTAAAAGCAGCTCTCAGTAAAAGCAGACAGTTTTACAATGAATCTGCAGGTAGAAAGAAGCCTCACACCCACACACAGGAGACAGGATGGTGAAGGCAAATGGAGAGGCTATCAGGAACATCCTGCAAGATAGCCATGGCACAGTGTTTTACTTTGGTT
The DNA here is from genome assembly GCF_016835505.1 of Polypterus senegalus. Taxonomy (NCBI): domain Eukaryota; kingdom Metazoa; phylum Chordata; class Cladistia; order Polypteriformes; family Polypteridae; genus Polypterus; species Polypterus senegalus. Next base: position 91,792,647 of record NC_053161.1, read on the forward strand.
TATCCATTTCCTTGTACCAACATGTAATCATTTATTTTTGGTGAGGAAACACAGACAAGAGTAGCATTCTACTTTTGACAAATCCTTGTGTTACATTCCTAATTCCAGTTTAGTTTCTTGCTAACAATTTATGCAGAAAATCATTTTCTTCTGTCCATCCATTCATTCATCCTCCTTCAAACCTATTTTTTGCAGGTGAGGTAACAATTATTTAAAGGTGGATGGGACACCTGCCATTTGCAGGGGAAACAAATTAAACTTATTTTTTAAAATATAGTTTCCTGTTATCATTCATTGTAAAAAGAAAAGAAAAAGCCTTGATGACTGTGGAACGAGGTAATCTTTCACCTATCTGTTCATCCATTGCAAGGTTGGAGTGTCCAGAATCAGTTTTGGTGTACATACACATTCACACACACACAAACTCACAAACATTTTAGAATCTCTAAATAACCTAAGGTCACATATCTTTAGGAAAACCAGAATGTATAAATAAAACAAACCAAAAAAAGAGCATGCACCTTCCAGGATTCTTTTTTAACTCAGGTACTCTGCAACTGCAAAGCAGATTCAGAAAAATGGGTTTCTCTGCAACCAAAAAACTACATTTTTCATAAGAATAGGCATCTTAATTTAATATAAGGATAAAACATCCTACACATGAGCTTAATGGATAAAAGCAAAGATTGAAATCTGTAACAAAAAATCATTTTAACCGAATGTATTTCCAGATTTGACCTCTGGCAGTATAGAGATCTATTCTTTCAAGGTGAAACTTTTTTCCCCTGTGAGGTATCCCTGGAAAAAAATACAGCTTGAGCAATGTCAGACTGCACTGTTCTGGGTGCTGCAAAGTTGAATTCTTTGTACAGAGTGAGATCATTATTATTTATCTGTGACACTATAATTCCATAGTATCATTTATTGCACTGAATACTAGAGAAAGCCAAGCTCCATTTGTCTTGCAGAATGAGAAACCACAAGTCTGCTAATCAGTTGCACAGGGACATTTGATTTCAATGTCAGGGCATTTTTTTAATGTGCGCCAAGCAAAACTGCAGTGAACCTTTTTTGCATGTTAACATGACAATAAAGCAGACTGAAAACATTCAATTAATCATAGTGAGATGTCTAATGGTTTGTATAAAACATATACCTGTCATGAAACAGAGACATAATATAAAGAGGTCTTTGTGCTACCTATTTGTAAAAGACAATCATGGATCTTGAAACACAGGCATTATGCTGCATGCAGTACCCAGAGTTGACCTGCTAGGGGCAATAGTTAAACATTTTAGTGCCTCAATTTTTTTTCCTTTCTGTTTTAATTTTTATTGTTGTTATACAGTCAATTATAGAAGCCTACAAACCTTAGTGCACAATAAAAAAGAGAGAAGAAACATGATGTGAGCAAGTGATGAGGGAGTTGTAGTCAGAATGTATATGACTGCCTTCACCAGTAAAAAAGATAACAAGTGGAAGTTCTTGTACATCAAAATGATAGAGTATTGGCAGGCATTCGTGTTCTTCAACCCTCCCACATTGCTCAGGAGTATTCAGATAATTGGGCCTGACTCATGTTCAAGTGCAAGGGGTTGAATTGCTCCTATGCTCGGCTTTGTCACATCAAAGAACAAAGTGGTAATGTCCCTGGCAGAATATAATTAAACCTACACCTGGTGTAAGGTAAGATAATCATTAAAGTAATTGACTGCCGTGATAGATAAAGTCTTATAATAATACAAGTTCAGGAGACTGCTATAGAGAAGTATACAAATGTCATTGCTAATTATTACTTTTTATTTTATTAATCAAAATTCTCAACTCAGAATCATCCCTTTTTCTAGTACTACTGCATTTCAAATGTCATTACAGTAGTATACTGTATAATATTCTGAAAATCTTTAAAAGCATATGTGCTGTTTATACTTTAATCACCTGCTGGTGCATTTAAAATGGCTGTATTAGAGAATATCCATCTTGTCTCTCAACAGTGTGCTGCTGTTTACTAATTGACATGCAACTGACACAACAGGACTGAAACAGGCAGTAATGCTAGAGGGCTGGCCCCTGTTCTTTTGACATTTCATTTAGATCTTCAGGTTTGTTTGATCTCATTTGTGCTAGTGAATAACACTAGGAAGTGAATAGGTTACACTGAGGCGAGGATGGAATTACAGTATGTCATTCTAAGACATCTGAGTCTGCTGGGTATCTAGGGAGTGGTGTCAGCCACTGCTATCAGAAATTGCAGCAGCAGTAGATATTTGTCCAGACAGCATGTCAAAATGAGCAGGAGATGTAGAAAAAACAGATGCTTCAAAGAAACACAGCTCATACATTGTGTAAAGATGTTCTACGCCTATATTATAGTGCCATTATCACAAGATGACCAGGAACTCTAAGGAGTACACTAAGGATTAAACTCGCTACATCAAAAGAGAAGCAAAACTTATCTAAATGTTACACGTCAGTAAGATTAAAGGTTAATCAAATGTAATTTAATAAAAAACATAGACTGAAATGCTAAGAATGATTGATCACTTGTACTTTTACTGGTGATAAGCTCAATGCTCATTATCAGTCAATAAGAGTTAAATTAAGATTATTCACAGGGGGGAAAAATGATTATGACTAAAATTGTCAAGGAAGGTTTCAAGTAACAAAAAGCATATCAAAACAGTCAATTTATCCAGCTTAACATTCTGTAACCTGCTCAATCCAATATAGGTTCTTGGGAGAGCTAGAGTGTATTCCAACAGCACTGGGTACAAGGAAGTAACTGATACGGAGGGAAATTCATTAACCCATGTGGAGAATGCGCATATGTCCATCTATAATGTATTATGCAATCTATCCAATATAGGAAGGCAGGAAGAAGCAGCCTACATTGATAGTATTGATAACAAAGCAGGAACCAGACAAGGGTAAGCTAGCATTTCTTCTCAGTACCTGTAAAGATTAGTGTAACTAGTTTTAAAAGTAATTTGTAGCAAATTTTAAACTCAACAGCCCATTGTCATATGCATCCGTTAAAAGCTGAGTTTGGCAAAGACCTGTGCATTGGGAGCTTCATGAAATGGGTCTCCATGCGAAGCACATGAATACAAGCCCTAGATCACTATGCACAATGCTAAGCATTAGCTGGAGTGGTATAAAGCACACCACCATTAAACTCTGGAGCAGTGGAAAGGTGTTCTGTGCGGTAATCTGTTTGCCAGCTGTTTCATCTTGGGAGAGTAATATATATATTACTCTACTTTCCCCTATTGTATTATTAGCCTTAGAATGCCTAAACTCACAGACTTACCACTGTTTATAAGGTATTATTGTATATAATTTATCCCCACCTTCCCTTCTATATCTATAACCTCAGGCAATTAGATGTAGTAAAAAAACAAGCAAGAGTTAAGTTACACATAAAATAATGTATTACTGATAATATTCATAAATAATAACAAAATGCCAAGTACATTTGAATATTTGCAACGATACAAACTGATTAAATGGTGATGTGTAGCTCAGGTGGCACACAGAGTTGTAGTTACTTAAAATGTCTCTAGTTAAGGCATCATTGGTGCTCAGCTTTCTTCAGAACAGGCCTCAAGCCTGTTCAATATGGCTGAAGCTGTGCTCTTCATTGTGTTGTCTTCAGTTCATGGTGTGATGGTCTTCTTCAGTTGTTAGTAAGAGAGAGAGAGTGAGATAAAGCAAGCAAATTTATGGGTTTTCTGTCCAACCCCTACAACCAATAGGACATCATGGTACTTAAAGGCCTCTGAGACAAGCCAATTCCAAACAGCCATACCTCAGACCAATGGGGGAAACAGAACATCTTAACACCTGCCCCCCAAAACCATATGTTAAACATCCTGGCTTCCTTGTGGGGGGTTGAAAGAATTTAGCAAAGAAGTACTTGCCAAACTAGTTTAAGACACATCCTCTCCCAACTCCCAACGTAAAATTCAAAAAGACAGTCGTAAGGCGGGGTTGTGTTTAAACACTAAATTACATTGCTTTGCCTAAATTATAAATAAAGCCTTCAACACCATCAAACCTTTGCTCCTTAGGGATAAGCTGACTAAGATGGGAGTAGACTCACACTTGGTGGCATGGATCATGGACTATCTGCAAGCCAGACCTCAGTATGTGCATCTTATCTTGGGAACTGCAGGTCTGACATTGTGGTCAGCAACACAGGAGTGCCGCAGGGGACTGTACTTTCTCCGGTCCTGTTCAGGCTATATACATCAGGTTTCCGATACAATTCGGAGTCCTGCCACGTGCAAAAGTTCGCTGATGACACTGCTATTGTGGGCTGCATCAGGAGTGGGCAGGAGGAGGAGTACAGGAAGCTAATCAAAGACTTTGTTAAATGGTGTGACTCAAACCATTTACACCTGAACACCAGCAAGACCAAGGAACTGGTGGTGGATTTTAGGAGGCCCAGGCCCCTCATGGACCCCGTGATCTGTGATGGTACAGATGGTACAGACCTATAAATACCTGGGAGTGCAGCTGGATGACAAATTGGACTGGACTGCCAATATTGATGCTCTGTGTAAGAAAGATCAGAGCCAACTATACTTTCTTAGAAGGTTGGCGTCCTTTAACATCTGCAATAAGATGCTGCAGATGTTCTACCAGACAGTTGTGCCGAGTGCCCTCTTCTACGCGGTGGTGTGCTGGGGAGGCAGCATAAAGAAAAAGGACATCTCACACCTGAACAAACTTGTTAAGAAGGCAGGCTTTATTGTAGGAATAAAGTTGGACAGTTTGACATCTGTAGCAGAGCGACGGGCACTAAGCAAACTCCTTTCAATCATGAAGAATCCACTGCATCCACTTAACAGTGTCTTCTCCAGGCAGAGGAGTAGCTTCAGTGACAGACTTTTGTCACTGTCTTGATCCACTGACAGACTGAGGAGATCGTTCCTCCCCTACACTATGCGACTGTTCAGTTCCACCCGGGGGAGTAAATGCTAACATTATTCAAAGTTATTGTCTGTTTTTACATGCATTTTTATTACTCTTTAATTTAATATTGGTTTTTTTTTGTATCAGTATGATGCTGCTGGATTATATGAATTTCCCCTTGGGATTAATAAAGTATCTATCTATCTATCTATCTATTTATCTATCTATCTATCTATCTATACAAAACATTTATCAAGTTACAGTAATCCCTCGCTATATCGCACTTCGACTATCGCGGCTTCACTCCATTGCGGATTTTAAATGTAAGCATATCTAAATATATATCACAGGTTTTTTGCTGGTTCGCGGATTTCTGCGGACAATGTGTCTTTTAATTTATAGTACATGCTTCCTCAGTTTGTTTGTCCAGTTGATTTCATACAAGGGACGCTATTGGCGGATGGCTTAGAAGCTACCCAATCAGAGCATGTATTACATATTACAGTAACTAAAACTCCTCAATGATATACAATATGCTTCCCGAGTGGTGCTTGATTGTTTGCTTTTCTTGATCTCTCTCACTCTCTCTGACTGACGGAGGGGGTGTGAACAGAGGGGCTGTTTGCACAGAGGTTGTTTGCCTAGAGAATACAGACGCTCCTCTACAAAATGCTGCTTTATCGAGGTGCTTCGGCATACTTAAAAGCCCAAAAGCATGTATTGATTTTTTGATTGTTTGCTTTTATCTCGCTCTCTGTCTCTAACATTCTCTGCTTCTGACACGCATTCTTTGAAGAGGAAGATATGTTTGCATTCTTTTAATTGTGAGAAAGAACTGTCATCTCTGTCTTGTCATGGAGCACAGTTTAAACATTTGACTAAAGGGTGTTATTTCATGTCTAGAGGGCTCTAATAATGTTAACAGTGTGGGAGAGTTTATAAGGGCTTAAAATATATAAAAATAACCATACAAACATATAGTTCATACTTCACAGATTTTCATCTATTGCGGGGGGGTTCTGGAACGCAACCCCCGCGATCGAGGAGGGATTACTGTATATGCAAAATCCTACATCACAACACTCCACCCTGATGAATGTTTTGTACAATGTCTTTATAAACAGTCTTAATTGTTTAAAGAGTCTGATGCATAACTTGTGCATTGATTTGCAGTATTTGCTCTCCCTGTGTTAAAAGTTGTCCGTGACCATTTGTCCATTACATATCTTCTTTATTTCAAAGACAATCTGAAGAACTTGGAAGTGCTTCTGGTGACTTGTATCTGCTCCGGCTTGCTTCAACTGTTTCTTTAGCTTTCTGCAGTCTTCATATGTCATCAGATCTGGTGGTTCAAAATGAGACAAGTCCACACCTTCCACTAAACTAGGCCACTGTAATTTAGTCTGTTGTGTGAATTCTTAATCTGTACTTGTTCTCTGTCTAACTGCTAATTAGATCCCTGTCCCAAACTATCTGTTTAAGCATATGCAGCTGTACAATTAACATCAAAATTTGAAAGGTAACATACCACAGGTGCCAGTAGAACCACTTCTGCCCAAGTGAGAGCACATGTGCCACTGCATAAACTGTTCACAAACCAACATCTGTGGCCCCTCTGCACACATTTGGGGTTGATTTAGTTGCCTCATGTGATTTCCTACCCATGGTGCAACTCTTGACTGCCATCAACCTTTACCAGTATAGGCTGGCATCACCACCATGAAACATCAAAGCTATGCAATTCATCATTCCCCCTGTAGGCCAGCCCTAGAGTTGTTTGCTCACCATATGCGTACTTGCTGTGCTAAACACCTCAGTTCAGAATTGGCCCACTGGTCCTGTTCTTGTACCACAGCTGACAACCTCAGCAGGGCTTCCATATTTTCTAATTATACTATACCTAAACATCAGAGCCCATATGACTTGCAAATGTACCAGCTGTACCTGCTTTCCTGAAAAGTTCACCAATTTGCTCAGTATACCACTCTTTAATAATAGTATTAATTATATTAATTATCCCACTTAATTAATTAATACCCAGAATGTATACTTTATGAGCCCAAAAGTAATCCCCTTATTTTGGCATTCCTAACTGGTTTGTTCAGTTTTCACCCCTTGGAATATAAATTTTCTAAAGTAATGAACAAACCTTTCCTTTTAAACTATAGCTATTGTGACTAGTCCTATTATTGTATGACTTGTGGACTTGTTACTCATTTAAACCCCAGTAAGTGTCTTTTTCTTGCTGCTTCTTCAGTTCTTCTTCATGTCTTTGTCTTTAGTCTTTGCATGTTGTCTTTTCTTCTTTATTTTTTTTCATTCCGCTATGTAAGCAGGTCTGCAAAATGGAAGGTGACAAAGCAGTTTCTGTCCATCTCATTTTCTTGGTTGTCGGCCTTGGTGCCAACACTCAAACTTTGCTTCTAGGCATTCATTGGAACAGCTTAACCACTAGTGCCATGCCACTCCAATGTGCTAGTTGTAACCCAATCTCCTGCATGGATTTTACTCTGCTTTATTATTTATTACTTGCACCAACCCAAAGTCCATAAAAACCTTACAATAGAAGTAGCACTATTGCAAAAGGCCAGAAAATTGAACCAGAAATAACTATTTTTCCCTTTCCTGTCTTTCCCTGTGCTACCTTTCTATTTTTTTCATTGCCTGTGTGTCCTTTTTTATTGTATGGCAACTGCTACCTGAAAGTGTGGGCTAAAACCTCTCTGGAATCCAAGTGCCAGATCCAGCATCTCTCCTAAAATTGACCTGTGCTCTTTACTAAAGACCAGCTCACTTTTCTGCATTTTATTGCATGGAGATTCATAGGCTGTCTTTTTAAACAACTGGTCAGTCATGTTTCGAAGTACTGAGCCTAAGTGTGTGTGCTTTTTAATTACTGCTGGCCCCAGCACAGCTGTTAGGACTTTCACACCCCAGTGCATTCCTGGCTTGCTGGCTGAGCTTCCTGCTGCACCATCCCCCATCCTTTGTTCTTTGGCGTGTCCTGATCCATTTAAACCAAATCCTAAACTGGTGCAATTTCTTTCCAACTCATCCTTTCTTGCACTAGCACATTCAGACCTTTCACACACAAGCACTTGAATCCCTTTCATTTCCATTGTTCATCATTAAATTCCACACTTTCTTTACTCAGTATCCTTAAGCCAATATCCAGTTCATGCCCTCTAGTCAACAATTGCCATTCACACTCACCAGCTTCTCTGCCTTCTATCTGTTTTCTTTTTCCTAAAATCAAAATTCAATGCATCACTGGTTACCTTTCCTAACAGTGGTGAAATATCTATCGGTGTAGCATGCTCTTTAAATACTGAACAGACCTCAGAATTACCTGGTGATTTTGGTGCAGTGGAGAATAATGCTGTTTTCTCTTCCTTTCATCTCTCTTCTTTTCCTCACATTCACATACCCACTCTTTATCTGAGCACTCATCTGCCTCATGTAAGTCACCAACCCATGTTTTAGGGTTCCAGTCCGATCTGGTTACTATTGCCCTAACTTTCACCATGGATTGTTTACATTTCTTTTTTCCACTCCTTTCACTGCTATCTACTATAGCAGTGGGTGGTCTACATGCTAACACTTCACAATTATCACACCAACTGTAGACATAATTATCTCCTAGTTCTAGTATTGTTGATGGAAGTATGTATGTAGTTTGAGTTTGAGGTGCACATTGTGTCATTCTTGTACAGTATCTACACTGTTTTTTCTTTTGTGTTTGTGTTTTTCTGTTTTTGAGATTCATTGGACTTTGTTCAACTTTCTTCCTGATCATATTTATTTTCTTTAGCTAGTATGACAACTGTTTTTGTGTATACACAAATTTTTGATTAATTTCATTTTGGGACTGGCAAAATTCACTGTAAATATCTCCACTATTTTTGATTGGGACATTATTTTTTTGTGTTTTGTGCACCTGAAAATAAAACCCATTATTGTTTTTGGAAATACCAATTTTTTGTGTCTGTGTCTCCAAGTCTGATCCTGGTCATCCCAAACTACAAGATGCCTAGGGTGTTGTTTGTTGCCAACCTTGCCACTACATGAGGTGCCACATTCTCTGGAATAATGAATCGTGCTTTACTTTCTGGCAGTCTGATGGATGAATCTGAGTTTGTCAGATGTCAGCAGAGTACTGCCTACTGTAAAGTTTGGTGACTAGTGGTCTGGGGCAGTTTTTCTGTTCCAGCAGGATTATGCCCCAGTGCATAAAGCCTTGTCCAACAGACATGATGTGCTGATTTGATGTTAAGTAACTGAAGTGGCATGCAAAGAGCCCTGACGTCAACACTAATATTTTATGGAATCTATCCAATGCAGGGAGGCAGGGAGCCACATCCTGGATTGACAGTGTTGTGCACAAAGCAGGAACCAGATATGAACAAGCTAGCATTTCTTCTCAGTTCCTTTAAAGATTAGTTTAACTAGTTCTTAAAAGTAATTTGAAGCAAATTTTAAACTGAACAGCCCATTGACATATACATCCATTAAAATCTGAGTTTGACAAAGAAATGTAATGTATTACTAAACAGACTAAATAAGAGTTCATTAATCTTGTTTTCCAGTGCATAGCTGTAAACACCTAGACGTTGACAGCAATGGGCTCAGGATTGAAATCAGCTCTGAGAGTATGCCAGTAGAAATTAACAGCCTCTTGCCAGTCTGACCATCCTCTAGTCCCATTTACACCTGGCATTAACATATTTTCTTGGTGATCTGATCATGATTGAATAGTCCCTAACCACATTAAAAACCACAGTTAATACTGTTATGACCAGATCTGGAAGTTGACTGAAACAGGTAGTGTTTCTTCGTTTTTCTTTTATCACATGCTTCATGACAAATGTCATGTCAGTTGGTAATATGCACAGGTTGTTGCTTTCTGGGCTTTTTACTCTTGCACAGTGCTGTCATTAAGTCTGTCTTCTCAGTGCACATGTGTGTAATGTGTTATTTTGTGTCTTAACGGGATGACTTTCATAAAAGGAAAGTTCAAAAATGTTACTTTACAGAAACCATTTAGCTTTATCTTCACCCACTTTTTGTTAGAAATAACTAAATTCTTCAATAGAAGTTAATCAACACATAAATAAAAATAAACTAATAAAAATTTCCTGACATATAGTTGAAAGTGAGTGATTAAAACAGAGCAAAATATACATAATATGGGCAAAAGTATGTGGGCACAGCTTCTGATTGTTCAGTTCAACTTTTTAACTTTACTAAAATTCATCTGCACCCATTGTTAACAGGTGCATAAATTCAAGTACATAGTTAAGAAATCTCCATTGACAAATATCAGCAATAGAATGGGTCATACAGAAGGGCTCAGTGATTGTAAACATGGCCCCATTAGAGGATTCTAGTACATTAAATTTCTGCTCAATTTGATCTGTCCTGGTCAACTATAAGTGCTATTATCTTGAAGTGGAAGCATCTAGAAGCAACAACAGCTGAGCCATGAAGTGGGAGACCACACAAACTCACAGAGCAGGGCTACTGAGTGCTGAACTGCATAATGTGTAAAATTCACCTAGCCACTATTGCATCACTCACAACAGAGCTCCACACTGCCACTGGGAAAAAGATCAGCACAAGAACTGTGTGTCAGGAGTTTCACAAAATGGTTGTCCTATGCACAAGGCCAGGTGTCGGCTGGAGTGGTGTAAAACATGCCACCATTGAAATCTGGAAACAAGTTCTCTAGAGTGATTAATCACACTTCACTCTGATGGATGAATCTGGGTTTGGCAGATGTCAGTAGAATACTGCCTACTATAAAGTTTGGTCAAGGAGGTATGACGGTCTAGTGTAGTTTTTAGGAGTGTGGGCTAGGCCCCTTGGTGCCAGTGAAGGATACTGTTAATGCTATAGCAAATAAAGACATTTTAAACAATTGTGCACTTCCAATTTTGCAGCCCCAGTTTGAGGGAGGCCCTTTTCTGATCCATCTTGAGTGCATAAAGCCTGGTCCATATAGACATGGTGTGATGATCTGAGGTGGCCTGACCTCAACAGTATTGAATGGGCTGAATGGGAAAACCGATTGTGAACCAGGTCTTTTTTTGTTCAATATAAGTGCCTGACCTCACAAATGCTCTTTTGGCTGAATGGGCACAAATTCTCACAAACACACTTTAAAGTCTTGTGGAAAGCCTTCCCAGAAGAGTGGAGGCTCTTGCAGCTGCAAGGGTTTGCAACTCTACGTATATTAATACCCATGGTTTTAGAAAGGAATGTCCAACAAGTTCATAGAGGTATGATGGTAGGTTGTCTGTGGTATAGTGGGTCCGCGACTTAAAAAAAAAGGGGCCGGGTTTTAAATCTGTATAGCCGTGTCGTTTTCCGTGGGCAAGATTGCACAACTGCGGGGAGTTAATGAGGTAGTTGGAGCGAGTCGCACCTGTATGTGTAGGTGCGATCGTTCTCGATTGCCTCATTGGCTTCCTGCAGTGTGTGATTAAGGCGATGCACCCACGGAGACGCGGGGGTAAGAATATGGGTCAAACACCATAGAATGAGGAGATAGATGTAACAAGGATGGAGGAAAGAGAAAGGAGGTTAATCGACAGGAAAGGGCAGTCATAGCAGGATGAGTTGGCCACCTATAGCAGGAGACAGAACGAGCTGGAGCCCTGTAAAGGAGCGTTTAGTTGGTTGTGCTCTGGGGGCTAGTTTGCCCCACTGAATGTTCGAGTGAGTGGGGTGAGCAGGGCAGGTGTCCTCCCGAGGGATCTGAGGAGTGACTGTGGGAACGCAAAGGATGAAGGGACGAGAGCTGACCTCAGACGGTCTGGCAGTGATGTCCGGAAGGAAGCCAAGACGGAAGGAGCTTGTAGCTGTAGTCTCCAACCGGCTACGCGAGTTATGGGTGAGCTGGGAAGAAAGATAGATGGAGGTGTGCCGAGATCGGGATAAGAGACACTGCATTTTAACCTCGTATTTTAAAGGATTTATTTATTTGATTTTTATCCCCCTGGACACTTGTTTTTATGGATTTATTGAAACTGTGGAGCACTGCACTATTGACTTTTGTTTGAACGCTGTTTGTTATTTTAATAAAAGCACTTTGGCACTTTTTGGATATATCCCCTAGCTTCATGTGAGATTTGTCCTCATTTGTCAGCTCATCTCGGTGACATTACCGATGGTGTTGGGTTTAACGCTCCCATAAGGACGTTGGGAGCATGGAGCAAACCCACATCGTTACAGTGCCCACAAACTTTTTGCCATGTAGGGTATATAATACAGGCAGTCTTCTATAACACTATTCTTGTGCCCCTCTTTCATTTTATACCAGTGGAAATTTCTGCTATGCTCGTTATTCTACAGAGAGAAGACAGTCTTGCGTTGGTGGGTGCATTTTCAGTATTGAGCATGCCATTTTAATTGTACACATTGCTTTTTAACCTAAGGCCATTAAGACAATATTTTCAGCTGGCAGGTGTATTACATTTTATTTTTTATTTTTTTTTCTCGAAAGATAATTTTGCTGTAAGCTGAAGAGACACACTATGTACTTCTTTTTACTTTTGTAAAAATGTTCCAATTCTCAAGGAATAATGATGATATTGTACTGTATCATAAAGTCCAACAAATTTATTGCACATTACAAACACTGAGCATTCCATTTTCTGCCGTGCTTTATATATAATGAACATGGCAAAATATTTCTCAAATAACCACAAGTGAATGAACTGATGGATTCAATAATAGCAGCAAATTAAAACAGGCAATTAACTCCGAGTCATTTCATGCTCATCATACAGTTCAATTGAGGTAAGGACACAGCACATGCAAAATCATATTTTTACTTTTATTGACAAAAAAATGTCCTCTCTTTTTTGATCAGATTTTTAATACTTAGAATATTGCTGAATGACAGGAAAAGAGAGTCTTTTTGTTCAAAGCATTTCATTTATTTGATCGCTTATTCATTTCAGTCATACTGTAACTACCCCTAAGGAGCACATGGAAGATGGAAGCACACACATGCACACACACATTGACTCATTTACTTCAGCTTGCACTATTTACACGTGAATTCTAAGCACTCTCGTGCCATTGGAGAAACAATTCACCAAGCTCTGTGTTATGACCCCCTAAACATGTTGTTACCCTTTTTAATTTCTCCTGACCCAGAAGACACAGGCAAATTTATTCTACGGGGCTGTGGCGATATAGCACAGAATTGTTGCTTCAAGCATTCTGCAGTTTCCAGCCTTGTAAAATGCCACTCTCATATTAGTGACCCCGGAGTCTTGTATAAAATCTGATTAAGGTTAAATTTCGCACACAAGTTAAAAAGTTTTACTACACTCAAAGAACAAGGATCACATGCAATAACCTGCCAAGTAGTATGGTGGAGAGTAGGATTTTAGTGACCTTCTCCATTTGATGTTATTTTGAAGAAGGTAGGAGAATAGGATAGGTGAGCTTTCTGGGCTGAATGGTCTGTTCTCATTGGAACTGTTTAATTAGTTTTTTACTCATAATAACATGGGTTTTAGGAGCTGCTGGGACTGCCAATCACTATTCTTAGATGGCTAACTTCATAGTTGTCCAAGTATGCATCACTTCAATTTGTCGTCTATTTGCAGACCTAGAACTTTTTTCTGCCACTAAAATAAGTAATGCAGCCAAACATCTCCTTATTTCAATTCCACATTTAGAATCCATATTTTAATTTGCTTGCAATTTACAGGTGTAATATTTTATGAAAAAATAGAAAGAGAATTAATGAGTAGCTGTGCCTTGATCCAAGAAAGACTTTTAAATAAACTCAGTGTTCAAAAAGAATATTATTATATGCATTTAAATACTTTCAGAAATAAATAATTCTAACAATGACATTTTAAAAGTGAAAAAAAATGCTTTATTTAATGAGTGCAAGGAAAAATATGCAATACATTATAATATCAGCAACTCATTGGTAATCTTGACCTAACCACAAATGGAGCAAATAATTCTTCTTAAAGATAAGGGGCTCTCTTCTGGCTATGCTGCAATGATAGTTTAAATTAATAATTAAGCACCACACTTTTGACATGGTCATGGATTTTCTTGATCTCCAGTGGTATTTAAGTGTAAAGTGAAGGAGCCCTCAGCAAGGGATACTAATTAAAAAAATATTATCTGTCTGTGGAATGCAAAAAGCACTTGTTTCTTCTTAAAGTATACAATACCCATTTCTGAATAGAACAGACAAAAATAATATATAATTAAGGGAAACAGAAGTATATATTTTTAACATTTGTAGTTTCTGTCTTGGGCAAATGCTACATGTTGTATGATGACCCAATAAACTATCACCCTCTTAACTATAGAACTAATATGGTGTCCATAGTCAGTCTTTCCATGTTCATGAAAGGCTATCCGCTGAAAGGTTGGTTAACCTTGAATTTTAGGCTAAATGTGCAAATATGCAGTATTTAAAAGTTATAGCCATTCAAGTTTAGGATACTTTCTGAAAATACGTGTTTCACTTTACTGCAAACAACACAATTCATCCATTTATAGATAGATTTTCTAATTGGCTTATCTCCATTAGTATATTGTTTTTTATGTAGGTGGCAACTAGAGGAAAATTGCCATGATAGCTTTTGAATGCTGAACGAAAGACCTAGGTGATGGTTGGAAATGAAGTGGCAGAAATCATGAAAGAGATGGGTGCTTAGCCATACAGTGTGTGAGGTAAATGTATCATTCTAATATACAGGCTATCAGAAGAGGGTGCATAAAAAATATAGTGGAATAATGGGTAATGTTCAGCCAGTGAGTACTACCTTTGTTTCTAGAAATGTGTGAGGGTTGCAGAATGTAGTAAGTATAACTTTAATCATTGACAATTGAGTTTTTTTTCCAAGAATCTAGGGAAGTTTTGCTACTTAGTTGACATGTTGAGTACAGACAGAGGTATGGTCACAGCAGTTTTGGTCAGAGTGAGAGGGGCATGAAAGAAATTCAGGAATCTGTCCTCCATTCTGACTTCCAAAGATGTATCTCTGGCATTTGAATGGTAAAGTTTATGAAAGCTGTGAGAGGAGTACTAAGCTCTATGGGTATGAGACATTGCTGATGTAGGAGGAACATTAAGTAAAAGTGGAAAGAACAGAGATGAATGTGATCAGATGGATGTGTGAAATGTTATATAGTGACAGAATGACAAATACCAAGTTAAGAAAAAGACTTGATGTAGAGATGATAGATGTTCTACTGAGGAGAAACAGACTAAGGTGGCGTCAGCATGTGAAGTGAAGACAAAGGAAGACTGAGTGAAGAGGTCCAACAAGAAGGTTGGTGGGGTAAGGCTAATCAGGCCAAAGAAGATATGGTTGGAAGTGTTCTTCCCAAAGGATGCACAGAACCATGGAGAGTGGAGAAAGAAGATGTTAGGGCCAACCAGCTAATTTGGGTAAACTCAAATAAAGGCTCTAAAACCAGTGATGATGGTAATGATTTTTTTTTTTCAAATTTAAAGCATATTTCAGATTAAGTGGCCTTATAAGCCTAAATTAAAACAACATTCTCAAACTGGCTTAATCTGATTCATGGCTGCAGTGGTTCTAAACCTAACCTGACACCTTTGGGCGCAAGGCATGAATCATCCCTGAACAGGGTACAAGTATATCTCCGGACAACAATGCTTGCACTCACCCTAGGGATCAGTTTTGAATAGTCAGTTAAAATAACACATGTCTTTGGGAATGTGGGAGACAAGCTGGAATACTGAGAAAAATGTGGGGAAAACATGTAAACCTTATACAGACAACAAATAAAAGCAAACTCAGGACATACGCCAATCTGTCAAGCACCATGTCGAACCTTGAAGAGCATGACACTTAGAAAATAGTTTTATTTTTTTTAATTGGCATTTGTTCAACTTCCACATGCATTTTTATAATTAGGTTTTTTCATTGGTATATTAAAATGTTTTCTAAAAACAATTTTAAAAAGCAGTAGAAACTTTTAACAACTTGTAATAAATATCGATAAAACATTTTATATGAGCAGAAGGCATGCTCATAATTGGCTCATTCGTTTTATATTTAAATGAGCTATACTGAGTACCTGCAGCTAGTAAAGAATGCTATACAAAATTAAACTGAAAAAAGTTGTAATCTAAATGGAGTGCTATTGAACACTGATATGCATATGGGTTGGTTTATTTAATTAATTTGTGTGCCTTGACATAAATAGCTGTAATTCAGGAAGGCTAAGTTCCCATAACAACCAGAATTACAATGTTTTACCTGTGTTTTGTTGTTTCATTTAAGTATTAATTTCCCAAAAGTATTGTTTTTATTATCATACTTTCATTTTTATAAGCCATCTCCTCCTGGTAATGATAATAGGGACAACTCTTTGCAGTAAAAGACCAACTATCCCAGGGGTTAATGATCTTTGTCTTGATGAGTTACAACCTCTGTTGATTTTCATTCCAGTTGAGCTCTTAATCTTTGAATAATATTCTTAATTAAAATAATAATTTGCTTAATTAGGTACCTTATTGTTTTTAAATGTGTTCATAAGATTACAACCAAATCTACCATCAAGGAGAATAGAGTTTTGTGTAGCACTGCATGAATCTCAAACAGGTAGTATATGAGTGCATAAATGCCCATTGTAGGAAATATTTTAAATGGTATGCTTAAAATTGGGTAAATGAATGGGTATATGAGACAAATAAGATATTAAGGAGGTTGGTATATAATATAAATAGAGTATTAAGCATTGGGTTAATATAAAGTATTATTACTAAATGTATTCCATGCTAAGCATAGTAAAACTGCAGAAAGAGCTAAGTGTTTCAAAATGGGGAGACATATGAAAATATGTAGAGACATATAAAAAGATAAAGCACATTTCATAATTAATATTAATCGAATAATCTAGACAACAAAAATATTTGTAAAATATATTCATTGTTTGTTCATCCAGAAGAAAGAATCAATTTTGTTCTTAATTAACACTCAGTCTTTATTTTTTAAAAGCACAGAAGCAGAGAATCACAGGCAGAGGACTAGTCCAAGATTCTTTTATGAAAACTGGAAATGGATTAAACGTATACCACGATAGATACCTTGTTCCACCTATACAATACAATACAATATATATAAGCAGAAATTGTCAGATCTCTAGTCGAGGTCAACCATACTTGCTTGGCTGAAATGTCACGTATCTTGTGTCAATATCTAAAGGAACACATGAACTTGGCATCCCGGTATCCCAGAGTGTGATCTCTGAGCTCTTAGTTTCCATACATTATTATATCTAAATAATAGAGAGCACTAATAAGGTTAATTGTAACTAGAAGTATACTAGAACTAACTAGAAGTATAGAAGGGCCGTCCTACTTTAGGGCAACCAGAGAAAATACAGACATTATAACAACTGTGCAATAAGGTTAATGGAATGCTTTTGGGTTAATGAAGGAAAATACAGTTAATGTAACTTGACTGAATGTGTTAAGATGTTTATTAACATGTGTAGTGATGGTCAGCAGAAAATTAGTTCTTAAGAGAAATGAATGTAATTTACTAAGTTGTCTACTGATACCTTATGTCCAATTGTGATTATCAGCAAGTCTGTTTTTTGAATTGGTTACTTTTTGAACAATGTGACTGTCCTGTGGACATAAAAACTCATCTGTGGGTGGTCTGAATTCACTGTTCAAAGGCCTTCAACTAACCAGATGGACATGCCTACATTAAAGATCCCACTGAAACATTGTAAGATAGCTGTAGTGTCTTGCCAGCATCCTTTAGCTCTTTGTAAGTGGGAGTTACAGCTAGGGAACCCAGGGAGCCCGGGATTCCCGGACATTTTTCATTCCCACATTCCCGGGAATGAAACTGCTGTAATTCCCTGAAAACCAGGAACGGCCAGGCTCGCATATATAGCATGTAAAAGTGTAAAAATCGATCAATAAATAACAGAGTTATAGTTGAAAACTGAAGACTTCATTGACGTCTGTCAGACAACAGCTTTGAACAGCAACTTGAAATTGCAATGCATCAGTCTGTTGCATCCACATTATCTGTGCCAAGAAACTTGTCATCACAGAATGATAACAAGAAACTGGATGCATCAATAAAAGCTGAAATGGCGGTGTTTCAGGGCGATGGCAAGCGCGGGCATTGTTTAGAACAAGTGTATCTGTATCTGATAACTGTGCTGCCTACTTCAGAGGAGGCACAGCGTGCTTTCTCAGCGGCTGGCGTACTTAGCACGAAGTACGCTCTCGCCTGGACGACCGATTGCTGGACACGTTGCGCTTTCTACGCTCTTATTACCGCAACTAACTAGATCAGGGGTGCCCAAAGAGCTGCTTTTAAAATGATCATGTCGAAATGATCTACGTACATTAAAATGATTTTATATATATATATATATATATATGTATATATATATATATATATACAGTATATATATATATATATACTGTATATACTGAGTATACTTTATACATAAAATATATGTTGTCGTACCTTGCATAACTGAATAACCTTTATGGCACAATAACAATTCAATACATTTATGGTCACTACAGTACATGGATTTAATAATCGTCATGTGGGAAAAGGCTGACTTGCATAAATAAGTAGAGCCGAATAATGCAGTCAAGGAGCGTTTGAATTCAGCTGAGTTTAGTTCCCTCTCCCTCTTTCTCAGATTGCTTTTTGGAAGGACGTCCGTTTCGTAGTTTTTATGAACAGTTCAAAAGTGCCTTTCCACATTTTCCTTCTTTGAATTAGCAATGATAGATTGACAGATCAGACTAATGCACTTTGATTGTGACATTGTGAGAAAAAAATCCTCTTCCAATTCCACATCCAGCCCATACCCTCCCCAAATATTTTCTTTTTAAATCACTTCTTTAGTCGATATAAATTGGAAGGCTAACTAGATCACAGCCAGAGTTTTACAGTAGCTCACGCGTTTGATCGTGCGTGCGGGATGACCAGTGTGTTAGAAGAGAAGAGATCTCAGACTGGCCACCTGGTATGTCAATTAAGTGGCAAATGACTAACATTAAAAAAAAAAAAATTTTGAATGCAACGCAATCTACCAGCACTACCTTTGCGATCTACCGGTCTATCGCGATCAACGCATTGGGCACCCCTGAACTAGATACATGTACTTATATGACAGCATGAACTGCTTGTAGATAAGGTTATTTATTTTATTGGTGTCAACATATTGCAGTAGTTTTAATAAAAATAAGTGTCGGTCGTTCTAAAACCGTTCACATATGAGATGCCCATGCTCTGTGTCATCCCCAGGAGCCCGAATTCTCGGGAATGGATTCCCTAGTTACAGCCCTTTGTGCTATACTTCTTTGTGTGAATATCTCCACTGTTGTAGTTATGGAGGGGTATACTTTTTTTAGTCTGGCTGCAATTCTTAAAAACACATTTCTAGGTAAAGTGCACTTCCCCTAGATAAAGAGTGTAACAGGTCAGCTAAGAAACTAGCAATGTTTAAAAAAAAAATCATTGCACTCATTGGCGTCACACACCAGTTTCCAGCGATCTCATGACCGCCCCTTGCTATCCCAATCCGTCTACTGACTTCATAGGAAGAGTAACCAGAGACATGAATGTCACTGCCAAGGTAAGTAAACATCTCGACAAGGTAGACACTTTCTCCGTAAACAGACACACTGCTGATGCCTGTGCTCAAGAGGTCACTAAAGGCCTGGATCTTGGTTTTTATCCAGGACACTTGCAAGCCCATAAACTCAGACTCCTCACTCAGTCTCTCGAGTGCCCCAAACAGGGATTCCATTGACTCCGTGAAGATCACAGCATTGTTTGTAAAGTTAAGATCAGTTGATCTTTCTTCAGGAACAGATGTTCCACAGTCACTGGACTCCATGACCTTGCCCAACACCAGTTCATGCAAACACTGAACAGAGTAGGAGCAAGAACACACCCCTGACAATCCCAAGAAGCAACTGGGAAAAACGCATAGGTTCTGCCTCCACTCTGCACAGCATACACAGTACCAGTGTACAAGTTGGCCATGAAATCCAGCATCTTTGGGGGATCCCGTGAAGTCTGTAGATGTCCCACAGGGCAGCTCAACCAACTGAGTTGAATGCTTTACAAAAATCGACAGAAGCTGCAGCGAAACTCTGCCAATATTTGCGTTTACGCTCCGTGAGAGCCCTCAGTGCTAGAATACTGTCGAAAGGTAGACTTCTTCAGTGTAAAACTAGACTGCTGCAGTCACTGGTGGGTGAGCAAATGATCATGGATTACCTCAGACTTAAGTCTCTGCACATTTGTGGGTACCATTTAAAAATGTGCTAGGTATTGTTTGTGGATTCTGTCAATATTACAGTAGATTCTTCTAAAAGTCATCCTTGCGTTATTAAAGCAGGGTTTTATAATTTCATACACAACTTCATACAATGGACTGATAAGGCACAAAAAAGATTTTGTCAAATAAAACTACCTCTGTCTCAAGCCTTAGGTCTTTCTAACTTTCAAAAACAATTCCTTTTATTTGTGCATGAGACACAGGGGTTTTCATAAACAGTAACACAATGCCAGGTATTCTCTAATTGCTTATTATTCAAAAGCTTTAGATCCATTGGCAGCAGCCCTTCCAGCATGTCTTAGGGCCATAGCAGCAGCACACCTGTTCATAGAGACTAAACAGCCTTTACTGTTAGGGCATAATGTCACATTTTTGGTTCTCTATACTGTACTTACTGTTCTAGTTAAATAAGCTCAGCCCTTGACAGCTTGTACACTGAGCAAATAAGAATTGTCTGTTTTAGCTGCTCCTAATGTTAAAGTCCAGCTCTTTTCTCAGTTAAATCATGTTATACTTTTACCTTCATCACTTGATGGTGAACTAGAGGAGGAATCTTGTGATAGTGAGCAAGTGTTTTTTCTCATTCTGCTCCTTGTGCACATCTCCAAGACACATCATTGCCGAATGCTGACAGACTTTTTTGTGGATGGTTACTCCAGCCATTCTGTAGATGGTAACATTAAAATAGGTTATGCTATATGTAGAGCTGTGGACCCGCTTCCCCACATTTGGTGGCAGCGGTGGGATGAGCTGGCAGTGGGGACAGAAGTTGCAAGGAGAATGCCAGTTTGTGAGTGAAGAGAGCGAGTGCTCGTAAGCAGCTGGACAGTGAGCCCTAGCAGGGTGTTTGGCCAACACCTAGGGCAGTTGGTAGTGGTCACTCCCGCTGAGCATTTCGGAGGAGCGGGAGTGACCGGAAGAAGGATGGCTGGCCGCGTATGGCCGAGAAGGCAGCGGGAGTCAGGAGGCTTGGAAGGTGGATTCACCAGCGTCCTGGCCATTAGGGAAAAACCAAATCTCAGTCTGGAGAGTGCTGAACCGAAGCCAGGGAGCGGGAAACCTCCAGACCAGAAAGCAGAAGGAAGGTCAGCTGCAAGTAGGGTGGCTCCCCTGGTGCATAGCCTGTATAGGGAGAAGCAGGGGAGTCACCAGTTAATGAATGCACCGGGCTTGTTTTTAAAGAGACTGCTTCATGCCATTGTTTTAACCTTGTTGTTTTAAAGGATTGTTTTTTTTCGATGGTGGTTTAACCTCCACGATGTCACCTTGTTTAATGGATTATTTATTTGAGGATTTTTAAAGCGAGCAGCATGGTGGCTCAGTGGGTAGTACTGCTGTCTCACAGTTAGGAGACCCAGGTTCGCTTCCCGGGTACTCCCTGTGTGGAGTTTGCATGTTCTCCCTGTGTCTTCGTGGGTTTCCTCCGGGCACTTTGGTTTCCTCCCAGTCCAAAGACTTGCAGGTCAGGTGCATTGGCGATTCTAAACTGTCCCTAGTGTGTGCTTGGTGTGTGCGTGCCCTGCCTGGGGTTTGTTTCCTGCCTTGCACCCTGGGATTGGTTCCGACAGACCCCGTGACCCTGTAGTTAGGATATAGCGGGTTGGATAATGGATAGATAGATGGATTTTTGAAGCACTGTACTATTTATTTGAACACTGTTTGTTGATTTTAAATAAAAGCACTTGGCACTTTTTCCACCATCCCCTTGCTCCATTTGTTGAGCCTCAATGTTCAGCTCATCGGTGACATTACCGACGGTGCTGGGTTCAAGGGCTCCCGGAGGGATGATGGTAGCGTGGAGCTGAAACCGCATCATCACACACATGGAGAGATAAATGTTTAGAAGATACTGTATCTAAATTTTTAACCCTAATGATGAGGAAAGACCTCTGTCCCCTGATTAATAAGCTACTCACAAAAGGTTTTGAATGCTGAATGCAGGAGATTCAGAACTGAATACATACTGACCAGATTGGCTTTATCAAATCCCAGCTTACTCCATGTTTGATGCCATTTTTTATTCATGGTTCAGGATCAGGGCACCACCAGCGCAAAGCTTGCTCAGGAATGGCAGCAGGCAGGTGTGAGTGCATCTGCACGCACAGTGAGGAGAAGACTTTTGGAGGATGGCCTGGTGTCAAGAAGGGCAGCAAAGAAGCCAGTTCTCTCCAAGAAAAACATCAGGAACAGACTGATATTCTGCATAAGGTACTAGGATTGGACTGCTGAGGACTGGGCTAAAGTCATTTTCTCTGACGACTTCCCTTTTTGATTGTTTGGAGCATCTGGAAAAAAGATGAGTGCTACCATCAGTTCTGTGTCATGCCAACAGTAAAGCATCCTGAGACAAATTAATGGGCGGGGCTGCTTCGCAGCCAAGGGAGTGGACTCACTCACAATTTTGCCTATGAACACAGCCTTGAATAAAGAAGGGTAACAAAACATTCTCAGAGAGCATTTTCTCCCAACCATCCAAGAACAGTTTGATGACGAACAATGCCCTTTCCAGTATGATGGAGCACTCGTGTCATAAGGGAAAAGTGGTAACTAAGTCGCTCAAGAAACAAAATAGCGAAAATTTGGGTCCATGGCCAGGAAACTCCCAGACCTTAATCCCATTGAGAACTTGTGGTCTATCTTCAAGAGGTGGGTGGACAAACAAAATCCCACAAATTCTGACAAACTCCAACATTGATTATGCAAATATTGACTCTTTGTGTAAACTTAATGTAATTGTCAATAAAAGCCTTTGAAACTTATGAAATGCTTGTAATTATACTTCAGTATACCAAAGAAACATCTGACTAAAACATCTAAAAGCACAGAAGCAGCAAACTTTGTGAAAACCAATAATTGTGTCTCAAAACTTTTGGCCACGACTGCACATTTTGTGGCTGAAAGCATGTACTGTATGCTTACTGTATTGTCTTAACAAGTTCTCTCAGTTCTACTTACTTTCAGGTTGAATCTGCACTGTCACCTGCTTTGGCTAAACCTGTTCACTCCTTTCATCCAGGAGATTTTGTGTTCATTAACATGCACCAACAAAAGGATGTCTCTGCACCACTAGAAAATCCCTCTACAAGTTCTGTTCACCACCTGGACTGCTGTGAAGTGTGAAGGACAGATAGCATGGGTTCACATATCCACTGTTTGCACTTCCACAGAATGAGGAATCCTCATCCTAATTATTCTGATTTTCATCAGTGCGGGCTCAATCCATGCTCAGAAGGAGAAGACAGCAACCCAGATATTGAACACAAGTTCCTAAATTTCACTGATAGCCTTCATTTTACAAGTTCCTATCAGGCACTTTTTTCACATATTCACAATAAAAGAGACCTTTCACATATTCTTACCCTAGACGGACATAAACATTCCCATGATGTACATAGTATTAATAATTATTTGTCTTTCTACCATGTTTGTGCCTCTTAAATGCTTAACTATTCTTGTTGGATTTGTACTGGCTTTCCACATTCAGTCAGTAGAGATAGTAATTTTTTCCAGCACCTTTTACATTAATGTAAATGATTATATTGGACTTACCAGGTAGGTAAATTTTAAAACTCAAAATACAACAGACACTTGGCCTTTCTTTGTTGATGTATAAAAACTAAACTTGGCATAAAGCCATGTACATTTTCACGCCAGCTAAATCCTTGGCGTATGCAAGTTCTCTGCTTGGTTTTGCAAACTGCCAGCACCCAGCGTCAAAGCAGTGCTTTTGTTCCAGTGTGGTTTCCCTTTCTTTTTCAGATCCACATTCCTAATGCGGCTTTATCAAATAGACTGAAATTAACCGCATATCGTTTATTAGTTTAAGGCATCTGATTGTAAATTAACCTGTAACAATATAATGGTCCACGGAATGGCCACACTATTCCAAATAACAGGAGCTTTAGCATTGTTCCTCTCAATGCACCACTCAGAGTATTTATCCCACTGTATCTGAGTGGAGAATCACAGCTCTATAGCAGCTGATCGGAAAGAGAATTATTGGGATACAGCATCAAGCACACTGTCTATTGAACTGCTCCCATATGGCAAACGCTTCAGAGCCTTTCCTGTACGGACCTCACAGTTCAAAAACAGTTTCATCCCAAGAACTATAAACGCACTCAATCAGTCTATCAAGTGCTCCCAGTAGAACTGTTTTTACTTATAAGTACAATCACCTCACTGTAAACTTGCACTACAGTTATAATATTGCACAATCTGAGCCACTTTATAAAGCATGTATTTACATATGATGAAAATGTCATTTTTAAGATGAAATACAGCAAAATGTTTATTACATTATACAGATAAAATTTTAACATCATTTAAATAATCTATATTGTTAATAATTTAATATGTGAGGATATGGTGGATAGTGGTAACGATGAGCTGGTGCCCTGTTCAGGGATTGTTCCTGCCTTGCGCTGTATGCTTACTGGGGCTGACGCAACACTGGATGGACAGATGGATAGAATAATTAAACATGTACTATGAAGACATTTCAATGTTCCTTAAAAGTTTTGAAGAATTGGCATTCTAAGCTTACAGATGGCTAGACATCTATTACAGAGCTGATTGCGTGGCAATTGGGTACTTGGAGAAAGAAAAGGAAGGACAGGAATTGGGAGTTAGTACGCTTGAGAGAGACAGTACTTCTGCAATAAATTATTTCATTGAATGTTGCACATGGTGCTGCAAGCATCTTGTGGGAAGCAGGAACAATCTCTGGAGGGGCGCCAGTTCATAACTATCACTGCGCCATCGTGTTCCCATGTTTAATATCCATCCATCCATCCATCCATCCTCTTCTGCTTATCCGGGGTCGGGTCGCGGGGGCAGCAGCTTAAGCAGAGAGGCCCAGACTTCCCTCTCCCCGGCCACTTCTTCCAGCTCTACCGGGAGAATCCCAAAGCGTTCCCAGGCCAGCCTTGGAGACATAGTCCCTCCAGCGTGTTCTAGGTCTTCCCCAGGGCCTCCTCCCGGTTGGACGTGCCCGGAACACCTCACTAGGGAGGCGTCCAGGAGGCATCCTGATCAGATGCCCGAGCCACCTCATCTGACTCCTCTCGATGCGGAGGAGTAGCGGCTCTACTCTGAGCCCCTCCCGGATGACTGAGCTTCTCACCCTATCTTTAAGGGAAAGCCCAGACACCCTGCGGAGGAAACTCATTTCAGCCGCTTGTATTCGCGATCTCGTTCTTTCGGTCACTACCCATAGCTCATGACCATAGGTGAGGGTAGGAACGTAGATCGACTGGTAAATTGAGAGCTTTGCCTTACAGCTCAGCTCTTTTTTCACCACGACAGACCGATGCAGAGCCCGTATCACTGCGAATGCCGCACCGATCCGCCTGTCGATCTCACGGTCCATTCTTCCCTCACTCGTGAACAAGACCCCGAGATACTTGAACTCCTCCACTTGGGGCAGGATCTCTCCCCCAACCCTGAGAGGGCACTCCACCCTTTTCTGGCTGAGGACCATGGTCTCCGACTTGGAGGTGCTGATTCTCATCCCAGCCGCTTCACACTCAGCTGCGAAGCGATCCAGAGAGAGCTGAAGAGCACGGCCTGATGAAGCAAACAGGACAACATCATCTGCAAAAAGCAGTGACCCAATCCTGAGTCCACCAAACCGGACCCCTTCAACACCCTGGCTGCGCCTAGAAATTCTGTCCATAAAAGTTATGAACAGAATCGGTGACAAAGGGCAGCCCTGGTGGAGTCCAACTCTCACTGGAAACGGGCTCGACTTACTGCTGGCAATGCGGACCAAGCTCTGACACCGGTTGTACAGGGACCGAACAGCTCTTATCAGGGGGTCTGGTACCCCATACTCCCGGAGCACCACCCACAGGATTCC
Source organism: Polypterus senegalus (assembly GCF_016835505.1). Classification (NCBI taxonomy): domain Eukaryota; kingdom Metazoa; phylum Chordata; class Cladistia; order Polypteriformes; family Polypteridae; genus Polypterus; species Polypterus senegalus. The sequence goes on from NC_053161.1 coordinate 91,818,772, forward strand.
CCGAGGGACACGGTCGAACGCCTTTTCCCAGTCCACAAAACACATGTAGACTGGTTGGGCAAACTCCCATGCACCCTCCAGGATTCTGCTAAGGGTGTAGAGCTGGTCCACTGTTCCGCGACCAGGACGAAAACCACACTGTTCCTCCTGAATCCGAGGTTTGACTATCCGACGGACCCTCCTTTCCAGAGCCCCCGAATAGACTTTTCCAGGGAGGCTGAGGTTTAATAACATGCTTTTATTCCTATCATCATGAAAATGATATCAAGTATACATCTCAGTATTTTAATTATTCAGAGAGCTGTAATATCATGAATGTAATGGATTCTGTGTCCTGTCAGAGAAAGAGAAAGCCCGTTTAAGAAGCACGTAGTGATTCACACACATAGAGCACTGTGACAGTAGGGGGCGCTAGTACTCCCTTGAACCCTCAGGTACCACTCCAGACACCGGATAAAAGTCCAAGACTTTTTATTATTTAATGGCAACAATGTGCACAAAGCACCCTCTACATTACTCATAAACGAAATCAACACAAATACTCTCTCCTCCTCGCCCAGACACTTTGCCCCTCTACCTCCCAGCTCAGCTCAGTGTCTGGACTGGCCCATAGTCCTTTTATACATCCTGACCCGGAGATGTTCCTGCCCAATCAGTCCACAGTTCCTTATTCCTTCCAGGTCAGGGTAAACAGTCCTTTTCTTCAACCCGGGAGCATGTCGTTTCTTCCTGTCATGTGACCATGACGCACTCCCGGGTTATAGGGCACATATGAGCCCACAAGCTCCCCTACAGCGACTCCCAGCGGCCCCCAAGGTATCCAGCAGGGCTGTTTATAAACACTACAAAGTCCATGATGCCCTGCTGGAACTCGGGGCACGATCCTGCTGTCGGGAGAGCTCCTCCTGGCGGCCTGGGGGTGAGGACCAGAGTAAGAAGCCGGCAGTCCTCCACAGCACATAGAAAAACAAATACAAAACAAATCATTTAACGTGCTACTTTAGTTACGATGGGATTTGAGAAACTACTCGTAGTATATTAAATGATTTTAAGATGAAGTTTATGACATTCTACTTTAATGACAAAAATAAACTACATGATTAAAGTGGAAATTTCGAGATTAAAGTTGACATTTCAAGCTATTTTTCCCACTGTGTGCCTATTTTTTTATTTTCTCTGTACCCTAATAAGCTTCCATATGACACTCAGACGGTAGGCTACGACTCACCTTTTCACGGCGACTGTGATATTGGACAACTTCTTTTTTATTTCAGGCACTGTGCAAATTTGTGAGCTTGAACTTTCGAGTTTCTCCAACACTCTATGTACTCGATCAACTTCCTTTTGCTGTTTATACAACAAATAGTAAATTTTGCCTCCACTTGGTATTCGCTGAAATTCTTCTATTTTTCCCAGTGCTTTTGCCGTTATCTTTTCACAGAATGCTGAGTTTAAGGGCTATTTATATTGATTTGCATATTCAGAGGTGTAATTCTGGGAGGAGATGGGGTGGAACAGCAGGCACGTGCATGTGCATTACTTTTCACACTGACTGGGATTTATGTAGCAGAAGAATGATGAAGTTGGCGTACACACAGATTTATGCATCTGCATTAATTTGTGCGTACGCACATTTCTACTTTTGTCCATGTGCCATGTTATGCATGCAGCCCCAGGACTTTAGGTCCAGTTTGAGCACTACACATCTATGCCAGTGCTCAATTTTTCATTTATAATTTTTGAAACTGTTTTTGTAGTTTTGTACTCCCCTTTTCTTTGTTTATTTAGAGCTATCATCTTGTTAATGATCTTTTCAGCACTTCAATGTTTTAAAGCTCATTTAGAAACTAGTTAAGGAGGCTGGTGCCTATGCTTATTATGTTCTTAGGACTAACATTAGTTCTTGCAAGCTCTCCATCATACTGCTAATATCATTTTTTCAGGATAGTGATAAATGATTTTACGGTTTGTACCATGTGTTGATCCTCTATATGTTTTTTGTTTCTCTGTCTCTTCCAACATAAAGCGTATTAGTGGCATATTGATAAATTAATGTATTTTTTATGTGCTAGATGTTTGTGACACTCTTTTACATGTACAGTGTCAGAATGGGCTACTACAATGTCTAAGAAGGGGAATTTATACATCTCAAAAAATTAAGGGACACTTAATCATTACAGTTTAGCAGCCTGTCAAGTGATTGTGAATCAACTTCACCTTCTTTGGTGTAAATGAAAGTGACAAGAGGTGCACTGGAGAGGCAACAGCAAGACAACTACTAAAAAGAGAATGGCTTTGCAGGTGGTGGTCACAGACAATTGCTCTGTCCTTAACCTTCCTGACTGATTCTTCTCTAGTTTTGCTAGTGTCGTTGTCACTACTTGTAGTATAAGGTAGTACCTGCAGCCAATTCAGGTTGCACAGATAGTCCAGCTACTTCAGGAAGGCAGATCCATACTTTATATCACAAGAAGGTTTGCTGTGCCTCCCAGCACAGTCTCAAGAACATAGAGAAGATACCAGGAGATGGGTCGTTACACAAGAAGAGCTTGACAGGGCCATAGAAGCGCATCCACCCAGCAGCAGGAGGAGCATTGACACCCTACAAAATGACATCCAGATGGCTACTGGTGTGAATGTTTTTAACTTAATTGTCAGAAATAGGCTCCGTGAGGGCCAGACATCCTACGTATATTGAGACCTGTGTTCACAGCCCATTACCATGCAGCTTGGTTGGCACTCGCCAGAGAATACCACAATTGACAGCTCTGCCATTGGTGCCCCATTCTCTTTACAGAAGAGAGCAGGTTCACACTGAGCACATGTGACAAACATGAAAGAGTCTGGAGATGCCATGGTGAATGTTATGCAGCCTGCAACACCATCCAGCATGACCAGTCTGGTGATGGATCAGTGATGGTCTGGGTAGGGATATTCTTGGAGGGTTGCATAGATCTCCGCTTGCTAGGAAATAGTATTCTGACTGCTGATGAAATCCTCAGAGCCATTTTCAGAACTTACACTGGGCAGTTGTGGCCAGAGTGTGTACGCAGTTCCTGGATGATGGAAGCATTGAGGTCATTGATTGGTCCCCACGACCCCAGCTCCGCTTGTGTAATGACCCATCTCCTGGTATCTCCTCCATGCCCTTGAGGCTGTGCTGAGAGACACAGCAAACCTTATTGCGATGGCACAATGACTTGGTGTTTGACTACAATGATTAAGTGTTCCCTTAATTTTTTTTTTTTTATTTATTAATTTTATTATAATCAATACATAGTAATCAAGTTTTTACAAAAAAAAGAATTATGCTAAGCACAGATCGATCCCCACCCTTGAGAGAGAGAGCAAGCCAAATGGTGTAAAATTTAAGGCTTGTAAAAAATACCTAAATCAACAAATTCTCTGTGCTTTATAAACTCATTTCAAAATATTACTGATTAGATCCTGCCATGTTTTGAAAAAAGTCTGCACAGATCCTCTAACTGAGTATTTGATTTTTTCCAATTTCAAATAGTATAACACATCAGTTTCCCACTGACTTAAAGAGGAGAGTTTGGGTTCTTCCAGTTTATCAGAATAAGTCTGCGTGCCAACAGTGTAGTGAATGCAATCACAATTTGTTTGTCTTTCTCCACCTTAAGACCCTCTGGAAGAACCCCAAACACAGCTGTTAATGGGTTAGGAGGGATTGTGAGTCCAAGACTGTCTGAGAGGTAATTAAAAATTTTTGTCCAGAATAATGTTAATTTGGTGCAGGCCCAGAACATGTGACCCAGTGAGGCTGGGGCTTGGTTGCAACGTTCGCAGGTTGGATCATGCCCTGGAAACATTTTGAGAGTTTTAGTCGAGACAGATGTGCTCGATATATAATTTTGAGTTGTATAATTGTATGCTTTGCATATGGAGCTTGAGTGAATTCTCTGCATTGCTACTTTCCACTCCTTTTCTGATATATTAATTGAGAGGTCATTTTCCCAGTGTCCTCTTGGATCTTTGAAAGGAAGGGATTGTAAAAGGATTTTATATATTGTAGAGATGGAGTCTAACTCCTTGAAATTGAGCAATACTTTTCAGCGTGGATGAGGGTGCAAGATGAGGAAAATCTGGAAGGTTCTGTTTAACAAAGTTCCTGATTTGAAGATAGTGAAAGAAATTTGTAGCTGGAATGTTAAATTTGGACTGTAATTGTTCATAGGATGCAAAGACGTTGTCTATATAAAGATCTCTTAACAAGTTAAGTCCAAATTTTTCCAGATATTAAAACTGCATATGTTTTTGAGGGTTGAAAGAGGTGGTTCTTTTGCAGGGTGCCACAGAAAGAAGCTTCTCCGTCTTAAAATGCTTTCTACATTGGTTCCAGATTCTAAGTGAGTGGAGCACAATTGGGTTATTAGTGTATTGCCGATAACGTGTGTTTATTGGAGCGCAGAGCAGGGAATACAAAGAAGTACTGCAGGATTTTACTTCTATTGCGGTCCATGCCTGTGTATGTTCTTCTATTTGTGTCCAGGTTCTTATCGCCTGTATATTTGCCGCCCAGTAATAAAACTGGAAGTTAGGTAGAGCCATGCCACCTTCTGCCTTTTGTCTTTGTAGGGTCGCTCTTTTGATGCGTGGATGTTTAGAATTCCAAATAAATGAGGTTATTGTTGAATCTAATTGCTTAAAGAACGATTTATTAATGTATATTGGTATGTTTTGAAATAAAAAGGAGCTTAGGAAGAATATTCATCTTAACAGTGTTAATTCTTCCAGCTAGTGTGAGATGAAGGGTTGACCATCTATGCAAGTCTTGTTTAATTTTTTCCATGCAGACGACGAAATTTTGTTGATATAGAACTTTATGTTTACTTGTGATGTTTACCCGAGGTATTTAAACTGTTCTGCAATGATAAAAGGAAGGGTGTCTAATCTAATATTATATTATTATTATAATATTAGTATATTCCCTTAAATTTTTAAGCAGTACCTGTTGCAGTAATACAGGCTTTCTAATAGAATTTAGATTGTTTTTTATGTCACAAAATGTAAAACATCACTGATTAAATTTTAAATGAGAAGAACATTATTACATTTAGGGTGGAATGATCCTACAGAAATTTGTTTCTTTTTGCATCAGTTTATCTTATGATCTTAAATGTGTAATGGTAAGTCATTATGTACTGAATTCCTTAGACAAATGTTTAGCTTTAAATTTAGCCACTCATTTGACAGAAAGGCATCAGCAGAAATCAGGAATAAATCATGTCAATGAAATATGTTCAGCTGAAATCTTTCACACTAACTGCATTGTGGATTTGTTTCCATCAGTTCCAACATCAAAAGGCATATCACACAAATAATTGGATTAAGAAAACAAGTATATATAACATACTGTGGCTGAAAGATTCATAAAAGCGTCCAGTAGTCCAACTGGGTCTAGGTATTTTTGTCAAGAAATATATTGATTTGTTTAGCTCGTGCATTGAATGTAGGGATCCAAATAAAATCAGAATTAAGAATATCTACAATCTCTCTTGAATTTCATCTTTTTAATCATATCAAGGACATGACAATTTTTATAAAATTGAATTTACAACATTCTTATAGTTTAATCTGGATTAGAAAAAGTGTTGAGTGAGATATTACTTTTATCCAGCAGCTCTGTGTATTACTTTATCTTTGTACTTTTTTCTCTATTTTCCTCTATTTCACTGATCACTCCAACAACTTTCTTTTATGTGGACTTGTTCCCTGGATCACTCTTTAATTTAATATTGTTTTTTTATCAGAATCTATCTATCTATCTATCTATCTATCTATCTATCTATCTATCTATCTATCTATCTATCTATCTATCTATATATCTTTTTGTTGTGATGTGAGATTTTGCATATAACGTGATAAATGTTTTATATGTCTTTATTTATAATTTACGCAAAGCAATGTAATTTAGTGTTACTTTGGTGTGAGGTATTCGTGTTGTTCGTTGTTCCCCATGACTGTTTCCTTGTAATTTTATGACAAGATTTGGGGATGTGTCTTAAACCAGTTTGGCGAGTGTTTCTTTGCTAAAGTCTCTCTCTCATCCCCCACATAAAGCCAGGTTAGCTTAAAATATGGTGTTGGGGCGGTTGCAGGTGTTAAGATGTACTATTTCCCCCAATTGGCCTGAGATATGGCTGTCTGGATTGGCTGTAGGGGTTGGACATAAAACCTATAAATTTGCTTGCTCAACCACATTATCTCTCTCTAACCAACAAATAATGAAAGAAGCATCTCTCTTGCTAACCTGTGATGATGTAGAAGTATCTTTCTCTTGTTAACAACTGATGAAGACCATCACATCATGAACTGACAAGAACAGCATAATGAAGAGCACAGCTTCAGCCTTATTGAGACAGGCTTGAGGCCTGTTCTCAAGAAAGCTGAGCACCAATGATGCCTTAACTAGAGACATTTTAAGTAACTACAAGTCTGTGTGCCACCTGAGTTACACATCACCATTTTATCAGGATGTATGGTTGCCAATATTCAAATGTACTTTGCATTTTGTTATTATTTTTTAATATTATCAGTAATACATTATTTTATGTGTAACTCAACTCCTGCTTGTCTTTTTACTACATCTAATTGCCTGAGGTTATACATATAGAAGGGATGGTGGGGTTAAGTTATATACAATAAGACCTTATAAACAGTGGTAAGTCTGTGAGATTAGGTATTCTAAGGCTACATGTTAATAATACAATAGGGGTAAGTAGAGCAAAATATATTACACTACCAAGATAAAACAATCTATCTATCTATCTATCTATCTATCTATCTATCTATCTATCTATCTATCTATCTATCTATCTATCTATCTATCTATCTATCTATCTAATAAAACATTGTGATATTATCAATACCTCATCATGACTTCTGGGTTGGCCAGCACTTCAACGTTATTTTTGTAAATTATATTTTTCTAGATTTTCTGGGAGTCTAATAGCTTACTCCTTTCACCTTATTTCAACGCTAATTATGTTCTGAGATGACTTTAACAAAACAAATTGATTAGCTGGAGAAATGTGGATTTCATTAATCCTCAATGCATTTTCTAAGGTATGAAATTTCTTATTTACATCTAAAAAAAATGTATAATTGGCCAGTCCACAGTTCAGTACAACTAGTTCAATGCTCATTGGGATTTGCAAGCTGTTATCACCATTTTATTAAAAATGTTAACATTATTGTGTTTGCTATTACTACTCTAATTAAACTGTTAAATACTGTACAAGTAACATATAAAAGGCTTTTTGGTCAGTTAAATGAGCTATTCATTTAAACACTTACTTTATGACATCCAAATTTTTCTTGCAGTTTAAAGAAAGAAGCTGACACTTCATTGGGGTTGTTGTGGTATTTCCCTAGAAAATGTCACATGAAATTAGTTCTGTGGGACAAAATTGCACTGTAAGGAAACATGAATTCTTAGCAATAGCGTTTGCCTGAGAAAAATGGTTGCACTAGATAGAGAAAGCAAAGTTAAAATTTACAGTGTTCACTAATCATGAGAACATGTTTTTTTGAGTCATTTAAATGCAAGAGAAGCACAGTTGGAGTTGTTGAGTAATTAACTTTTTCTAAATAGTTCCTTTACATTTTTTATGGCTGGTTGACTAACTGCATGATGGAATGAATACAATTCTTAATTTTAATCACTTCATCTTGATGAGTTGTTTCTGACTTTTGAAACCCAGGCAAATGCAAATAATTGAAATTAAGCAAAATATACCTTTTGAGGAGCGTGTAACTTGTTTAATTAGGAATTGCTTTGGCGTCCAATTTGTCTGTTCAGTTAATAAAGTTGAAGAAAGCATATAAAAAATGTACATTTTTTGCAATTTGGGTAACATTTGAGAATATTAACCAATCTTTATAGTGTACTGTAAAAGAAATGCTTTTTCATAGAAAGGCTGCATTACGTGTAATTTAGTTCACGGGAATATAAAACATTGAAGTGTGTGCATTCACACATTTCATGTGAATAATTCCAGGCACAAACTCCACATCTGTCATCCATCTCGATATCTTATTTCATTGTTTTTTTTGTTGTTGTTTTATGTGGACACCCAATCATTTTACAGTATGTCACGCTCAGACATCTACCACGGTCAGTGAAGTGGATCACATTTCCTATTTAAAAGTCTTAGCCCAAAAAACACAATAAGAAGCATCTTTACAAGAAAATGTATTTATTGCAAATTGTGTGTGATGAGAAGTACTCACTGAAGGCCACGATTTCCACCTCTTGCATCAATTAGATATCACTAAAATGAAATAATTTATTTGGTGACTATCAGTGACTCAGAATACTTATGATTATATCCGCCTTTGAAAAATGTAACCACGCAGAGTCTGTCAACTGTTCTCCAGCTGGTCTGCTTCAGCTTTTGCCCATGCCGAGCAGATTGTGCAAATATATTACACTATTACTATTAGAGAAATGAAAGACACATTTTCTAAAACAGATCAACTTTTATTTCTTTCTAAAAATCCTTCTGTCTCAGATCTTGGAATAGCTTTGATTGTTTGTGATTGTGGCTTACAATTTGGTTTTAATGTCTGCAGATCCTTTTTTTTTTAATTATAGTTAATTTAGATCTTATCTCTTGGTACTAACCAGACACCAACAGACTAAAAGCATCAAACAAAATCTACAGAAGTATGTAAGTGAGATTTTTTTTTCTCAAAAATCTAGCAGTATGGTTGATTTTCTCGATTTGAGTGCACTGTAAGTACAGTATGGATGGATGTAAGCGATCAAATTTATTAGTTGCCTCTGGACCTTCACTTGAGTCAACTATGTTAAAGATCCTTCATTATATGAAAGCAATATAAGCTACAGGATGTGACAATCTCAAGAAGACCAGAATTTCTTCTAAATAATTTTCTGGATATCTGTCCCCTTAAGACTCTGAAACAAATAGGTTCTGTAATATATATGTTGTCACCACCTGTGCATTTTGTAAACATTCATCATTTCATGTCTCCTTATTCACAAGTGCAACTTCACCCTAAACTGATGCTCCAATTGCTGTTCTAATTGGCAGTTCTTCTACATGTGAACTTCAAAATATGTTATTGGTTCTGAATGGCCTTGAACACCAGTCTTAGATTTGTACCCTGATTTACATGTTCCTACATTATTATATTCCACTTATGTATTTGTAATAAATGGGTCTTAGCCTGCCTAAATGTTATTTATTAGGTTTTGGTTGTCTTTTATTTCATTCTTCAATACACAAATTTATGTTGCATTTTTTTGCTACTGATGATGTCAATGGCATTGCTATTCAGAGTTGTTACTACAATGCTTTCTAGACATGTGTGACAATACTGACATCATCTTGTTTAAAGTTAAACTGTGGCTTTTAAAATCATCAGATTTTTTTTCAATTTTTGTTCAGGTCACTTTTACTTGTTTCCACACTTAAAGAGGCCACTGTGTGTGGGTGTGGGTTTGTGTGTGTGTACCTGTACTTGTAATAATTTGTTTCCTCTGTGCAGATAGATAGATAGATAGATAGATAGATAGATAGATAGATAGATAGATAGATAGATAGATAGATAGATAGATAGATAGATACTTTATTAATCCCATGGGGAAATTCACATACTCCAGCAGCAGCATACTGATAAAGAACAATATTAAATTAAAGAGTGATAACAATGAAGGTATAACAGACAGACAATAATTTTGTATAATATTAACGTTTACACCCCCGGGTGGAATTGAAGAGTCACATAGTGTGGGGGAGGAACGATCTCCTCAGTCTGTCAGTGGAGCAGGACAGTGACAACAGTCTGTCGCTGAAGCTGCTCCTCTGTCTGGAGATGACACTGTTCAGTGGATGCAGTGGATTTTCCATTATTGACAGGAGCCTGCTCAATGCCCATTGCTCTGCCACGGATGTCAAACTATCCAGCACTGTGTCTACAATAGACCCTGCCTATACATTTCCTTAACAAAGTTCTCTCTGCCACTCTCTGCTTTTCTTCACGAAGATCTTCTTGAAAGATCCAAATGGTGGTGACAGATCAGATTAAAAAAATGTTCAAAAATGGTGGTATATGTGTACAGATTAAGAAGAAGCAATATAATATGAGGTTGATAGATGCTTACCTTCTCATTCAAGAATACTATGGCTGACTATCTTATCCTGTATGCAGACTTTCTTATATAAGTAAAATTGTCAAAAAAGTTACATAGGTAGCCATAACTACACAATCTTGGAGCATATCACGACAACACAATAGTAAAAAGAAAGAAAATATATAAAATAATAAATTGCAAAATGCACAAAAAACATATTTGATGGCCTACATAACCTGCCAAATGGACTCCCTGTGTTTATCCAACAAGGCTTAATTTACCTTTTTCCTCAGGTTTACTCACACACTACAATACTGAACTACTTTACAAATAATTTAATGTTGTGTGAAATTGTATTTTATATAACAATAATTAAGTTTGAAATGTAAGGACCAAATCTTTTTGATCTATTAAAACACATTGCGTCTGGTCTTCAAGAGTAATGCATTTCTTTTGAATGAACAGATACAAAGTCAAGAAGTCAAAAGTGAAATTGTGTCAATTAAAAGTAAAATTGGATTATCTCTGATGAATTGTTCTATTCTGCTATTGCCTAACTATACATACATTTTCAAGAGCCTGTAGGAAATGAGATGGAAATATTTGTTAATTATATAATTACTGCCTGGGGTTTATTAGCATGCTCATTTTATAGCTGCAAAATGAGCTAGGCACCTATTTCATTAATTACTTAAAAAAGGATAATTGATAAGGGCTTGTGTTTATGTTGAAAGCAAATGTAAATGTATAAAGCAGTACTGCATGATAGATTCTCTTTTCAATATAACATTATGGTATGCAGAAGCTTGATTATGCCAGAGATTGCATTGGGGAATTTTGCAGTGACTCAGTGGGAGGCAAAGCTGTAAAAAATGAGTGCATCTCCTTGAATATAAAATATTCTTTCAAATACATGGATGACGGAAAATATAGGATCTTGACTCTACACAAGTGTTTGCTACCACCCCCACTTAAATATGAATGCCAAACAATAAAGAGGTTGTAAACATTAGTCTCATTTACTACTTTACCTTTAATGGCAAAAATCAGTCCATATGAGGATTTCTTTGCTGTTAGCTATAAATGAGCAAAAAGTCAGCCCAGTTTCTTTTTGTCTGCAAGTTTTCTAATGGGGTGAGTGAAATATTTGAACCACTTTCCATGCAATAAGGTTTGCTGTGAGTTTAATTGGTTAGTAGATCAATTGTTCTGAAGTGAGTATACTATTAGAGGATAGTAATTTCTGTCCTTTTTCCATAGAAATTGATTATTTTCCTTGTATGTATAATGTATTTAATTAGTATCTAATTTGTGATTATATGTGTCTTAAAAGAAAATCTAACAAATCAAATATCATTCATTTATTTATACACCTTCAACTTCTTGAGCAATTCAAGTTTTGGAAATCAAATGACAATATGTTAATTTGGTTTCTTGGTAACAAGAAAATTGATACATAGATTCTGTTACGGTTCATTGTAGCTATTGGATTGTGTCATTTATCATATTCATTAGTGAGGAGTAACTGTTTCAGAATAATCTACGTTTAATTTACCACTTCGTTAAAAAAATACATGTACTGTATATGCAGGCAATAAAAAAGTCCATTGAAAAGTAAATTAAATATAAGGTTCTATACAAAATAAAAATAAAGATGCATGCTTGTTTCACTACAGAGCCGACAGAAAATTAATGCAGTTTATCATTGTAATAATTGCTTTGATGCAAATGCAAAGTGCATTAGCTACTTCACAGTATGGGATTTCTTAGATAATAATAATCACCAAAAGCTATCTACATTTTAAGTGCTAAAAATACATGAATAACAGATTAAAGAAAAAAAATAAGATGTACACGACTCTAGTCTACAGCTTGCATCTTTTTAAAATTTAACTAGCACAACTGAATTAATCTGAGTAATTACCTTTTTCTAAATAGTCCCTTTACACCTTTTTCATGGCTGGTTGACTGACTGCATGATGGAATACAGAACATTCTAGCAAATGTATTCTGCATTATAATCACTTCAACTTGATGAGTCATTTCTGACTGTAATACTGAGCACTGAATGTCAGTTTAAAATCCTGGAAAATGCAAATGATTAAAACTATACAATATATAACTTTTTGGGTGCATTGCACATTCTTCTGTTTCAGATTGCTATAGATTTACAATATGAAAAGCCTTTTCAATTTATTTTGTAAATCTTTGTTTATATAAAATTATTTTATGGCACAAAAATAGTTTGCAGTCTCCATGCTGTATAAGGGTATGCCAGATTAGTATAGTTGAAGAGAGCATATAAAAGATCCTTTAGGAAGCCGTGTATATAGTGTTTATGTTTATTTGTTGCACTTCATGCAGCCTGACTATGCTGCAGCCTGAATTGGATTAAGCTAGCCTGAGAATGTTATGTACCTTATACAGTACTATACTGCAAAAGAAATGCCTCCTTTGTAGCCAGGTTGCTTTATTTGTAATGTATTTCAAAGAAATATGAATAATTAGAAATAAGTAGAAAGTTGAATCCTTATATTCCCCACTTCTACGCCTCTATTGGACAGGCACTATAGCTTCCCTCTCTGTGTCTTCTAGGTGCTGTTTAATGGAAAACAACGTATCAATTTGTCGATCCATGAATGGTAACGCTTGCAAATCTAAAAAGAGCATCTTTGAAGCAGTTTTACAAGAAGCCATTGATTCTTCCTGGACGAGACAAGAGTGAAACAGCAAATTCAAACTACAAAAAGAAATGCTGATGTTGTTCTGCACATGAATGTTTCAGTCGTCTACTGTAGTGACAGATATTGAGGAAGAGGTTAAGTGTGCATCTAGCTTGCAGTCAAGGGCCCAGAACAAAAAAAATAGGTATACAATTAATTTTAATCAAGTTGAAGTTTAAAATGTTTTAGCCAGATGTTTTAGCATATATGCAGAGTGACAGCGCAGAGTTCTCATTTCTGCCACACTACACCAACTGTTAGGGGTTTGCATGTTCTGCCCATGCGTTTTTAGACTGGCTGGTATTAGTCAATGTGACTAAGAGAAATGTGTCAGTAATACTTCTCAATCAAGAAAATATGTTTAGTTATTTATGTGTTTTGAAGCAAATAACATCCATCCCATCTATCCATCCCCAATTCGAACCAACTGGCTGCTGTGCCACCAGATTACCCTGTTTCAGCATATCTATATCAGATAAATGAATTAAAACTAAACATACACTTTATTAATAGATTTCTGTAAAAGGATTGCATGCAGAACACTATTTTCTGATTGGCAGCAAAGGACATAGGTACTTCTCACCAGATTTGCTTCTTATCTTACACCCAGTGTGGCTGAGATAATCACTGACCCCCTATTACCCTAAAATGGGTGGATTAAATTTACACCTCAGAGCATGCATAATTACATGTATATGATACAATGTCTGTTCAGTTCTTTTCACTTGATTGCACACTATGCACATGCTTAACTTATTCTTCACTAGCTGTCACTACTCACACAGATCACATACTTAAAGGATGTTGCATTGACAGCAGTACACAATTTTATTTCCAAAATAAAGCAATGCTTTTTTTTAAGTAAATGGAAATGATGTCAATAATATTCCCTTCAAAAAACCTCTTTGAAAGCACTTCAAAAATGCTGGATAATGCTTGAAAAACACCTAGAAAATTGCTGAAAAACACCAAAAAAGTACTTGCAAAATGTAGAAAAATGCCACACAAATGCAGGAAGTTATAAGTGTGAATGGGCCCTTAGAGCTTTGTGTCAGTCTGGGCTCTGCTTGGCACAGAACATTAAAGGTAAAAGAAATAAAGAGAAGGACATTCCTTTGAACTCTAGGATGCTTTACATAGGTATTAGAAAGCACTTAGTCATCCTTCTTTTTATCATTAAAATCAGCCATGAAGAGAGAACAGGAAGTTAGAGCCTAACTTAGAAGAACTGCAAAAATGGCTTAAAATAATCCTGGACCAAAAAGTGAACATAAGAAATTTGATAAAGGAGAAGATTCAATCCATCAAGATTGTTTCTTTAAATAATAGCTAAGCTGCCCAAATATCTTGTCCCGATACTTTGAAAATTTATGAAAGTTTCTGCTTCAACTACATGTCTTAGAGAGTAGTCCAACTCAAGACACACACTCACACATACTATATATATATATATATATATATATATACGATACAGTAGTACTTCGGTATACGTCCTTAATCCATTCCAGATCCTTGGACTTATACCAAACAGGACGTACACCAAACTAATTTTTTCCATAAGAAATAATGGTCCCATGAAAAAAAAATCCTGTTGTTATTGGCATATTATACATTGATGGGGTTGTATCACATCACTCAGCGGGAGTGACCACTACTACTATTCCCCAGGTGTCAGCCCGACACCCAGGCTCCCTGTTCAGCTGCAATGCTCTCCTTCTCTCTCTCTCTTTCTCTCTCTCTCACTCTCACTCTCGCAACTTCCCCTCCATTCTTTCTTTTTCCTCCCCTTCTAGCCGACTCTTGCTTCTATTTATCTAGATAAGCAGCCCCAGGAACAATCATGAATGTGGATGGTCTCTCACCTGTGCACTTAGGTGAGAAATGCCCACATCACGAATCGTCCTGAGAAACGCTTCAGCCACACAACCACCACGCCCCCTCACCAAGCCGTGAGCGAGGTGATTATTTATTTTAAAACTGGCCTTTGCCAGGAGCTGCGGACCCGCTATACAACACACGTGAGAATTTACAGAGAGTTATAGCACGGGTTGTTCACTGAATGCTAGCAACTGGCGCACTGACGCTCGTGAGCAGTCATGGCTTTATCTCGAGAGAGGTAAACAAGGGTAGCACGCAAGTTGTATTCCAAACAAAGGTCGTATACCAAGAAAAATTTGTCGCGTCCAAACAGGACGTATACCAAGTTGGACTTATTCTAAAGTGGACGTATACCGAGGTACCACTGTATATATATATATATATATATATATATATATATATAAAAAATATATATATGTATATATATATATATATATGTATATATATATATATATATATACTAGCAAAATACCAAGCGCTTCGCAGCGGCGAAGTACTGCCTTAAAATTTTTATTAAGAAGAAAATTAAACCTTTTTAAACTGAGGGAAAATATACCAATAATTATTTGTTAAGGATCTCTTTGTATAACACTTTGTGAGTTCGGCCCTCCGTTTGTAATATGACCAAGCTGTGCGCTGAGCTTACTCTTGAGCATGCAACGTACAGTTGGCCATGTGAACAGTAATCTTGTTTCAAATCTCACAGCTTGGATTGCTGCTGTCATAATCGGTTTGAGTTTCATGGTTTGTTTCATATACGACAGTATTTGTAGGACTTGTGTTGAAGAGACATTCGGCATCTGTCAAGCGTTGTAAGTATACAACCGGTTTCATCGATAACTTCACATCCAGCTTTCGAGAGTTTAAACATTCATAAACATCAAAGTGTCCACTACTGAAATCGTCACCTGTGAATCTAAGATGTTTAAGAGGCATTGGTGATTGTCCAAAGGTGTAAAATATTTGGCCATTTTAGTACACTTGAAAGCGACAACCGAACAATTCAGCGGCAGCCATCAACTCACATGCAGATGCATAGGTGAAGGGCTTAAGCATTTCACTCTTATAGTTCTCCTGTGTAGTATAATTATCTCCTGTACCGTCATCAGTCCACACCTTGAACCTGTCCCAGTCATTCAATACATAAGACACAATGTTCCTCCGGATATCAAGAGTGAGCCTGATATGGCCATGCAATATGTAACAAAGAGAATGGAAAAGGCAGGTGCCATCTCTGGGCATGGAAACCACTCGGTAAGTGACAGTTCTTTGATCGATGGTGATCACCTTGATAGACATGTTAATGGGGGTACGGTTGGAATGATAAAGGAAATGGGTACCTGAACAATGTAAAGTAAGGCTAAAATACCTAAACAATAACTATAATCGTAATAAATGAACAATAAAACAGCGGAGAAACCGTGGATTAAATAAAAAGGCTGTAGTTATCAGCAGGGAGACGTGAATCCCGTGGCGAAGCAAGGAAGGGAATGTAGAGACTGGAGCGACAGACAGCCTTATACAGGCAGGCAGCCAACAACGTGGAAGGCATTGGGATGGGGGACCCAACGTCGCCTCACACAGTGACCAAGCTGCAAGCTGTGGACGTATATATGTACGTAAGTAGGATTTAGTTAGCGTTGGGAACCCGCGTACCAAATTTCTTGAAGATTGGCCCATAAGTAACAAAGACCATTGAAAAGTTCAATATGGCGGCCGACAGTGGCATCATACCACCGAAATAAGTACCAAATTTAAGCCTTCTACCTACACGGGAAGTTGGAGAATTAGTGACGTTGGAAAGTTCAATATGGCGGCTGACAGTGGCGTCATACCATCGAAATAATCGTACATCGGTTTCAGTTAGTGCAGGGAAGCCGCCTACCAAATTTCGTGAAGATGGGGCCATAAATAAGAAAGTTCAACATGGCGGACGTTGTCGACCGTTATGACTGTTACGTGTAGAATTTCGAAATGAAACCTGCTTAACTTTTGTAAGTAAGCTGTAAGGAATAAGCCTGCCAAATTTCAGCCTTCTACCTACACGGGAAGTTGGAGAATTAGTGATGAGTGAGTCAGTGAGTGAGTTAGTCAATGAGTGAATGAGTCAGTGAGGGTTTTGCCTTTTATTAGTATAGATATGTATATTTACAGGTTGAGCCATTTCATTATGACACAAGAAAGTGAACAAAATAGAGGGCTTCAAGGTTTTGAGGTAGGTGTGTGTATACCTTCGACCAGAAATCGCACGGAGCGAGATCAGGCGAGCGTGAAGGCCACCCAACATTGCCACGCAGGGAGATCAGCTTCCCCAGAAACATCTCCCACAAAATTGCATGGATCTCCACACCATATGAGCTATTGCTCCTTCTGTTGAAACCAGCCATCCACCACATCCATTTCTTCCAGTTTGGGCAGCAAAAAATCCTCTAGCATTTCAATGTGAAGTTCTGAAGTGACGGTGACCGTTGCTTCCCCCCTCCTCAAAAAAGTAAGGGCCTACAATGCCAAATTCTTCAACAGCGCACCAAACTAGAGCACACTCACTGTGCAGGGGTCCCTGATGAAGTTCGTGAGGGCTGGTTTCCGCCCAATAGCGAAAGTTTTGCTTATTTACGCAACCATTCAAATGGAAATGTGTATCGTCGCTGCACATGATGATAGCATCGAGATGAACAGTTTGCAGAATGTTCGCACACAACTCTCTACGGCTCTCCCTGTCTCTTTCAATGAGTTTCTGCACTACCATCATTTTGTATCGATGGAAATTAAAGTCCTCATGAAAATTCTCCTTAAAATATGTGCTGGAAATGTCTAACGCAGAAGCATGTTTGAGTGCTGAACGTCTAGGAGACTGCAAAATTGATGTCCTTACAGCTGGGATGTTTTCAGGCTTTCGTATAGTCCGAGGACGGCCTGAAGATTTTCTGTTCAATATTGTACCCGTCTATCTCAATTTAGCCAAAAAGTGCATTTAGTAGGCATGATGCATAGTGATAATGGATTCATTGTATTTGAAGAATGCTTCAACAGAGAATGCACAGTGAGCACCAGACCAAGGCATGTTGCCGACTGAAAACTACAAGGGGTCGCCTATCAAAGCTTCCCCACCCCAACCCATTTGGCTGCCTCTACCTCGTGCAATGACCTTGAGAAATGAGGTACTTCATTTTGGCTCACCCTGAACATGTACATATTGTGAGCTGGAAGGGTGATCGCACCCCAAGAGGACACAGACGCCCCTGGGAATACCCCTGAAACACAGTCTACCTTCACATTGCTCCTTACCCATCTCACTTGCGCTATAACGTATGATAAACCTCTCGTGCGGTACTCCGCTAACTTAAAAGCCTTGTGCAGCACCTGTCAGTTTTGGAATTGATTGTTTTGCTTTTATCTCTCTCTCTCTCTCTGACATTCTCTGCTCCTAGCAGAACTGTCATCTCTGACTTGTCATGGAGCATGTTTAAGCTCTTGAAAAAGAAACAAATGTTTGTTTGCAGTGTTTGAATAAAATTCCTGTTTTCTACAACCTCCTGTCTCTGTGCAAAATCTGTGACCCAAGCTTGACAAGTGGTACGAGGAGTGGTTGCACAGATGATGCCACCGAAGACTTATTTCGAATGGCTAAAGGTTTTGCACTTAACGACTGGAAACTAAACATGGATGGCCCAATCCGTGCGCAAATTCAAGATTTGATACATAAACTGCACTGTTGGTTTGAAGGAGACGTGATGGAAAAAGCTGTCATGAATATATTACTGGCCGGGATACCTGCAGTTCTTCGAGATGAATTTCTGCGTCATTATATTAAATCATTAACGATTATGTCCAGACGATTGGAGGGTTTCACAGTCTGCTTGGAGAAAGAGCGATGGATTTGGTGCTGCTTCGCAATCTGTGAACGAACATCCAGGACATTCTCGTCGCTTCGATCAATGGCTACAACATCGACAAGCTACAGGACCTGAAAATCGAATGGGGTCAGGTAGGCCCCCGGGAAATCATGTTGTAGATGAGATACCTATTTCTGGGGAGACAGCAGCAGCAGGCAGGGGAAGATGTTGCAGAGGATATTTCGGCAGCGGAGCCGACCGTAGATGTTTCCAGTGTGTTTCCGGTGTGATCAACCCAGCCACTTGGCAAGAGAATGCCGCTTCTCTCCAGCTCAATCAATTGAAATTGGACTTGCCGAAGTTTGTTGCTCAAATATTACATATTCTTCAGATGAAAAAGATGGCTTGTTAATCCAGGTGAAATTGGCTGAGAGGTCTCAGCATTGTTGGACTTGGGCAGTGACCTTTGTGTTGTCAGATGAGACTGTCTTGATGAAAGATGATTTAGTGACACTGAGACTGTAAAAATACGCTGTGTGCATGGTGATGTTAAAGACTATTAGACATTACTTCTTCCTTTAACTTATAAGGGTCGCCACTTTAAAGTTTAGTCTGCCGTTTCAGACTCCTGCCCTTGGCCATTACTCATAGGACAGAGAAATGCCCTCTTTTCTAAACTAATTAATAAATGTCGGGCACCAGTTGTCCGGTCGCCTATCGAACTTAGTGTGTGTGGGGGTTTGAAGAAGAAAATGAGGACGAAGAACTGGTAGCGGCCGGAGAAAATCTAGTGCCCCAATTAAATATTGAACCCGATCTCTCCAGCCAGGCGGAGGACACTACTAACAATTTTCCAGAGTGGCAGGCTGGACAATCTACATCTCCTCAGATTGCGAACGCCTCCAAACACAAACCGAGCATTAGCGAACAATCAGATTTTGTGCATTTGCAGCATAATGATAGCTCATTGGAATATGCATTTAAACAAGCTTGCTCTGCCAATGACTCTTATTACCAAGAGCGTGATTCCGGGGGCGTGAAAACCCTGCACTTTATAGAAAAGGACGGTTGCCTTTTCACAGTGATCTCAGATCATTTAAAGGGGGAATTTATTGAACAACTGGTTATACCTGAAGTACATAGGGAAACTCTTTTGTATCTGGCACACTCACACATCTTGGGAGGGCACCTTGGTGCTGACAAAACCAGAGAGCGGTTATCAAAACGATTTTATTGGCTGAATATGGGAAAAGATGCTGAACGATTTTGTACTTCATGTCCTGACTGCCAGATCGTCTCCGCTTATAAGCCTCCTCGAGCTCCCCTTTGTCCTATGTCCATTTTAGAAGTGGGATTAGATATTGTAGGCCCTTTACCTAAGACTAAGAATGGAGACCAATATTTGCTGGTGTTGGTTGACTATGCAACACGATATCCAGAGGTGATTGTCCTGAAAAAGGCCAACTCCTTGGCTGTAGCCAAAGCTCTGTGTGATATTTTAACTCGTGTTGGCATCCCTAGAGAAATCTTAACTGATCAAGGTACACCTCTTACTTCTTGCGTGATGAAACAATTGTGTGACAGCTTTGCTATTAAGAAATTGAGTACCATTGTTTACCATCCACAAACGAATGGTTTGACTGATCGATTTAACAAAACTTTGAAACAGATGATCAGGTGAGTCGCTAATAATTATCCCACAACCTGGGACTCTGTCCTGCCTTTTGTTATGTATGCGGTGAGAGAATCACCACAGGTGTCCACTGGCTTGAGTCCATTCGAGTTGTTATTCGGCAGACGGCCGCGAGGCATCCTGGATGTGGTACGAGAGGAATGGATAGGTAACGAAACAACAGCCCAAGGACCAAGCTTTGCTGATCGGGTAATTTTGTTGCAGGACAGAATTTTTATGTTTTCCTCTATTTCTGTGGAGCATCAACAACGAGAACAGGAAACTCAGAAGCGTTTTTAAGATAGGCGCAGTAAGCTCCGTGAATTCAAATGTGGTGATCGTGTTTTGGTACTGGTTCCGTCCGACCCACGCAAACTCTCAGCTAAATGGCAGGGCCCCGCTATTATTGAGGAACATATGAGTCTGGTAAATTACAAGGTTAGAATACCAGGTTGGCGCAAACCATTCCAGATTTTACACATTAATCTCTTGAAGGGATGGCATGACAAGAGGTTAACACTTCGTTGGCTGCTGTTTCTCAGACTGATGTTGCCATTGGTAACGATCTTACTGAAACACAAAAGACAGAACTGTTATCTTTGATAGAACGGAACACTGATGTCTTTTCAGATTTACCAGGCAAGACTAAAATTACAAAACATAAAATCACTACTGAACCCAATGTTTGCGTACAGATGCGTGAAGAGGTAAAAAAGATGCTGACATTAGGTGTAATTCGTGAAAGTAAAAGTGACTGGTTCAGCCCGGTCTTATTAGTCCCAAAGCTCGCTTCTGTATCGATTTCAGATGCTTGAATAAGGTCTCTAAATTCGATGCTTATCCGATGCCCCATGTCGATGAACTGTTGGAAAAACTGGGTCAGGCGAGCTATATCTTCATGCTAGATATCACAAAAGGGTTATGGGCAGGCGCCTTTAGAGGCTAGCAGTTGTGAGAAAACAGCATTCGTGACTCCTGACAGACTCTATGAATTTACAAGACTCCCGTTTGGTCTTCACGGGGCACCTCTAACTTTTCAGCGTATGATGGATCAGATCCTGTGTCCTCATTCTGAATATTCCGGGGCATACCTTGACGATGTCGTGATTTTCAGCAATGATTGGCAAACACAATTAGAGCAGCTTCAATCTGTTCTTGAAAGCTTGAGACAGGCTGGTCTTACTGCTAACCCTAAGAAATGTAAACTGGGCATGTCCGAGACTCATTACTTAGGTTATTCTATGGGCAAGGGTTTACTTAGGCCACAAACCTCTTAACGCGCACACGTACCGGTCCCGGGACATAACAGCGGTTCAAAAACGTTACAGTAATGTGTGCATGCCCATCTGCCATGCATCTCGACACCCTCCCCATCAAATGAAACTTCAAAGTCTCGTCTTTCCGATGATATAAACCATTTTGACACACAACAACCACAGCACTGACACTAAAGCCTTTTTTACAGAGAAGTACATACTTTTAAGAGTGGACTGTGCCTACCTATGAAGACCCCCTGCAAGTCAAACATCAATATTTCCGAGCAGTATTGATCCCATTGTGTCCGTAAGGCTCCAGCGAATATAATCCAGTAAAACGATTTAGGTCCAAAACACACGATATACTCTCAAAGGGACAAAAACTCCAGAAAACGTTTCATAACTTGAGACCACCTAAGTAATTTTTTTTCACTTATATTGCTCATATTAGACGTAATTTGTTTCTGTTGGCGATAACCATGCTACCGCATGAAACACGGAAGTGTTAGCTTTCGAAAGACACCTAAGTTGGCCAATTACGACGGGTCTGGGGTTGACTGGCACCGCGTATAGCCAACCAGTGTCACAGAAAGCTTGCAGGGTGATGTATAGCTCTGAACTCTGGTAGAATCTACCAGTTTGATTGGACACTGTGACTGACACTCAAAACTTACAGCCAATGAGCAGCCGAGCATTTTGATATGTAACTTGCTATAGTAACTTGTAAACAAAACGATCGGAGCTGCGTGAAGGTGGCATTTGTGCCAGTCTGCAGAGTTGGTGCGTGGTTGTTTATTGTGATTTCGCCAAGTTTTTTCGCAGTTTAAATATGAATAAAAGTAGAAGTTTAAACGTAAATAAACGCTTGATTAAATAATAGATGCATGTACGCGTTGCAAAAGTATTCAACCGGCACACGGGGCGTATAATGGGAGAGAGCGACGTTCCACGCCCTTGTGCTTTCTGCTTGCTAGTGATTGCTGCCATCAAGTGGCACATGGAAAAACGCTGAGCTGTGTTGTAACAGTTTGTAAAAGAAATATATATAGTTTGTGTGCATTTTATAAAAAAAAGTAAAAAATAAAAAATATAAATATATTTTTGGCCCATAACTTGTATTGACTATTTTTCATAGAAATGTGTATTTTTTATTGTTTTTATTATGGAACATGAATTTCCATAACTAATAGAGTGACACTGTGTGTAGATATAGATTCCTTTAGGTGTAAGCTTTCAGTAGAGCCCTTATTGATATATGTGGGTTGAAGCATTCAATAGTTATTACACTTTTTCCATATGTTCCAAAATGTGGATAATGGTCCCTCTAAAAAGCCCCTGGGCATGCCCACATAAAAACTGGTGTAAAAAATGTCATTTTTACAGGTATTCTTTTCAAAATAATGAAATTTGAGTAGTCAACAGGTTATTCTGTTGGTACATAGTGTGTTTCTGTCCCCACCTACCTACTGCAGCTTTAATTTCCTTTATTTTCATAAAAAAACTTAGGCGAGAACAAAAAAATTCATTTTTTTTGTGAGTTCTAATGTGCATAACTTTTGATCAGTCACGCCTACAGTGATTCTGACTACTAAGGATGAAACTAGAGAATGTTACCTTTACAAAGAGACCAAACATGTGTTTATACTCCAGATAGTTCAATAACAGCAATGATTCTAATTTGGAGAGGTCGAATTACAAGCGATTTAGCAAAAATGACCCCGAATGATATTAAGGAAAATACAAAAAATGCTTGCTTACCCGAGGCCAAAAACACAGAAACGGGTACGTTCTGGGGCTTGCTGGTTACTACAAAAGGTTCATTCCAAATTTTTCACACAGAGCTGCTCCTCTTACAGAACTTACTAGAGGTAGGAAAAACCAACCTCTCTTACAGGCAGAAATTTGTGAATGTTCTTTCAGCGATTTAAAAAAAGCCTTGTCTTCTTATCTGGTTCTGCGGAAACCGGATTTTGTCTTACAAACAGATGCTAATGCATTTGGTGTAGGCGCAGTCCTGTCACAGATTTTTGATGGAGAAGAACATCCAATCACATATTTGAGTAGGAAATGACTTCCTAGGGAGCGTAATTATTCTACAATTGAGAAAGAATGCTTGACAATTAGGTGGGCTGTGGAAGCGCTTCGTTACTAGTTGTGGGGTCGTAATTTCACTTTGGTAACTGATCATGTTCCACTTCAATGGTTATACCGACAGAAAGATACAAACTCTCACCTCATGAGATGGTTTCTGGGCTTACAACCTTACAGTTTCACAGTAAAACATCAACCAGGCTCTGAACACATCAACGCAGACGCATTATCATGGCTACATGAACCTGAACCTGGTACAGAGAGTCGCCTGATTCACGAGAATGTGAATAAAGCTGAGGGGGAGGGTGTAAGCTGGAAGAGTGATCGAACCCCAAGAGGACACAGACACCCCTGGGAATACCCCTGAAACACAGTCTTCACATTGCTCCTTACCCTTCTCACTTGCGCTATAACGCGTGATACACCTCTTGCGAGGTACTCCGCTAACTTAAAAGCCTTGTGCAGCGCCTGTCAGTTTTGGAATTGATTGTTTTGTTTTTATCTCTCTCTCTCTTGACATTCTCTGCTCCTAGCGGAACTGTCATCTCTGACTTGTCATGGAGCACGTTTAAGCTCTTGAAAAAGAAACAAATGTTTGTTTGCAGTGTTTGAATAAAATTCCTGTTTTCTACAACCTCCTGTGTCTCTGTGCAAAATCTGTGACCCAAGCGTGACAATATATAGTGAGATTTTTTAACCCTTTTGAGACCCTCCCTAATGGGGCAACACACCGAAATGAGATTGATGTGTCTGTTGGGGGCTGCTTGTCTCTTGTTGAGGCAACCGCAGGTTCACAGCGCTTTACAGCTTCACACAGGCAATTGCAAGCTCTCTGTCATGTCTGTTGCCCAATGAGTGATTCAGGGAACATTATAACTTGGCCACTAACCTGGTCCATACCTTGCCCGATTGCTGTGTCTTAGTGTAGTAGAGTAGTAGCTCCTGCTGTAATAAAAAACCTTGCTGTTCCTGTTTCAAGTTAAATAAAGCTGGTTTTCCTGAAGTCTTTAGACTCAGCCTTGTCTTTTGGGTGCAAGGCAGTGACTCACATGTCACAATATTTATTTATTTATTTATTTGTAGTTAGTAATCCACAAAGAGAGAAAATGAATCATGTGTAGTTTTTTATTCCTAAACTTTTGACAACCTTCATGTCCAAATGTTTGTTAATGGCATTTTCATTTGAGAGCCATGATTCAGCCAGCTCTCTGGCACTTTTAGTATTAGCCCTGAATTTAATACTTATACTAAATACTGAATTTAATATTAATCATGTCAAAGCATTTCCAACATTCCATAAAGCAATTGACATGTACTGTTTCCAGTGAAACAATGTTATTAATCTGCCTGCTATGACAATATTTGTTTTTGTTGTTACATGAAAGCTGCTAGTGAAACAAAAGTCAAAACAGAGAGATTAAACGGCAAAAAGTGGCCGAAATTGCCATGATATGTCCATAACTTCCAGAAACATGACAATAAATTGTTGCACTATGCCATTCTGTGAGGGAAGTATGGTTGTCCTCTGCTGCTTTGAGTGTAATTTTAACTTTAGGTTAGGTTTCTGCAAATCAAGTGCCTAACACAATTATAGAACGGTTACTGCATTTCTCTTTGTGATTCAAACATGCTGCAAGTATTATTTCTATAATATCATACCACATCTTTCTTTTTCATGGTAAGGAATGGTATTTCTTTAACTGTTATAAGCCTGGGGACACTGTGTCATACTCCCTTTGAGCTATCACTTTCTTTGTCAAAAGGAACTGTGCCTTCATAAGCTGAAACTTAACAACCCAAGTGTTGATTCCTGACATTTGTGGGGTATTTTATATATAATGTTTTATTGGTTTTGATTGTTTTATTCCTTGATTTTTTGTTCATGAATTCACCTGTCTCATATGACAACTAAGGTTGGTAGAAAAATAAAAATTATTCTGTTTATTGGTCACCTGATCAATGACATTACTTTGGTCTGGCACAGGTTAACTATCTAAGCACCTGACGGAACAGTAGTCCTAAGTTAAAGTGAAATCTGAAACAAAAACCACTGACCAAAATCAGAAGAAGAAAGCAAAAGCAAGTTTGATAAAGACAGTGTTGGCCCTAGCATTTCTGTAAATGGCACCTTTCCACCCATTTTGGTTTGAGTAGAATTATCACTACCAGACTGCAAAATAGAAACTTGGACAGACAAGAGAAGAGCCAGGATTGGGGACAGCAAGATTTGAAGGGTTTAAATGCCAAAGGGTAGAGTTTAGAATGTTGAGGTGATGTTTAATTAATTTATATCTTTTTACATGACAAACAAAAATGCGCTTCAGGAATACCTTTTCAGAAAATGCATAGGAATTGAACTATATTATGTGACACACCAGACACAGAGGCACAAGTCCAAGCACTACACAGGCTTTATTGACAGTTTCAAATCACCACACAGTTCCTTTTTCTCCTTGTCTCTTCTGCCTCCACTTCTCCCTCAAGCTTCATCCTCCACCTCCACGACTCTGGCTTTCTGAGTTGTGGCAACTTTCCCCTTTTATAGAGCTCCTGCTGTTCCATGTTTTCCTTCCGGTTGCACTTCTGGGTGTGATGGCAGCCCTGCAGAAAAGGTCTCAGCTGTTCTCCATATGCCCCCTGGCGGTGGCCACAGGCCCCAGCAGGTTTGAGCTACTCTGCTCCGTGGCACTGTAGCAAGCCAAGGGGGCTTCCCTCTGTCATCTCGAGGGAGGTTTTGCCCCATGCAAACCTTCTCCCAGTCCTTCCCTTATGGAGGTGTCCCGGCTGGGTAAGAATCCCAGCAGCCTGTTACAGTTAGCAGACTTATTTATTTATTAATTTAATTTTGTGTTTCTCTTAAAGAAAATAAAAACACATTAACATCAGGTAATCAAATGATTATTTAAAGCATAACTATATTCTGTAGCTCTCTATTTAAACCACCAAAGAGGCAGCTTAAGGTGATGGTGACAGTCTTCTGCTCTTAATCTTATCATGGTAGATGCATAAACATTTATATTTCATTGGTTACCAAAATAAATTAACAAATTCAATATAATTAGAAAATTTTAAAGCATCTAGTATGATTATAATCTTTAAACATTTACCCATGGTTCCTATTTACTGTTTCCTCACAAATGTGTGCAAACAATGCTATATAACTATCTAATCAATCATCAGAGAGATTTTCTAGTGAGAGATGGACTATGGACAACTGTTATTAATGTGCCAAAAGTGAATATCATAGATGGTTTCCAAGTTTTAACACAAGTTTTAAATGTACACATTTGGGAGATAATTATAGTCTGAATTAAATAATTTAGCAAAGCATTCAAAAGCTGCAAGTCAGTGTGACCTATGATACAAGTGTTTAAGAATGTTGTAAACTAATGGGTCAGCACCTGAGTATATGGAGAAAGTAGTGAGGTGCTATGCTCCTTCTTGCCCACTCAGGTCTGCCAGTGAACAGTGTCTGGTGATGTTGCTTCTGCGCCGTATCAAGTCTCAATCCAGACTCTTTTCCTGTGTAGTTCCCAGCTGGTGGAATGAACTGACCACCTCCATCCTAACTGCTGACTCCCTCAATGTATTTAAGAAGTAACTGAAGACCCACCTGTTCTGTGAATATTTATTCAAAAAGAGAAAAAAAAACTTTGATATTTTATATTGATGGTTAATTTGTTGTTTATGTTTAATTGTGGTATTGATTGTAACCAATGATTGTAATTTTATTACTTATTACATCTCATCACTTGTGCCAATCAACATTTGTTATCTGTCTTACTACACTTGCTGAACAAATAGGCCCTAGCCTAATGTTACTCGACTACTTTTACCTCTTTTGTAAGTCACTTGATAATGAGCCAAAAGTGACAAGCTTATTATATAATTATTTCAAAAAGCATATATACAGTATATATTTCAGAGCAGATATATCTTTAATTAAAAAGTTTACTTAAACCAAAACAGAAACATATCCCTGTGCTTCTGAACATGTCTGTAATTTACAAGAAATATTACTCAATTGGTAGCTCTTATGTTTCCTTCTTAATTTTTACATTATTTAATTTAGCTGTTAGACTGTACCTTAGCTTTGTGATTTAGATTATGAGCATCTCCAGCCTATTCCTGACCTGTATCGGTTCTTAGGCCAAGATTTTTACCTGGGCCAGGTGACTTGTTTTCTTGACATACTACTAGTTTGGCTGTAGACGCCATTGTTATAAACATGAATCGTTTATGAGATGCCTGTATATTATACAAATTACTCAATGATTTAATGACAACTTCAGTTTTACTGTCAGCTCAGTATCTGATTATTTGTGTAAATGACCCAAAACCCTGCTTCTCAGTAATTAAAATTATGGCCAGTGATTTCAAAGCCTCCAGTGCACTTCACACTCTTCAACCCATTGTTATTGTCTTGCCTTGCTCTCCTTTTATTTACTGTACTTATTGCCCAGTTGTGCTTTGCGCTGCATGACTGCTCTCTCGATTAATGTGTATTGTGAATAGCTTACTTAAAGAATTCAGGGTAGTTTTTGAGACACTTAAAAGTACAGCAGTAACTTCACACAAATTGCTCAAATTAAAACAATGGAATAAAAGACATTTCACAATAAAGAATGATGAATAATTCAATTTGGCATGAAAAGCTTTAAAGGCTTTGTAATGTAAAGGATTTTCTGACTAAGGATAAATTAACTAGTCGGAATCTTGGCAGTAATTTTATAGGTTGTTTGAAAAGTCTCTTCACTTAGGCTGTTGTTTAAAGAAAAAGACATTCATTGCGTCACATATTAAATCAGATTTAAATTTTCCTCTCCCTCAGAGATTACTTTTGTTGATCTTCATGAAGAGGTGCCACTATAAGTCTGATACACTGTCTCATTTGGTTTATGTTTATAATTCAGGAAAATAGACCCATTTAAGTATTATGTTTTTTTGAGGGGCATTTAAAAAGAACCTAGTTAATATTTCGCCTTATGGCTCCTACTCTGAGTATGTTTACACTGCAAGCTTCAGCTAAAGCAAATGATTGATTTTAATGAAATGATTGAGTATCATGTTCCAAGAACAAGTGTGTTAGTAACAGCCAACATGTGTTTAGATATGTAAGATTGAATTTCAGCACTAATATTTTTCTGAGTTAGATGATGTTAAAGGTGGTCTTCCTCAGGAATCAGTGCTCAGCCCACTCCTGTATTTAATATAGGGTATCTTAATGATACTAAAAGAATATAAATATAAACCTAGTTAACACTGCAGATTATACTAAAGTAGGGTGAAAGGTATATAATCTGAATCAGCCAAATTGCTACAGAGGTTGTTTAGAATTCAGATTTAGAGAAATATGTGTCAAAGTACACCTAATGTAAAATATATGACATGTAGGAAGTAAAAATATCAGATATATTACGCAATTTGAGGTTTGAAATTTAAAAGTACACCTTACTTGTCACCATTTCCATCCATAATTATACAGAAGGGATTAAGAAGTCAAATGATATGCTATATTATATAGCCTAATGTGTGAAGTACAAGTCAAGGGAGGTTATGCTTAAGCTTTATAACTCACAGATGTGTGGAGTACTGTGTGCAGGTTTGGTCTCCATATTACATACACGCATAGCAGTACAAGCAAGGGAAGAGCGACTAGGTTGATTCCAGGAGGCAGACATTAAAAGGTTAGAGGATTAAAGTGTTTAAAATTATTTGTTTCGAACCTAGTTTTGTTAAACTTGACTTGCTTGTATGGAGTGTTATTTGATTTTAATACAATCAATAAAATGCTTTAAAAACATAAATAAATAAAATGATCAGTGGAATTATTACAGTGGTAACAGCTGGTATGTTAAAAATAATTCTTTAGCAATAATACAGTGAAATGGACACTTCCTAATGGTAAATTTCAAACAAAAATTGTTGAAGTTTTTTTTAACATAGAAAACCAGAGGCACGTGGTATAATTTACCTAATACAGTGGTAAATAGTAATAGTAGTTTATAGACTTTCAAAACAAGACTTTTAGAAAAATTACATAAATAGAATTGACAGGACTTGTTAAGTAGAATAGTCTTGCTATTGTGTGAAACCTGCCACCACTTAATAGTGTGCTTATACTTATAATTTACATATATTTAATCTCTCCACGTCCTTCGACTGCTGTCAAATGGTAAAATGGCTATACATGAAGAAATGAGTGTATGGGCTGGATTATCCATTAACCTGAAGAAAAAAGTGTCTTTTGGAAAAAATTGACACCGGAATACTTCATTGTCTATGAATTAGTCACCTTGAATCA
This sequence comes from Polypterus senegalus, assembly GCF_016835505.1. Lineage (NCBI taxonomy): Eukaryota > Metazoa > Chordata > Cladistia > Polypteriformes > Polypteridae > Polypterus > Polypterus senegalus. The sequence continues at coordinate 91,848,655 of NC_053161.1, forward strand.
GACCTTCCACTAAGGATGGTTTCCTTAGATTTCAAGCACTTCCTTCAGTTGTTATGTACCAAGCCCTTGAATTTTACATTGAAAATATTTTAGATTCCCATAGAACTTATTGGCTGCATGAAACAGCTATGGCCCATCAAATCACATCTCTTCACACCTGCTCTGCAATACAGATGTCTCCTTTTTAAATCAGATGCATATATTCAGAGGCAAAGTCTTAATCCATACTAACATGGGTATTATTTTTATTTCCTTTTTCCTTCCATCAATACAGAAACTGCATTTTCAACAATCGAAAACAATTTTTTTTAAAAAACGAGCTTAAAAATGTATAAATCTGAAAACACTACCTCCCATATGTGAATAGGGAAAACATAGCTTTTCAGAAATGCTGTTGTATGATCATTATGTGCTCAGCAGACACTGACTTTAGTTTTGTTGTGCCCTTTATAATCTCAATTTTACTTTGACAAGCATCCTTCACTAAACTCTCTGCCCTGTTCCTTGAAATTCTTGAATATTTTACTGTACTGTATTTATTTTGCCTGGATTCCATTTGTATTTTCCATAGCTTTGGCTACTTTATACGTATGTCTAACACTGAAAAACTGGTGTACATCATCTATCCAGATGAAGAAGTCCAATTTAGTGCTTTCTTTGGGTGCTCCCTGTTTTTCTTATGCTTTTGGGATTTTGATATAAGTCATTTGTTTCATGAACAAAAATCCGTCTTCATTTTGGATGTTTTTGTGCTGATATGAAAATGCTAGTGTGGTGAAAAACTTGTTTAGTTAGTATGTACTAAGCCTAAGTATTTGGCAAAGAAAGTAGCGGGATCGTAGTTTTGGACAGACCAACTGACACTAAGTTAATTATCAATTCAAACAGTGCTAAGTAAATTGTATTATAGAATGGAGATGATGAGGGGGCTTCAACAAACCTGTTATTGCGCGTGGATCTCAGTGACACCCCAAAAAGATTGCTAGGACAGTCCATTAATGATTTTTGTATAAAAAAAATTATATGTACTTATTACTTCACAATTGATTAAATGGGTGTTTTTTTATTCACATGTGCCTTTTTTGTAAGTTTGATGAGGCTTCCTACCCAGACTAATCAGTTGCTGACAGTAACTCAGTGATTTTTTAAATGGGAGCAAGTACATTTGTTAAAAGGTGTTAATGTAGGTCATTAATAATTACAAACCAGAGGGCATCGTTTTTGAACAATTATAGTATTTCTATTAGGAAAAGGCTTAAATTGAACCCCTACTACTTTAATTAGATGGAAAGGAATCTGCCTTTTAAACAGATGTTTAACATAACACCACATTTATGGTGATAGTATGCAGCTAACAAGTAGTAGGCAGGATGTTTTAAAGAAAAAGTTCAATTGAAAGAACAACACTTTATTCAGCAAATCTCCATACAGAGTAAGTTATTCTTGTTGCCATTTCTCTCTCTCTCTCTCTGTGTCTCCCTGCTTTGCTGAGTGTGTGCATGTCCTGCACCTACAGTGGTGTTTATATTGCTAATACTGTACATACATGAGTTGTCTGCCTTCGTGATACTCTACTCCAATGTTGCATGTGGAATTAAAATAACCCATAGCTTTCATTATTACAGTATATCTGATTCATATGATTTTATATTATGCGTGCAGCGGCTGTGGTGGAGTTCAAAACCTTTAATGTGTTTTTGGCTATTTACACTGTTCTGTTCTTTGGTTAACTTAGATTTGGCTCCTAAGAAAATTGCCTATTCTGTTGATATTTGTACATCTGCTGGAGTGTAGAATGTCTGATCATAGTGGCACTGACCTCTTGTTATAAACCATCTTCTCAATCTAGTGCTTATTTGATTAATACATCTGCATTGCTGCCGTTTGTTTAATTTAAATTCTTTTGACATTAATTGCTAATTAAAATAGTTCTCTGAACCAAAACCTAGATTAATTAGATTTTATATTGGAAATTCATACTGGCTAGTGCCTGCCAACAGAAATCCTAATGTCTGGCTTAAAGGAATACTCCAGGGAAAAATTTAGATTTTGTTAAATATTACTTATCTCCGGTTGTAGTAGTGGTGGAGAGCAACTTTTAATCTCATGTTATTTTGTGAAGAAAGTACATGACAAAGATTATGATTGAACAGGACTCAATGATGTCCAGTGCTGGGCAATGGCAAACGATGTGAAAAATGTCCTTAGAAAAAGAGAAAAAAAAAACAAATTCTCACTTAACTAATGTCACATTATTCACATGTTTATTATTATTTTTATTTTACATGTATTTTTTTTTCTAAAATGAATACTTACTTCTGGAAAACTCAGCATACAAGATAAAACAGGATAGATACTTTCCGAAAGTACTGTGTTTTTGAATTGAAGATCCACCTCTCCCCCTTATTCACTGCTCAAGAAATCCTTCTTCAGTTTATAAGCATGTCCATTTCCCTGTGAAAGACTGGCCCATCTTCTGACCACATTTTGCTTGCTCTCTTTCACAACATTTTATCTCCTAGTCTTTCCAACTTATTCATTTAAAAAAGGACATTTTTACATCAGTTTCAGTTTTTCATTTTTCTTTGCCTCCAGTTTGTTATTCCCATATTTGTGACCATTTACAGGTTTTGGATGAGAATATTCTGTTTATCTGGTTCATTGTATGATTTGAGCTTTATTTTATATTGTTAATAATATGGTGTTTTGGGTGCCATTTTGTTTTTTACTTCTGGTACTGGTATTAAATAAACCCAGTTTTAATGACATAGGTCCCGCTTTTGAAGTGCATGGCATCAACAGGCACAACCTTTAGAGGTTCATTCATGACGGGTTGAAAGGTTGCTTTGGTGGCCATTTTGGTATCCATGTTTGTGGATAAAAATCTAGGAACACCTGACTACTTGCCATTTCTTTATTTTTAAAACATGTTTTGGGTAACAAACTTTTGATGATAACATTTTGATTTTAACTTTTGTTTTCTGTTTTTGGCTTGACAAAAGAGCATCTTCAGGTTTTCAGTTCTTGCACGTTTTCATTATGTCTACCCACCCACCAAGAAGAACAGCACTGGATGTTTCCATATTATAAATCCAGCAGATAAAACAAGAATCAAAAAAGGATAAAGAGATTTAAAAAAAAAACACTGAAGTGAGTATAAAACTAAACAGATGTTTAAATGTCCTCTTGGAGATTCCCTGGTGTCCCTTACCAGCATACACAATCTATCAACATATCTTTAAAATAACAAAGAAAATGCCAGAATGTTCAATTTCAGAAGATTTTATGACCCTTTTCAATCTCCAAACTAGAGCAATTCAATGCAGGGAACAGCTCTGTCATGCTCTGGACAGAAAGGTAATGGTATCATAGAATTCAGTATGGCCTTCAATTCATAAATTAATCCAGTGCTTACTGTCATCATGATCAATTTATGTGGTACAATTTTGATAAGCACAACTACAGTTTCATCATTGGGTCAGGAAAGATTACAGTGTGGAGAGTTATACCTGATTTAATAATGTGGAACTGCTCTGACTTTATACTAGTGATTTCCATTTTCAAATCGGAAAAATGAGTTTGAATATTGGAACTCAGAGCATTTGTTTATTTAAAGGGAAGATTATTCATTATCTCCCAGTATGAGACTTGGGTTAACTTCTTTGCCAAATCAAAAGCTTCAGGTCTTGCTGTTCAAACATTCTGAGACATTCTCTACTGCAGTTTAGTAGGTTCTGTCTAAGACTAAACAAATAGGATAGCAGTATGTGATATAAAAATGGATGGGACAAAAATGTGGATACAGTCAGAGTTCAAATTGTAATTTGCCTTCATGTAGAAGGCAGCATATGATCCCAATGCCAGCACATAATGACAAACTATGCCATTTTCTGAAAACCACTGTCACACATGTGCGATTGGGGAGCTGCACTCTCTTTCTCAATCTTCTGCAGACCATCCATGGGAAATCTCACCAGTGATGACATCACTTCAGGTTCCGGTGTCAGCGAGGATGTCACTTCCGGTCCTGGTGCCATGGATGATGTCACTTCCAGGACAAAAGACATCACGTCCGGTTCCGGTCACGATGGTGTCACTTTTGGTCCCCGGATTTAAAGTCGCCATCTTTTCCTATTATATTTCTTACAGCCAAGGCACAATATACGGGTGGCTGCCCCAAACCATTTTATGTCTATGGTCTGCTTTTGTGACACCACGTGGAGATCTGACTATGATCAGATTATGTTAAACAAAAGCTCTCTCCATTTATGTCAATTTTAAGGCTTAAATATAAAAAAAAAAAAAAACGCAAGACACAAGGAATGGAGAAAAGTACAAAGAAAAAAGTGGAGATAATATGCAGTGAAAACACCATACATGGAAACTCACTGTTTAATTAAACACTGAGAGAAAAATTAAAGGAAATTTAAAATTACTTTTATCATTACACTTAAAGAACAACAATGAATCTTTCCATGTAATGTTTATAAACACATAAATGTACAGTATATTTAATGTTTTGTGCACTTATTAATAAAAGAAGATTTATGAAATGCAAAGCCTGGTTTATGAGTAAACACTGATGGTTAAAAAGTTTATTAGGATAATTAGAAATATTAGAAATAAAAAGAAAAGAATTACCCCTGAAGAAATGGTATCCTTTATATCAAATGAATAATCAATGGAAATTGATTCATTATGAGCTAGAAACAAGGTCAGCAATGAAGTTATCTCCAGAGTTGATCATCAGTTTATTAAATGTTCTTTTTCCTAAACTCAGACTGGATGCCTGAAAGTCATATAAATGTTTAATTAGACCTCCGTGCTTAACAAATTTCAAATATAGCAAAGACACATCAGTGTAACAACTTTAGTTAAACTAAAAAGTAAAATATTTTTACCTTAAGTAATATGCATTTACACATATTGTATTCTAGTGTATAGTGCAATAAAATTATTTTATCCTTGAACAACATCTATTCTGAATAAATATTTAAAAGAAACACTGTGTAAGGTCAGGATATATGTCTGCCTTGTGATTGACTGCATGACGTCTGACATGAGTTACATATCTTTGCATACATTATGAGACAAATTCATGTTTATAGTCAATGCATATTTAATAAATAGTGAAGCAAACACCATAGGGCAATTAGGTCTCATTTCAGTGAGCATTAAGTGTTAGGCTGGAGTTATTGAAATGACTAAGGAACTCATCCATCCATCCATCATCAAACACATGTACAGTATCTAGTTCACATTCCCAAAAAGTATGCAGACGTTAGTATTAATATTATATGATAATGTCATAAAAGGCATAACACTAGAAAACATGTTTCCTACTGGGTGTAACTGTTGGAAATCAAGACTGAAAAGTGCAAAATCAAAAGGAAATAACAGATAAAATAGAATATACACAAATGGCAATAAAAATGAAGGAGAAAAAAAAAAGTGCTTACTAATTATTGAAACCATACAGAAATTTTAAAAGATGATTAAGAAAGGTAAAGGGGATTCATAGAGAAATGGAGGGGTGCTCAAGAAGCAAACAAGTAGCCAAAGAAACCAAAGAACCAGCTTGGATCCCCTGCCTTTGTACAACTAATAAAGTCTATTATCCATGAAAAACTGGAACATATTGGGAATCGCTCCTTCATAGGGAAGAATTGCAAGCCCCTGTCTCCATCATGAATGAGATTCAAAAGCTTACCCAGACTTCTCGGATCGAGGAAGATGCACCTTGATCTATTCAGTGTAGCATGGTTGCTGGCCCTGACATCTATAAGTAATACAAACGTGTTATTGCTTACTCTCATGTGACACTCATGTGCGTTTAGATCTCTCAGAATTATATTTTTCTGCTGCACATGGTCACAAATACAAACCCCCCATGTCCGTCATCACCCCACCTCACAGCCCACAGAGAAGATTATCGGCGAATAATCATGATTAGACTGCAGGTATTGTGAAATAAGTTATACTATTATAACAACAGATAAGCACATTCATGGAGAGCGAGGATTTACTATATATCTATCCATTTTCAGAAGACACCCACTGTAATATTAATTTACAACTTACTCATCATTTGACAGTTTAGAGATGCAAGTGAACCTAACCTGCGGTGTCAACAATTTTAAAAAACTGGAAGCTCAATAAATACAGAAACCCAGGAGACTGGAGTTTTGAGACTGCTGTACTAACCATGACTGTTTCATTCAATAAGCCATATACTGTGATTAAATAACTGAGATTAAAAGGACAAATAACCCAGATGAATTAGTTATTTAGCAAATCTCATTATGCCGTGTATAATTTATTAATAAATCAATTTTACAAACACATCTAATTCATAAAAAATAATACAACAAAACAAAAGCAGGGGTCACTGTACCTTGAAAAATGGCATCATTATAACCCCTTAGATCATAATGATTATTAAAGGAGTAAATTAGATATACTGAAGCACAAAAAAGTAACAAAAAAAATTGCCTGTTCTGTCTACAATACTATAAAAATACAAATAAACTGGGCTTAAGGCCTTAACCACTTTAATCACGCGACATAAATAAAATTCCAAAATTAATTATATTTTGAACATAATGAAATTCTGAAACATTTCTTCAAAGGTGATTTAAACTGTAATCATATGTACTCCCCTGTCCTGAATGAGACACCTGACTTCATAACCCTTTTCACTGTGTTAAACCAAAATAAACATGAACAACTTTGCAGAGAACAAATTTAATTAAATAGTACATAATCTGCTAGCACAAGTCCATGCATGGATTTATTGAAATATATGCAAATGCATGTATAATATTAACTTGTTTCCCAAATCTTTTTTTTTTATGAAGTTTAAACTTTTGAATAAGGAGTGAAACATTTAGTCTATCAAACTACCTCGCCCACCCATTCCAAAGCCCCCTCCCTATAGCCATGTTTCTTTATGATATCACTCACAATATCGCAAAACATGAGTGCCAAATGTTTTGAGAGACAGAGAGAGTATACAGTATGTGAGGGTGAGTGTGAGTGAATGTCACAGGCATGCATTTGGAGGCAGCTTATGGACTATAGTGATGGTAATAACCCACTGAACCAACCAGATGGGTGGTGCTATTATCTAATTTATCTAATGTCTTCTGTTTTTCACCATCCATAAAAAGTAAGACTGACAGCAATTCAACCAGAGATGTCAATTTCATTGCCTGCCCTCCTAGACCCACCCCTTCCTGCTGAGACCATTTAAAAACATTGTCATCTTGAATCAGTTCTAATTTGGGCTCATGGTGCTAAAAACTATTTTGTTATTTTATCTTTGCAATCATATAGCATCACTAGGAAGTGTGATCAACTTTTTATCACTGTTTGTGTTTTCATTACTAATATGTGTGTATATACTGTATATATATATATATATATATATATATATATATATATATATATATATATATAGTGACACTAACCTAACCTGACACACAAACGTCCAGGACACCAGGTAAAAATACAAAAAGGTGTTTTAATTCTTTCCCATTTTTTAACAGTGCCTCTAAGCACCCCAACCACCATACACAGGCAAGTAATAATAATAATAAATGCAATAATTATCAGCAGTTCTCTCCTCCACACCTCCCAGCCAGCTCTGTCATCTACCTCCCAACTCTGTTTCGCTTGCTGGGTTTCCAGCCGTCCTTTATACAGTGATCGACTTTCGCGGCTTCACTCCATTGCGGATTTTAAATGTAAGTATATCTAAATATATATCACGGATTTTTCGCTGGTTCGAGGATTTCTGCGGACAATGGGTCTTTTAATTTATGTTACATGCTTCCTCAGTTTGTTTGCCCAGTTAATTTCATACTAGGGATGCTATTGGCGGATGGCTTAGAAGCTACCCAATCAGAGCACGTATTACATATTAAATAAAACTCCTCAATGATATACAATATGCTTCCCACGCGCTGCTTCGCACACTTAAAAGCTCTAACAGCCCGTATTGATTTTTCATTGTTTGCTTTTCTCTGTCTCTCTCACTCTCTCTGAGAAATACAGGCAGATACTTATCCATCATGCAATACCATCAGGGAGGCGTATGATTGGCCCCATTATCTGCTGCTGATGGAGGGGGTGTGAGCAGAGGGGCTGTTTGCACAGAGGCTGTTTGCTTAGAAGATACGGACACGCCTGTAAAAAAATGCTGAAAGGCTACCTTCACATTGATCCTTTCATTGCGCCACTTTATCGCAGTGCTTGCATACTTAAAAGTGCAACAGCCCTATTTATTTTTGATTATTTACTTTACTCTCTCTCTCTGATATTCTCCGCTCCTGACGCGCACCTTGAAGAGGAAGATATGTTTGCATTCTTTTAACTGTGAGAAAGAACTGTCATCTCTGTCTTGTCATGGAGCACAGTTTAAACTTTTGACTAAAGGGTGTTATTTCATGTCTAGAGGGCTCTAATAATGTTAGAAAACGTATTTAGAAGGTCATAAACAGGTTTTCAATGCTCTAACTGCGAAAATATTAGATTTATAAATAAAGAATCCTACTTCTTGGAAATTCATCAACCGCTATAAACGAGGGTTTACTGTATAACTGTGCGGAGAATATTTATAAACAGTGTGGGAGAGTTTCTAAGAGCTTAAAATATATAAAAATAACCATACAAACATATGGTTTCTACTTCGCGGATTTTCACCTATCGTGGGGGGTTCTGGAACGCAACCCCCGCGATCGAGGAGGGATTACTGTATAGTCTTTGACATGGAAGTGCTTCCATTCTTCCTTCCACGTGACCTGCCAGCACTTCCAGGTCAGATGGAGGACTTGAGTTTTCTTCTGCCTGGAAGTACTTTGGGGCTTCCGTCCCCATGACTTGGGAGTACTTTCCAGCTATACGGAAAATAAAAATCCCCAGGTCTTCCTGCAGAGTCTCCTGGCAGCACCCACGGCACCTAGCAGGGCTGTGAAGCTTAACTCCAGGTCCCAATGTGCCCTGCGGGAATCCGGGGCACCACTATGCTGCAGAGAAATGCCATCTAGTGTCCTAGCGTGGCAGTGTCCCAATGTAGCTGCCTTCCCCCATCCTTCCACTCTTTGGGCATCCCATCAGAATGGCCGTCCATCACAATATGTATGTTTCAAATAAGTAAAAAATATCAAAAAGTTTCAAAAATGTACACAGCATAAAAACAAAAATGTCATAAAAATGATTATGTCATGTTTAATTACAAATATAAGCTTGCTCAAATACAATATTGTTTGTTACCATATACATTTTTGCTGGAGCAGAAAACAGTTTACGCTCTAAGACATGAGTTTAAGAAGCTTTGTAAGAAGTAGATCAAAATTCTTCCACAGAGCTTTGCGAAACCAATAAAAAAGATGTTCGTTGAAAATTAGGGGGAAATTTTTTTTTCCTTTTTTTCAAAAAAGAAATTTTACTTATGTATATAAGCTTTTAATATGTTTAAAATGAAAAAGAATAAATATTTTAGGATGTGTTGAAAAAATAAATGACAATTCAGGATTTGGTGAAAAGAAAAACAAACCCTGTTTACTGCTACATAAGAAAAAAAACAACTTTAGTGTCTGCTCACTTGAATTAACCAATGAAAGAGCACATTTTGAATATATAGGCTTAATTTGGAAAGAAAGCAACTGACTGGTGGCTTAACAGGCATAGCATATAGAAAATTAGATATGGGAAAGCCCCAACATAGGAAGGGAGCCATCAAAAAAATCAAATATTTTAGGCACCAAACAATAGTAGTGCTTTAGCACAATAACAGACTGGGTGTGAAAAGAAAGGCAAGAGGCATTCTTGATTTTGGCTTTGGGTAGTTTGATTAAAATTCTAGCCAATCTCATTATTGTGTTTTTAATTTCATTTTAATTAAAAGTCTTGAATGTACTGATTTTGAATTCAAATTTTCATTAAAAATTCAGTTTTTCACTCACAAATGGTCAGGTATTTTCTGATCTATCAGTTACAACCATTGTGTAAATTTACGATAATGGATTTGTTTCTCCTGTAGAACAGTATAATTAGGTTAGAAAAAGACATAGATTAAATATTTTAAGTTAAATGACAATGTAAAAGACAGATTGGAATTGGATTGGAAAAACTGAAGGAACTGAAAGATCAAATTGGTGTCTGACTTCCAGACTGATAAAGTGTCCTTGGTGTAGTGTAACTGCAAGCGACTTGGTAATGTAACGGTAAAAAAAAAAAACTCTAAATTTATACTAGCTGAGTTAAAATAGATGAGGCAGAGTATAGGAGTTAGTGGGGGAACATTGTTTCCTGGTGCAAAGAGAATTGTCTTCATTTTAACATTAGCAAACTAAAGGAACTGGCTATTGACTTTCACTGGACCAAAGAGATTCTCTGTCCGGCCACTATTCAAAGGATTGAAAGTAGAGGTGATCCACTCTATCAAGTACTTGGGGATCCACATTAATGACAGGTTGAACTGGTCACATAGCACAGTGGAACAATATAAGAAAGGGCAGAGCAGGCCCTTTTTCCTTAGGAGTTCTTTTAATGTGGGAAGTGACATCCTTCACATCTTCCACAACTGTAATGACCTGTGTGAATTTCTGCATTGTGGTGTTCTAGGCTGGTAACATCAATTCAAGAGAGGACCACCAAATTAGCAAGCTAATTAAAAGGGCAGGTACAGTTATGAGGAGTAGTCTGGACCCTCTGGAGGTAGTAGCGAAGGAGAGAATTAAAATAAAACTAAGTGTCATTATGAACAATGCTGAACATCCTACCTGTTACACACTAACACTGAGTACTTTCAGCCAACGAATCATTCAGTGGAAGTATGCCAAGTCAGAAGTGTTCTTTCTTTTTAATTTTCTTCATTTAAAATCATGCTGGTGTGTGTTCAGACCATTGAATATTTATTTATTATATTATATTATATTATATTATATTATATTTGAATTAAAATCGCATCTGTTTTCCACCATATTCCACCGACTGCACTCTAATTTCAGATGTTCATGTACTCTAGGTTAAATCTTGACCAAATATCTTCTGACATGTTTGAAAATATTTGTATTTGGTTGTATGAACTGTAATAACTAAAACATCAATTTATACTAACCTTTTATCTGTTGTCACAAAGCTGAGACATACTCAAGAAAAGGTTTGGGGCAGCCACCCGTATAATCTCATAACAAGGCTGCAAAGTCGTTCTTTTTATAAAGATACAGCACTGAAGTGCATACAATGAGTCCAAGACAAGACTGAGGGAAAAGGGAAAAAGGGCAGGCTTTTAAAGGGGAAGACAGGTAGTGTGGTCATAAGGATCGGGCATGTGTTCATCGCTCATTGGATCTGGCCCGGACGTGACATCGGGGGGTCCGGAGCTGGTAAGGTCTGTTTCCATTGGTTCGGTCCCGGAAGTGATGTCAAGAGAGCCAGGTGGAGTCTCTCAGGAATGGTCTACAGGGAAGTGAGAAAAAGAGTCAGTGCACTCTGCCACATCCCGGCATGCCTCGGAACTGCCTTCATTTAAGCCCTTTAGCTGCCTCCCATGCGCACGTGTGTGACACTGTCTATTCATTCACTCACTCAGCCGTCTTAATCCAATTGTAGGCTTATATACAGCCAGTGACTATTCTGTCAGCATGTGCTGCTGGGTAAGATTCCAACTTTGTGTCTGTCTGCTGCAGGAATTTGCAGTATACATATCTAGGACTGGGGAGTAAAACAAAGATAACTTTGGTTGGTCTCGTCCGATGCGAGAGATGGACGTCTGAAGTGGAGCTCCGCTAGCAGTGGTGCTATTTTTCATATTATTTGCTTATTATTCTGAGATATCCTGTATTTATTCAACCCGAGAGGGACCGCTACAGTATATGTAAACACATATAAACATGGCCAACAAGAAGGGGGGTCCGAAAGAATTGAAGACTAAAGCTACATCCAAGCTGCGATCAGCAAGCCCTAGTTCGAGATACGGCCTCTCAGAGACAGACCTGGATCAGATGGGCGAAAGTACAGACTCCTCGGGACCACGGTCCGCTACATCGTCGCCGGCTGAGAGCGAAAAGGGGAGCGAAGGTGCGATCGTGAGTGCAGATGTGGATAGCTCGCCGATTGGAGAGGATTACCTGAAACTGGGAAAAGGCCGGGAGGGCCGCGGCTTCAGTTACGCAATTACGCTGGACTGGAGCAGCGGGACACCGCTTCAGCAGAGTCTGCTGCTTCATCTACGGTACAAGAAGGCACATTTGAGCTATCTGAACTGAAAGTGTTGCTCGCTGAGCTCACGCAAGATATAAAGAAAAGCGAGAAGGCTAATGAGAAAGCAACGGCAAAGGCACTTGAGAGACTGAAACAGGAATTAAAACAGGAGATGAAACAGGCCAATGAATGTCTGCGACAGGAAATCCAACAGGAAATCCAACAGGCAAATGAAAGGCTGCGTCAAGAAGTACAACTTGAACTTCGACAGGTGCTGGGTAAAATTGAAGAGCGCATTGAGAAAAACTCGGTTAAACTGAGCACGCTTGCTGATCAATTGGAGCATCTTAGTGAGACATTCACGAATCGGATCGAAATAGCCGAACATCTAGCTGCCAGTGCCGAGGAAAGAGCAGTAAATGTCAGTTCGGAATGTAAAAAACTCGGAGAAAAACTTGGAGACAGACTGGCTGCTTTAGAAGATGGGAGTAGAAGGTATAATGTCAGAATTGAAGGCCTGCCGGAGAATCGAGAAAAAAGGAAAAAAGGAAAATATTATATATGAAAATTGCCACATTCGCGTCTTCCCTGACTTCTCTCCAGCAACAGCTATCAAACGCGCCTTCTATAATATTAAACAGCTACGGCAAGCCAATGTCAAATACGGCCTCCTGTATCCGGCAAAACTGAAAGTGGAATGGCAGGGTCATTTCTATGTTTTCGCAAGCAAGGAGGAGGCAGAAAATGAATTAAGAAAGCTGATCCCGGGACTATTCTGATACATAATTGTGAGTCATGGCGGTAAATGATAAAGCTAGGATTAATAATCTACTGTCTGATCTATTTGTTTTAAAATACGGGTTTTTTATCAGCATATATTCTCATATTCTTATATTATTATTACTTAATTATTACTTATCATTACTTAGTATTACTAGGGCGCTAAATGTTTATGTTTTATTGTGCTTAATTACGTTTTCCTCCTCTTTTTTCTTTTCTAATTATTTCATGTGTACCCTAAATGAGACTGTTCAATATCATACCCTTGGTTTGCTGTTATTGCTATTACTGCATTAAGACTTGTTATGCTTGTTTTGGACACATCTTTAACACCATCACCTGGGTTTATTATCTGGGGATATCATCTTAATGCACTAAAATTGATGAAGATTATATATATATATATATATATATATATATATATATATATATATATATATATATATATATATATATATATATATATATATATATATAGTGCAAAATTCTTTTCTTTTTTTTTCTTTTTCCTCTTTTAAAGACTATATTGGTAACAGATATCTCTATCTTTTAACCTTAAAGCGCCACTGCATGGGGGCTTGATGTGCTTTGGACGTGCTCTGTCTCTGGGTATGTCAGAGGACTGGGACTGCATGAAGTGGGTTTTAGCCTCACCTGGGGAGGCAAAAGGGAGGGTGGGGGTTAAGGGGAAGAGAAAGAGAGCAGGCTTGATCTATATCTAATCTATCATCTCAATCTTTATAATTATAACTATCAACGTAATAATAAGCTGCATGGCAACAACTCTTGGGGGAATAGGAAATTAAGACCTAAACTATTTCACTTCCAGTTAAGACTATAATATGACACCAAAAACTCAGAATCAGTGTCTCCATGATGGGACAGTTAACTTCGTAAGCTGGAATGTTAAAGGCCTGAATCACGAATTAAAGAGAAAGAAAGTACTTTCTCACCTAACAGGTCTAAATGCTAAAATAGTATTTTTACAGGAAACCCACTTACTAAGTAAGGATCAGTTCCGCTGCAAAAGACTGGACTGGCCAAATGTTCCATTCTAGTTTTACAAAGAAAACTAGAGGGGTGGGAATTCTCATACATAGAACAGTACCATTTGTAGCATCAGATGTAGTATTGGATCCTGAAGGGAGATATGTGATGGTCATGGGAGACTTATCTAACTGTAAAATGATTTTGATAAATGTTTATGCACCTAATGTTGATGATAAGGAATTTATACAAAATTTATTTGCATCCATTCCCAATCTGAACACTCATAAACTTATAATGGCTGGGGACTTTAATTGTGTTCTAAATCCACTTTTAGATAAGACTTCCTCCACAGGGGAACGCAACTAACACCGCAAAGATAATTACAAAGTTTATAACTGATCACAACTTATCAGATCCCTGGAGGTTTTAAACCCAAATTCAAGAACATATTCTTTCTACTCACCAGTACATCATTGCTACTCAAGGATTGATTACTTCTTTATAGATAATAACTTCTTGCCTAAGATTAAATCTTGTAAATACGATGCTATTGTTATTTCAGACCATGCTCCAATGATCTTGGAGCTGAAATTACTAAGCCCCATACACTCACCCCGCAGATGGCGCCTCAATCCGCTTCTATTAGCTGACGAGAATTGTACTGAATTTATATCCAAACAAATTGAATTCTTTCTAGAGACAAATACATCCCCTGAGATCTCTGCAGGAATACTCTGGGAAACTCTTAAGGCCTTCTTAAGAGGACAGATTATCTCATATCTTTCCCACAGAAATAAATCCGCTAAGAAAGTAGCAGAGATAAAAAGTAAATTACTAAAATAGATGAAGAACATGCCAGACTACCAAGCGAGACTCTACATAAGAGGAGGCAGGCTCTACATTCAGAATTAAACCTCTTGACAACTAAAGAAACCGAACAACTAATTTACAAATCCAGACATCATTATTATGAACATGGAGAGAAAGCTAATAAGCTTTTAGCGCAACAAATTCACAAGCAAGATGTACGCAACGCAATCTCGGTAATTACTAACACGAACGGAGATAAAATCATCGAACACAAAAATATAATGTACACTTTTAGAGACTACTATAAATCCCTATATACTACTGAGTTTAAAGAAGACAATATACAATCTAATGCATTTCTGGATAAATTACAGATACCACAAATTGACGCTTTTAGTGTGGAGGAGCTCGATAAACCTCTGTCATTATCAGAATTACTGGATGCTATAAAGTCACTCCAAGGTGGAAAAGCAGCAGGCCCTGATGGCTACCCTGCAGAGTTTTACAAGAAATTCTCCGCTCAGCTAGCTCCCCTCCTATTAGCAACATTTACAGAAGCCAGAGATAACCAATCTCTTCCACAAACCTTTCGCCAAGCACTAATCACTGTCTTTCCAAAACAAAATAAGGACTTATTACAATGTGCATCATACAGACCAATTTCACTTCTGAATAACGACGTTAAAATACTCTCTAAAATCATAGCTAGAAGGATGGAAAAAGTGCTCCCTCAGTAATATCACAAGACCAAACTGGATTTATTAGGGGCCGACACTTATCTTCAAATCTTCGACGCCTGTTTAATGTAATATACTCACCAACTAAATCAAACACCCCAGAAATATTATTATCATTGGATGCAGAAAAGCATTCGACATGATTGAATGGAAATACCTTTTACTATTTTGGAGAAGTTTGGGTTTGGCCCAACATTTGTGCATGGATTAAATTACTGTATACTAACCCAGAAGCTTCAGTTTGCATCAATAACATTTGCTCAGACTACTTTAAACTAGAACGTGGCACAAGACAAGGATGCCCTTTGTCACCACTGTTGTTTGCAATTGCCATTGAACCACTGGCAATACATTGTCGAAATACTGATCAGATAAAGGGGATTAGCAGAGAAGGACTGGAACAGAAAATCTCATTATATGCAGATGACATGGTACTGTATATATCGGATCCAGAAAATTCTGTGCCTGCAGTCTTAGCAGCACTCACAGAATTTCAAAAGCTCTCTGGTCTCAGAATTAATCTGAATAAAAGTGTACTCTTTCCGTGAATTCGCAAGCATATAATATTAGATTAGACACCCTTCCTTTTATCATTGCAGAACAGTTTAAATACCTCGGGGTAAACATCACAAGTAAACATAAAGCTCTTTATCAACAAAATTTTCTGCCTGCATGGAAAAAATTAAACAAGACTTGCATAGATGGTCAACCCTTCATCTCACACTAGCTGGAAGAATTAACACTGTTAAGATGAATATTCTTCCTAAGCTCCTTTTTATTTCAAAACATACCAATATACATTAATAAATCGTTCTTTAAGCAATTAGATTCAACAATAACCTCATTTATTTGGAATTCTAAACATCCACGCATCAAAAGAGCGACCCTACAAAGACAAAAGGCAGAAGGCGGCATGGCTCTACCTAACTTCCAGTTTTATTACTGGGGGCAAATATACAGTCGATAAGAACCTGGACACAAATAGAAGAACATACACAGGCATGGACCGCAATAGAAGTAAAATCCTGCAGTACTTCTTTGTATTCCTTGCTTTGTGCTCCAATAAACACACGCTATCGGCAATACACTAAAAACCCAATTGTGCTCCACTCACTTAGAATCTGGAACCAATGTAGAAAGCATTTTAAGACGGAGAAGCTTCTTTCTGTGGCACCCTGCAAAAGAACCACCTCTTTCAACCCTCACAAACATATGCAGTTTTTAATATCTGGAAAAATTTGGAATTAACTTGCTTAGAGATCTTTATATAGACAACGCCTTTGCATCCTATGAACAATTACATTCCAAATTTAACATTCCAGCTACAAATTTCTTTCACTATCTTCAAATCAGGAACTTTGTTAAACAGAACCTTCCAGATTTTCCTCATCTTGCACCCTCATCCACGCTGGAAAAATTATTGCTCAATTTCAAGGAGTTAGACTCCATCTCTACAATATATAAAATCCTTTTACAATCCCTTCCTTTCAAAGATCCAAGAGGACACTGGGAAAATGACCTCTCAATTAATATATCAGAAAAGGAGTGGAAAGTAGCAATGCAGAGAATTCACTCAAGCTCCATATGCAAAGCATACAATTATACAACTCAAAATTATATATCGAGCACATCTGTCTCGACTAAAACTCTCCAAAATGTTTCCAGGGCATGATCCAACCTGCGAACGTTGCAACCAAGCCCCAGCCTCACTAGGTCACATGTTCTGGGCCTGCTCCAAATTAACATTATTCTGGACAAAAATTTTTAATTACCTCTCAGACAGTCTTGGACTCACAATCCCTCCTAACCCATTAACAGCTGTGTTTGGGGTTCTTCCAGAGGGTCTTAAAGTGGAGAAAGACAAACAAATTGTGATTGCATTCACTACACTGTTGGCACGCAGACTTATTCTGATAAACTGGAAGAACCCAAAATCTCCTCTTTTAAGTCACTGGGAAACTGATGTGTTATATTATTTAAAATTGGAAAAATCAAATACTCAGTTAGAGGATCTGTGCAGACTTTTTCAAAACATGGCAGGATCTAATCAGTAATATTTTGAAATGATTTTATAAAGCACAGAGAATTTGTTGATTTAGGTATTTTTACAAGCCTTAAATTTTATACCGTTTGGCTTGCTCTCTCTCTCAGGGGTGGGGATCGATCTGTTCTTAGCATAATTTTTTTTTGTAAAACTTGATTGCTATGTATTGATTGTAATAAAATTAATAAATAAAAAAAAAAAAAAACAAAGATAACTTTTTAAACTTTTAACATTACACTAAAAAAACAAAATAAAAAGACATTAAGGTTTCTTGTTTCCTTTTCCAAACATCTTGGCAAAATCCAAAATGTTAGAAAAAGTTTGACAAAAATGTTAACATTTACTTAATTTATTATGAATCATGGATATTTTTAAATGGTGAAAGGTAATTGCCAAAATTAGTAAGGACAGAATGTCTTTATAAACATATAAAACTAGAATTGCATTCAAGAGAGTTACAAGGAATTATTAATACATTTAACTAAATGTTTGTGAGTAAAGCTGACTTACAGAAAACTTTAACTGAAAATAATAAAGCCAGTAATTGCATTAGCAAAAGTAAAAGCAGCAGTCCTAACCTTTTTCATTGCCTCTTATACTTGGTAGAAATTAGCTTGGGTGTCAGCCTAGCCCTTCCTTTTACATGTAGCTTTTCTGAGCCTTTCTTGTCTCTGTTACTGAGTAATGCTAGTCACGCTGCAGTCTCATGATGAGAGGGGCAAGGGAAATAAAAGAGAGAGAACACCTGGCTCAGGTTCTCAACTGTACCATTTTGCTTTACTGCTTCATTAATTTCTTCTAGTGTTTTTGTGACTTTTGTGCTTTTGACCTTTTCCTTATGGTTTTGGATTCTGTCCGGTGACTTCTTGTAAACCGTGCTTGTTCTGTCCTTGCCATTTGTCGGTTATTAACCTCCAGCATGTTTTGTGGATCTCGGCTGATACAACAGTTGGAAATTTGTCAAGAACAGATTTCGCACAAATGTTACAAACTTTTCTCCATGCATAGAAATATAGATAAATAAAATAAATTACCAAGTAGTGTGGTGGAGAATAGAACTTTAAGGACTTTCAAATTCTGACAATCTGGGTAAACCAGATTACCAAAGCATTAGAGTGTTAGATAAATCAAGTTTAATTGTCAATATTTTTCTTCCTTAGTCAATCAAGTACAACCGTCAGAGCAGGGGTAGGGAAAGAGTGTGCAGGATTGGCCACGATTATCCTGTAATGCTGCATCTGTGAATCAAGTGCAATTGTCAGAGTCGGGCAAGATTTCGTCCAGGGTCAGCTGTGGACCATGAGTTTGGAAACGCCGCGATAGGCAAAAGGCAGAAACAATATTGGATGAGATGACTGTCCATTACAACACACACTCATGCACTTACACCAGGCCAGTTTATCAATCAGTTAACCTAAAACACATATTTTTGGGATGTGGAGGAAATTAGTGTATCAGGAAGAAACTTCTGCGCATTGAGCAAGTATATTAAGAGCCCACATTGCCATTGCCTTGAACCGGAATCTCAACCAGGTTCTGTGAGAGACCCGCAGCAAAAAAGAACTACCAGGGAAATTGATACCATCAGTTAAGCTGCTGGAATACTGATGTGCCATCTGAATTTCTCCAAGAATTATTATTTAATCAAACTATTAATTGTCATATTTTTTATAATATTTCACTATTCACTCTAGATTAAGACATTAAAAAAATAATAAACATTTTTGATTTCTAAGTGACCTAAATTGTAAATAAGAAAAATCCATAACTGTAAAAATTAAACATACCATTGAGCATGCAGGCAATTTAAATTTAAAACTGCTGAAATCCTACTTTTGATCTGGTGAGACAAACACAAAAATGTTCACTTGTATTAAAGTAAGTGTAACATCCATTAATATTCAAATAAAAGAAGACTTTGAAAGTCACATATTCTCTTTAACAGTCAAGTAATTTTAAATGAAAAACTAAAATTTCACAAACAGCAAATAGCAGCAACTAACACAACTTTACTTTTATCAGGTATATACAATGCATCTTTTGTGATTCAAAGATAACATTTTTAGTATTATTTTCATTAAATCTTTCAAAAATGGTTTTGAAATCCTCAAAGCCAGTATTATTATTATTTATTTTTCTATATTACAGCCTACTTTGAAGATAAAAGAGAATGAAACAATAATTGTTGCTATCTATTGAGTCTTCGGAAATCATAATGTGACAGTCTGCAAATTAACTTCTTTGATTCATTATAATTAAATATTGGACAGTAACAGATATTGACGGCGGGGGAAAAAAGTACTTTTTCCATACAAATGTTGAAGCTGAACAAGTTTGGAACGCTGAAAATATTGATTTGGAAAAATTGTTTTTCAAATGTTACATCTTCACTCATATCTTTCTTTCTTAAAGATAAAAAGCAACTGAAAAAGGATAAGGTGTGAAAAGCTCTCACAATGTCCTTTATTATTTCTGATGAGGTCTGACTAAATTGATATTTCAAAGAGCAAGAGCCACGCCAGAAAGGTGCAGGAAAAGAAATTCTTCTGTTACTATGTTCTTCTATTACTCACTTACACAGTTTTTAATCTGCTACTTTTAAAACACATTCAACACTGACTTGTGGTCACCTTCCTACTTGCACTTACTTCATTCAAACAGCAGTATTAATCATACATTCTTTCTAGTTCAAAGCCCCTGTCCTCCTTCCAGGGCATATGAGTGACCTCGGTGCATTTGCACCACTTGAGGTGCCAATCACTCACCCCATTCAGCTTGAGCTTGATTAAGTCCTCTAAAACAGTCTGTAGGGAGGTATAATTCCCTGTTATAAACTCATTTTGTTTGCCTGGGGGTGCAGAGGGAACAAGCCCCAAGGCTTAGGTAAATGTACTTTGCAGTGCAAATAAAACTGTCAAAGTAAACCTCGAGTTAACACCAAGAGTCAAATGCTGAAAACAGAAGAGGTCTTTATTGAAAATACTTGATCACTTGAATGTCTGATATTGTTTCATTACTTTGGTCTTATCTGTTGTGTGAGATGGACCCCTAGAGCTGTGCTCTATTAGCAGCAGTGTCATTTTACTTTTCTTTTACTATCATCCCAAGGTATCCTGTATCTACATTAGTCGCAAGTATAAATAAGCATGAACAGCAAAACAAAGGGTTTAGAAAGAAAAGGAAAAGGATAAGGCAGCTAAAGATCCATCATAGTCTAAACTGGCCTCGAGTTCATGGAACAGCCTGCCAAAGAGTGACCTGGAACAGCCGGGCGAAGGAACAGATCTGTCAGGGCATGATACTGCGGCATTGGCTCCAGCCGGCAGTGAATGTGGGAGCAAAACTGCGAGTGAGGTGGGCAAAGAGAATTCATGAATTCTAGGAGGATTGCTGGAAATGAGCATGGCCATTTTAACCCCCACTGTCAACTACAGCTAATACCCCATCTGAGTAAGCAGCATTAACCGCAACTGGACTCACAACTCCACCTATGGAGTGTGGAGAAGACCAAAACAAACTGTATGAACTGAAGGTAATGATTGCAACACTCGAGGGAGACATAAATGATAAAAGAGTAATATAAAGAAGGATATAAGGGATATTAAGAAAGAAATAAATGACCTAAATGATGAAAATGAGAATCAGCTTCAGAATATAAAAGACCTGAAGAAATGTTTAAGTACTAAGTTTACTATAACCTTCATAGAAATTCTAGAAAAAATCAGCTTGAAGATGTTAAGCAAAAGTTTACAACTTGTATTGAAACAGTTGAACAATCAACATCCGCCACTGATAAAAAAGCAATAGCTCCAAAATCATAATGCAAAGTGCTCGCTGACAAACTGGCTGTGCTTTAAGAAAGATATAGAAGGAACAACATCAGAACTGAAGGTCTCCGTGAAAAATATGAAAGTGCAAACCCAGTGAAATTCATTATACTCTAAAATAACTGGAGAGCCCTGGACATCGACACAAATTGATGAATATACACAAGCCTAGTCTGCAATAGAATTAAAATCTTGCAGTACTTCCTTATATTCCCTGCTTTGTGCCCCAGTAAATGGAAATTATCATCAAGACAGTAATAGTTAAATTGCCCTATAGTTTTTATCTGTTGGACCTATACATGACAACCACCATTATCTTCTCTCTCTAACACAGGTCAGGTCAGGTTGGGGAGCATGCACTGGTACAATGTGTTGTTGCACCCACCATGCGATGAAACAGCTCAGGATCCTGGTTGGCAGACCGCCAGGCAGACACGTGGTCCAGTCCCACCGTCAGGAAATGACTCTCTATCTGCCACAGCCAGGTACAGTTTTACGTGGGCGTCCCCTTGGCCTGGTCAAGCCACGTGGGTCCTCAAGAATGAGGATCCTATAAGCTGGATCACCCTCAGTGAATCACACCATATGGCTGTAAGTGCTGTAACTGACACTCCCTCACAATGCAGGTAATGTACCTCATTCTGGAGTCCATGAGTAACTGCTCATTCGACACAAAGTCAAACCAGTGGTGTTTAATGTTTGGAATTAAAACAGTTGCAGAGATGTATATAGATAATGTCTACATTATCCTACAAACAATTACACTTCGAATTGAGCTTCTCAACAACACAACGTTTCCACTACTTTCAAATCAGAAACTTTGCTAAACGGAACCTAAACTATTTTTTTCTCACCTCTGACCTATTTTTACTTTAGAAGAAATATTGATCAGTCTTGAAGATTCGTATACAGTAGCATCTCTACAGTATGTAAAAATATTTTAAAGTTCCTTCCTTTCAAGGGTCCCAGGATTGATTTTGTTTTTCAATTTGAATGAGTATTTTGACTGTGTCTCTTTGTCTGGTCCATTGTTTTCAAAATATTGTCACCCTAGTTGAGTCAATATGTATTCTTATAGCAGGTAGTGTTTTGATTGCTTAATACTTATAAATTCAATAAAGATTTTACTTTCTTAATAGTCTACAAACAGCTTATATTCTGAAGCCTAAAGGTAGCTAAGAAATATAAGCATTGGTGCTAGTTTTTTTAGTGACTACATGTTAACAGTGTTGTCACTTAAATTTCAGGACATGCTGTAAGATAACTGTGTAGTTTGCTGTCACGTAGAAACCAATCACGTCATGTTTGAAACAATGCAGTGTTATAAATGGGTAAAAACGTTTCTCACCTGTTCTACATAAAGCTGACATTTTCATACATTATGCTGCATCTTAACCCACAGTGATTTTTTTTTGTTGTTTAATGCTTTCTCAGCACCCCACATTTTGTTCTTCTATATCATTAACGGCCATTGTAAAATGTTAAAGCAGACAGATAAGAGAGATGGAAAGAACTTTTTTCCCCCAAGAGGGAAATTTGACTTTTTGCAGAAGCTGTTAAAATAAGTAAATATATTTATTTAGCAAAGATTTACTAAATGAAAGTGCATTTATTTATGAGAATCTGAAAGGGTGTGCAAGGCAGCTTCAATAGGCCACAAACGTCAGGAGCCCACCAGGTAATGTCTCAGTCTTTCCAATGTCTAGAGTGAAGTATTTAGCCACTAACTGAAGAAACTGCAATATTACCATTTGATCCATTTTTTAACTCACTTGTTCAATTCAGTGTCCCTGGGCTCATTCTGACAACAGTGAAAGGTGAGTATTAATCCTGGATGAGGCCTCAACCTAGCTGTGACAGTTTGGGTTGGCTCCACTTTCCCTCTTCTGTTTTGGCAGCCTCTTGAACCCAATACCATTGATAATGTAACCGAATGAGCCAAGCAGATGAGGATTCACACACACAACACAAGGGGTAGGTGCATAAATGTGCCAAGTCAAAAACAAAGTGTCCAAAAGTGCTGTGCAAGTCTTAAAAGTCTAAAATTAAAGGTGTTGGTGGAGGTTTAAACAAATGAATAAGAATGCATTAAAACGCCGTTAAAAACACAGTGCAGGAAACTGTCCATAAAAACATGAGCCCTGGGGCAATCCTTTAAAAATGGACATCTCCTTAGCTTAACCCTATACGTGCTCTTGTAGCTAAGGAGGCACCTAACTGGCAGTTCATCACACCTTCCATGCTGCAGTTACGCTCAGGCCCCTGTACCTGTCTCTGGCTCACGGCATGGCACCATCCTCGAGCCTCCAAAACCCACGGATCCTCACTGAGCTCTCATTGCCCTGCAGCCACACTGCCTCTCTCCGGCCTAATGTGGTGAGTCACTTAACCAAGCCGTGCATCAGTCCCTCGAGCTTGCAGGTCGTTCAGCTGGAGTGACTCCTCATCAACTCCTGAGAGTTGGCCACACGCTCCACTCCAGGGACTTTCTCCTGGCTGTCCGCCTTCTCTCTCTCTCGTTCACTTGCACACACTCTCTCTTGCTACTTCCTTCTCTCTCCATCTTTTAATGTTCTTCTCTGATCATCTTTTGTTCTTTCATTTTCTTTCTGATCCTCCTCCTTTTTCTTGTGCCAGTTATTTCTTTTTGCTTCCATGGGTGTAGTGTCTCAATTGCGCACCGCAGGAAGCTGATGAAGCAGATGAGACAGACTGCACCTTCACGTGCATGTGTGTCTAGCCTCAATTATTTCACCTATCCCCCCTGTGAGCATGCACAACTATGGACAGCAAGCCAGCCAATTATTTATTTAAAAAATAACTATCTTTTCTGAGCCACAGACCCACTATACCACACCAGCAAGGGGCACACTTGTGCACACGACCAGACTTTTTCACTTATCCAAAACCAATTTAGAATTGCCAAACAACCTATCCTGCATATCTTTAGGATTGAAATGGAAACCACTCTACCTGAAGGAAAAGGCCAACAGGCTGTGTTTGGACGAGAATTTGAACCTAGGTCTGTTGAACAGTGGGAAAGCAACTCTACCCACAGCAATACTGTGTTACTCTAATGCCATTTTTGTGCTGTTACATTATATAATATCCCTGGCATTAAGCTTAGTAAAATTAAAATGTAATGTTTTCATAATTTAGAATGTATAAAAGCTATAAATATTTGACTTCAACTGACGTTTCTTAACCACAGATACAACATTCTTAAAAAAAACAAAGAAATTAGAGTATAGTATTAAAGCCAAAGCCACTATAAATTACTGACCAAAGGTGACAAATATTGTTCTACTCCTTTATTGAGATTAACCCAGTCATGTGCAGAAGATAAGACTGCAGCAGCGATAAAGGAGAGATAGATAGTAGGAAGAAGGTAATTTCCAGCTGGCATTATAATTGAAGCAGAAATGCTCAGCTACCAGATGGAATCAGGGTGCTTAAAACTGATTTAGTGCATTTATCTTCATTAAATATTTCATTAAGAAACATTTTAATGATTCTTTGCAAATGTACTGTATTTGTCACTAGATGAATGTACATGAAATAAAACCTGAATAATCATGTAAGATGGTTTTAGACTGTGCCAGCTACAGTATGTGCAAAAAACTAAAATAAAATATAATATACCTGGCATAAAAGGAGTCCAGTTCATGGTAATTCTGTCTAAAGATAATATTAATTGGTAGATCTTTCCTTATTTTTATATTTTATAAGGTTACAGGCTTTAGACATGTGTGTCAGTGATTATCTGGTTTCTTTACGCAAGTACGGTACCCAGAATGTTTATTAATTTTCTTTATATCTCTTATTTCTGATATCAGTAGCAGCAAGTGATAAAGATATCAAATAATGTGTTTATTATTTTCACAATGTCTTTACTATTTCCTTCTGCCAGTCAGTGACAGTTAAGCTAATGCCTATCTTGACAGCCATTGTCTCATTGTCAGAATTCATCTTGGACAGGATATCAGACCATTGCAGGCTGTCCCAAAGCACTCCCACACAGTCTCTTGGAAGATGTGTCATCAACACTCAAATGAAATGTTTTACCACTGCAATAGAATACCCTAAGGGAACCCAGTTAAACACTATGGTAAACATGGAACTTTCCTGCCTAGATGAAAACCTAGGACCCAGGTTTTGTGTAGAGGCAAAACTATATTAAGAACCCCTGACATTATAGAATTAGCACTAATAATGAATTGATGAGGCACCGTATCTTAGCATGCAACTGAAATATTAAACAATAACAAGTTATTTCTATCCTGAAGAACTAGGGTTATGCACAGTGTTAGTCATTATGGATGTAGTGAGAAGTCAAACAAAATGACACATTTTGTTGGCTAACTAGAAAGATTACAATATGCAGGCTTTTGGGGCATCACAGGCCTCCCTCTTCAGGCAGGATAAAAAGACTTTAAGAATTTAGAATATCCAGGATCAGATTCCAGGATCTTAGTTCAGAAAGACAGTGGTGCAGTTGATTTATTGCAGAGTTGCAGATAGGAATATAAACCTGAGTACCATCAGCAGTGAAAAGAAATATTAAATTTCCTAAAAATAGCTCTAATAGAGTGAAGGTATATAGAAAGGTACAGTATGTGTACCTCTAGTAATGACTATAAGTCATTAAATTCTTACAATAGCTTAATATACTAAACTTCTCTTTTTTTCCATAATGTCGCAAATACTAGGAGCATAACTAAAGAAGTGGTTTGGACACAGGGATAAACAGTACTATCATGTAATCTTAATATCTTAATCTTAATGTTTTACTTTCTATTAAATTACAGCAAAACATTTATTTAATACATTTTTGTTGGCACCAGAGAGAGGCAACATGTCTCATGTTGATCAGACATGCAAATGGGAATTTCATTTGCAAATAACAGTGCCACTACCACTATTCATTACAACAGTTTACCCATGCTGTTAAGAATAACCTGGAAAATGGAAATGCCTATTGCTTACCTGTCATGAGTTCCCCAAAAGTTTCCACCATTCACTTATTTGGATTTGCCATGTCTGGGAGAATGACAGCGTTTGTTTGAATGTAACTGGACCAATACCTAACTGAAAAATAGCGTAGAACATGAAGTTGATTCTCTATAACTTTATACACTGCTCAAAAAATGAAGGGGACTCTTAATTATCACAGTCTAACACTAAGTCACTTAAACTTCAGTGATATAAATCTGTCCAGTTAGGAAGCACAAGCGATTGTGAATCAACTTCACCTGATTTGGTGCAAATAAACATAACAAGAGGTGCACTGAAGAGGCAACAGCAAGTCAACCCCCAAAAAGGGAATGGTTTTGCAGGTGGTGGACACAGACATTTGCTCTCTCCTTATCCTTCCTGATTGACTCTTCTCTAGTTTTGTGTTTTGCTAGTGTCCTTGTCACTACTGGTAGCATGAGGTGGTACCTACAGATGATTCAGGTTGCACAGGTAGTCCAGCTCCTCCAGGATGGCACATCCATATGTGCCATTGCAAAAAGGTTTGCTATGTCTCCCAGCACAGTCACAAGAGCATTGAGGAGAGACCAGGAGACAAGCCATTACATGAGGAGAGCTGGACAGGGCCATAGAATGGGATCAACCCAGCAGCAGGACAGGTATCTACTCCTTTGTACAAGGAGGAACAGCATGAGCACTTCTAGAGCCATACAAAATAACCTTTAGCTGACTACTGGTGTGCACATTTCTGAGCAAACTGTCAGAAAAAAACTCCATGAGAGTGGAATGAGGGCCCAATATCCTCTACTCAGACCTGTGCTCACAGCCCTTTTCCAGAATCAACCCTGCAAACTCATGATTATGACTCAGCAGTTTTTACTGCTGCACCACCCAGGCAGTCATGTTAGCATCATACACTAAACTGATTTCTTTTTTTTCGGTTATATTCTTGAATAAAAGCTCACTTGTTTTGTTATACAGGTCCCTTTTGTGAAAGTGTTTATTTGATTTGGACTTCATTCTTCACACATTATACACTTCATGTCAAAATTGTGTCATTAGTACTATAACATGAAAAAAGTTTGTTTTAGGTATGTGTTGACCATTTCTTGCATTTCTCGCTTTTCCTTTCATCCTACATTTACCCAGATCGTTGTAGACACAGCACACACATGAAATGCATGTGTTCCAAATAACGATATATTATTTACCTTATACAAATCCAGGCACCTCACACCCATATAAGCAAGACTTAAGCTGGGAGAACTTTTTGCCCGAGTTGAGCTGTTGAGGTGTGAGGTTTGGGGTATGGGATAGCAGGCTGCTGACTGCTTGTGCTAATCAACATATTTGCAAAACAAAAGATGCTAAGCTGAGGTGCGAAGGAATTTAAGGTGGCCCGGGATTACAAGTTTTATCGCAGGCTTCAGGGATTCTAGTGGTAATGATAACATCCATCAGTCCAGGGATGCACCCATTCCAACAAGCATCGGGCGCGAGGCAGAAACATTCCCTGGATGGGGTATCAACTCATAGCAAGGTAAACACAAGCACATACAGTACATGCATTAGCATTATTTAAGCATCACCATATCCCCAAATCTTCATGTCTTTTTAAGGAAACAGGAGCACACTGTGGAAACACACCGGGAAAACATGCAAACTCCAGGCAGGGAACACCAGGAACGTGTTTCCCTACTGTGAGGCAGCAGTGCTACCACTAAACCACTGTGCTGCTCTCACATGTGCAATTATTAACAATATTTATTTTTTAAATGAAGTTAATGATTTATCTGTAAAATATAATATACATACTTTACTGCATTTCATCTTGAAAGTGATATCTATACTAATAAAAGGCAAAGCCCTCACTGACTGACTCACTCACTCACTCACTGACTCATCACTAATTCTCCAACTTCCCATGTAGGTAGAAGGCTATAATTTGGCAGGCTTATTACTTACAGCTTGCTTACAAAAGTTAAGCAGGTTTCAATTCTACACGTAATGGTCATAATGGTCGACAACGTCCGCCATGTTGAACTTTCTTATTTATGGCCCCATCTTCACGAAATTTGTTAGGCGGCCCTGTGCTAACCAAAACCGATGTACGTACTTATGACGCCACTGTTGGCCGCCATATTGAACTTTCCAATGTCACTAATTCTCCACCTTCACGTGTAGGTAGAAGGCTGAAATTTGGCAGGCTCATTCCTTACAGTTTACTTACAAAACTTAAGCAGGTTTCATTTCGAAATTCTACACATGACGGTCATAACGGTCGACAACGTCCGCCATGTTGAACCTTCCTATTTATGGCCCCATCTTCATGAAATTTGGTAAGTGGCTTCCCTGCGCTAACCGAAACCAATGTACGTACTTATTTCGGTGGTATGATGCCACTGTCGGCCACGATATTGAACTTTCCAATGGTCTTTGTTACTTATAGGCCCATCTTCAAGAAATTTGTTACACAGGTTCCCAATGCTAACTGAATCCTACTTACGTACATATATACGTCCATAGCCTACAGCTCGGTCACCGTGTGAGGCGGCGTTGGGTCCCCCAGCCCAATGCCTCCCATGTTGTTGGCTGCCTGCCTATTAAGGCCATCCGTCACTCCAGTCTCTACATTCCCTTCCTTGCTTTGCCAAGGGATTCACGTCCCCCTGCTGATAACTACAGACTTTTTATTTAATCAATGGTTTCTCCGCTGTTTTATTGTTCGTTTATTACAATTATAGTTATTGTGTAGGTATTTTAGACTTACTTTACATTGTTCAGGTACCCATTTCCTTTATTGTTCCAACCATACCCCAATTAACATTTCTACCGAGGTGATCACCATCGATTAAAGAACTGTCACTTACCGAGTGGTTTCCATGCCCGGAGATGGCACCTGCCTTTTCCATTCTCTTTGTTACATATTGCACGGCCATATCAGGCTCACTCTTGATATCCGGAGGGACATTGTGTCTTATGTATTGAATGACTGGGACAGGTTCAAGGTGTGGACTGATGACGGTACAGGAGATGATTATACTACACAGGAGCACTAGAAGAGTGAAATGCTTAAGCCCTTCACCTATGCATCTGCATGTGAGTTGATGGCTATTGCTGAATTGTTCGGTTATCGCTTTCAAGTGTACCGAAATGGCCAAATATTTTACACCTTTCGACAACCGCAAATGCCTCTTAAACATCTTAGATTCACAGGTGACGATTTCAGTAGTGGACACTTTGATGTTTATGAATGTTTAAACTCTCAAAAGCTGGATGTGAAGTTATCGATGAAACCGGTTGTATACTTACAACGCTTGACAGATGCCGAATGTCACTTCAACACAAGTCCTGCAAATACTGTCGTAATTAAAACAAACCATGAAACTCAAACCGATTATGACAGCAGCAATCGAAGCTGTGAGATTTGAGACAAGATTGCTTTTCACATGGCCAACTGTACGTTGCATACTCAAGAGTAAGCTCAGCGCACAGCTTGGTCATATTACAACCGGAGGGCCGAACTGACAATGTGGCATACAAACAGATCCTTAACAAATAATTATTGGTATATTTTCCCTCAATTAAAAAAAGTTTAATTTTCTTCTTCTTATTTTTTTAATTTTAAGGCAGTACTTCGCCGCTGCGAAGCACAAGTATTTTGCTAGTCAAGTATAAATCTAAGGATTCTAAATGTGCAGAGAATTTGAATATCATAAATTTAATGAGTTCTGTGTGGCAGTTGCAGCCTGCTGTTGCTGTCAGTTCAGGAGGAATGTAAAGATTAACAAGTGGGTCAGTTTTAGGATGATGTTTACAACCGTCTACAATAATGATGAGATTAAAGCCAAAATCTCCACTTTAATCACAAATTAGACCCTTTCACTGTGTCCCTAATTTTTTTTTCTCTGTGGCTCAAATACACTGGCATACTGTACATCCTAATGCTGCTGTAAAGGTGCAAAAAAAAAAAAAGAATAGAAGATGGTATGTGAGACCACGAATGCATTTGTATGTTGGCATTTTGGGTCAAAACATTCATCAAACATTGAAGCCCACACATTGATCCCGAAGGATCTGGAAAGTGGCCTTCAAAGACATGTTGATAGAAAACAGAGACTCTGACGTTATGTTCTGACTTGATCACACTGCACCCCCCGATTTTTTGCTAATACTGCAACTCGTCCATGCGTCTTGTTAATTTTTGAGCACGTGCTCACAGGATGTGTCAAATGAATGCTGCAAACGTGTGGCAGCCATGATGTGTGTATACGTGTTTTGAGGGTGAAGTATAAACCGTCCCTTACTGTGTCACTGTATGCAAGTCACTGAGACTGCCTGTGCTCCAACTGTGAAAAATATGTGCAAGAAGTTATAATGCACCTTGATTTTTCAGGAATTTTTGGGTAAAGGTACAGCATTAGTACAGCAGCAGTAGCTCAGTCGGTAGAGCGGGTTGTCCAGCAATCGGAGGGTCGCAGGTTCGATCCTGGCTTCTGGCATGAGAATGCAGCTGTTGTGTCCTTGGGCAAGACACTTAACCTACCTTGCCTGCTGGTGGTGGTCGGAAGGATTGGTGGCGCCAGTGTTCGGCAGCCTCACTTCTGTCAGTGTGCCCCAGGGCAGCTGTGGCTACATAGTAGCTTATCATCACCAGTGTGTGAATGGGTGAATGACTGTTGTGTTGTAAAGCGCCTAGGGGGGTTCTTGAACTCTAGTTAGGTGCTATATCAAATACAGGCCATTATCAAAATATAATAATAATAACCATCTATGCCCTGCAAGTTACTTGTCCAAAGCTCCCTGCACATATTAGGTCCACTTTCTGTTGTAACAAAAGTCAGTTGTTTTTTTGCAAATATGTTTTGGATTATATGGTCCTAATTAGTCCCAGTTGAAGATTGGGACTAATTCACTCTTGCTTGTCCTTATTTGCTGAATTTCAAAGACACTTTTATAAAAAAAACTAAAGAAGCCAACTCAGATCACATATTCCTTGATTACTGTATGGTCGATTAAGTGTTTACTCTTTGTCTTTATATTCTGGCTGCCCTTCATACTCATTCTAGCATGTCATCACTTTCATTTCACCTGACTTTATTCCCCAGCTCCCTACCTATATATCTTTCTATCTTTCTATTTTCACATACAAAATTATTGACGGATAAACAGTACAAACATTGTGTCTCTTTTGTTTTTTTTTTTCAGAATGGAAATTCCCATTGCTTATTTTTTCTTTAAGCAATAATAGTTCTATGGTTATTACCTAAAGGGCGCATTCAATTCTTTCCAGCTTAGAAAAAACAAAATAATATATAAAAACACCTTAAGATGTTTATTTTCTTGTTCATGTTTGTTAAATTTAACCTGGATAAATGTTTATGTTTTTTTAGGCTTACTAACATGAGGAATTTAGCATAATCAGACATAAAAAGTTTTGGGTTGGATGAAATATTAGTGGGTTGGTTATCTCACTGGAGAAGTCTTATGGATGGATGAAGTTGTGCATTAGTGCAATGCCCTCAAGCCATTCTACCGGAGCTTGAAAAGCAGCAAACTATTATCACACTTGACACCTTGTATCTTTGGTTTTACCTCTGGTACATTATTTAATGTTACCAGTAATAGTTCATATTTTCAATAGCCGAGTGCATTTTTAACTCCTTTATAATTTCAGTATAGTTATATCACTTAAACCATCACTTTAATGCAACTGTTCAAAGAATAGAATATTTTTAGGTGTTCTTATTATCATCCATTTTTTTTAATATTACAATAAAGAGCTACAGTTGAAAAGTGGAAAAAGACACAATGATTTTGCTAATTGCATTGTTATCAATATAAAATGAACACTAGTTCTACTTGAAAATTACTTTTATTGGATCATTAATTAAGAAAATATAAGGTTTTATACAAATGTACTGCACAAAACCTTATATTTGCTCCAATCTCTATGTAGTCTAAGTACGGATCTTAGGCAGCTGAAAGAAAATGGAGGAAGTCAAAGGCAAAAGCTGACCTCAATATGTATTGACAGAGCTGGACAGATGTTTACAATAAGCGGGAGCTTTCTCAGTGGTCTGCTCCATGTCCTCTTTTCTGATTTCTGGTTGGATGGTTTCTTGTTTTTGTTCTAGTCAAGTTTTGACTTTGTGTGCGTCTTGCATTCTGACAGTTAAACAAGAGCGCTATGATGAGAGGTGCATACGTCTGGTACTTTTGTGATTAAAGTTATATATGAAGATTATTTAAAAGTTAAAATATATTTTGAATTATATTTAGATGTATCGGTTTTGGTAGTTGATACTGTGCGTTTATTTTATTTTACTTGTGTTTCAAATTTTAATGAAGTGACTGAATAGGCTCCACAAAATGTTTTATTTTAGTTTTTTATTAATGTACCTGTTGTTTTTTATTTCATGATAAGTTTGTTAATGAACGTGTCTTGTTTTTAATTTATTATAACATTTTCAAAGTGCGTCTCTTGCACTCTGACAGTTAAACCCTTAGCGCTATGATGAGAGAGTGATTGAATAGGTTACACAAAATGTTTCATAGTTTTTTGTTTACTAAGTGCATTCTTTAAAAAATTGCATTTTTTGAGTCTTTTGTCTATTGAAGATATTCAAAGTGGTCTTTTTTGACCAACACTTCAGACTTTGTGGAAGAGTATTCAGCATTACCAGCCAGACATTGACAGTGGCAGTGTAGATTCCAGACTTACAGTTGAAATTGCAAACCTAATCTATGCACTGTGGATTCCACTGACAGCTACTTTTTGTGGTTGAGTGCTTTTTGCACATTTTGCATATTTTATGTTTTGACATAAATATTATAAAACTACATGGTTTATTTATTTATGAAGTGTTGTTCCACACTTTATCAGAGGTTGTCTTGAGACTAATTTAAGAGTGAAATGTATGTGTAAAATCTGAATCTACTGTCTCCTCATTCATAAAAAATTCCAAGACAAAATGGTGTTTGTTAGTTTTTTGAATCTGTGTTTGTTCAAGAAAACTGATATATTGGTATACAGTGGAACCTCATTCACAAACGTCTCGGTACACGTACAAATCGGTTTACGACCAAAAAGTTCGGCAAACTTTTGCCACGGTTCACGACCACACACTCGTTATATGAACAAGCCAGTTTCCCTTTCGGTTTGTACATGTTCAGTCTCTCCCTGTGCATTTCCTGTGCAGCAAGCAAGAGAGAGAGAGTGAGAGAGTGCGACACACACACAGGCAGCGAGAGAGAGACAGAGGCACACACACAGGCAGCGCGCGCACACACACAGGCAGTGAGAGAGAGCGTGACACACACACAGGCAGCGCGAGAGAGACACACACAAGCAGCGCGAGAGAGAGCGCGACACACACACACACAGTGGCAGCGCAAGACAGAGACGCAGACACACAGGCAGTGTGAGACAGAGCTGGACGCATTAAGGTAGGAAGGCAGTTAAAGAATGCACTGGGCTTGATTTTGTTTTCACTTCTGTTTCCAGCGATCGGTTCGTAGCGTGCATTGTTGCAATGTTATTTTTCTTGGTGGTTTATTAAATTACGGATTTTTTCAAATGTTCATTTTTTTCCCTGTGCTTAAAACTCATTAAAAAAAGTGCTTTTAGCCAGTGGTTGGTAGCGCTATAGCGTGAACTATTGCAGTGTTAGTTTTCTGTGTTGTTTTCAGTGTTATTCAATGTTTTTACATTTAGTTTACTATTATGCTGTGCATTCTATGGTTTAATTATATTTGTGCTTAAAAACTTAAAAAATATATATATTTACATACAGTTTGTATGGTCTGGAATGGATTCATTGTATTTACATGCAATCCTATGGGGAAAAAATTGCTTCGGTTCACGACCAAATCGGTTTACGATCAGAGTTTTGGAACGAATTATGGTTGTGAACCGAGGTTCTACTGTATTGTGCGCCCTGGGTTAGACTTGGGATTCTCGGTCTGAATAAGCTTCCCAGTACGGCCCTGTGTATCGGTCTCTTTTTTATTACTTTTCTTCTTCTGCTACTGTCCACTTGAGGTCACCCTCTCACATCTTCACTAAGCTAACTCTCCCTCACTCATTTCTGCAGTTGTACATGTCATCAATACCTCACTCAGCTGAAAAATTTTTCCTACATTGTTCAAATAGGCTCTAACAACTCCCTTTCTCAAGAAGCCCTATGCAATTAAAGATTAATCTCTCTCCTCTCTTTCACAGCCAAAAACTTGGGACAAGTTGTTTCTAACCATGTCTGTTCCCTTCTTCTATAGAACAAACTGCTTGGTTTGAATCAATCAGACTTCAAGAGGGACCATTCCGTGAAGAAAGCTATACTTACCGTTTTCGAAATGTTACATGTGTCATCTGTCCTCTTCCTTTGACCCTGTCATCCACTAGATCCTCCTTCCCACCCTCTCTGACCTTAACATCACCCTGCCCCAAGGTATTTTTAGTTATACAACTTAGGTAGATCCTATTATGTGTCCTGGTGATAAGAAATATCAAGAGTATACCAGGAATACATGGGGGTGCACCAAGGATTGGCGCTGGGCTCCCTCTTTACACTTCCCCACTAGGCCCTATCATAATTTCCCATCTTTTTTTTTTTTTGGCCGATGTTATACAGCTGTACATTCCCTACAGAGGACAACATGGTATCAGCCAGTATCTCTGCATGTCTCACTGGTATTGCAACCTGGATGAAGGAGCACCATCTCCAGCCCTAGCTGGGAAAGGCTGACTTTCTTGTTATCTTAGCTTTTCTGTCTATTTAGCACCCCATCTTTGTTCATCTTGTATCATTAATGCTAATACCCACCAAGTCTGTACCTAACCATAGGGAAGTGATCGATGACAAGCTTTCCTTCAAGGACCATGTTGCTATTGTCTCTCAGTCTTGCAACTTCACTTTAAAAAACACCCACAAGATTCCTCTGCTGGCAGGAGTACCTGAATGTTTTACCAAGCCACTGCAGATTATTCAAAATGCAGTTGCGCATCTAGTGTTCAGCCAGCCAAAGCGGGCACATTTCACTCCTCTTTATACAGTAAATTGGCTCAATGTATTAAGTTCAAATCCTTGAAGTTTACCTTCTGAGTAACAAACATGTCTGTACCTTTATATACTATATATAGAGAGAGACAATTCTGAGGTCATGTTGTCATTTTTGACTTCTCAGGTCTGTTTCTGAATGGTGTCTGGTGATGCACTTCTGCATGGCATCAAATTTCAATCCAGACTGTTTTCATGTATAATTTCTAGCAGGTGCACCGAGCTGCCCAACTCCACATGAACTTCTGATTTGCTCAATGTGTTTTAAGATGCTGTTATTTGGTGAATTTCTGTCTAACTGATATCAACTGTTAGGTTTTTGTAATCTAGGAATTAGCTTGTATTTTGTTCTTCCTTTTTAGTGATTTGTAACATTCCCTGCAGCACTTTGTTTCCCAAACAGATTGACGTTTACTCGATTATGACCTCTTTTGTAAGTTGCTTAGTATAAAAGTGTCTCCTAAGCAAATAAATGAAAATGCTATATTAACTTGTGTTTTTGCTGCATACTGACTGATATAAAGGAAATTCTAGAAATCTACAAAACTGGAGGCGTGACTGTGAAACTTCAATCTGTTATTATGGTTATGTTTTATGCTAGGCAAAAGGTCAAGTCGGCTTATGAAGCACTTGTAATTAATACACAGTTATGCAATTTAATTTTACAAGGCTTTCTTTGGAACAGATTTTAAATACAGAGTATAATGACTTTACACTGTAAAAAGGAGTTACATCAATCTGCTGTGTGTGGTTCCCTAAAGATACTCTCTCATTTTCTCTGTATTTGGATGATTCAGCTGATAATGAGCCCCATCTGAATTGCCAAAAAGAAGGTAAGCCATAGGGACTTCCACCTGAGTTACTGAACCTAGAGTATACTAAAAGTTAATTATCCTCACATGCACAAGCCACTGACTGTTAACTGCTTAATTAGTTGATTACTTTGCAGTGAAAGCAAAAAAGAACATGTATCTTTTTTAATTTCTTCACTGGGAACGTCAATATAAAGGTCACTGACAGAAATACCAAGTGTTAAGAGATTCAGCAGATAACTTTATTAACATGACAAACAATAGATATTGGCTATTTTCCAAAATAATCCACATGATAAATTGTGTTCAACGTGTCACATTATTTGCCAGTTCAGTAAGATATCTAATAATGTTGCTCAAATAAATAGATTCACTTTATTTAAAAAGTTCACAAAAAGCTATACAGTGGAACCTTGGTTTGCGAGCATAATTCGTTCCGGAAATGTGCTCACAGTCCAAAGCACTCGTAAATCAAAGTGAATTTCCCATAAGAAATAGTGGAAACTCAGATGATTCGTTCCACAACCCAAAACTATTCATATAAAAATGATTAATATAAAATATAAAGTAAAAATACATAAAACAAATTAACCCGCACTTAACCTTTGAAAAGAATCATGGCTGGTGTGAATGACTTTCTAAACTCTTGTGGGATTCCATCCAACGGGATGACACACGGAAGAGCGTCCCAAAGCAATCACAGTCTCCCAGCGCTGTAGCAGTTTGCCGTAAAAGCGAATCCGGAAAGATTGCGGACATGCTATAAGCACCTGCCGTCGATGGATGATACAAGGAACAAGGAACATTATAAATGTACAGGGCACAGTACTGCTTGGCCACGACCCTGCCTGACTGCTGTGTCTGTGTATAGGAGAGTGGCAGATCCCGCTACAATAAATAACCGAGCTGTTGCTGTTTAAAACTGAATAAATCTGGTGGTGCAAGACGGGGACTCGTACGTCATAGCATACACACGCGCATGTGCACACACACACACACTCACAGTCACAATGCTGTAGTAAACAGTATATGCTCATACGGATGTTGACTATATGAGTGAGGCACGCCGACTCAGACAGAGAATAGGAGAGAATTGCCCACAATCCCACAGAGAGAGACAGAGAGAAGAAACATCAGCTCAGTTGTAATTACATGACACTCAGCAGACAAAGCATATACATACTACTCGTATTGCAAGACGTTGCTCGTTTATCAAGTCAAAATTTATTAAAAATTTTAGCTCGTCTTGCAAAACACTTGTAAACCAAGTTACTCGCAAACCGAGGTTCCACTGTACTTAACTTTGTGAATTACTGGAATATACAACAGATATTTTCCAAAAATGTGTCTATTCCATGTACACTATATATTGTGTGAACAGTTAGGATGGTCCTGCCAAAACACAACTGCACTAGACAGGATTTAGACAGAATAATACCTTCATTAGGCAGATTCATCTTATACACATTTTTTTAACCCATAATCATAACCACCTCCTTATCAAACCAAGTGTGTTCTCACCAACACAACTTCCTTGACTCTGAACTCAGTTGGGAGGGGCACAGACGACCCAGAAGGCACAGTACTCAGGGAGCACTTCCAATGCAGACAAAGCCTTTGTGAAACTGCAAGACTGCCTTCCCAAAGCTCCTGGTAGTAACACTGGAGGTTCTTGACAGGGTTGCCAATTAGACCTACATTTTCCAGGCAGTCATGTAGAGATCAAACTGAGGGAACTGTAGAAGCATGCTTTGACCCTGTGACCCAGAGGAACACATTACCATATTCAGAGTTCTTCTCCTACAAGCAACCAATCCTGACCAAGCACCATGAACCCCATCATTCCCATTACATGTAAAAAATATGCAGTCTGGGTAAGTGAAGCAGTGAAAGATTTAATAGACTAAGATGGCTCTTTTGCTTATACAGTATGGATGTGTTTAAAGCATACATGACCAGGGCATTTATAAAGTGATCAAAATTAAATACATGCATATATGTTTACTTAGCATGCTTTCTAGTGACCAGGTCATAAAAGTCCAAAATCATTTTTCAGATAAAAAGTTTCAGGTCCAATCCAGGATCAGTAAGGGTCTGTATGGATTTTGAGCAGCCTTATATATCTGAATGGATTTTCTCTGGGTACTTTAGTGAACCTCCAGGTTAAATTTTAAAGATGTGCAGGTCAGGTTGATTAGCAACTAAAAATTGGTTCAGAATTAAAGATTGTGAGTGTTGTGCGCCACCAAAGTTGGTTCTTGTCTAGTGACTAAGGGAAATTTTCTATATAGCAAAGACTTTCCAAGTTGATGAGCTGCAGTTGATGAGATCATATGATGTGTTATTTAAAAACTAGTTAATACACAGACAAAATGTATGGTATGAGATGGACTATTTAATTAGCCTTGTCTTGTTTGGTCTACAATTATTTAATATGAGTTATACAACTATGTTATGCTAATGATAGTATTCCTTATAAAGTTTAACTTTCCAGAATTTGTTTAGCATTTGTCATAGTTAATTAAGGTGTTTATATGTCCGTGCTCAATCAGATCTGTTGAATAAGGAAAGTTTACTGGAGGCATTGAAGGGGTGGTCTCAGTTGATAATCAAAAGCAAATTCCCCAACAATGCCCCCAGCCCTAAGTTATAACAGTACAATCTAGTAAAAAAGAAATTTTTATTACAAAATATACTCTGTATATATTTATACATACTAGCTGTGCTACCTGTCTAAAACATATTGAAATCCAAGTAATCAACTTAGACCTCAGCATATTCAGCATTACCAATTGCAGTGCATCATCTATTGGAATGTATTTTGTAATGCATGTAGTAATAAAATGCATTGCAGTTTTCATTCTAACAGATGATACATCACAAACATTAGCATACTTTTTTGAATCCCATATGAAATGGCATATAACAGGGACAAAGTCCCCGGATGGACACTTGTCCTTATGCTAATGTGGACAAAAAGACAAGTGTTGAACTATGTGCAGAAAAGAATCACCTCAATTCAAGTTTTAGCATTTTCTCTCTGTCTGCTTTCTCATTCTGACTTCTCTCTCAAATATCACTTTTTCTCATTCCATCATCTGTTCATTTCATAACTCTGTATAGCTCTGACCTGTGCACATTATAATTTCCAGGAATAGAAGTTTGGATTAATGCACCACTATTGTATTGCTTAATTTATTGCACAACTTGGGCTCTTCCACCGTTTCAAAACTTGAACATATGTCACTTTCGACTGCTGTGACATTTTCTTCACAAAAATCAAAAACGCAATCTGCTGTGTATGGAATGTAGATTTGCTGGATCTCAAATTGGGATAAAGTTTGGGAGAAAAAAATTCAGTTGAAACAGATTATATTACATGATATGAATCTATTTAGTTAGTGTTTACATATGAGATTTATAAACTGTAAAATATAGTATAATTACATATAATAATTCTACCGTAACAGAGTAGTGGACAAATTAATGAAAGTTACAAAGGAATATAATTAATATTTAAAATAAGAAAGCAACAGATCATACAACCTGAATATTATTTTTAATATATTTTTAAACACTTTAGATTAACCAGGGGTAACAAGGTGATCTAGTGATAGCATTGCTGCCTCGTAACAAGGAGGCCAGGGTTCATGTCCCAGGTCATCCCTACACGAAGTTTGCTTGTCCTCCCTGTGTCTGCATTGGTTATCTTCTGGTGCTCGGGTATCTTCCCACAATCCAAAGACATGCAGGTTAGGTGAATTTATAATGCTAAATTGGCCTGTGTGTGTGTGTGAGTGGGTTCATGGTACGGTGGACTGGTATCCTGTCAAAGGATTGTTCCTGTTTTGTGCTGTATACTTACTGAGATAGGTTCCAGCTTCCCTGCATCTCTACTATGGATGCAGTGGGTTTGGAAGAGGAAGATTACTCAGTTGAAGAAATACATATGGGTCTACAGCTATTTGCTAGAATTTTTTCTCTGCGTGTGTGCAAATTTTATGTGATTTGTTCTATTTTTGTTTTATTTCCCGGTGATCTCTCTTTATTTTCATCGTTCCAAAATGCCCAAAATGTCATGATGTCACAGTCACGTTATCGATGAGTCAGCCATGTTGTGACACTGTAAAATGTTTGGTTATTTA
The DNA here is from genome assembly GCF_016835505.1 of Polypterus senegalus. NCBI lineage: Eukaryota > Metazoa > Chordata > Cladistia > Polypteriformes > Polypteridae > Polypterus > Polypterus senegalus. The sequence continues at coordinate 91,889,040 of NC_053161.1, forward strand.
GACTTTGTCAGTTTCCAGTTACATGTTTTAAACATTTTAAGGCATATTATCTGTCTTTGTCTGTGTTTTTGTATATTGTCTGTATATTTTTAAGTACATCTAGTTATTTTGAACTGACGTTCCTGTTTACCCTGTCATTTCTTTCAGCAAAATACTGAAAAAATATTATTTTGTTAGTTTTAAATAGGGTCAAAGGAGTTTGAAAGTTTCTTTTGTTTTTTGCTCTTGTCCATTTAAAAATTACATTTTTGCAAGACTCCTGTTGTGACTTTCATCTCCCGGTCAATTGTACTGTTGCTGTATTCCATTTGAACAACTCCTGTTGTCTAGGTGCTCATAACGCTTTTTACTTAAAGGAATCACCACTCATATATTTTTCAACAAGGTGAATAAACTTTCTAATGTTTTGTTAACTTTCCATGAACGGATCTTAATCGCGCCCTATCTGGCAGGGTGGCTCACCCACCTACCCACTACTCAATTACACTTTGTCTCTCTTATTCCTCACCTTCTCCCATTTCTCACTTCCTCTCATTCTGTTACACCTTCACACATTTTTCTCAAAGGTTCAATATGAGTTTTTCTTATTTAACATGATACCTCACTTGTTCAGGATTACTTTTAATCTCCATCATGAATGATTCAAGGTCAAAACCATAAACTATTTCTGGGAATGATACTTTGTGGCTACAGGAGCACTGAGCTAGAACTTGTTTTGGTCAAACCCATCAGGGCATCTTGTGGCATTTTTGACCCTTCTCCATGGCCTTGCTCTGTCACATATTAACCCATAGATTTATTTCATATTGTAGCATGCCTTCTCCCTATGTGTCCCAGAACGCCTACATTAGTGGGTGTATATGAATGATATGCATTGTACATATAGAGAATTCTGGGGACCTACCACAGCAAAATTGAAAGCATAAGCTGGTTTAATGTGATAAGCTTTTTCTGCACATAATATTATATATTCATTTCTTAATAAAAACTTAATCTAAATCTATTTAATTCATTTAGATCAAATGATGAGCACTTATGTGATTTTTTTTTCTAACACTACTTTATTCTTCTCACACTGTTCATAGCATTTTAATGCTAATTTTAAAATTCTGATGAAAGCAAAACATGCATTTTCATTTCTTTTAATGTGCTTGCTCTTTATAAACTTTCAGTGCTCTTCAATCTTGATCATCCTCAATGCTAAAATATCTGCACAAAAGAGTTCACTTAAACTGAATCACACACAGTCAGTAAGACATTTTCTGAAGTACTCTATAATGCATTCTGACATATTAGCACAACACGTCTAAAGAGGTCTTCAGGGTCACAGCGGGACTTTCTCATCAAGTGCAGTCAAACGCTACACAGTCAAGGCAGAAGAAAATGATCAGATTTTTAAAAATATTTATTTAATTATTTGTTACAGCCTTGTCTGGTGTTACTCTGAGGGCAAAAAGGTCTGCAGCACATTTAGTAGGAATCTTCTGCTTTATTTAAAAGAGGATTTAAAAACAACACTAGAGGCAGATCAACATAATCATGTCGTGGTACACAAAATCAGTTTAATACTTAATCCCTGCTAGATTTATGGGCCTTTTATAAATAACAGCAGATCTAGGCAAGAAGTTACATTCAGCATAAGGAAACAGCATTTCCATCAAGACAAAAACAAAAAAAGAAAAGCATTGCCAAAGCAATAACATACTATATTTACATATTACTGCTGTAAGATTTTCCTGGAGCATATTTTTAATTTGCCATTATAAATTATAATTTCACAATATCAAATATATAAATCTAAAAACTGTTCTCTTTTATAAAGACTAGGGCCCCACCTGCGATACGCGCCAGCAACTTCATGTCTCTACCGCATGCGTATGTGGATTTCACTTTCACCAGGCAACAAAACTTTTAATTCACATGGATACACCTCTTCATTGGGAAGAAATACTACTTTTCCCTGATGGCAACATGAATTACACGATCTAAAATTCTCCGACTTAAAGTTTAAATCCGAACAATATATTCAATCTCTTTTCGCTGTTATGTTATTTCACCAAGTAATAATTTCTGTTTGTTTGCTCTAATGTGATCTTTACTATTATTTTTTTCAGACTTTTGAATTTTCGTACTTCTATTATCTCTATACTACTCTGCATGTGTGTTACACCAACGTTTTTGAATTCTTTACGATATTCTACTTTGTCATTTACTCTTTGTCTTTTATTTTCGGCCCCAGGTGTGGTTAAATCTCTTGGCACAAAGTCATGGGACGTGAAAGTGTCTCTCTGAGAAAATCACATCTCGTCTCCTTCCAAGATTTTTTTTTATAATAGAGAGACAATAAGCATGAGTCACATCTGTGCAGGTTGTTTTCCTCTAGGTCATTTCCTTGTTTAATGTCCTTTAATGTTATTTTTTTATTTCATTTATTTCTGTTAAAGTTACTTTTGTTAATTATCTGCTTTGTTTTCTAAGCCTATGTTATGTACGTTTTACTATGTGGGTGGTTCCCCAAGAGGCTGGACTACTTGCTCATCACCACTACAGACTGCCCTCAGCTCTATAAAGCTGAGGGTTTCCCACCGTTCATTCAGATGCACTTGCAAGTTTTGGGTGAGTTATTGTGTTTCTGCTGTGCTTATTGTGATTTATTGGATTTTTGATGTTTTTGCCCTGTCTTTTGAGAACTCTTTGGAATCTTGCATTGGGATTTTGATTGCATTTCATTTCCTTATAATTTTAGTCAACTCCATTTTGCCTTTTATGATCTATTGAGCTTCATTCTTGTTGAAGATCATCTTTGTAAGAATAAAATTCTTATATTATAAAGATACTGTGTTTACCCTTTTATCTAGCTGGGTTTTGACAGTATATCCAAATCTAGTGAGCATTTTTGGGACTCTCAAGTAATAACATTAGCAAATAGGTGTTACACCATTATAAAGACAATAACTCTTGCCATGAAAGCTTTCTTAATTAAATTAGAAAACACAGTTTGAAATAGTATAGAATTCAGAGTTTCTTTGAGCATGACGGATTATTGCATTTATTGGTCCATCCATCCTCTAAATCTGCTTATCCAGGGATGGCGCCTATGCTAGCAAGCAACCAGAGTAGGCAGGAACAACCCCTGAACAGAGCACCAGCCATTGCAGGCTGAAAACAAACACACACACATATCAGGTGCCAATTTAGCATCACCAGTTTACCTGGAATTGGACTGTAGGAGGAAACACATATGGACCAACATGAAAACTCTATGTTCCCTGGGGGCATGACACTCGAGCTACCACTCCATCCCTGTGTACCTAATATGTTGCTTAGTAACAAGTTTATACAAACTGTGATCTTAAAAAAAACCTGTGAAAAAAAATACATTTTATTTATTTTCATAACATTAAAGTTCTGTGGAGCCAGGCCCTCATGGCCATCCCTTAAACTCTGCCCAGTAGGACAAATGTGAAATTTACATTCATAACAGATTTAGAAATATTTGTATTTTTGGCGTAGTTTTAGGTTGTTATCACTGACAGGCACAGAGAATTAAACCTTTCTAGCCTCAAAAAGTGGAAGCTGTACGGCTATCTAAACACAAGACTTCAACATTTTCAGAAGCATCAAAAAAGTAGAGTCAAGTGAATTCTTTCAAGTAAATGGTGACTCTCATACACAAGGACATCAATGGAAATTAAGGGGTAGTGCTTTAAAACTGAAGCCATGAAGCACTTCTTTACACAAAGATTTGTGGGACTCTTGAACAATCTACTGAGACATGTACAGTAGTTACAGCAGAAACCTTGACAACCTTTAAGAAAAATCTGGATAAGATATCGGGACAGCTGAGCTCTTAGCTAAACAAAAGAACCTGATGGACTGAATGATGGACTGTTCAGAGTGGTCAAGATTCTTATCTCTCTTTTGTCATTTTATTATTGATATTATTAATTCACCTTTTTTCTGTGGATTTTACTCTCTTAATTATAACCTGGTAATAACATTAACACAAAGTAGAGTTGGCACCAGTGCAAACGACTGAATTTTGAAGGTCCACAGCTGCTTCAGTGTTAGACTCACTAATGTGCTCATTAGTAAATAACCACATAAATATACAGAACACTTGGTAAAAGTAGAATGATAATTAAGATATTATTAATATAACACACTTAATTGTTTCCATGTAATATATTTAAATGCTTGCAATTCAATTGTGACATTTTAAGGCTTGCTTTACAGTAAAATGTAGGAAGCCCAGTTTTGAAATTTCTGGTGCCAGGCCTTGCAGGATTCTGTTTCATTTGCTTTAGTATATACTTTGTTCATTGACACTTCTCCTTGTTAACCATTATCAGCACTCAAATGGGAGTTAGTTTTAAGCTACAACCACAAAACTATCTTTTCATTCAAAAACATGGATATTGCTCAACTTTTTTTTTGCTTTTTCTGAACACTACTTCTGCATTTTTATTCCCTGAAAATGGAAATTTTTGAAAGTGCTCTCCAGAGCCATATATTTCTGTAAATAGCTCAACTGTATGTTGTGCACGTGTGAAAGCAGAGTGGTTTGAAAATACAGACTCTAATCACACTGATTAGTTTGTACTTATAATGCTGCGCATCCCTAACTGAATGCTGCTCATTACATTGGTGACCTTCAGGGTGCGCATCAGCCACCCAAACCCGACACAGGCAGACACCAGGCACAAGTTTCAGGCAAAGCACATGTTTATTAAGTGGGGAAGTGCTTCCCTATTGTTCCCCAGAGCAGCACAGTACAATAAAACACTTTACAGCACACAGTACTTTTTTTGCCTTCTTCTTCTTCTCTCATTCACCTCCACTCCTCCTCTGGCAAACATCATCCTGTCCCTCCCAACTGTGGCTCCCAGTGTAGTGGCAGCTGGTTCCTTCTAAGCCACACCAAGTGGCCCTTTAAGCATGTTCAGGAAGTACTTCCAGGTGTGGTGGAAGTCTTACATAATAGGGCTCTGCATCCACCACAGCTCTCCCTGGTAGCACCTGCAGCGAACTCCAACTCCCAGCATACACTGCTGTAATCCGTGGTGCCACAGATACCCAGGGGGGCTGCCCTCTATTCTTCCAGGGGAGTTGATGCCTTGATTGTACTCTCTCCCCTAGTCTTTACATACAGCTGGTGTCCCAGTCAGGCAGGGCCTCTGGTTATCCGTGACACATTTTATCAGCTGCTTTGCTCTCACGCTACTAACTATAACACTTCCACCTCATCGTTAGTCAGTCCTTATTTACCATTGCCTTTGTGTGAATGTAAACGCAAGTGCAAAGGTATGTCTATCAAATGGCTACATCATATGAGTTTTCAGTCATTTTAGTGTTAGCAGAGATAATTTTTGTTAAGGAACACCGCTTTTAATTGAAAACAAATTAGTGTGGATGAAGCCTTAGTCCACTTAGCTTCTTGCACACTGCAACAGCGTTAAACCTAGCCTCATAGCTGTAAATCTGTACTACGTCAAGATCATTTTGGCATCATCCCTTGCTAAATGTGCAGTACAACTGATGCAGAAAAGTTTTTAACCTATCTGATTAATTTAGTAGTCTGCATAAACACTGAAAAAGAAGTGTGACTAATAGGACGATCTTTTACTGAAAAATGAATACAGCACATATTTTTGTTTATTGTTTATGTTTTTATAGTGCAGGATTGAGGAACTTCATTACAAAGTAAATGAGCAGTGTTGGACCGCAGTAAACCACAAGTCTTTTTTAAAGGAAGAGTTTATGACATCCACTTAGACCAAGTTTATATTTCATCAGAATATTCTGAGAGCTGGCAGTATAGACTGGGCCCCTTTATAAAATGACAAATCCTAATGAATGTTGTGAACAGAAGGGGGTGCCACCAGGCCCCCAAACTCCAGATAAACAAGATCAACACAACACCTGGTCCAATAAAATGGATTTTTAATCCACACACCTCAATTAATACAATGATCACAGCCAAAACAAACAAACCTTCCGCCCTCCTACTGAGTGTTGCCCGCTGTGTCCCGACTCAGACTCACTTAGGTATGGCTGTGGGCTTCTTTCAAGTTAGACCCGGGAGTACTTCCGGTTGCATGTTGTGGCTTGTTGGAAGCAGTTCCAGGTCATATGGAAACGAGGAAGGCCCTCCCCTGGCAGGGCCCTCTATCATCAGGGCGGAAATTATAAGGTGTCCTAGCAGGGTGGTGTCCGCAATGTGGCCATTCTTCAATTATGGCTTCCTGGTCAGGTAAGAAATCCTCCTCAGTCCTGGCCGGGGTTCCTGTCCATCCTCCTGGGCACTTACAATGATTTCCTTTCTTTAAACAGTTGACACATAATAATAGGTTTACTTACAGTACATCATGTGCTTAAATTATATTAGTGTGTTACAGAAAACGTCTAAAGCAACTAGATAGCAGGTGATTCCTAGTAAATGAGTTTCCTTATTTACAGTACTTTTTTACATCAAATAGTTTAATTATATTATTTACTGTATATATTCGCATATACTGTAACTCGGGTCTTGAAACCCAAAAAATCAATCATAAAATCAGACCCTGACTTATACACCCGTTCAAAAATACGGCACTTAATTTTTTTTTTTACATCTTCTTGCTTCCTCCAATCTAACACAAGTTTCTCAGATGCATCGAATTTTTTTTGTAGCAGCTCAGTTACCAATTTCTTTCGTCACTTCAACAACTTTTCATTTAAAAGCAGCTTCATATTTTCAGGTGGCATATCATAATCTCTTGTACCAATAGTGTGAGTTTTTCTATGACAGACATTATAAAATACTGGAAATTATTCGGTAAAATCAAGTCCTGACTTATCTGCGGGAAAACTTAAACACAAGTACTGTATATACAGTAACTGTTTTACATCAGTAGCCAACAATTTCCAAACTAAAATGCTGCAAAACCCAAACTTGAAAAGTCTGATAGGGCATTTTAAACATCACAGTAAAAAAAGTAGCTATGAACTGGACTTAAATGTAAACAAAACCTCAGGTCACTATGAAACTATCTGCTTAGTCCTGTTAAGGTACAGTTGTGCTTGAAAGTTTGCGAACACTTTAGAATTTTCTATATTTCTGCATAAACATGACCTAAAACATCATCAGATTTTCACTCAAGTCCTAAAAGTAGATAAAGAGAAACCAGTTAAACAAATGAGACGAAAATATTATACTTGGTCATTTATTTATTGAGGAAAATGATCGAATATTACATATTTGTGAATGGCAAAAGTATGTGAACCTCTAAGATTAACAATTAGTTTGAAGGTGAAATTAGAGTCAGGTGTTTTCAATCAATGGGATGACAATCAGGTGTGAGTGGGTACCCTGTGTTATTTAAAGAACATTTCTCTATCAAAGTCTGCTCTTCATAACACATGCTTGTGGAGGTTTATCATGGCACGAACAAAGGAGATTTCTGAGGACCTCAGAAAAAGAGTTGTTGATGCTCATCAGGCTGGGAAAGGTTACAAAACTATCTCTAAAGAGTTTGGACTCCACCAATCCACAGTCAGACTGATTGTGTACAAATGGAAGAAATTCAAGACCATTGTTACCCTCCCCAGGAGTGGTCGACCAACAAAGATCACTCCAAGAGCAAGGCGTGTAATAATCGGCGATGTCACAAAGGACCCCAGGGTAACTTCTAAGGAACTGAAGGCCTCTCTCACATTGGCTAATGTTCAAGTTCATGAGTCCACCATCAGGAGAACACTGAACAACAATGGTGTGCATGGCAGGGTTGCAAGGAGAAAGCCACTGCTCTCCAAAAGAAACAGTGCTGCTCGTCTGCAGTTTGCTAAAGATCACATGGACAAACCAGAAGGCTTTTGAAAGAATGTTTTGTGGACGGATGAGACCAAAATAGAACTTTTTGGTTTAATTGAAAAGCGTTATGTTTGGAGAAAGGAAAACACTGCATTCCAGCATAAGAACCTTATCCCTGTGAAACTGTGAAACATGGTGGTGTTAGTATCATAGTTTGGGCCTGTTTTGCTGCATCTGGGTCAGGACGGCTTGCCTTCATTGATGGAATAATGAATTCTGAATTATATCAGAGAATTCTAAAGGAAAATGTCAGGACATCTGTCCATGAACTGAATCTCAAGAGAAGGTGGGTCATGCAGCAAGACAACGACCCTAAGCACACAAGTCGTTCTACCAAAGAATGGTTAAAGAACAAAGTAAATTAAAGTTAATGTTTTGGAATGGCAAAATCAAAGTTCTGACCTTAATCCATTTGAAATGTTGTGGAAGGACCTGAAGCGAGCAGTTAATGTGAGGAAACCCACCAACATCCCATAGTTGAAGCTGTTCTGTACGGAGGAATGGGCTAAAATTCCTCCAAGCTGGTGTGCAGGAATGATCAAAAGTTACAGGAAACGTTTAGTCGCAGTTATTGCTGCAAACCAGATACTGAAAGCAAGGGTTCACATACAGTTAGGTCCATAAATATTTGGAAAGAGACAACTTTTTTCTAATTTTGGTTTTGTACATTGCCACAATGAATTTTAAATGGAACAACTCAGATGCAGTTGAAGTGCAAACTTTCAGCTTTAATTCAGTGGGGTGAACAAAATGATTGCATAAATATGTGAGGCAACTGAAGTATTTTTTTAACACAATCCCTTCATTTTAGGGGCTCAAAAGTAACTGGACAAATTAAATAACTGGAAATAAAATGTTCATTTCTAATACTTGGTTGAAAACCCTTTGCTGGCAATGACAGCCTGAAGTCTTGAACTCATGGACATCACCAGATGCTGGGTTTCCTCCTTTTTAATGCTCTGCCAGGCCTTTGCTGTAGCGGCTTTCAGTTGCTGTTTGTTTGTGGGCCTTTCTGTCCGAAGTTTAGTCTTCAACAAGTGAAATGCACGCTCAATTGGGTTAAGATCAGGTGACTGACTTGGCCATTCAAGAATTTTCCACTTCTTTGCTTTAATAAACTCCTGGGTTGCTTTGGATGTATGTTTTGGGTCATTGTCCATCTGTATCATGAAACGCCGCCCAATTAATTTGACTGCATTTAGGTGGAGCACCTCAGAATTCATTTGGCTGCTTCTGTCCTGTGTCACATCATCAATAAACACTAGCGTCCCAGTACCACTGGCAGCCATGCACGCCCAAGCCATCACACTGCCTCCACTGTGTTTAACAGATGATGTGGTATGCTTTGGATAATGAGTTGTTCCACACCTTCTCCATACTTTTTTCTTGCCATCATTCTGGTAGAAGTTGATTTTGGATTCATCTGTCCAAAGAATGTTTTTCCAGAACTGCGCTGGCTTTTTTCGATGTTCTTTACCAAAGTCCAATCTACCCTTTCTATTCTTGTGGGTTTTGAGTGGCTTGTACCTTGCAGTGCACCCTCTGTATTTACTTTCATGCAGTCTTCTCTTTATGGTAGACTTGGATATCGATACGCCTACCCCCTGGAGAGTGTTGTTCACTTGGTTGGCTGATGTGAAGGGTTTTCTGATTCTGATTCTGTGATCATCCACCACTGTTGTCTTCTGTGGACGTCCAGGGGCCTCATGCATAACGCCGTATATAGAATTCGCACTATAACATGACATAAGCACAAAAGCCGTAATGTGCTTACGCACAGAAAATTCCAAATGCAGGAATCTGCGCGCACTACAACTTTTGCGTTCTTCTGCTACATAAATACCGGTCAGTGTGAAAACTAACGCACACGCACGCGCCTTCTGTCCCACCCCGTCTCCTCCCAGAATTACGCCTCTTTGAATATGCAAATCAATATAAATAGACCTTAAGCTCCATTTTCTGTGAAAAGGCAATGGGAAAAGTAAGAGGGAAAACAGAAGAATTTCAGAGAATACCAAGTGGAGGCAAAGAAAAACTTACTATTTGTTGGTTTATACAGTGGAATAAACAAGAAAAGGAAGTTGTTCGAGTGACATAGCGTGTCGGGAGAAACAAGCTCAAGTTCACAATGTTGCACAGTGACTGACAGTTGTCAGATATCAAAGTCGCCTTAAAAAAGCAAGATGTGGCCCACCATCTGAGTGTCATATGGAAGCTTATTAGGGTACAGTGTGGAAAAAAAGGCACAGAGTAGGAAAAAAGCACGAAGTATTAACTTCAATCTTGAAATATCCAGTTTAATCCAGTTGTATGTCTCATACAAGATGTTGCTGCGCCATACGCAACCTTTGATGAAATACTTAATTGTAGCTGTGCTGTCTCTTTCAAATGTACTAATCTCCAATTCCTGTGCTTACTTTTCTTTCCCCAAATACCCAATCGCCAGACAATAAGCTCTGCAATAGACATTAAGCCATCTGTAAGCTTACAACGACGATTCTTCAAAACTTTTAAGGAACATTGAAATATCTTCATAGTATGTGTTTAATTATTCTATCCATCTATCCTTCCAGTGTCGCGCCAGTCTCAGCAAATATACAGCGCAAGGCAGGAACAATATGTGAATTTGCTAGCGCTGCAGCCCCGTGTCCTCACATATTTAATTATTAACAATACAGATTATTTAAACAAAGTTAAAGTTTTATCTGTATAATATAATAAACATATTTTGCTGCATTTCACCTTAAAAATGATTTTGTCATCATATGCAAATACGCGCTTTATAAAATGGCTCAGGTTGTGTAATAGTATAACTGTAGTGCAAGTTTACAGAAAGGTGATTGTACTTATAAGTACAAACAGTTCTACAAGGAGCAATTGATTGAGTGCGTTTGTAGTTCTTGGGATGAAACTGTTTCTGAACTGCGAGGTCCATACAGGAAAGGCTTTGTAACGTTGTGCTGTGGCTTTGGAAGTGTGGGCTTGATGCTGTAATACTGATAATTCTCTTTCCGATCAGCTGCTGCTGTGATTCCTCACTCAGATACAGTGATATAAATACTCCGAGTGCTGCAGTCAGAGTAATATTGAAAAAGATGATCCGCTGTGGCAACCCTTAAAGGGAGCAGCTGAAAGAAGAAAAAGAAGAAGGTGCAGTGAGAGTAACAACGCTAAAGCAGTTATGGTATTTGGAATACTATGGCTATTCCCTGGACCATTATATTGTTACAAGTTAATTACAATCAGATGCGTTACACTAATAAACAATATGCGGTTAGTTTCAGTGTATTTATAAAGCCGCGTCAGGAAAATAAGGAGTAACCACACAGGAACAGTAGCACTGCTTTGACGCTGGGTGCCGCCAGTGTGCAAAACCGAGCGGAGAACTTGCGTACAACAAGGTATGAGGTACCGTGGAAAAGTGCGTGGCTTTACGCCAAGTTTAGGTTTTATACATCACGATTTGAACATAGAAAAGTTATTACGCAACATTTCTGTGCGTACGCACTGTTTATACATGAGGCCCCAGGTCTTTTTGCGTTGCTGAGTTCACCAGTGCTTGCTTTCTTTCTCAGAATTTCCCAAACTGTAGATTTTGCCACTCGTAATATTGTAGCAATTGCTCGGATGGGTTTTTTCTGTTTTCGCAGCTTAAGGATGGCTTCTTTTACCTGCATGGAGAGCTCCTTTGACAGCATGTTGTCTGTTATACAGCAAAATCTTCCACATGCAAGCACCACACCTCAAATCAACCCCAGGCCTTTTATCTGCTTAATTGATAAAGACATAACGACGGACTTGCCCACACCTGCCTATGAAATAGACTTTGAGTCAATTGTCCAATTACTTTTGAGCCCCTGAAATGAAGGGATTGTGTTAAAAAATGCTTTAGTTGCCTCACATTTTTATACAATCGTTTTGTTCACCCCAGTGAATTAAAGCTGAAAGTCTGCACTTCAACTGCATCTGAGTTGTTTCATTTAAAATTCATTGTGGTAATGTACAAAGCCAAAATTAGAAAAAGATGTGTCTGTCCAAATATTTATGGACCTAACTGTACTTTTGCCACTCACAAATATGTAATATTTGATAATTTTCCTTAATAAATAAATGACCAAGTATAATATTTTTGTCTCATTTGTTTAACTGGTTTCTCTTTATCTACTTTTAGGACTTGAGTAAAAATCTGATGATGTTTTAGATCATATTTATGCGGAAATATAGAAAATTCTAAAGGGTTCACAAACTTTCAAGCACAACTGTAACTTTTTGGTTACAGCTTTACGCAGGTATGGATGAAAGCATCCTTTTAAAATATTCTCTTGAGCCATGCACTTAATAAATATTTTTAGGGTCCTAGCGAATGTTGGGTCATCAAGCTGCTATAAGGCACTCTTGAGACTTTTATGTCACCTTTTGGTATAAAAAGGCACATTGCAATAGGGTGGAATACCTACTGAGGAGAGTTTGATACAAGGCCACAAGGGCAAGAAAGAGAATGTCACTAAAATAATGAAAGAACAGTATGCAAGTACCGTATTTTTTTAATTCTCAAATACCATACTTTTGTTTCAGACATTTTTCAATTGGGTAAGAGCAGTGTTTAGGTCAAGTAAAACACACAAAAACACACTGGAGGTTTGCATGCACCAATGATGGACAAAAAAGGGGGTTTATACTGTACCTATATATTTCAGTGTTGATGGTTTTTTGCCTATTTAGTGTAATACATTTTAGGTGGCCTAGTGGCTATGGAACTGGAATGTAAACTGCCACTTAACCTGTCTGACCTTCATCTGCAATATACTTAAATATGTAAACATTACACTTAATTCAAATAAGAGCTTCTAATTAGGATGGCCTCGACACCATCATCCTGTGGAAGAGATAGCTTTGAAGTTATCAGGATGCAGTCATGACAATTAAGTAGATCCTGAGATCACATTTGCTGCTAAAAGAAACAATAGACAAATAAAGAAATTAGCAAGAACCAGCTTTCAAGAACAAAAGATATTTTTAATATAGTAAGGTTCCTAGTCATGATAGCTTGGAAGCCCAACACAGTTCCTAATTAGTGCTTTAAGAACGTCCCTGTGGCTCTTCTGTTGCCATCTCTTACACAGTTACTCAATCATAAATGAAGCACACTGAGCCAATTCAAATGCAATGAATAATGAAATTTTAAAATCAAAGGCGGAAGGGCATGCTCTGGGCACCACTGTTGTCTCTTTTTTCCTCTATCCACATAAGTTAAGTGTAGCATGTTAAAACTGTTTGAATTCATCAAGCATATTAGTAGGTGAAAGGGTAGTCAATTTCCCCATATAAATGAGATTTCTGCTTCAAATGGAAGGAATAAATATTAATCCTTATTAATCTCAGTTAGCGCTTTTCAGTCAAGTAATGTTCTGGTGTATGCATGAGAAATTAACTATAAAAATATCCACTTGCATACATTTGGCATCGTTGTATTATGTTTTAGTTATAATGACTTAATAGAAAATACTTAATTTCTTTTTATTTATTTCTAAAATGGATTACTATTTGATCTTGACTTTTGTCCAAATAAAATGTTCATGAAAATCCATCCATCCAGTATCCAACCCGCTATATCTTAACACAGGGTCACGGGGGTCTGCTGGAGCCAATCCCAGCCAACACAGGGCACAAGGCAGGAAACAAACCTCAGGCAGGGTGCCAGCCCACCACAGGTCGCACACACACCCACACCAAACACACATTAGGGACAATTTAAAATCGCCAGTGCACCTAACCTGCATGTCTTTGGACTGTGGGAAGAAACTGGAGCACCCAGAAGAAACTCACGCAGACACGGGGAGAACATGCAAACTTCATGCAGGGAGGACCCGGGAAGCAAACCTGGGTCTCCTAACTGTGAGGCAACAGCACTACCCACTGCGCCACCATGCCACCCATGCATGACAATAGTTAGTATATAAAAGTGAGTGAATTCACAAGTCCCTCTGTAGGATGATTGCAATGGTACTTTAGTGCTAGTGACATTTATTTCCAAATAGGTTAAAAGCAAAAACTAAACTAAGACACATACAGTTGTTTTCTTTGCAAATTAAACAGTAACTGTTAAATATTTAGTCTTGTCTTTTTCTTTTTAAGTTCCAATGCTTCTCTCAATGGTTCTGCCTCCTCCAATCCTCTAAGCGTTGTCCACCTCCTACCAACTAAAGCTCCTTTGCTGGAGTGAGGCGACCACTTTTAAACCACACCAGGAAGTGCTCCAGGTGCTCCTTGATGAAGTTCTGGCAGCATTTCCGGGTGTGGCGGAAGTGCTGCATTGGAATCTGGTTCCTCTTCTGGCAGCACTGGTGGTGGCAGGGTTGAGCTTCTAAGCTCCAGTCCCGTGGCCCCGATGTAAAACCGGGGGGCTGCTCTCTAATGTCCCGGGGGAGAGACTGCTGATGATATGTCCTCTCCCTGGTCCTCTCCTCAAAAGGGCATCCTGGCCGGGCAAAGTCCCCGGCCATCTTATCACATCATGATTAATCACATCAAAGCATCATATCATGATAAAAATTCATGTGTCCTAATATCCCATCAATTATACATAAAGGCCTGCAATAAACATTAAATGATTACCAAGACATATAAACTTAGATATGTTAAAAAAAGAACAGTTTTTTTTTATTATTTGTTATTTATTAATAAAGCTTGTGTATCTTAGAACAGGTACTCCAAAGTCAGTCTTTAACTTACAATCCTAAAAATCCTGATTCTTTAATGGCATTTTATGGTTCTGTACTGAGTCATGTTCTTCAAAAAACTAGTTGTTGGTTGTTTGTGCTTTGAAAAAGTTTCTAATGTGTAAAAAAAAATAAAATCGTTACTGTGCTTTATTGCCTAGCAAGCCTCTAACAGATTAAGAAAACCTGAACGTAGCCAGTGTTATTGTATGCAGTGAGAGTCTTTTTAAGATCATGACCCATTGGTATTTCACAAATCTGTTACCATCTATTCATGGTTATTTATTGTATGGAGCCTGGTATAAATCTAAATATATACAATTTCTTTCTGGTCCCTTCACTTGGATGGGTCTTTTGGGAATCAAAAATGGTTCCACTACGGCTTTACTCTGAAGAAGCACTCTGAGACCTTTAATTTTTAGAGTGTAGGTCTCAGTTTCACTGATTAAGAAAAATGAACTTGCATGGAGCCATAAACAAAAATGTGTAACATAATAATAAAAAACATAACAATATAAAATAATGACAAAAAAAAAAAGATTAGGGTAAGTCAAAATAAAGTAATGAGGCTGTTGTAGTGTTACGGCAAAACTAAAGGATCAAATAAGTCACTGCAGAGGAGCTCTGTCTTTCTTAGATGATGATTTGTAACTGAACACTGACTTCCCATCCTGTGTGGTCTTAAATAGCTGCTGAGGTGGAAAAGCTTAGATATCTATGCCAATGAGGAAGTGACATCACTTGTCTTCGAGTTGTTCATCTTCAGGGTTACAAGCAAAAATGAAAGAAGGATTTAGCCATAATGCCACTTCTGATTTGAGAGTCACTGTTCTTATCTCGTTGAGTGCCCTGAAAATGCCCCCTGAGCATGTGTGTCTAATAAAATCCAAAATATTTTAGAACCTCAAACTACTTAGGGTAAGGAACTATCATGGAAAAAAGGGTTCAGCCCTAAGAAGATTCTCATTTTAGCTGTTTGTGACTCATAATCTTAGTCTTTTAGTCACTAACCCAAATTTAAGACTATCAGTGAGGATGGAAATGTAGATTAACTTCCCTGAAGATTCTGAATACAAACAATATTTTGGACTGGGTATCACCCAATAGGAGTGTCATGAGTCTTTCGACACTGACTTTGGGCCACTAATGCAATTTCAGACCTGGAGACAGACTGCTTACAATGAACATTATAGAAAGCTAATGTGGTCTGTTGAGATGTGTAAGAACATGTCTAATCTGTACTTTCAAAACTCTCACACAGGCTCTAGCTTCTTTTCCAACAGTGACATGATTTTAAACATCTAATAAGTCAAATTCCTTCACCACTCTCTAGAAATGAGTAGCTCTCCTCATGCTTATCAAACTAAAGAACAGAATCCTTTACATTCAACAGTTTTTCATCATTAGCATCTTGAAATTATTTCTGGCTGTGCTTGAGCAGATTATCTGTCAGGCTCCAGGATGGCTCACAGTAAGTATCCCTACTATCCTAAGACAGTGACCATAAATATTTTACACCACATGTTGTACTTCGGTGACACAGAAATGCTAGTGAAATGTAGTGAATTTAGTGGTATAAGTTACTAATTTTGTTGTCTAAAAAGCTACCCTTAACTATTACCAAACATAAAAGTAAATACTTGAGCCCTGCTGTATTTTGGCAAAGCCAGGCCATCAAAGAACAGCCTAATATTTCTGCCAATTTCCCTATGTTTTTTGGGCTAAGGGGTGCAGTATCTTGGTAATTCCAAGACCAACGTGTAATAATGTGAAATTGGAATTGACTTTATTATTGTTTAGAGTAGACCTCAGAGGGGTGTGCAAGTGCACATTGTGCTTACAAATGTATGGAAACAAACGGTTGTGTACTGGGTAGGAGAGAAAGTATGTTGAAGAGCTTAGAAAAATAGGGGATACTGGAAGGGTATTGAGTCCTATGCTGTACTTCTGAGTGCAGTGTTGGTGGTTCTAATTAACATGCCATCAATCTTTTGTGGTCAATTGTTTCCTTTTGTTCCATTTTTGTCCTCTGTTTGCTTTAAGCATGGCTAATTTTGCCGTTACTCCATGGAACTTTTGGGCGCTCAATTCTGCACACTGCCATTCATGCAGTTTTGATTTTCTTAATTGCCACCCAACTGACACTGTGCTACTTACTGTTAAGGACCTGTTTCTAATGTGTACATAAATATTTATCTTTCATTGTTAAGTATTTTTTATTGTTTTACTGGTGACATTATTGTGGTGCCAATTTGTGATTTTTTCTAAAGGCATTGTCATCTTGTCTCATTGCTTTCACAGGTGCGTCAGTTGTGAGTTTCTGTTGATGATAGTGCTCCATGGTGGCTATACTATGAAAGACAGCAATGTGTCTAAACTTTACAGTTAAATCTGTAAAGAAAACCT
Source organism: Polypterus senegalus (assembly GCF_016835505.1). Lineage (NCBI taxonomy): Eukaryota > Metazoa > Chordata > Cladistia > Polypteriformes > Polypteridae > Polypterus > Polypterus senegalus. Next base: position 91,906,017 of record NC_053161.1, read on the forward strand.
AAATAAACAAATGTGTTGCTGGTTTTGATTTTTGCTTAATTCTAATTTCTAACATTTAACACTTTGTCTTTCCCTACATTTTTTTCATTTTCACCAGAAAAACAATCAATGTCTGCCATTAGGGTACCGAATAAGTTGGTATGTTTTGGGTCCATATGCATTAAAATGACAGGAAACACAGTTAAAGGAGAGTGACATCAGATGCAGCAAAAACAAATACTACTGAGTCAGTGTCTCTTTGTTACTACCTACAAATAAATGTGAGATTCTTATTGTCCTGAGGAGGAATTTGTAGATGATGATCATTGCTTTATGAAATGACAAAATGAGCAATTTCTAGAGAACTTGGAGAAGATTTTGTTTGGTTGCATTTAGACATCCCACTCAATATTAAGGCTCTTTTTTTATCAATCCTCAGCCAATATCCATAAGCTACAAGGTGTGTGTAGGTATTGATGTGGACCCTGTTATGGATCCACTCATTGACGAGTTTTTTCCTGACACGGAACAAGTACTTTTATCACTCTAACTGTTACCTTCCTAATGTTTGTGAAGATCTAAGATTGCATGTTTGATTTCCTTTTATAAGTCCATCAGCTAGTGAATACTCTTTCTTTTCTCTATGCCATAAATCCCTGCCTCAAACTGGTTAAATATTTATTTCCCAAGAGCTAGTCTCATTTATTCAAAATTCCTCTCATCCATCCCCACTATTTGATCAGTAGTGTTGTTGCTATCCTTCATCCTTCCTTGCAAAACTGTGTCATTATACTGAATTTCAAAAAATGCTGTTAATTGATAAACACTGTATATTATTGACTAGGTCAATTATTTAGGCATTAAAATATCCTTCTCGGTAGATGAGGGTGCTGCTTCAAATTTAATCTTTAATTTGTGGGAGTCAAATTGTGATAACATTTTCCTTGCGTTGTCAGGTCTACCTAGACATTTCCAATATGAATTTTGTTAAACTCAATTTTAGAGATTCTATGATTCCCCTACCCACTCCTCTTTTGCTGGTCAGTCTTAGCTCTTCAGATTTATTTGGTATGGTTTGAAACACTTTATACTAATCTGCAACAGGTGTTGTGCATTTGGAACAGTATTAATGTGCTGGGTTCAGTCTGGAACTGGGTAAGCTGTTCTGTTCCTCCAACCTGGCAATTGACCTTTCATATTCTGTAAATTAAACACAATTATTCATACCAATTTTAATATGAAGATGTGGAATAGCAGGTCCACAGCTGGGGAAGTTAGTGGCCATTTTTAAATAAATATATAATTGATCATCCAGAATGAGCTCTTTGGGTTTGCATGCTCACACAGCTGCGGGAGGTTGGTGAGGTAATTGGGGTGGAAAGCACCTACACGTGACAGTGCGGTCTGTCCCAGTTGCTTCATTAACTTTCTGTGGAGCACGTCTGAGCTGTTGAGCCCTTGGAGGCATATAAGGGAGAGCCAGCAGGAGAAAAAATATGGATGAAAGGAGAAAATTGACTGGCCATCGAGAGTGAAAGGAGGAGAGACACAAAGGAAGTTAAAGTAAAAAGAGGAGGAAAAAAAGGCAGAGATAGAGAGAGCACTCATGGTGAACTGAGTGAGGCAGGTGGTTGGGTCTGAGTCTCTGGGCCGTAGGAGCCAGAGGCTGTGGAAGTGGCATTTCTACTGAGTGTTTGCCTGGGAGTAGGAGCGATATGTGGGACTGGTGGTGGGAGACATATGAGGCCTGCAATGGGGTCCTGAAGGTATTTAAAGGTTTACTGGACCTGTCAGCAGACACCGGATTTGGGAAGGAAGTATTGGGGCTTATTTTTTTAATGAACTGTCTCTGATTTTAACATCACATTTTAATGGATATTTATCAAATTTTAACCTTCACCTTCACACTGTTTTTATGGATCATTTATTTATTGACTGTTGGAAAACTGCACTGTTTTAGGACACTTGTTTTGTTGGATTTTAATAAAAGCACCATTATGCACCTACCCCTTACTATGTTTCTGTGTTGTATCCTCATCCTCTGGTTAATCCCTCGGGTATATTATTGGCAGTAGCGGATTCAAGAGGCTCCCCAGTAGGAACCAGTACCACGGGGCTGACCCACGCCATCACAGAAGACAGCTGGAATCAATCAATCATCTGCAGTCCATTTTACCACACGCTATTAATACTGGATGCAAACAAGAGAGGCAGTTGGGTTTCTCTAACCAAATGTCAAATGCACTCACTCATATTTAATAATCCAGCTTTACTAATAGGTGTTAACCCCAGTAATCAGTTTGACTAAATAGGTTTTCTGTTTGGCATTTTTCTTCAGGAATCATTCAAAATCTACATTCAAACTTTAGCATTTTTTCCTTCATTTTCCTCCTATTTTTAAATGTGCTTTTTAAGTACTGGGGTCACATCCAAATCTCCTCTACTTAGTTACCTTTTTTTCACCTTGCAAAGGTCCTTTTTCTATATGAAAAAGACAATTTCATTTTTCTACTGTCAGATACAGTATGTAAGTCCTCTAATAAACAGTTTTCCTCTTAGTGGCATCGCTTTATCCTCACCTTGTGCTGGTATACCATCTTTAAAATTATTAAATATACTTTAATATACCTTCATTTTATCTTGGGGACAAAGAAAGCATATCTAAGGTTAAGCTAATCAAGGAATTCTAGGTATCAGTTTACTTATATTATTAGGCTTTATCTTATCCTTTACAAACTACATTTAATGGGCCTTTGCATAGATCCTTGCCATCTTTGTTATCTTATCCTTGTTGGTGTTCCCAGAATGTTGATGCACTTATTCTGGCTTTGTTCTCCTCTTCTAGCTTTCTAATCTATAATTTATTAGCACCCTTCTAATGCTAACATAAATTGTATTATCTGAGACCTCATATGCTTTGCCCTCTCAGTTGACCAACAGTTCATCTACTTTTGTGCAATAGCTTCTACTTTCTGCCTGTTTTCTGATGTGATGGTGGAGTGACATGGTATTGCCACTCATCAAGGTGGTATACAGCACAACTAGAGAAAGAAGTGGGATGGATGGATGATGGGTGCCAGTTGTTTTTTATTTCTTACATATAAAGACTTGCTGTGCATTCTTGATTATATAAAAAGCAAATTTCACTACTAACAATGAAAAATAGATGAAGGTGTAGGTTAGGATAATTTAGGATAAAGAATATTATTTATACATTTAATTTATTCATGGCAACATATTTAATAATAATAATAGTACATTTTTAATATATAGCACTTTTCCTGCATTCTGTTAACAGAATATCTTCTAAAGAATTAAAAAATGAAAAACATCATACCAATAACTTACACCACTGAACATGAATTTTTAATAATCATTAAAATTTGCTGAACAGTTATCATCTGTATAGTTGATTGCTAACAATTAGATTAACTGAAGTACCAAAATGCTGTAAAAATACATTAAAATACCTGCAAACTAAGAGCAAATGGCACACCCATATAACGTACAAAATGAGTATAATTTCCTTGCAGCAATTAATATGAAACTGAATTAAATATTTCCCTTCTAACACTGCATCTAGGCTTTTGTTTACTTTCATTTTTACCTTCCAGTAATTCTTCCATGAGATATTCATTTAATAATAACCTGAATTTTGTCACAGTTGTGGTTCAATTATAAAAATATATCCCAGAGAAAGTAATAGATCTCAATAATACAAACCTTGAAATCATTAGCATAACATTTCTCCTGATATTTTAAGAATTTACAACCAAAAACAAGTTAAAAATGATCTTTCTATTATAATCTTTCCAATAAAGCAATGAGTTTCAATGATTTAGACAGGATGGTATTTAAATTGCCAACAGTTAAGATCAATTTGTATGCAGATGACACACAAAATGTATTTTACTTGCACTGATTCAATTGTATTCCGCATGCAGACTTCCTTATTAGGCTTGCTTGTCTAGATATTAAATTATTTGGGAATGAATATTAACAACATTGAAATGCTTATTGTTGTATCTTGAAATGCCACTGATATCTGACTTCTTTATTGCTCTGTATTCATTTATTTTAAACCACACAGTCAGGAGGAATATGTATGTTTAGAGGTATAGTAACATCACTGTATTGTATATACTTTAAAATAATAATCTAATATATATTTCAATCAGAATTCCACAAAGATCTTTATTTTACACTTGTGCAATCACATAGCTATAGTTTATTTTTTCCCACTTCAAATGCATTATTCACATGTAAAGTTCAGTCCAATAGTTGGCAGTGGGGAATGAGATTATGCTGTAAATGGCCCCTGGCTACATACGGTTGGCTGGCACTTTAAATTTACATTGAGCTTCAGGACAGCAGGGACACTTGGGGCTGCTAGGAAGAGTTTTAGTGAGAAATGTTTCACAATATTCCTGAACTCAGCAGTTCAAGTGTCCCTTTTGGTATTAGTTCTATTAACCGTAGAGTTAAGAAGACAGATGATGGCAAGAGCTCAACTGACAGGAGGAAAGGAGGCTAGAGGTTGTGATGAAAGAACAGGACATATTTAGAGGAGGCTTTCTGTGTGATACATTATAGATAACTGAACCAGGCACACCATGGGAGAATTAGTGAGGGAGGAATACTCTCTAAAGAGGTTTAAGAGCAGAATGTTATTTTTTCCATTGTTGTTTTCATATTTCCCTGTTATGTTTATGATCCGTTTTACTAATAAATCCACCCTTTCTATGTTTGCTTTCTTTGGTCTTTACTGGAACATTAGAACAATAGAAAAATCTAGATGAGAACAGGCCATTCATTCCAACAAAGCTTGCCAGTCCTATCCACTTAATTCTTCTAAAAAAACATCAAGTTGAGTATTGAAAGTCCCTTCTGTCTAACACACTACTTGGCAGTTATTCTGTGCTTCACTCTGTAAAGAAAAACATCACAATATTTGTGCAGAATTTACCCTCAACAAGTTTCCTACTGTGTTGACGTGTTCTTGATGAACTCATTTTAAAATAACAATCTCCAATACCTTCATAATTTTAAACACTTCGGTCATGTCATCGCTTTATCTTCTTTTGCTTAAACTGAAAAGGTTCAGCTCATTTCTTCATAATTCATCTCATTTAGCCTTGGAATCAGCCTAGTCGCTCTTCTCTGGACCTTTTCTAGTGTTGCTATGTCCTTTTTGTAGTCTGGAGACCAAAACTGCACACAGATGAGGCCTCACTGATGTTTACTCAGTTATGCCGACCTCTTTTGTAAGTGGCTTTGGATAAAAGCATCTACTTGTTTTGTTATACCACCTTTTTATTTGAAAATAGCGTCACATCTTGTGCATGAACGAGACTGGGACTGGGAAAACTGTAGACGTGGGTGTGAGTAGTGTGCGTGACTGAGAATGATTGTGGATGTGAATTGATATTAAAGTGACTTTATCTGCAGGTGGAAGCTCCATGCAACTGTTCTTACGGTTCTGGTGAATCAGCAATAAATTCATGGGCGTCTAAAGCTCATACAGTGCATCCGGAAAGTATTCACAGCGCATCACTTTTTCCACATTTTGTTATGTTACAGCCTTATTCCAAAATGGATTAAATTCATTTTTTTCCTCAGAATTCTACACACAACACCCAATAATGTCAACATGAAAAAAGTTTACTTGAGATTTTTGCAAATTTATTAAAAATAAAAAAACTGAGAAATCACATGAAGGACAACCATCTCTGCAGCAATCCACCAATAAGGCCTGTATGGTAGAGTGGCCAGATGGAAGCCACTCCTTAGTAAAAGGCACAAGGCAGCCGGCCTGGAGTTTGCCAAAAGGCACCTGAAGGACTCTCAGACCATGAGAAACAAAATTCTCTGGTCTGATGAGACAAAGATTGAACTCTTTGGTGTGAATAACAGGCGTCACGTCTGGTGGAAACCAGGCACCGCTCATCACCAGGCCAATACCATCCCTACAGTGAAGCATGTTGGTGGTAGCATCATGCTGTGGGGATGTTCTTCAGTGGCAGGAACTGGGAGACTAGTCAGGATAAAGGGAAAGATGACTGCAGCAATGTACAGAGACATCCTGGATGAAAACCTGCTCCAGAGCGCTCTTGACCTCAGACTGGGGTGACGGTTCATCTTTCAGCAGGACAATGACCCTAAGCACACAGCCAAGATATCAAAGGAGTGGCTTCAGGACAACTCTGTGATGTCCTTGAGTGGCCCAGCCACAGCCCAGACTTGAATCCGATTGAACATCTCTGGAGAGATCTTAAAATGGCTGTGCACCGACGCTTCCCATCCAGCCTGATGGAGCTTGAGAGGTGCTGCAAAGAGGAATGGGCGAAACTGGCCAAGGATACGTGTGCCAAGCTTGTGGCATCATATTCAAAAAGACTTGAGGCTGTAATTGCTGCCAAAGGTGCATCGACAAAGTATTGAGCAAAGGCTGTGAATACTTACAGTATGTACATGTGATTTCTCAGTTTTTTTTATTTTTAATACATTTGCAAAAACCTCAAGTAAACTTTTTTCACATTGTCATTATTGGGTGTTGTGTGTAGAATTCTGGGGAAAAAAATGAACATTTTGGAATAAGGCTGTAACATAACAAAATATGGAAAAAGTGATGCGCTGTGAATACTTTCCGGATGCACTGTAGATGTGTGTGGGGAGCAAAGGATAGTCCCTCTGATCCAGTCCCACAGAAGCGATATTGTAAGACTAATTGCTGAAAAACGTAATGCTGGTAATGAGAGAAAGGTGTCAGAACATATAGTATATTGCAGCTTTCTTGAGTAGAAGGCTGCATAGCTGCAGTCCATTCTGAGTGCCTATGCTAGCACCTGTCCACCTCCAAAAGCAGCTACAGTGGACACTTGAACATAAGAACATGGGGCAATGGAGGAAGATGAGATGGTCTGATGAATCACGTTTTCTTTTACATCATGTGTACAGCTAAGTGTATATGCATCATTTATGTGCAGAAGAGATAGCAGTAGAATGCAGCATGGGAAGAAGACAAGCCAGTGGAGGCAGTGTGATGCTCTGGGAAATGTTCTGCTGGGAAGCCTTGGGTCCTGGCATTCTTGTGGATATTACTTTCACACGTACCATCTACCTAAAGATTGTTGCAGACCATATACACCTCTTCATGGCAATTATATTCCCTGATGGCAGTGGCTTTTTTCATCAAGATAATACACTCTGCCACACTGCAAACATTGTTTAGGACAAAGAGTTCAAGGTGTTGACTTGGCCAACAAATTCTCTCAATCTCAATCCAATCGAGCAGCTGTGTGATGTGCTGGAAATAGAAGTCTGGTGCAAGGAGGCCCCACCTCACAGCTTACAGGATTTAAAGGATCTACTGTTACATTTTGGTGCCAGATACCTTCGGAGGTCTTGTGGAGTTCATGCCTCAACAGGTCAGAGCTGTTATGGTGGCACAAGAGAACCTACACACTATTAGGCATGTGGTTTTAATGTTGTGGCTGACTGGTGTACATTTAATAGTATTCACTACTATATGGACTACATATAGTAATACATTGTTACATTTTTAAAAGACTACAATTATATTACATTTTTATTCCATTTGCAGTCTGTATTACAGAGAGCTCCATTTGCTAATACATCATCAGTGGAAAGGATAGAGATACAGGCAACTTGTTAGAGAATATGCAAACTGAGCACAGCATGCACTTGGTTTGATTAAACCATTTGTTCTAGACATTGTAGATTTTCCAGGCTAAGTTCTATCCATCATAACTTCTGGGCCTCAATCATCAGTTTACGAAATGAAAATTAACCTCTCCACCAGTACTTTTATAGGTACTCTACCGTATGCATATTAAATAGTACTGATAGAAATTAATCTGTTTTTTGTCACTGAAGTATCATTTTGTGAACAAAAAATCTATCCAAACTACAATCCTGCCAGAAACTTGTGTCATCTCCATTTTTTTACTTTTGGTTATGATCCATAAATTGCCCTTTGACTCTGCTCTTTAACCTATTGGACTGACTGCACTTTTTACTGTCAGTGTATTTATACTGTTGAGTTACCCAAGAATGTGTACTTTTAAACGCATGCTACGTAACATAATTATTCTTCCATGGGCCCTGTTGTCCCTTTATATCTGTAGTTACAGTATATTGATGTAAGCAGTAGCCTGATAGCAGCAACTGTAAGATCCTAAGACTAATAACAGTATAACTTGGTAACTACCTAACATAGACAGACAGATGGTGTAATAACAAAGCAAAGACAGTAAGAAGTTTTGGGGCACCCATAAGCAAATGCTCTATAATTGATTTTTAAAAAAGGAGAAGTAAAATGCAGCCAAAGCATCATGTTGAGTCTTTTCATACAGGAGTCTGGATATGACTACCAAAGATAGCAGTCTTTTAAGTTAAGACTGTTTCTGGCAGGAAGAGTCGGCTCCAGGAGGATGGAAAACGAAATTGATGTCAACGGTGGAAAGCCATCAATTTTCTGGTCTGCAGAGGGAGAAAAAGAGAAAGCTTTATTGTGGAGTGCCAGAGCTCTTAAGCTGTCCTCTATGCATGTGTGCACGTGCGTGACAATGGATATGCAATGAGTCCCACATTTCACCATAAAGTGACTGATGTCCTTAGTTTGTAAACAGGTCACACGTAATACATACCAATCTGTCTAGCATTTGCTGAAATTAGAAGAAATTATTAAGGAAGAGATGGACAGACCATGCATATTAATAATTTTCTTTATGGTTGCATTGTATTTACGTTAAACTGTACAGATGAAATATGTTGCAATCTCAGAAGCCAAACTTTGTTTGGGTCCTGTGGCCAATCTCATTTAATTTCAATCATATTTTTGCACCATGAATGGTTCTCCACAAGAGCAACTATGGTATGAAAAAGTGATAGTGTTACTAAAATGAATCTTCATATAAAGAATTAGCTACCTGGAAATGCCACAGCATGCAAGTCCGTCAACAATTTCATCAATAGCCACCAGACTCCATTTTATCAGACAAATATCCTCAAGTATTTGGAACCAACTGGGGTGCCACCATTAAACTTCATTTTAAAAACTGTCCTGATAATGTTATTGTATAATCTTGACCTAAATATAATGTAATGGAACCAGTAGTTTCTTATGCCAAAGCAGTATAGAACTGATAATATTAGCAGGCTCTCCCAAAGGATAAGATGTGGTCATTCTATGCATTTCTCTTATATCTAACAAGATGACTTTCGATTTCAAGAGACTCCTGTGAGAATTGCCGTTTTATGACACTACTTGAGACTCAAGGTAGGTCATCTGAAGCAGCAACATCATTTTAGAAAATTAATGATTTTCACATAGACAACTAGATGTATCTCCTGGGATAAGATACCAAGAAATGTATTTCTTGCATAGGACCACAAAACAACAATGCTGTTCTTCAGAAAGAAAGAATTTGTGTAGTATTACTAGTTGTATCATTAAATGTAGCAACAAAAAGTAAATATGAAAATATACGATCATTTTACAAATTTTAAGTTATACGAATTAAATGAATAAACAATATTAATTAATCATAATACAGTATAGTGGTGTTTTTCTATTTAAAGAAATTGACATGCTTTAGGTTTCTATAAATTAGTATAAAGCTGAGAAATGCCAGGTACTTAAAGCTAGACTTTGTACAGTGATATGTGCCTTGTCACTGCTAAACTTAGATGCAGAGGAGGAAGGAATCAGAATCACTAAAAGACAGCTTGATAAGCACAATTCTATTTATGCTCTTCTATAAGTAGAGTCCTTCACAAGCTACAAAAAGAAAACATCCAACTGTGTAGATTTTTCCATCTTCCCAAACAAAATGAACCAGTATTGTGACTGCTTTGGAAAGCAATTTATCTTAAAACAAAATGTTGATCCCCTGACCCACATGTGCTCTCCTTCATATTTTTCCTCTCCACTTCTGTCCTTTTAGCTGTACACTTTCACCCGGGCTGACATACTTAGTTGAGGACTGCCTCTCTCTCCAAGCCCCTTGGCCATCTCATAGAAGGTTAAGCACCTGTTCAAGAAACACTCTCAGTAAAAAAGCAACAGGAATGTACCTTAAAGGAAACAAATGCTTGTTCCCTGGGGCTGTGCCCTTGGTGGTAAACTTTATTGTATACCAAAACAAAGTGTCACATAGTCAAAGGTCTGCTTATACTGGAACTTCCTGGAAATGACAGGTATATGCAGGATTCAATGCCCTGAATAAATCAAATTAAGATATTAAACAAAAATGTGTTTAAAGTAAGTGACAGGAAGGTAGGAAACATAAGATGCCTGCTATATTCAAGTAAGTGTAAACACAGTAATAATAATCCAAGGAGGGAAAATAGTTCAAACATATAAAGAGAATAAATGCAAAGTGACAAAATGAAATTATAAAAAGGCAAAAAAGAACCATATACAGTATATATTGTATATAAAGGTTGGATAACAACAAAATCATTCCCAAGTTTCACAAAGGTTGTGTAAAATAAGAATGTCCCATGACTTTGAATGCTGGTGTGTACGAATTATGGAAAAATCTTCAGTCTATTCAGGTGGCCAACATGTTTCAAGGGCATATCACCTCCTTCTTAAGGTCCATATAAACAAATCTCTAACAAAATTTAAAAGATTAAGAGAGTATATGATACAGAGAAAAACCAAAGATGAAAGTGAGAAGTAATGAAACTATATAACCATTGTGTGAAAGTTCAAGCTCACAAAACAGGATTCTCACTGGGATTGACCTATAATTGAAAAGGGATATACAGTAAAGCCAAAGAGGAAAAGAGCAGTGAAATTCTTTTACAAAATTTAGGGCTCACCTATATTATCTAAAGCCAGTTAAAGAAAAACAGAATATATTCTTTAATGTCAGCTCAAACTACGACACTGAAAAAAATAAAAGAATAAAAAAAAAAACAACTGATAAATTAATAAAAGTCAATGCAAGAACCAAAAATATGCAAACAAGAAAAATGCAAGTTATGAAACCAACAAATTAGCTTTTTTCATGCAAAATACAGTAGTTGCTTTGTGTCTTTATATTTTCAGATTCTACTAGAGAAATTAAACCTATCAGTCCTATGAGCTGAAAGGATTGCTAAAGCAGAATTGACTTTATGTTTCCAGCAGGGAGTACTTGCTCCCTAGGATTGTGTTCTTTATTGAATGCAGAACAGACTTGAACCTTGTACATATCCCTTCAATAACCATGGTGGAAACAATCAGACAAGAGAAATATGGTAAAATAATATTTTTTATTTATATATTTTTTAATGTAACTTTTTTAAAATACAGCTTTCACTCCTAGTAGTATAAGTAGTGCAATTATTTATACATATATATTCCAGCTGAAGACAAGCCATTGTAACTGCCACAGCACCTTTTGCACCTGCTTTAATCACTTATGATTATGATGGCCCTTACCATATATTGATCACCAAACGGGGCACACCAGCACTTTTAAGTAATCTGCCTTTGTCATCTGCCACTTGTGTCATCTCATTTCCCTGTCAGGTTCACCCAATCAGCTGGTTTGTGTTGCTTCAGCAAATACCTGTTTTTAATAAAATAATGTGTATACTGTAGAATAACCCTCACAAATCCCAGTTGCACATATAAAACCATTGGTTACACACTACCACATTTAAGGTTTCAACAAGGAGGTTGGGGAGGATATGATCAAACTTCTCACAAATGCACAAATCAAAAAAAAAAAAAGAAAAACCAGCATTAAAAAAATCACATATCAAATCAGAAATTCCACCTGAATTCAGTAGAATATAATGAAGAGGTGAATTATTTTAAAATATCTAGTTTGTAATGTGCTTGAAGTGGCACTTGAAATCTACTCGATATGTGTTGTTAAGAAATGGCTGTCCTTTAACATGTGTCTTGTTGCATGTTCTAATAGTATGGTTGCAGACATTTCAGATGTACAGTATATCACCAGAGGATGGATCATCTCCAAGAACATTAGTTTCCTATTAGGAAAAAGAATGTAATGAAATCTAATGACAAGCAAAGAAGAAGGCATATGAGTGATTACAAATTAAATAATCAAAAATGTAGTGCAGTGATTAAACAAACTTAGTGATTATGGTGTAACTTTTGGACACAATTTTGCAGATTTCTCAGGCTGCTTGGATGTTTATCTATGACCAGACTTTTCTTTTACTCATTCAACTTCCTATTTATGCGTGATATTTGCATTTCAGGGACATGTGCCAAATATGCTGATTGAAGCAAAGAGAGATAAATTTCCAAAAATAATTCTAGTACGTTGATTTGAAAATACTGCACCTGAAAAATTATGCAAAGTTAACTACCTCTTAATTGCCTGAGAGTCAGAAAAAAAAAGATTGTGCATAGCAATCAAAAGACTAGAGTATTTGCAGTAATAAGTGCACATATATTCCTTTTCATTTTTTTCAATAAAGTATATTTAATAATCAACACGTTATCAATTTGAACACATTCTGTATTGTCTACAGTATATATCTATGGAAAATCATGCTTATTCTCAAGCAGAAATAATGTTAGAATAGTAGCCATTACATTTAGAACTTGAACCTGCTCTGTGTTTTGCTATTTGGTGATAGCCTTCTTTGTTATCATATTTGATCTGGACTTCTCTAAGAAAAGCTTGTACCACAAATGCAACAGGCAATATACTATACTGCAACAAAATGTAATATTATAGTAACAAATTCATTATCTGTAGCTAAAGCAACTGATTACTTTGGCAGTATGTATGTAGATGCTGTACTTTTTCTTCTTTAAGCACAGATATCCCCCATGACCCCATCCTGCATAAGTAGGTAAGAAAGGTGAATGGGTGGAAATTACACATATCATGATTATATCCTCAAAAGTGCACTTGTGGGTCCTTAAGGTATTTGCAAAGTACACCTTTAGAGAAGTTACATACAATTGTTTTTTGTGTTATGGTGGAGAATTAGGAAAAAATCACCAATGCTATGAAATGGAACTTTTTGAATTTTCAAAACATTTTAAAATATGCTCCATTTGAGATATCTCAACAAATGCTGAAGTTTCCTAATTAATTCTTCTGAAAAGTAAGTATACACAAATTTAACAGATTCAGTTTACTGGGACCCAAGTTGTTTCAGGAGGACTGACAGTAGGGGATTTTCCAATACAGTACATGAGAACATGCTTAAAAAAGCAATACTGGATACTTTCATATCTGTCTGTGAATGTAGGTGTAATGCTGACCATGTTGTTGACTTATTTTCATTTATTTATAATGCAATTTTAACTTTGAATCTGGAAATTGTATGTACAGTAATCCCTCGCTATATCGCGCTTCGACTTTCGCGGCTTCACTCTATCGCGGATTTTAAATGTAAGCACATCTAAATATATATCACGGATTTTTCGCTGGTTCGCCGCTTTCTGCGGACAATGGGTCTTTTAATTTATGGTACTTGCTTCCTCAGTTTGTTTGCCCAGTTGATTTCATACAAGGGACGCTATTGGCGGATGGCTTAGAAGCTACCCAATCAGAGCATGTATTACATATTAACTAAAACTCCTCAATGCTATAAGATATGCTTCCCGCGCAGTGCTTGTTTGCTTCTCTCTATCTTTCTCACTCTCTCTGCCTGGCGGAGGGGGTGTGAGCAGAGGGGCTGTTTGCACAGAGGACACGGACGCTCCTCTACAAAATGCCGCTTTATCGCGGTGCTTCTGCATACTTAAAAGCACGTATTGATTATTTGATTGTTTGCTTTTCTTAGCGAGCGCTCTCTCTGACATTCTCTGCTCCTGATGGCGCTCCTTTGAAGATAAGATATGTTTGCATTCTTTTAATTGTGAGAAAGAACTGTCATCTCTGTCTTGTACAGTAATGGAGCACAGTTTAAACGTTTGACTAAAGGGTGTTATTTCATGTCTAGAGGGCTCTAATAATGTTAACAGGGTGGGAGAGTTTATAAGGGCTTAAAATATATAAAAATAACCATACAAACATATAGTTTCTACTTCGCGGATTTTCACCTATTGCGGGGGGTTCTGGAACGCAACCCCCGCGATCGAGGAGGGATTACTGTACTGGGCTGGGCTATGTGTTGCATGGTGGCACACTATATCACAAGATTCAATAGATAATCTTAGTGTTTTTACAAAGTCACAGTCATTATGGGACTTTCATTTTGTTGAACATAGTTAGACTATTGTCATTATTTGACCATGAAAAGTATGCTGTCTCTTGAGTCACTTCCACACAGGCAGATTCAAACAAGTAAACTTGTACTACTAGCTGTCAATTCTTACAGCCACTTAAGAACATTACCGCAGTGTTTTTGGAGTTTCTACAATTTCTTTCTTTTTAACTTGTTTTGTTGCTGAACATTTAATATTGTTTTGTGGACAATCAATATGACTGTGCTGTCTGGAGCACACTACAGAGAATGCAATTTTCTTGCAAATTTCGGCTTTCAAGCATACTTCTGCATGTGGTAGCTGAGTGATGCCACAACATGAAAAATGTTCTGAAGATTTTCAGCTGTTCTTTTCTATGGTAACCTTGTTCTGTGTTTTGCTTTTGCTATATGCAATACGAATTAGACTTTTTGTTTTTGGATTTTATGGCTTTTGAAATGTTTTGGCTCTGTTCAGGATTTAAGATTTTTGGTTTTACATATCTGCCTTTATTTCTTAGTTATTTCAATTTTTTGCTTTATTTTTGGTTAAGTGACTATTTTGTTTAAATGTTTGGTTTATGTATTTTTAAACTTCTTTTAAATTTTGTATTTTGATTTTATTTAACTTTTTTGTGATTTGCTTTCTTCCTTTTAATAAATAATAAACAAATAATATGTAATGTTATATTTAAATTTTTTAAATAATAATAAACAACAAAAGTTTAATTTAGGGCAAGGATTTTCTGACAGTTTCTCTCTCATTGAATTTTAAATTCATTCAGCTCTCAGACATTTTTTAAATTTCCTGGAAATATTTAGTTTGTATGGTTTATAAGATTTAACATTTCAGTTATTTCAACAAAAATAATGTCTTTATAGCTTTTAGTTTTTGTTAAAGCTTTTTAATTGACAAGTCAAGCTGTTTATTTTTTAAATATCTATATAAAAACACCAATTATAATACTTAAACATTTTATTATGACTACTTTATTTACTTTTGGTATTTTATACTTTAGAGGCAATTTTCAAAGATTATTACATTTGGCTAATAAAATGTATTCAGATAACAAATATAATAAAAGAACCAAACACTCTATTTCCTCTTAATATCTAATATTTACCTTTTACTATGGTTAGAACTACGTTTAACTTTTATGGGATTTTGTTTTACTTTAATGTTAATGCAAAAACTGAAAATAAAAACGCTTGCTTTAGGATAGAGCTGCCAAGGAAGAGGAAAAACGGAATGCCTAAGCGAAGGTTTATGGATGTGGTGAGAGAGGACATGCAGGTGATGGGTATGACAGAGCAAGATGTAGAGGACAGGAAGATATGGAAGAAGATGATCTGCTGTGGCAACCCCTAACGGGTGCAGCCGAAAGAATAAGAAGATATATTTCTTATTAAGGCAAAGGATTGTTAATGGGCAACAAATAAACTTTTATGCAATTTATTTTAATTTATTTTATTTGCTAAGATGTGTTTAAGTGAATGATCCAAACATTGTTTCAGTTATGTATTCATCAAGAAGACCACTAGAAAGTAGACATTGATAAAAGTTTTTAATAAAGTTTTTTGAATTGTAAAATTTACTGTCTATAGTACCTTTTCCCTCTCCATCTACCTATTTATAAGCCACTAAAATGTATCACTTATTTGAATAGACTATGTTTCTGATTTCAACAAATTTAAAATATGATTTCAAATGGCATTAGGATCAGTTATACAGTACAGTGGAACCTCGGTTCACGACCATAATTCGTTCCTAAACTCTGGTCGTTTCCCCCATAGGATTGTATGTAAATACAATTAATCCATTCCAGACCATGCAAACTCTATGTAAATATATTTTTTTAAAGATTTTTATGCACAAATATAGTTTATTAAACCATAGAATGCACAGCATAATAGTAAACTAAATGTAAAAACATTGAATAACACTGAGAAAACCTTGAACAACAGAGAAAACTAACACTGCAAGAGTTTGTGCTGTAGCGCTACGAACTGCTCACTAAAAACATTTTTTAATGAGTTTTAAGCAGAGGGAAAAAAATGAACATTTGAAAAATCCTTAATTAATAAACCACCAAGAAAAGTAACATTGCAACAATGCACGTTAAAAACTGATCACTATAAACAGAAGAGGTGGTTAAAATCCAATAGAAAAAAGTCTTCATTAAATACGAGGTTTAAACAATGCTTGGATCTGTCTCTTTAAAAACGAGCCTTATGCATCCAGCCGTCTCTCTCACGTGTGCGCGTGTGTGTGTCTCTCTCTCGCACGTGCGTGCGTGCGTGTGTGTGTGTGTCTGTCTGTCTCTCTCGCGCGTGTGTCTCTTTCTCGCGTGCGCATGCGTGTGTGTGTGTCTCTCTCGTGCGCGCGCGTGTGCGTGTGTATCTTTCTCGCATGTGTGTGTCTCTCTCTCGCATGTGCGTGTGTGTGTCTCTCTCTAGCTGCACAGGGAGAGACTGAACATGTGCGGAAATCATCGGTGCACATAAACCGAAAGGGAAACTGGCTTGTTCGTATACCGTCTGTGGTCCTGAAACAGATGCAAAAGTTGGCAAACTTTTTGGTCGTAAACCGACTTGTGCGTGTTCTGAGACATTCGTGAATTAAGGTTCTGCTGTATATGTTTTGCTTAATTTAAGATGATTTAGTTAAAAATAATGTATATAATATGTAAATGACCATCAATATATCTTACCTGACTAATACAAAATTGCTCTCATAGTTTTTAACAATGTGATCTTTTTGCTTTGTAATCATTTTATTATATTGTGAAAACACGGATCACTACTCTGGATCTATGTTGCTCCGTATAGCAAATGAGGCTATCTTCTGTTCATTCTAGAGCTCTTTAACATGTGTTGGATGGCACTGTATCCTTTTATACTTTTACCAGTAACATCCTGTGAATACACTTGACTTTCATAGTTTTCATAATGTTTCTCTGTACGGTTAGCAATTATTTGCTCAGAGGTTGAGCAGCTCTTCTTTTCTCCACCCTAGTGGCCTGCTTCTTCTCTTCATTTGTTGGAATCTTTTGTGTTAAAACTGATTAACTCAGTGTTTGTGTTGCAATTACTTAGTACGTTTTCCTTAATTTTTCACTTAAGCTGGCACTTAAGTCTTCAATCTGCCTCAAGAATGATTTAATATATGAAGAGGGAGGGGAATGAGAACGGTACTTGTGTGCATGACACCTTCCTGAATAGGGCTCAGTGCTTCTCAGACCTCCTTTTAAATCTGTATTGGATTAAGCATTGTGATAGTGAATAAGTAAGGCACATGCATGCATGATACTTTTCTTGACTGACAGTGATGAGACAATGAAAATGAACTTTGTACAACAACATCTTTGATTCTGTTTTTGCACCCCACCTTGCATCTGAGCAACCTCTAACCTCAAGCTAGTAAATCTGCAGTTCCTGGTGTAATGAATCTTATAGTAAAATGTCAATAATTTCAGTTTATCCACAATTCAATGTCACATTTTCCAAACATGACTGAGAATAGTAATGTGTGGATTTTGACTTGCCCTGCCTAGAAATGTAAAAGCTGATTTACAGAACTTTTGATATTTTTCCCTCCTATAGCCTTAGTTAGGATACAAGTGTAATTCAGTTTTACCATTTTGACTAAGAGGGTGAGGGACACATGTAACTTTAACAACAGTGTGTAACAAAGACTCCATTTTGGTTGTTACTTCAAAATATCCAATCATTATGGGTAACTATACTGTAAAGGGGCTATGGTAAACTGAACAAAACATACCAGTTTGATGACTTAACTGTCTTGCCCAAGAAGATGCATTGCTAATCAAGAAACAGCCATTCAAATAATTTGGTATCTTGTGTGGATTGTCTATTGTTATTATTAATATGGCATTCTTTGACAAAATACCTCACTTTGGCATTCTTTATTCAAACATGGGTGGTTCTGAATCAATCAGTTCTTACTTTTTTAAGTACATTCAAAAATCTTTTGCCCAAGTGCTTCTACATGTTTTTCCCTCTTCTATTTAGCACTGATTTTTCTTTCAGCATTCTGGCATATTGTGTACTCAATTCTCAAACATGTAAAGACTTGGTGTCAGATCTACTGTATATAGAAACTGTCACATTGCGTGTGCATGGGAGACAATTTGGTGATGGTAACTTTGTGCCGCTCCAGGGAATGGTGCTCTGTGATTGCACTGTCTCTCTCCAGACCAGCACATTAACAGCTGTCCTCCACCAACATCACTTCTGGTGTTTGTCCACCTGGACCTCCCTATTCTTACCCGGTTACCATGTGATTGTAAGAACTGCCATCTTGGGCAGTCACTATAGGATTCATGTCAGCGAAGAGTCATTTTGTCTATTTTCACATGTTTCCTTTTGAATTTTAATTATTTAATTATACAGGGCTTGCTTAAGGGTGCTCCAAAACACTGACTGTTTCTGTTCTTTTTATTACAAAATATACTTGAGAAAATTGGCATTCATTAGTTATGAAACTTATTCATCAAACTGATTACACATCTTTTTTCAGACATGTATACACTGTATATTGAGGTATCATAAGGACACTTTATGTCCTACTGTACCAAGAGATTCTTTTTTGCATTTAGTTAGTTTTTGCTTCCAGATCTTTATTTTATCTAAGTTGTCAAAATTATTCTTAAGCAACCAGTGCATTTGTCAGTGTGTTTGTATTTTATAATGTGTCCCGTTATTATCTCTTAACTCTGTACAGTTCTGTCAGAGTGCCAGTCACCAAGATTTCAAGTTGTTGGTTTCTCTTCTATATATGTTTTTTGTTCTTTAGCTTCATTATGGTTATACTGTATACCTAAAGGCTCTCAACAACATATCCTGCTCTAGGGAGTCTTGTAGTTATATTGTTCTTGTACCACATTCTCTCTGTCATTCTCTTTCTGGACCCTACAACAGTCAGGTAGCATCAAAGGTGCTTCAGCATGTCTCTGTTTTAACCACTTTTCTGAACCTGGAATAAAATCCAAATTAAGCCTTTGCTCATAGCTCTGCTAGAAGTAGAAATGAAAAGGTGTTTTATAAAAGAAGATGTATGTTCTCCAGCAGGTGAGATACTTTAACCATTTCTGCTGAGAGATATCAGGTAATAGACCTAAGCCTGATGTCTTATAAAGCTGAGTTGGAGTGCAGTGTATTCTGGGAAAGTTGGAAGACAAATCTGGATTTATTGTATTTTGGTTAGTTAGAAAGTGCAGCTGAAAACTGAAACTGAAAAGTGCATGGTGTGCTCTTCTAACAAGTTGAAAACAAGTCAGTTGTTCATTTTGGGTGAGCAGGGGAGAGGGTGTTTGACTTTTAGAAGATTTTTTCAGTTTTCTCTGTTTATTTGCTGAAATTGACACTTTAATGTAGCTTTTAGTTCAGTCACTGCTTTTTTCTGACAGTTTTTTAAAGAGCTCAGTTGCAAACATGGACACTGACTGAAATGGACACTTAAATGAAACTGTTTCTCACCTGCTGGATACTTGGAAAATAACTCCCTTTCATTTTCAATTAAGGATATATAATTTGCTTCTAAAATAAAGAATCCATCTGGGAATTGTCATGTGGGACTAAATGAAGCCACCAAGGCTGTTTAATTCCTTGAATGGCTTATATTTACTGCTATTGCAATACAAATGCTATACTAACTGCAGTTTCTAAAAACCTTTGTATAAATTCAAGAAAATATTCATTTTATGCAGTACATAAAAATGTTCTTATTTTCATGCCTCATACTAACTACTTAGTGTAATAAATTAATAACCGTCAATAAAACATCTGGCAATATATACAGCAATACTCTTGCAGTTGTCACTATGTCCTATGGATAAAAACTGTCCCCAAATGTTTCAAGTGCTAATGAAGCTGAATATATGAGGAATACAAATGACTGTATAGGAATATAGGTCTTGCGTACTACTTGTAAACTGGAGCTGTGGTCCAGTGATATTCTGTGCCACACCACTCTCTGCAGTGTTTCGTGGTCAAAGCTGAGCAGGTGCGATACCGTTATGTAATGAAACCAATTAGTATGGACTCCACTACATACTTAACAGACTGTAGACATATAGTATGTAGACATTTCGTCCTAGGACGTCCTAGCATTTGTGAGCCTTTTTTACAGTTTTTGGCTCTCTTCACAGTAACCCACCCCACCAGTGTACATGGGAATATGGTCTGCCTCTTGTTACTTGACGTCTATTCTGGCAACACTGCGTCAGATGCAAATCTCTTCATTGTAAGTCTGTCTGTGATCAAGTCTATGATGGTGGCATCTTCATAAATTTAATGAAGGAGCTCGAGCTTTGTGCAGCTGCACAGTCATAGATACTGTGTACAAGAAATTAAGCAGGGGGCCATTCTACTGTGTTAGGTGGTGAGGTGGGGAGATTTATTTTGATGACCAGTGTGGAGGAAATGATGCAGCTATTCTACACATGCTGGGATCCGCCATTAAGGAAATTAAAAATTAAGTTGCAGAGGGGTGGCTCTAATTATCAAGTCAGTGTGTTTGTTAGTTTTCAGTTATTTTTTAATGTGTTGAAACTGGGAGCACAGTCAAGGTATCTATTCCACTGAAATAGGCGAAATAACAAACAGGAACATTTTTTTACAGCAGAAGTTGAATAGGATATTTACATCACTATTCTGACTCAGATTCCATAATATTCAAAGATGTGAGTGTTGATTTTTAGCAGACATACAAGAACAAGACTGTTTGATTTTCCAGAAAGATGGTAGTTTAGACTGACTTGTATGGACAGAAGAATAAAGCAGACACCTACAGCACGACTCCCTTTTTGGGCCTTTAAACAATAAGATCCCATCAAGGTGCAAATCCAGGTTTTTGGGTTTATACTGACAACAGTAACAACTGTCAGAATACATTTTCAAGCCTTCTTTATAAAACATTTTTATAAACTGTATTTACAGTATTTGTGTTGGATCAGCTATAGCTTTTGATTGACACTTGAAATGATGGCGTTCAATCCTCCAAGTGCCATCCACTTTTAAAGCCTTTTATTACCAAATTAAGAGATTGACTAAAGATGACATTAAATGCCAGCAATAACAAAAATGCCAAAAGTGGTTTTACTTGCTGCATGTGTCCTGAAAGTTTGCACATTATTGATTTTTTTCTATGAGTCATTTGCCACAGTCTGCCTCATCATTTATATTTAAGGATAATTGTAAAATTCTGAAATTGCATTTCTGTTGTGTCAGTGGATATGATCTAAAATCTAGAATCTGCTCTGCTGTCACTGATTGCATCTGTTTTGGCATTATATTATAGTGAGGTAAGAATAATGAGGCTACCAAAAAGTTTCTAAAAGTAAGCAGCATTTACTGTTCTGTTTATATAGAACTTGCTAACCTTCATTGATATGCTTACACTGTAGGTATGGCTACTCACTGTAGATCAGATACTAGTAATATTTTTGTCCTCTTTAAGTGCATATGGTTATCATGCATTTGAAAATACCTTGACATTTGTTAATTATCACTGGTTATGTATGGATTATTTCAACTGCTTTGGGAAGAACACAGAAGCAAGCCTTGGATGGGGGGCAATCCATTTTTAGGGCATTTCTCATCCTGGAGGGTGGAAAAAAATGTACACAATTAAAAATGACAGTAAACCATTTCAAGCATGCCCATCTCAGATCCTGGAGGGCTACTGTGGCTGCAGGTGTTCCTTCCTGCTGCTGTTTTCATCAGTGACCAATTTCTGCTGTTATTTGCCTTCTTTTACCTTCATTTTAATTGCTGTGCTTTTTAAGATGGCCCTCTGTTTTGCTTCTTGTTTCCTTAAATGGTAGCCAAAGTAAAATGAGATGTGAAGTGAGCCAACAGATGACCAGCTAAATTCGGGCCTCAAACTCCAACCAATTACATTTCAACCAGTTTATTTATTAAACTGGTTACTTAATTCCATTGCTTGTTGGTGCTTTGATTCTGTCACAGCAGACATTTCCAAAACTAATGATTTTCTTTTTTCTAAGAGAGCCGCTAAATGTTTTGTGAACCTGAGCAGATCCACATTACAGCGACCTTCATGTTTCTTTATTTTCAGTTATCATTTAATGAAAACAGCTGACCCTGCACAAAAGTGGGAAAACAGCTAGGAAGAAGTATGATGGACAAAGGCTAGCTGCTCATGGATGTTGTGACAACTTTTTTTTTAATTCAGAAAGTTCCTCTTTACTCTTACTACCACATAGCTGCAGTATCCCTTGTGATTTTTTCCAAATGCAATTGCAGATTAAGAGATTTTTTTTCAGCAATGGCTTACTAGAGACGCACTTTGCAACACCACACAGCTTTATTATATACTTCATTACACAACATGTAAGGAAAGTGGTTACACTATGTAGTCTAGAGATCTCATTTAGAATTAATACATCAAATCATAAACAATTAAACACCCCTATAGCAAAAAAAAAAATTAAGAATCTTAAAATGCTGTGATATTTTTTTTTATTTTAATGCTACAGTCACTCTTTCTGGCAACATTCAGATTGAATTCTTTGATCATTTTAATTTACGCTTTCTTTAAGAGTGAGCACTACAAACAATTACCCATAATTTTGCATACTACACTTAAACATAATGAAGAAATCTTCATGTGAAACCATAAAGAAGTGTGGTATTTAGACTTAATGAAACAGCTGCACTTTGAGCCAACTGACATAGGTAAGTAGATTAAGACATTCAGCACAGACTTTGATGAGAAAGAGAGCAGGGCACTCCATACAAATCCAGCCACGGTATCAGACAACATTACCTTACCGTTACCAATTAAATTGCTTCCTGAAAGGTGCATGCTTTCTGCTTAAATATCTGTACTTACTAAACACATGAAAAAATACATGAAAGAGATGCTAAATTGTCAGATGAGAGTACTAGCCAAGAAACAAGCAGAGGATACACTAGAAAACAAAATAACCAGTTGGGGAAACAACAAAGAAAGACATAACAAACAGTTATGGGAGTCAAAGGTAAAACCACTCAGCTGAAGTCTTTTATTTCAGCCATGGCTGACCAAGGTAAGATAAATTTACAGACTTTGAAACGTGGAATACCCAAGGGCATGAAAGTAAATTACTCTACAATCTTTATGAGTTCATTTTTTACTAAAACTACTGAGAAGTCGAAAGAATGAAAATCCCAAGATTCAATGAGTGAGTCCATCATTTAGCATTACACACTGGTGGCAAATCGTGGCCATTTACTGTAAGGCTGCACCTATATCTAGACTTGGCAAATATACTTTGCTATTTGAGGGGGAAATAAATCTTAATGCATTAAAGATATGAGGTTTTCATCTTCCCTGATTATAGTGCAGAAGTTGCTATGAAAAAGCTATTGTTTGATTGAATTTAACACAATTAAGAAATGCACTGAATCCATCCCACGTAAAATTCTCAATGGACAAAAATATTAACGCACACACATAAAGTTGAGTGTTTTATGAAAGCCCACCTTAAAGTATAATATTCAGCAAATACTGTAGGTGAGCATTGAATTCTTTACATATATTAAGAAAAGAAAAGAAATATAAAGAGGGTAGCACGGTGGCGCAGTGGTAGCACTGCTGCCTCGCAGTTAGGAGACCTGGGTTGACTTCCTGGGTCCCCCTGCGTGGAGTTTGCATGTTCTCCCCGTGTCTGCGTGGGTTTCCTCCCACGATCCAAAGACATGCAGGTTAGGTGGATTGGCGGTTCTAAATTGGCCCTAGTGTGTGCTTGGTGTTTGTGTGTGTCCTGCGGTGGGTTGGCACCCTGCCCAGGATTGGTTCCTGCCTTGTGCCCTGTGTTGGCTGGGATTGGCTCCAGCAGACCCCCGTGACCCGATTCAGCAGGTTAGAAACTGGATGGATGGAAGAAATGTAAAGAAAAGACACACCTGGAGTGTGGAGTAAATTAAGTGATAGTGTATATATTAGTATTTTTGGGGTATTTTCTATGTATTTTATTTCACTTTATTGTCATGTAGGTGGAATGGTTAGCACTGCTGTCACACATATCTAGTGTCCTTGATTTAAATCCTGCCCTTAGTTGTTTTCTGCGTGGTGCATGCATGTTTTCTTCAGGTGGACAGGGATTTCACTCCCACATGACCAAAGATGCACAAGTTAGTGTGGCCAGTGCTTGTTGTGAGTTTAGGTGGGCATGCGTAGCCACTGTAAGGAACCAGCAGCCTGTGCCTATTTCCTGCCCTGCAACCAATGCTGTGAGGATAAGCTTTCGCCCCTCAACCCTGAACTGTATTAAGCAGGTTAAAGAATGTGAAGCTGGTTATTTGCTAACAGTATTTCATTATTTGTGTGTGTATAGTGTATGTGTATTTGCCCATATATGTGTTCATATACAGTATATACAAAATATATATTTTGCAACTGTGCCAGAAGCATTTGAAGTGGGTTGAGGTTAGGTCAGTTTCTGCTGTTTAGGTCTCTGCAGTAATTAAAAAAACAAAGAGGTGGATCAGATCCAACCTGAAATTCTGAAAGCGCTGTACATGGTGAGAATATTTTGACGGTAACTTCTTTTTAATGTTTTGAGGAAGGCTGAGGCAGTGCCTCTGGAATTGACACAATGGTGGTCCTTCTTTCTAAAAAGTTGGAAAGGATTACAGTAATCCCTCGTTTATCGCGGGAGATAGGTTTCAAGGCTGGCCGCAATAGCTGAATTTCCGCGAAGTAGGGACACCATATTTATTTAAATATTTAATGTGTATTTGGACGTTTTTAAACCCTCCCTATACTGTTTACAACCCACCCTTTACTCTATTAATAACAGGGACAACTGTTAAGCAATATGAAATCGGTAGATAAGTTTACAGTTACTGTATAGCAAAGTACAAGTACCTATATATAACGTGATGATGGTGATGAATATGCTGTGCAGTAAAAATGATGACGATAAGGGTGATGATGACTTTTACTGCGCAGCCATTTCCTGGAGCACCTCTTCCATGGTTTCTGAAGGTGTATCCGTAGTAGTAGTAGGAACTGGCTCTTTTTTGCGAGGCTGCAAAAACATTGTGATCGGCAGTTGCTGCCGCTGCTTCTTTTTCCGGTCGAAGAGCAGCTTGTAGGCATTCATGACGTCATCGACCTTGTTGCAAAATTGGACCGATCGAACCATATCGTCGTCCCATTCCTGTGACCGCTCTTGCAGATCCTTAGCCAGTCTGCAGCCACAGCCGCGAATGTTCTCCCTTCCTTTAACATATCCAGAAGTTTCACCTTCTCAGCGATCGTCATCATTCTTCGTTGGCGTTTAGGCTCAGCACCAGCCTTGGAAGAAGGAGCACATTTGGGAGCCATTGCAGGGAGTGAAAATTGAAGCCAACTTCAACACAAAGAAACCACAAAAAAATAACACACAGTACAGTGTAAAGTAAACCACTCGGCGAGAAAGCTTGAAGCGAAATGGCCGCGACAGAGAGACAAGGAGAGGTGCTGTGGGATCTGGGCATCAGTCAAAGCATCAATCCCGGGCCCGATTAGAAAGCGGGAAGCTGTGATTTGTCGTCTCCCTCCCATGTACCAATCACAGCCCGTGTTACAACGCACTTAGTCACCGAACTTGTTTTGTTGTTCTTAGACTAGGAAATACTACTACTATATTTAAAAACCCGCGAAGTCGTGAATCCGCGAAAAGTGAACTGCGAAGTAGAGAGGGACTACTGTATACTTTTTGATTACACAGAGTCAGACTTCCTAAACGCATTACTTCCTTGCATGTGTAATTTTGAAAATTTCCTCTTGATAGTTTCTCAGAAGTTTATACCACAGCTTAAACATCTGTTCAAAATGTATCAAATTATCAGCTTTGCCTAACTTAAATTTACTGTCGAATTAAGGAATAATGGAATAATGAATAAGGAAAGTATCTAAAATGATACCAATGCATTTATAACATTACATCTTTCAATAATCCGAGAATGCAGTGGGAAAAACTACTTCAACCCTTTCTGGGAGAGACTCAACAGGCATGTGCTACCTTTAGCTACAAGTTCTGGTTATGTCTTTATAAATGTTCTTTACTTAATCATCAAGAGTTTGGTTGATCATTAATCCTCATCCTAACTGACCTAATACTTGATGCAGCTTTGCTGCTTAGTGCACACTGTATTGCAATTCCCTTGACAATACTACCAGCTTGCCACCACATTCTGGTCAATTGGAGGAATCATAATCATGCTTGTATGCTACAATGGGAAAGCGTTGTTTTGTATTACTCAAAAATGAAGAAAATTTAATTGAGTGAAAGATTTTAAAGATTTTCATTATGTGGCTGGTCTCTACAAATAACTTCCTTAGATAGATAGATAGATAGATAGATAGATAGATAGATAGATAGATAGATAGATAGATAGATAGATAGATAAGCTGCTCCTACAATAAAGCATAACAGATCTTCTTAGATGTTAGTGACTGCACTGCTACCACGTATGTAAAGAAATGTTTAATATATTCCATTTTACATTCCTCAGAGTTGCTTACATTCTCAGATGTTGTAGACATAAAGTAGCCTTTCAATCCTCTAGCTCACCCTAAGGACAACTTTCAAGCTTGCATAAATTAATCAAAGTAATCACTGACCATACTCAATTGTTCCACACCTTTTGGAACTCATCTTGTTAGTGTTTTCTTTTTGTTTTAACTGTATACATTCTTTTACACATCTTTGCACATTTTATAACTACTGTACATGTATCAGAAACTGTATGTATGCCTTGTGTATGCCTTGCTTCTATATCAGAAAGTGATTTCTAGAAAGAATATGTAATATGTAAGTTGTTTATTAACTTGCAATGTTGCTAATGTACTGATGCGTTTAAACAAATAAAACTAAAAAGGTACAAAATAAAAACACTAGAAAAATATTTGCACATTTCAAAACAGGTATGTGAAGTGTGAAGGAAAGACAGACCTGCAATTGAGCTTGTAAAACATCTCTTAGCACTACAAAAAAATCTGCAGCTTGACACACTGTCAGTTTTATCTTAGGACTCTACTCAAATATCTGGTTTTTTTTTTGGTAACTATAAAACAGATGTTATAAAAAATTACTTTCATAATCAAATTCAAAGAAATCTGTAATTTGGAGCACCAGCTGCCATCTTGTCTATATAAATACTGCAGAGACGTTAATCTTAATATTTTTTGAATTACTTTCAAATTTTAAAGCAAATTCCTTTAATGGTTATTGAAGACATTATGTTTTATAATATTTTATTCATTTACTTTTATGGAAAATAGAAAAATAGCATAGTGCATATTGGCTTATTTTTCATTATTAATGTAGTTAACATGCAAATTAACAAAACATTAATGCTAGAACAGATTCAGCACATGTTGGTGTAGATTATACAAGTATCTGGAACTTATAATGGTGAGAAGTGACAGTTTTTGGTAAGGAATTTAATCTTTTGGTACTTTGATGATGGTAGTGGAAACTGTTATATTATCTTAGGTGTTCAGTGGGGTTGAGATCTGATGAGTGTTATGAAGCAGCAAGGGTTCATACTTGTCTTATTTCTCTTTTCTTTAATTTTATTTTTCCTTCTGTCTTCTTATGAGGATTATATTTCTACATTTTTGTATTTTAATAAATATTTTGTACATTTATGTTTAAGTATTTATTTTGTATTCAGTTATTTTTATATTTCTTATTCATTGAGTGTCGAACCTAGGTAGGTGGGCTCTCTTAACATCATAGCTGTGGGCGCCCGCAGCATTACATAAGTTTGGTTTTAACACAGTTACTGATTCTGTGACACAAGGTCCTACTTCTGTCTTTTGGCTTCTTTTTGAACATTTGATTTTTCAAACTTTGTTCTGTTTTTTCTGATTTATGGATTTTAGCTTGTTTTAAGGTTAAATTTTGAAATTGTAACTCTCTGATGGATTTGCCTCTTTTAGATATACAATTTTAATTCATTTTTGCTTATGTTCTTGATTTTGCCTTTTTGAATTTCTTTTGAAAATAAACCTTTTTCTATGTAAAGAACATAATTTTGTTATTGTGCTCCTGGGCTTTTTATTGGTTCCACTTTTACTTTATGAGATTTTTTGAATATTATAGCATTTACTCCTTTTTGTTGGGTCATTGTAGACTGGAAACCTGCTCCCAGATTTAAAGGCAAGGCTCACATGGCAGCTGAACCTCATAGGTGCCTTGAGGACTACTTCTGAAAGCAAAGGCTTGTTTTGAGTTTAGACAATAGGACAGTTTATAACAGTAACAAGGACACTATAACATTCCATATATAGTTTAAGTCATAATAATGCTCTTTAGACCATTTGTTGACCATTTGCACATTGTGTGTGGAGGCAATGTCATCCTGGTAGAGTTTATTACCTTTCGGTCAGAAATTCTTCAACATAAAATAATGCTTTGGAAATTGGACAGGCAGTGGGTTGCAGTGAAGAGTTATCAGACAGCTGGGCAACTACAGCAGAAGTAGTAAGGGTGACAGCAAGAAGGGTGCTTGACGTGAGATCTGGACAGATGAAGGAGGAAAAGCAAAACTGGTAGTAGAACGGGGAAGTACAGGAGATTATACAGAGGAGGAGGATGCTGAAGAAGATGTAGGATAGTCAAAGAGATAGCAAACAAAGTAGACAATAGCACAAGGAGCTAAGGTGTAAGGTGAAGAGAGAATTGGTGAAGGCTAAAGGCGTATGATGAGTTGTATGAGAGGTTGGACACTAAGGAGAAAAGGACCTGTACCAATTGGCTAGACAGAGGGACCAAGCTGCAAAAGATGTGCAGCAGGTTAGGGTCATAAAGGATAAAGATGGGAACATACTCACAAGTGAGGAGGGGGTGTTGAGAAAATGGAAAGAGTACTTCAAGAGGCCGATGAATGAATAGAATGAGAGAGAGAGAGAGAAGGTTGGATGATGTGGATATATTGAATCAGGACGTGCAATGAATTAGCAAGGAGGAAGTAAGGACAGCTATAAAGAGTTTTAAGAATGGAAAGGCCATTGGTCCAGATGACATACCTGTGGAAGCATGGAGGTGTTTAGGAGAGATGGCAGTGAAGTTTTTAACTAGATTGTTTAATGGGATCTTGGAAAATGAGAGGATGCCAGAGGAGTGGAGAATAGGTGTACTGGTACTGATTTTTAAGAATAAGGGAGATGTGCCGAGCTGTAGTATCTACAGTGGGATTAAATTCATGAGCCACAGCATGAAGTTATGGGAAAGAATAGTGGAAGTTTGGTTAGGAAGGGAGGCAATGGTTAGTGAGCAGCAGTATGGTTTCATGCCAAAAAAGAGCAAAACAGATGCAATATTTGCTCTGAGGGTGTTGATGGAGAAGTACAGAGAATGCCAGAAGGAGTTGCATTGCGTGAGTGGAGTTGTGGTATTGTATGAGGAAGTTGGAAGTGACAGAGAAGTATGTAAAAGTTGTACAGGATATGTAAAAGGGACGTGTGACAGTGGTGAGGTCTGCGGTAGGAGTGACGGATACACTTAAGGTGGAGTTGGGATTACATCAGGGATCGGCTCTGAGCCCTTTTTTATTTGCAATGGTGATGGACAGGTTGACAGATGAGATTAGATTGGTCCCCTAGGACTATGATTGCTGATGACATTGTGATCTGTAGTAAGAGTAGAGAGCTGGTTGAGGAGACCCTGGAGAGGTGGAGATATGCTGTGGAGAGGAGAGGAATGAATGTCAATAGGAACAAGACAGAACACATGTGTGTGAATGAGAGGGGTCAACAGTACAGAGTAATGGGGATTGTGAAACAGAAGTGAAAAAGAGAGTGCAGGCTGGTTAGAATGGGTAGAGAAGAGTGTCAGGAGTAATTTGTGACAGACAGGTATCAGCAAGAGTGAAAGAGTGAGACCAGCTTTGTTATATGGGATGGAGATGGTGGCACTGACCAGAAAGCAGGAGAGAGCTGGAGGTGGCAGAGTTAAAAATGGACAGGATTAGAAATGAGTAAATTAGTGGTTAGGCTCAGGTTGGATGGTTGGGAGACAAAGTCAGAGAGGTAAGATTGCATTGGTTTGGACATATGCAGAGGAGAGAAGTTGGGTATATTGGGAAAAGGATGTTAAAGCTGGCAGGCAAGAAGAAAAGAGGAAGGCCTAAGCGAAGGTTAATGGATGTGGAGAGAGAGGACATGCAGGTGCTGGGTGCAACAGAGCAAGATGTAGAGGACAGGACGATATGGAACAAGATGATCCGCTGTGGAAACCCCTAACAGGAGCAGCCGAATGAAGAAGAAGATTAAGGCCAGAAAAATAATTACAGAATACTGTTGAAAATTTAAATCAGACACCAGGATAAGTATATCTGCATTCTTATATAATTTAAAGTTTCCTGTCAAGAATGACAAAGGTTTTTAACAGCTTTTCAGTCAATTACTGATGTTTTTGGTGAAATTAACATTTATTTGCCTTGAAGGAAGATTTTGTTTTTTGCATGTTTCTAATATTCAAACAGTTTTTTAAGCTTTGTAAGATTCTAAAACATGTTGTAATGCATTATTCATACTGAGTATACAGTGCATGTATATATATATATATATATATATATATATATATATTGTCATGCACGTACGAGTGGGGGGCCGCGGACGGACCCAAATGATAATCCGAAATCATACGCCAGGAGGGAGTGGCGGGTACTAACCTTTTTCTCTTTATTTTCCACATTAAGAAAAACGCACCGCCGCCATGAATTTGCCTGCACCACTACCCGCACTACGTTTCTTCCGCCCTTCCTCAGTGTTCAACCTATGATGTCAGCAATCCCACCATTCAACTCGGCTCCTACCCAGCATACCCCTCTTCTTCCGGTCCCTCCTCCATAAATGTTCCTCCTCTGCCCTCTTTGGGCGGTCAAAAACTGTTGTACTGACGTATTGACCGTTGTGGATATGTTTGTCCAAAAAGTTTGATATTTCTACAGTATACGGGGCAGGAAAACCCCAAACCTTTATGATTGTTATTGTGTTTTTTTACTATATATATATATGTGTGTGTGTGTATATATATATATATATATACAGTATAATACAATTTATTTTTGTATAGCCCAAAATCACAAAAGGAGTGCCGCAATGGGCCTTAACTTTTGACAGACCCCCAGCCTTGACTATCTAAGAAGAGAAGAAAAAAACTCCCCCCTAAAAAACCCTTGTAGGGGAAAAAATCTCAGGAAAGGAAATTTGAAGAGAGACCCATTTCCTGGTAGGTTGTGCGTATGGTGAGTGCCAAAAAAAGGGGTAAATAGAATACAATACACAGAACAGAACAGTAATCCTCAATACAATATGATAGTAAAATAATAGTATTACAAGTACAGAGCAAAATGCAAGAGTAGATGATATCACATAATACGATTTGGATTTGTTCAGAGTCCTGGAGAACTTGACCATCAACCAGCCACCATCCTATTGGTGGGCCGGCCAATATGATGGAAGGGCCCTTCTACCCGATGACTCCAGTGCTCCTCTGTCAGAAATGACTTTTCCTTAAGCAGGCAGACAACTTGGCAGTAGGGCAGTTTCACCAAATGCCACATTTGAGTACCGAGAACAGAAACAGAATAGATGAGGGTTAGTAACAAATTTTAACTATCATAATACTTATGTTTTAGTGTTATTGACTAACAACAGAGATTCAGTCTGCACAGTTAAACAGCAGCTCTAATCTGGGTAAGATAAACTCAAGTAATGTGTCTTCAGCCAAGATTTAAAAGCTGAAACTGAAGGGGCATATGTTATAGTATCAGGCAGATTATTCAACAGTTAAGGGGCCCTGTAACTAAAAGCTTGATCTCCCACTATTATTTTATTAATCCTTGCAATCATAAACAGACTGACATCTTAATGTGTGCTCTGGTTTGTAAGTAATGATAAGTTCAGATAAGTAAGCTGGGCCATTTAAGGATATATACGGTGTGATAAAAACACAGACCAGACATCATAAAAAGGTTTGGGGCAGCCACCCTGGCTGCAAAAGGTTTTTAAATTGTCAGAGATGTTCGCAATACTGAGTCCAAAACAGAACTGATTCCTTGGTGGCAAAATGGCAGCTTTAAAGGTCCATATAGGAAGCGATGTCACTGAAGGGGATGGACCCGGAAGTGACACCGTCTGGACCGGAAGTGTCATCTTCTGAGGTACCGGAACCTGGCAGGATTTCTCGGGAAAGGTCTGCAGGGAACTGAGAAAGACAGTCAGTGCACCCCGCCACCCCCTGGTCGGATGTGGTATTACCATTACTGAAGCCCTTTAGCTGCCTCCTACTCCTACCTGCACCGAGAAGTCGTGAGCATGAGAGAGGGCATCAGTGTTGGTATGGAGAGAGCAGTTACGATGAACTAGCGAAAGCTTGTAAGGTTGTAGGTGAAGAAACCACCTAGTGACCCGTGGATTTGACTGTTTGTGAAGAACCATCCACTGTAAAGGAGCATGATAAGACACTAGAGTGAACTGTCGGCCCAAGAGGTAGTACCTCAACTGTGTAATCGCCCATTTAATCGCCAGGACACCAAAGTTTGATTGCCCGCTGGGGAGAAAGTGTTATTTTTTTTTCTTTTTAACTTTCGCCACTCTGCCTGCCTGCCTGAACTCCCTGTCTATCTATATAGTAATAACAGCAATTTTATAATTATATAGCAGCTTACCTGTCTGCCTATCATATATTGCCTTTCCTTCCTATCTATCTATATATCTATCCCCTTAGCTGTTTTTTATATATCTATTATACAGTGCCTTTCCTGTTTATTTATATATCTAGTGACCCCATTTGTCATGCAAGTGTGGTCAAGAATCTTGCTTGGCCTAGCCTTTCGAGGAGGTCACTCATGCGAGGCATGGGATAAGCATCAAATTGGGAGACTTGGTTAAGCCGATGGAAGTCACTGCAAAACTTCCAACTGCCATCAGGTTTACTAACCAAGACAATTGGACTGGACCAGGAACTAAAACTTTCCTCTATCACTCCTAGTTCCAGCATTCACTTGATTTCCAACTCTACTTCTACTTTCTTTGCCTCTGGGAGTCTATAGGGGTGCTCTTGGACGATAACTCCAGGCTCAATCACTATATCATGCGCAATCAGAGAGGTCCTTCCAGGCTTCTCACTCACCACCTCTGGAACAGACAGGATAGCTGACTCCAGCTCCTGTCTCTGTCTGAAAGTTAATTCCTCGCCGAAATTAAGGGTGTCTATTAGGGCAAAAAATGAGTGTGGCTGAGTGGAGGAGGGATCGGGATCCCTTTCCTTCCATGGCTTCAGCAAGTTCACATGATAAATCCGCTTGCTTGGTCGACAATTGTGTTGTTTCACCAAATAGTCGACAAGCCCTTTCCTCTCCTTAATTTCATAAGGACCTTGCCAATGGGCGAGTAATTTGGAATGGGAGGTGGGAACCAACACCATGACAAAATCCCCCAGATGGAATACTCGGAGCATCGTGCCACGGTCATAATAATGGGCCTGTGCTGCTTGCGCATCTTCCATATGACTTTTTAGAATAGGCCAGATTTTTCTAAATCTATCGTGTAATATGCGTGATATATTCCAATATATTTGTAGAGGGAAGATCCTCACCTTCCCAACCTTCTTTCGAAATATCTAATATACCCTGGGGTTGTCGACTGTATAATAATTCCAAAAGGTGAGAACCCCATAGAGGCTTCCCGGTATGCAAATAGAACGAGCGGGAGGAGTTGATCCCAATTCTCTTCCATCCCCACTGACCACCTTGCGAAGCATCTGCTTGAGAGTCTGGTTAAACCTCTCTACTAGACGGTCGGTTTGAGGATGATACACTGTGGTCTTTAAGTGCTTTAGTTTCAGTAATTTGGCCGTTTCCCTGAACGTTTCCGAGGTAAAAGGCATCCCTTGGTCTGTTAGGACTTCTTTAGTGATGCCGCCTCACGCAAAGACCCCTACTAGTTCCCGTGCGATTGCTCTAAATCTAGCTGAGAGCAAAGGAACAGCTTCCGGGTATCGGGTCACATAATCCACGAGGACTCATATATATTTGTGTCCTCGGGCTGAGGGCTCTACGGGTCCCACTATATTGACCCCTATTCTTTCAAAGAGAACTTCAATTAGGGGAAGGGGAACGAGAGGAGCACGGTACCTCCTGGGAATTTGCCGTAATTGACACTTTGGACAACAAGTACAAAAACGGCAAACCTCCTCATTAATTCCCGGCCAATAAAATCTGAGCTTGATTCGCTCTGGTTTTTTTGGTGCCTAAATGACCTCCAAGGAGGTGAGAATGTGCCAATTCACTAACCTGCTGCCTGTAGGTTTGTGGGATTAACAACAATTTCTGGACCTCCCCCTCATGCTCGGTGACCCGATATAATAAAGCTTTCTCTATTACAAAGTGAGGACCTTGTGGCATGGACTGATGTGTGTGTTGTCCTATTTACCTTTGGTTATTTACTTACTTCCTACAGCGTAAAGTCACATGTAGAGTGCAGAGCTTCCCATGTACATATACAAAGTACAGCGATGGCAAAAGTGCATTTTTGATCCGATGTAGAACCGTCGTCATGATTTGAGTTTACGTCTGTTATAGCACGTCTATGTGAAAACAGCAGTATCAAATGCTTGTTGGGATCGTGAACGCAGCTGACAGAATAAAACTGAATAAAAAAAAAAACAACAAAGCTAACTTTTACCAATCATAAATCATAAATTACACTAAGCTGTTACAGACTGGAATCAAATGTATGTTTTCTTTTCTAAAATAGCATGAATACGAGCAGCTCACTTCTCAAAACAGACTCATCCAGGATCACACCCATGAAGCTTTGATTACCAGTCAACAGCTGATACCGTTGCGCCACCAAAGCTGTCATAGCAAATGTGTGTCAATGTCACACCCTAACACGGGTTCTTTTTCTGCAGTTATATTTTTAAATAGAAGCGCATTTGTTCTGTTATATTTGTACCTTTTGTGAAAGTGTTTCTTTGATATTTGGAATTCAGTCTTCACATATTATACATTTCATGTCTACATTTTGTCAATTATTACTGAAAAAATGAAAAATGTTTCTGTTTTAACGATGTATTTACATAGATCGTTGCAGACACGGAACACACATGAAATGTAAGTGTTACAAATAACGATATACTATTTATAAAAGGTGACATTTTGCTTGACTTTTCACTCTATACAACTCGAAGCAACTTACACACAGGTAAACAGACTTGAGCTGAGAAAACTGTGCGGGGTAGGGGGATGTGATAGCGGGCCGCTTGCTGCTTATCCACATATTTACAGGACAAAAGACACTGACAGAGAAGTACGAAGCATTTTAAGGTGGGACAGATCTACGAGTTTTTTCGTAGGCTCTGGTAATTCTAGTGTTAAAAACAAGTAGTTCTCATCCATCTACTCCTTTAATTTACTACACAAATAATTAAAGACAGCATTGGAGAAACTTCATTTGGTCTTAAAGAAATGTATAAGTGGGTGTCATCTGCGTACAAGTGAAAATTAACATTATGTTTTCTAATGATCACAGTGGAAGCATGTAAAGTGAAAACAGTAAAGGTATGAGTACTGAGCCATGCAGGATACCATATCTCACTTTTGTGTATAGTTATGGAGTACTGTCAGAACATTCTGTACATATTGGAATTGATTTGATAAATAAGAACCAAACCGGGCAAAGATATTGCCTGTAAGCCCAATGTCATTTTCAAGCCGGTGCAGTAAAATAGAATGGTCAATGGTGTCAAATGCTGCACTTAACTCTAACAATATAATTACAGTGGAGTTTCCTTTATCAGAGGATATCAGAATGTTGTTTACATTACGCAGACTGTAATTTGTCAAATAATTTGTGATGCATAAGGTGTAACTGAAGCTGATTGGCGACTACTTTTTTCTGTCTTAATTATTAAGAATGTGTGGGTCTTGGTCTGACTTTTAAAGTAATGATTTGATGACTGATACTTTTAGCGCATCAGGTACTGTACTTTTCAATAACAAACCATTGATAATGCTAAGAATAGGTGCTGCAAGAACATCCATTGCACTTTTTGCTGGTTTTATTGGCACTGGATCTAGGGAACAAGTAGTAGGTTTCATTTTAGAAATTAAAGTTAAGACTTCCTGTTCTGTTACAGGATTAAAATTTCTAAAGTGTTGAATTCAAGGCAAGACAGGGTCTGGCAAGCTAATGTGTGGTTTGCACTGTGATGCTGAGATCTGGGATCTTATATTTTTTATTATCTCATTAAAGAAGTTCATAAAGTCTGTACTACTAATATATGTTGGTATTTTGCACTATAGATCTGAATTCCCACTTGTTAATTTAGCCACACTTTTAAACAGTACACAAGGATTATTATTATTTTTATCTATTATTGTAGAATAGTAAACTGTGTAAAATGCAAACCTTGCAAAAAGAGGATAACATTTAAAAGTGTCTGCACATCTAATTTAGAACAGCAGTTAAAACGAAACAGCAGAATGGAAGCAGTATCAAAATGCATGGGACAAACAAAGAGCCTGTCCCCATCTGACAGCTCCAGATTATTGTTTGCCTTTCGTCATCATGGACTGCACAAGGTCCACTTTCTATTATATATTACGTTAGATGCAGGACATGCCTTGCTTGGGGTCAGGACAAATATAGGTCATGGCTGTCTATTATGTCTTCTTACCCTGTAAAGCTGGCAAGACTATGATTGGAAGAAAAAATGAGCAGGTTGTCTGTAATGGGCATTTGGAGGGCCATCAGAGCACACTTGGAGGAATGGACTTCTCTTCAGGCAGCTCTCTGGAAACCTGTAGTTAGAGGGAAGATGCTGGCTGCTGTGCACTGCAAGCTAAAGTATTTTAAGAAAGAAAGGAGAAAAATCACCTGTGGTAGTAGCAGAAGGCATGTATAAGGTTTAGGGTAGAGCATGGAGGGTTGCAAAATGAGAAAAAGTTGTAAAGCAAACTGCTGAGGTTAAGGAAACAACAACAACAACATTTATTTATATAGCACATTTTCATACAAAAAAATGTAGCTCAAAGTGCTTTACAAAATGAAGAATAGAAAAATAGAAGACACAATAAAAAAAAAAAGTCAAAATTAATTAACATAGAATAAGTAAGGTCCGATGGCCAGGGTGGACAGAAAAAACAAAAAAAAACTCCAGACGGCTGGAGAAAAAAAATAAAATCTGCAGGGATTCCAGACCAAGAGACCGCCCAGTCCCCTCTGGGCAATCTACCTAACATAAATGAAACAGTCCTCTGTATTTAGGGTTCTCATGGAAGGACTTGATGATGATGGTCACGTAGACTTCTGGCTTTCAGTCCATCAATGTTGGAGCATCATGATGCTTTGAGTAGGTGTTTGTAGAAAGGTCTCATTGAGTAATGTTGAAGGACTGTAAGCCACAGGGAAGAAGAACAAAGGCTGCAAATGTAAAAACAAGTTACTAAAAAAGTATGAAAAGTTTGCAAACAAAGAAGTTTTCTTATTTTGCACCTTTCCTCAGTGACAATAAAATATAATGAATGTGTTTGTATTTCTAGGAAGGATACAGTTTTATTTTAAGTCTGCAAAATGTGATTTCTGTGCCTAAATATTTAAATTAGTTGTGAATTATCCAACAATCAAGGTCTTATTTATTTATTCATTTATTTATTTATTGCCATATCAGCCAGTCCTACCCAGAAGTAGTAATTGGCCAGCATCTTCAAACCTGAGAGCCTGGAGTCAGGCCTCAGGGTGGAATTACCATTAAATGAGCTCTGACTCCATAGTGCATGTGTGTGACATAATACTCAAAAGTGCTAGCATTGACAGGAGGTATAAGAAGAGCAAAAATGATAAAAAGACAAACAGCAAATGGTAATAAACTTATATAATAATACTGATACTAATAATAATACTTTATTTCCTTTAAGACCCAAATAATTGGCTCAGAATGAGGTAAAGTTCAAAATCACAGGCAGAAATGTTCAAAAAAAGAAGACAAAATAAGAGAATCAAAAAAGACAATAAAAACAACCATCAAAACAGTAAAGCATATTACATAGGTGTTGCAAAAGCAACAGAAAAAATATTTCGGCAAATCAAAAGTGGTGTGTTTGTGTTATATTTTCCCACAAATTTCATTGTGACAATAAAAAGACCTTGACTTTGATCTAAGAATGCAATACAGTGGGTTGGTTTACAAGCAGGCAGCATATAAAACAAAGGAAAGAGTGCAACTTTAGCAGGCATATAGCAACTTGAACTGGTATGAAGAGCACAAGAGACTTATTGCCAGCATTAGAAATTAGATGGAATGTTCAAGCAAATTACAGAAAAAACCCGATCTAAATCCGTTAAATAGTTCTCTCGGTTAAAGCGGACAGACAGACAGACCTTGGATTTTATATATTATACTGTATATTATGTGACACTAGGGATCGCTGTCGCTCCTCTAAACCCCACAGACAAACTTCCGGACACCAGGTAAAAGTATCAGAAATAATTTTAATTTCTTCTTTCTGATATTGTGCCACAGTAGACACCAAGATCACCACAATAAACAATAAATCAATAATAATAATAACAATAATGATCCTCATCTCCACCCAGCAGCTCCGTCACTCTACCACCCAACTCTGGCTCAGCTTGCTGTGTTTCCCATAGTCCTTTATATAGTTTGTGACCCGGAATGCTCCTGTCATTAAGTCCACATAATCCAATAGTACTTCCGGTTCAGATGAAGACATATTTTTCTTCAGCTCGGAAGTACTTTAGTTCTTCCGTCCCCGTGACTTGGGAGTACTTCCGGGCTATAGGGAAAATAGAAATCCCTGTGTCTCCCTGCAGCATCACCCAATGGCACCCACAGCACCCAGCAGGGCTGTGAAGTAGAACTCCATCTCCCACGATGCCCTGCGGGAATCCAGGGCACCTCCATGCTGCAGGGAGGACTCCATCTAGCAGCCTGGATGTGTTGGCCGGGATAAGCTTCCGGCTATCTCTCACAATTCGTAAACCTTCAAAATAATGTGCAGTTAAAGTCTCAACAGCATTCTCAGCATTCGTGGAGCTTAGTAGAGCCTCCTCACTCACAAACTTGCCAGTTTCGGGGCGTGTTTCTTAACTCCGCTTAGCTAGCGAACAATTTGAACAATTGAATTCAACTTTATTTGATATTTAAAATAAAGTGTTATTTAGATCTTGATGAGTTTGACTCCAGATATTCTCTTAAGTGTATGCCACATTGAAAAGATAGATTGCAATTCAGATTGTGGATTGTGATATGATTTTTTGGAAAGATTGCCCACGCCTAATTTGACTAATCAAGTTTTCAAATTTATGTAGGATTCATTAACCCTTTGGCGAGCTACTTGGAAAGGGGTTGTGAGCAATGTATTGGAGACCCCTGATCTAGACCTTCTTGTCAAATCTTGTATTCTAACACATTGTAATATCACACAGTGGGCCTCCTACCTGTCACAAAGACAAATTGAAAGTATTTCTTACAAGGGTGTCTTGAAAGGGGATGTCTTGCACATCCTTTTGGGGAACACACTCAAGAAGTTAGTATAACTTAGCAAACCTTTTGTAGCATATTGTTCTCTTCTGGAAAGCCTTATTGACCTGTTTGTGAGCTTTTGCAAAGCTTTCAAGGATGCCATTCAAAGGAATAACAGGTGAAACTAAACTTCACTCATAAACTCAATTTACACATTCCATTTGTACCAGTCAACTAACTTTTAACCCTACCCATTATATTTCAGATTGTGCTTCAGACTATCACTCTCTTCGTTTCATCAGACTTTACTCCACTCTCTCTCTCTGTTTCGCTCATCTACTTCTTACACATCAGACAAAGAATCATAGGAGAGTGAGAAAATTTTGTTTGTAGCATTTTTAGGTGCATTTTCATCTAATTTGAAAAGCATCTGCTTTTGTAGTCATGTTTGTATGTCAATCTATAAAATGTTGTGTTTCGATTGTAGTATATTGTTCTTTGGGTATTGCCATTGTCATGCTCATTTTCACATTTTTGACTTTAAAAATCTAAATATCATATAGCAACACCTTAGGAGACCTTTACTGCAAAAAATAAACAAACACAACTGTACATTACATAGAATCAGCACCTCTAATTTTAAAATAGGCAGACCATCAAGTCTGCGCCTTAACCCTCTGCATGTCCAGTTTGTTTTTTTTTTTTTGTACAAAAGAACACCGTGCGGCAAGAGTCAGAAATACAGTTCTTTAAATGTTGACATTTTCAGAAGCCTGTGGCCATCGTATCTTTGTGAATTTTTGTGGTCTGTCAGGGCCATGTACACATGTAGGCTGAGCACACATGTCATGACATCTCAGTTGAACTGAACATGTTTGCATAGTTTAAGCACATACTGTATGCGACTGGAGACTATATTGTGCAGTGTGAGTTGTCACTTGCCCGCAATTTCTAAAAACTGCAGTGTATGCCCGGCATAACAGAAGTCTAATAATAAAGTATTTGCTATAGATATTTTGAACAGTGTGAACTGGTGGGACAGTGGCTTATGTTTATACTGTAAGTCTTCAGGGGCTTGTGTTTGACAATTGGAAAAGGGAATGGGTGTTATTTATTTCATCATATATTAATTACTAAATGTATGTATGACACAATAAAATGATCAGGCTAGGCAGTGTTTCTGGTCAGTTTCATGAAGGATCCTTTAAGGATTTAGCATTCAATAAAAAATAATGGCCAGGTAAATGTTCTGTGTCTCATACTAAAGAAGAAAAAGTCACACAGTGTTTGTACTGCAAATCATTTTAATATATGTAACTCTATAATTATTTTTTCTTGTTAATAATGAGTAATGTAACTAAGTTACTTTTAAAAGTAGAATTTCTCCCCACACTTGGCACAGGACTTGATGGAATGATGGTGGAGTATGAGTAGCCAAAATGAAACAATAAGAGAAGCAGGAATGAGGTAACATGGTTGAGTGTCATTCCACCAAACAGGTTTTGAGAGAGAGAGAGAGAAACAGAAGGGTAAACTGTGCCTCCTGGATCAGAGTAAAGGCTGAGAGTGACATAGTGGGAGATTGGATGGGGAAAGAACCTCGGTATTGTCTACCATTAAATAGCGGCCCTTCTAATGGGACCTAGCAGCAGCTAGTACAACTCGGTAAAGGTGCTCCCTATGGCCAAAACAATGGGGAACACTCTGGATAGTTCAATATGCTATTTCTTTAGAATCAGTTCTGTCCTTTACTATTGTTTCTTCTTCCCCCATCCCACCCTACTGAACTTTTTATTCTTGTTTAACTGCACTCTCTGGCTCACATGTTTTCCTTTACTTGCAAAGAAGTCATTACAATACTTTGTCATACCGTATAATATTTTAAATGTGATTGTAGTATCATTACTCAAGTCAAGCGACACTTTCACTTTTATCTGAAGTATCTTTGCGACTTCTGTGTTAGCTCCGAAGTTTTCTAGTAAGCATCATTTACGAATTGAGTCAGTAGCATTTTTACAGTGTTTATTAACTTTTCTGATTTCTATGAATTTTCCTTTACTTAATATGAAAAATGAGAGAAAACAACAGGGCAATGTGCTGGGGATGATCTCATGCCGATCTGGTTTTAGTACATATTTATGTTTGGGTTAGTGTTGTAGTGTGTCCCAGGGCTGTGGCCTTCACTGACATGGATCAAGACCATGTCTAAGTGCAGGTACAAGTGCTGTGTGCTTCTTTGAGTCAGATAAAGTGAACAAAGTTCCATACTAAACTTAGACCTACACTTGAGTATAGTGGGTAACGTGACAAAGTGAATTCCACATGCATCAGACAGACTGTTCTGGACATGAAAATGTACTTTGTAGCAGACGGCCAGAGCCCTTACCCAGCTAGGATGCCTGGAGTATGGAAGGACCAGGGGAGAGTGTATTTTTAAGACCATTTCTCGCTTGGACCAACAGAGGGCAGCCTCCTTGGCTTACAGCGGGCCATGGGTTGTGAGCATGGAAGCTCAAACCTGCTGGGGCCCGTGGCAACAGCCAGGGTACGCCTGGACTTCTACAGTGCCCTATTTGGCAGCACTTCTTCTACACCCAAAGTGCTGCCGGAAGAAGATCGTTGGGCATCAGGAGTCCATCTGGGTGCCCTATAAAAGGAGCCATTTACCATCACTCAATGGCCAGAGTCAGGAGGAAGAGGACAAAGCCTTAGGAGGAGTGGAAGTGAAAGGACTTACGGCAAAAGGGACTGTGTTGGGCTTTGTGCTTTAGGTACTGTGCTGTGGGGAGCAGGGTGAAACGCTCCCCAATTGTAAATAAACTATGTGCTGTGTGCAAAACCTGCCTGTCTGTGTTGGGGTTAGGGCGGCTTTATGCGCCCTGGGCTTTCACAACTTATATGCCATTAAAAAATAAGAAAATAATATTTACAATTTATAGTTTGACTGAAGTATAGTGTGATACTGAATCAGATATATTCACCTCAATGCCATTGAAAAAAACAAGTGTTGCATGGAAATATTTATTTTGCATTATATATGAAATAGAAAAATATGGATCCACATACATTTAACGCTGCAGCCTTTTTTTTTTTGGCTTCTTGGTCCTCCTCCCAATGCGTTACAAATTTTACATGATTTCTTAATTGAGCACCGGAATCCCTTTCTGAGTTTTGATCACTTCTATATACATACATTACATCAGATAGCTTTGGGGTAGGGAGTCCCCTTCAATATCTGATCAAATCATGCAAAAAACAGAATAAAGCTGGTATGCCCTTAACATTTGATTCTGTTACAGTCTTCTTAGCTGTCCCACTAGAAGGAATGAAGGACACCATGTTCTAGATTGAGCAGAAAAATAGAAGCCCTGTTGTTGGAGAAAAGCCAAAACATTAACAAGAGAGGCACTTTTAATTATATTTGTTACTGAGATATGAGAATTACATGTTAAGACAGCTGATCCCGCACCTCTCTGGTTTGCTGTTTGTAACAAAGTGTATATTCTTTGAAACTAAATTTTGTCTAGAAGGCAACGACAAATTTTTCCATCCCACATGTGAAAACTCATAGAGTGATAGTACAATAAAAGAGAAATTCACCAACTTTGACGTAAGATGCAATGCATACTATTATCTGTATCAATATCCTGCTCATTTTTAAAAATGTATTGCATAGATTTTTTCTCTAAGGTGGTCATTATGAAAGGGATTTAATATATTATGAAAATCTTATCAATTCACCATGATATTCTCACTGTGTTT
The DNA here is from genome assembly GCF_016835505.1 of Polypterus senegalus. Classification (NCBI taxonomy): domain Eukaryota; kingdom Metazoa; phylum Chordata; class Cladistia; order Polypteriformes; family Polypteridae; genus Polypterus; species Polypterus senegalus. Next base: position 91,949,471 of record NC_053161.1, read on the forward strand.
TAGCTCATCATTTCTTTTTGTAAATGTCAAACATAAATACATATAAAGTAAACAAACAACTGTTTTTGCAATCAAACATCTATTCTATCTTAGTTTGCCACACTCTCGAGTACTCTCTGTTTTCATGATGAAACAGAATCTTTTTCTCAAGACAGGATAATAGAAGCAGGCCACTAGAATGATATCTGACAGGTACGTCTGTTAAAGAAAACTAGCCCATATTAAGAGTTAATCATCAAAGTTTTTATGATAGACTGTTCAAAATCTAACATCATAAAATCATGAAATTTTGAACAAGTGAAATAAATTATGAAAAACATGTCCTGCTATTTGATTTACAAAGACCATTTGGAAGGAGAGGTGAGTGTTTATAAAATAGAGTATATAAGATGGGTTTTGACATTGTGCTGGAACAAGTGATTGATATTGACATAGACTCTGGTAAGTGTTAAATTGAACCATTTTTCTTTCCCTTCAGGGTTTTTTAGACTTGAAGATATGAGCATGTGAGACATGGTTGTGCTAAAGTTGTGCATTTTATTTATTTATTTTTTAATGTTCAGCTTTCCTTTCTTAAACAGATGTCTCTGGAAGATTCTTTCTTAAAGAGGAGTATATACTAAAGATCCTTATTATAAAGCTAAGGGAAAAGTCAAAATGATCACTTATAGTTACTTTTAATATGTTCACTATTTAACTTCTTCTTCTTTTGCCTGCTCCTGTTAGGGGTTGCCACAGTAGATCACCTTCTTCCATATCTTTCTATCCTCTGCATCTTGCTCTGTTACACCGATCACTTGCATGTCCTCTCTCACCACATCCAATAACCTTCGCTTAGGCCTTCCTCTTTTCCTCTTTCCTGGCAGCTCTATCCTTCTTCCAATATACTCAGCATCTCTCCTGTGCAAATTTTAGCATCTTTAACTCTGCTACCTTCAGCTCTGTCACCTGCTTTCTGGTCAGTGCCACCGTCTCCAACCCATATAACATAGCTGGTGTCACTACTGTCCTGTAGACCTTCCCTTTCACTCTTGCTGATACCCGTTTGTCACAAATTATTCCTGAGGCTCTTCTCCACCCATTCCACCCTGCTTGCACTCTCTTTTTCACCTCTCTTCCACAATCCCCATTACTCTGTACTGTTGATCCCAAGTATTTAAACTCATCCATCTTTGCCAACTCTACTCCCTGCATCCTCACCATTCCACTGACCTCACTCTCGTTTACACACATGTATTTTGTCTTGTTCCTACTGACCTTCATTCCTCTCCTCTCTAGAGCATATCTCCAGGGTCACCGCAACCTGCTCCCTACTATCGCTACAGATGACAATGTCATCAGCAAACATCATAGTCCACGGAGACTCCTGCCTAATCTCGTCTGTCAACCTGTCCATCACCTTTGCAAATAAGAAAGGGCTCAGAGCCGATCCCTGATGTAATCCCACCCCCAACTTGAATGCATCCGTCACTCCTACCACAGACCTCACCACTGTCACACTTCCCTCGTACATATCCTGTACAACTCTTACATACTTCTCTGCCACTTCTGGCTTCCTCATACAATACCACAGCTCCTCTCGAGGCACCCTGTCATATGCTTTCTCCATGTCCACAAAGACGCAATGCAACTCCTTCTGGCCTTCTCTATACTTCTCCATTAACATCAGAGCAAACATTGCATCTGTGGTTCTCTTTCTTAGCATGAAACCATACTGCTGCTCACTAATCATCACCTCTCTTCTTAACCTAGCTTCCACTACTTTTTCCCATAACTTCATCAATTTTATTCCCCTGTAGTTACTACAGTTCTGCACATCCCCCTTATTCTTAAATATCGGCACCAGTACACTTCTTCTCCACTCCTCAGGCATCCTCTCACTTTCCAAGATTCCATTAAACAATCTGGTTAAAAACTCCACTGCCATCTCTCCTAAACACCTCCATGCTTCCATAGGTATGTCATCTGGACCAACGGCCTTTCCATTTTTCATCCTCTTCATAGCTGTCCTTACTTCCTCCTTGCTAATCCGTTGCACTTCCTGATTCGCTATCTCCAGATCATCCAACCTCTTCTCTCTCACGTTCTCTTCATTCATCAGCCTCTCAAAGTACTCTTTCCGTCTGCTCAACACACTTTCCTCGCTTGTGAGTACGTTTCCATCTTTATCCTTTATCACTCTAACCTACTGCACATCTTTCCCAGCTCGGTCCCTCTGTCTAGCCAATCAGTACAGGTCCTTTTCTCTCTCCTTAGTGTCCAACCTCTCATACAACTAATCATATGCCTTTTCTTTAACCTTCACAACCTCTCTCTTCACCTTGTCTACTTTCTGCATCTCTCTGACTATCCCACTTCTTCTTTGCCATGCTCTTCCTCTGTATACTCTCCTGTACTTCCTAATTCCACCCCCAGATTTCCTTTTCCTCCATCCTCTTACCAGATATCACACCAAGCACCCTTCTTGCTGTTACCCTTACTACATCTGCTGTAGTTTCCCATCTGTCTGGTAACTCTTCACTGCCACCCAGTGCCTGTCTCACCTCCTCCCTAAACTCAATCTTGCAGTCTTCCTTTTTCAACTTTCACCATTTTATCCTTGGCTCTGCCCTCACTCTCTTCCTCTTCTTGATCTCCAGTGTCATCCTACAGACCACCATCCTATGCTGCTTAACTACACTTTCCCCTGCCACCACTTTGCAGTCTTCAATCTCCTTCAGATCAACTCTTCTGCATAGGATGTAATCTACCTGTGTGCATCTTCTTCCTCTCTTGTACATAACCCTATGATCCTCCCACTTCTTAAAATACATATTCACCACAGCATTGTCCATCCTTTTGGCAAAATCCATGATCCTCTGACCTTCTTACATTCCTCTCCTTGTCACTATACCTACCCATCACCTTCTCATCTCCACTGTTCCAAGCACCAACATGCCCATTGAAATTTGCTCCAATCACCACTTTCTGTCCCTTGGGTACACTATTCATCACTTCATCCAACTCACTCCAAAAATCTTCTTTCTCACCCATTGCACACCCAACTTGCGGTGCATATGCACTAACAACATTCATCATCACACCTCCAATTTCCAGCTTCATAATCATTACTCTGCCTGACACTCTTTTTACCTCCAAAGAATAACTCCTACTCCATTTCTATTCCCATCCACATCATGATAGAACAATTTGAATCCACCTCCAATCCACCTGGCCTTACTCCCCTTCCATTTAGTCTCTTGCACGCACAATAGATCAACCATCCTTCTCTCCATCATATCTGCTAACTCTCTTCTCTTACCAGTCATACTGCCAACATTCAAATTTCCTACCCTCATTTCCACTCTCTTTACTTTCCACCTCTCCTACTGCCTCCGGACATGTCTCCCCCCTCTTCTTCTTCGGCCAACAGTAGCCCAATTTCCGCCAGCACCCTGTTGGCTAACAGTACTGGTGACCGTCGTTGTTAACCACTATGGAAATTTGTATTGTCCGCATATTGATTTGGCAAAATTTTACACTGGATGTCCTTCCTGACGTAACCCTCCCCATTTATCTGGGCTTGGGACCAGCACGAAGAAACACACTGGTTTGTGCATCCCCTGTGGCTGGGTTCGCTATTTAACCATTTCTTTTATTATAATTACTGTAATTCACATAACCAATGAATGCCTGCAAGTGTCTTTTCTGCAGGTTATGCTCCACCATATCAGTGTAGACAGTAGGTGCAGTGAAGGAAAGCTTTGGGCCAAAGTGTCTTTCAGGAAAACTGCAGGGTTGCATCTGATCACCAGTAACTGTGCCCCCCACCCACTCATAGTGAAGTGAGGACTGAGGAAATTACTATTTTCGAGAACTTGATCTTGCCCATGCTGGAAATGGTTTTTATTCAGTGGACTCATAGGATTTGTGTTAGCTTTACATAGTATTGGAAGGAACTTACTAAAGCACACCTACCATTCCATGCTACCTAATGAAGTCCAATACAAGATACTCAAATGCATAAAAAAATAAACACAGGGATATATGAATAAAAAAGCACAAAATTAAGAGGTAATGCATAGCATTCTCCAACAACTGCATTACAAGGCTTTTAAAAAAAGTGAAAAGGCAGAAGGTATCTGGTATCTGACAGATTAATATTTATAAGAAATGATTAAGGGTAGGTTGGAATGCTGGAATTTAAAGCTTTATAAAACAACATCTAACATAATTTGGTACTTGACAGAAGCAGCTGTAGTTCAAAGGTTATGCTTTTATTGTGCTTGCTTTAAGTAAGGATTGTAACAGCAGTATCTTGTGGGCAGAGGTGGGTAGTAACGTGTTACATTTACTCCGTTACATTTACTTGAGTAACGTTTTTAAAAAATTGTACTTCTAAGAGTAGTTTTACTGCACCATACTTTTAACTTTTACTTGAGTACATTTGTAAAGAAGAAATGCTACTCTTACTCCACTAGACTGGGCAAGACTGGAATCGTTACTTTTTTTCCATTAGATACGCTATACAGTATTTTTGCCAGAGAGAAGCCGCCAGTGGATCTACTGCATGACTGTTTCACCCATAGACATAGAATTACTAGACGCTGCATGACCAGCAGCATCTTACGTCAGCATCGCTGCCATATTGCGAGAGGCTCTGCTGTGGAGTGAAGTAATGATAAAGATGCCTCACGCATGTGCTTCTTGGGATTGTACAAATCTCTGCACGCTCCAAACCAGATCCCGGGGATTACATTTCATAGGTAAGGCTGAACAATTGTTTTGGTTATATTTGGCCATTAAAAACAATTAAAACAAGAGAATGATAAATCAAAAAGCAATAATTAGCAAACAAACAAAGATAACTGGTAGTAACAGTGCAAAATTCACAATTGGTATGCCAGTTTAAAAAGATAAGTTTTGAGGGTAGTTTGAAAATGTGTTATTGAATCGATCTGACGTATATGAGAGGGAAGAGAGTTCCCGAGTTGAGGGGCACTATGATAGACACTCGAGCTCCCATAGAACAGAGTTTGATGTGTGGTATACAGAAAGTCGAGCTGCAGATGAGCATCTGAGTGAGCGAGAGGGAGTGTAAGTCTGTAGGAGAACATTGAGGATGTGGAGAGCTTTAAATGTTAAGAGCAGTATTTTGTATTGTATTCTGTATTTAAGAGGGAGCCAGTGAAGTTGGGAGAGAATCGGTGTAATATATTCAGTGGATTTAGAACAGCAGGTTATTATCCTGGCAGCAGAATTTTGAAGAAGTTGTAAGCGATGGATAAGTTTTTGTAGGGTGCCAGATAGAATAGCATTACAGTAATCTATACGTAAGGAGACTCGGGCATTAACCAATACTTCAGTACTGTGTTACGTAAGAACAGAACGAAGTCTAGAAATGTTTCGGAGATAGATATATAGATAGACGCCACATTCACTGTGTTGCCCAGTCAACACGATACGTCAGCGCATCCGCCCTATTGCGAGGGGCAAAAGTGCCATTTAAACTAATACAGGTAGACGTGGAACCCGGGTTTTCTGATGAAAAAACAATAACGTTTAAAACAGTATCGTTTACATACAACAGATTTTGGCGAATCGTTTACATGCAATTATTTATATCCCTTTATACACTAATAATGGCAATTATTAAATAATGATAATTATTATTATTAAATAATTCCTCGCATATAAGTAGCATTTCTCAGACTGCCTTCTTCCAGCTCTGAAACATTTCTAGAAGTCCTATTCTTACGCAACACAGTGCTGAAGTATTGGTTAATTTCCGAGTCACCTCATGTATAGATTACTGTAATGCTACTCTATCTGGCATCCCACAAAAACTTATCCATCGCTTACAACTTCTTCAAAATTCTGCTGCCAAGATAATAACCTGTTCTAAATCCACTGAACATATTACACCTATTCTCTTTCAACTTCACTGGCTCCCTGTTAACTACAGAATACAATACTAAATACCGCTCTGAACATTTAAAGCTCTCCACAACCTCACTGATCTCCTATAGACTTGCTCTCCTCTCGCTCACTCAGATCCTCATCTGCAGCTCTTTCTGTACCACACATTAAACTCAGTGCACTGGGAGCGCGAATGACTCGGGAATTCTCTTCCCTCTCATATATGACAGCTCAACTCAATAACACGTTTTAAAACTGCCTTTAAAACTTATCTTTTCAAACTGGGATACCAATTGTGAATTTTGAACTGTTACTGCCAGTTACCTTGGGTGCTAAGATTATAAAACTGAATTTTCTAATGGTCAAATATAACCAAAACAATTGTTCAGCCTTACCTATGAAATGTAATCCCCTGGGATCTGGTTTGGAGCGTACAGCGGTTTGTACAATCCCAAGCAGCACATTATTCATTACTTCACCACTTCACAGCAGTGCCACTCGCAATATGGAGGCGACGTTGACGTGCAATGCTGCTGGTCATGCGTTTCTAGCAATTCTATGTCTATGGGCACAAACTCCTCACAGACAGCCGACAGGGAAAGAAAGAATACATGAAAAATGAGAGCCAACTCCTGCTGAAGCTTAACCATCACTTCACTGAGTGAAGAACAAGCACGTTTTAACCAAACATGCACAGAAAGTCAAGGTAAAGTTAGACTTCTTGTACGTGCACAAGCTGCCTTGTTCTGTTATTTTCTATTAGCTGTGCTATTTGGAGGGCAGGTGAATATGCAGTATTATACTGTCAGTGTACAGTATATCTTGTCACTGTAAGTAGTTTGCACTGTTCAAACATACATGTTACCTACTTTATGTATTGGCTTCAAAAGCTTTGTTGTGAAAAGCTGAGATTTGGAACTTTGTGTTATTTGTGCATCTTTATTTTGTAAAGATGTTATTTATTTTTACTCATTTTTTATTTTATTATTTGGAAATAGCAGAATTTGCACTTTATTTTATATTTTTGTCTGTCTTATTACAACATTTCTAAAAAAAATAAATCGTTTATTATGATCAAACAATTACTCGGTACTTGAGTAGTCTTTTCACCAAATACTTTTTCCTCTTACTTGAGTATTTTTTTTGGATGACTACTTTTTACTTCTACTTGAGTAATATTATTTTGAAGTAATGCGACTCTTACTTGAGTACAATTTTTGGCTACTCTACCCACCTCTGGGGGATGTGTATACAGATTTAACAGACTTTCCCTTCTCAAGAAGAACAACTTAGAATCAAATTGGGATGGCTATCCAGTGCACTTAATGAGGTTAAAGTAGGCTAGCTCCTTACCTGGCTCTCTTATAATGAGGTCTTTCCCCTTTTGAAATGCTACACTGCACTAGACAACCCAGATTAACTTACATGAACCTTGTAGAAGCTGCTGCAGGAGAGCATCAGCCTTAAAGAGGCAGTGTACAATTTTGAAAAACAGTTTATCAAGCCTGGCACAGGTTTTTATTATTTTCTGTTCTGTTACCAGTGAGATGATGTTCAAAGTCACTGACTTTAGTGCCACTGAGTGTGTTCATCTAGGGGTTTGCATGAGATATTTCTCTCATGGCATAGGTCAAATATTTTGATAACAACCACCAGTGGTCCTTTAATAAAAATATTCCAAAACAGCATTAATGATTTTTTGCTGGTCTATGCCTTTGGTTTACACTATGTAAGCAAAGAAACATGCAAACACTCTTGTCGTCCATGACTTTGACTTTTAAACAGAATGAAACAGCTAGTTTGGGTGTGTTGTATTTAAGGATTGGTATTGACTAATGTTGGCATTTCATGGACTTTTTTAATGTTTATAAGCTGAGACAGAATGTAGGTCTGCCTGTGGGTAGTTCTTGCATAATCTGTATTTGACTTTACTAATTATACCTTAGTGTTTCATGTTTATCCCTTCTACTGTATGATGACTGTAAAGTGTAAGGGGTACACAGATAGGCCTTAGATTTTGCAATAGAATCAAGGTGAATTGTGTGCTGACCAGCAAATAATTAGCTTCCTATAAATCTGTTTGCAACTTGAGAGGACATGTATATTAATAAAGTTCATCTGTAAATGTCTAACGATAAAGGAACATGAATACCTAAAAAGTCCATTAACATTTCAATCTTTATTTGCATTTTAACATTTAAGCATTTTTAACATCCAGTTGCATCCCAGTGCAATGGAACAATAGTCATCCAGGCCGGTTGGATGTGATTTTTTTAGGTTAATTTACAATGGTGCATCTATTAAAGTATAAGCAGACTGGGTTAAAGAGAAATTAAATATTACTTTCAACACTGGTGCAACCTGATTAGCACTGATCTTAATAACACTTCCTGCAATGCTGTCCGGAAGTGTTGCCTTCCTGGTGTTCATTTTCCTAAAAACTCTGTATATCATGTTCTGACATAGTGTAACAGGTGTCTGGTCACACTTTCAGGTAATCTATCTAGACACCATCCAAATATCCGACTACGCCACCCAGTTTTATTAAGAGACTGGGAACTCCTGAAATTTACCAATTATAGCACACAGGTTTCTTTAAATTGGGCGGTGAGTAAACACACAATGAAAGACACAACTGCAATTTCAGGAAGTAACAGTAACTTCTATTACACTAGACAATAATAAGTACATGAAAAAGGTAAATGAACATAAACCAAATCTAACAGTATCATGAAGAAAATTTCTTATCTTAGAAAGGAAAGCCCACAGTCCACACTCTAAAAGTCCATTAAAAACATGAATTGGATGATACAACCTGTAGTGGTGCAAAGTCCTGTTTGTTCTCAGTGTTACCCCAACACTTAATTGCTCAACTGTCCACAGATGCACTCTGTTCCCTGGACACTCGTTTCCAAGAGAATCGTGGAATCCCTGTTGGCGTCTCTTTGCTGTTCCTTTTTTTCCTCGCTGGGCTCCTTGTATTGCTGTGACCTAAGGCACGCCTTATTTCTTGTCTGCCAGCTTTGCTCGGTCCTTTCATGCGGCTTCCCTCTCGCTGGACCCACAACCGGCGTCTCCTTGTAGAGCTGTCTCTTCCTCCCTGGGAGTATTGCCGTCCTTGTGCCTCACGTCGTGCCAGCCACGTACCCTTGTCAGCCTGCGAGCCTCTGTGCTCCGTCCGAGTGTCTTGGCAGTGCTCTCAGTGGACTGTCCTCCCTCTTGCCTTCTCCTGGCCAGAGCTTAAATCTCCTTCAGTCCCTGCCATTATCAGTTCTGGACAATCAGATTAAACAATGGCACATCTACATTTCCTGGGTTTAACAATTAATGAAAGCACAAGTCAACAAAATGTATTGTTACCAACCATTAATGAGTAAAGATCTGCTGTTTAGAAACCAATATTGTCAAACATGTTAATTGCCAAGTCAGGTAAATGCAGAAATCCTCCAAGGAAGGAGACAGTTCTGTTATCACAACTCTGTATTGTTTGTAATCTGAACCAGCCAAAACCTTCAAAGTGGTGACTCCTTTGCAATACAGCAAATACCTGCAATCTGCAGACAGCCTTTTACTTCTCACCCCCACTGCCAACAATGGGTGCCTATTGCCTGTTCATCTGCTGGGCTTTAAATGTAATATTTGCATGTTTCTTTTCCTAAGAGAGAAATGGAATGACCCAGTGTACAAAAATGTCCCCCTCTGACATCCCCCCAGACTTAACCATTGTCAGTCCCGGACAATCGGTAAAATCTTCTTATTCTCTGAAACGGGCTGGGGGTCTCCCCAAATTTTCCCTCCTCGATCTGTGCAACTCCACAGCTCCTCTGTCTGGAACATCACCATTTTCTCTGGGGGCTGGGTTTCTCATTGTCCAAAACCCATATATGGGAAGTCCAGGTGGAGATGGTTCGGCTGTTGAGGTAGCTGAAATACCTTGTGGAAACAAACAACAAGGCTTTAAAGCATTACGGTGCACATTTTTCTCTCTACCTCCCCCTTCTGGCCTCACCTTATACACCACCCCAGAATCCCCTACCTGGCCCAGCACCATATAGGGTTCTTGGTTCCACCAACCTGTCCGCTTCCCTTGTCTTTGTCTACCTCTATTTCTCAGCCATACCCTTTCTCCAGGAAGCAATGGAATAGCCTGAGCTTCCTTATGCTGAGCTTTATTATGTCGTGCTACCTTATCCATCCTCCCCTTAGCAGTTTGACCTGTATTTGATAGCTTCTGCTGATGTCCCTTCACCCATTCTTCCCTGGTACCCCTCTGGCAGGGACCCTCACACTATGGCAGAAGGCTGGTTGTACATATCGGCTGAATCCATCATTTTCCCGGTGTGCCTCAGCACGTCGACACACAGCAGAGCTGTTAGACCCTGCTTCCTGCGTACTGGGGGCTGCCTGACACAGTACAACTGGTGAATCTGAAGCCTGAAAAACAGCATGCCAACAAGCAGAGATCACATTCATTCCAATCAGCAATGGGCTCGTTTGGACTTCATCTGGTACAATCACAACCCCTCTAGCAGGTAACTTCACTGTAGCCACCTCAAAATCCATTGTGGCGTAGCCTGTATAGGGGATATCCAACCCATTGGCAGCTTTCAGGTTTAGAAGAAACGGTGCCTGCCCAACTTCAATCGTATCTGTAAAATGCTGCTTGAAAATACTCTCTTTCATCAGTGTTACCTGGGATCCAGTGTCTAACAGTCCATTTAATGTTTTGCCTTCGATGGTGACGTGTACCACGGGACACTCACCAATAAGAGGGGATATGGCCTTTCGTGTTTCACTGTTCAACCCTGCTATCTGGCCCACAGCTGCAGGGTTCACAAGTTCAAAAGTAGGGCGCCCACTAGAGGATGGACAGTTCCGCGCCAAATGACCTGCTTGTTGGCACTGATTACAAATGGGCCTACCTTGTGAATCCCAGGCATAACGGCTGTTAGTGCGAGGCCTCCTATCTGGCTGAGAGTGTATTAGTGGCTGGGCAGCATCAACCTGTGGAACTGCTGGCCTCAGTTCCTTCAGCAGCTCCTGAGTCCATTCCTTCATCTGTGTTTTCAGGTCACCTAGAATCTCTTCCTTGAATGCTAGTCTCCAGTCTGCCTGTGAATGAGAGTTAGTTGCAGAGAACTCACCAATAGCTCCGCAAATTGCTTCCCTGTGTCCCACATAATTACATTCCCCTTCCAGCAGCAGGGCCTCTTGATGCACTTCCCCAAAAGTTTTATCTGGATTATGGCACAAATGTCCGTAGTGCTTGTCGCAGTCCCGTGTCGTGGAGGCCCAACAACAGCTGATCGCGCAGCTGTATATCGGAGGGGGCTTGGGCTGGGCTATGCCGTTGTAACCTGCAATGAAGTTCCCTCAATCTAAGCACAAAAGCCCTGAAAGGTTCGTTAGTTCTTTGTGTACAAATGTAAAATTGGGACATCAGAGTAGCTAACGGGACTTGGTCACCATATAATCCATCTAGAAAAAGAAAAATCTTTGTAACCCTATCTCTTTCTTCCACACTCAAAACACTGACTTCCCGTTTGGCATCCCCAGTCAATGCTCCCATCACAATACTGACCTTTTGAGACTCCCCATATTCAGCTGCTTCTAATAACCCCTGCATCTGTTCTTTCCACTCATCATATTTCAAATCACCTTTTTCCCCACTAAACTTGGCAATCCAAGGTGCACCAGCAAAAATAGGCATCATCATGATGATAATAAAAATACAGTAAAACTACCCCACAAAATCAATAACTAAATAAAAATTATTTAAAAAAAATGCCTAGTACTTCCAAGTGTGTTACTCACAAGCCCAATCCTGCCGACTACTGCCAAAATTATGTAACAGGTGTCTGTCACACTTTCAGGTAATCTAACTAGACACCATCCAAATATCCACTACGCCACCCAGTTTTATTAAGAGACTGGGAACTCCTGAAATTTACCAATTATAGCACACAGGTTTCTTTAAATTGGGGTGAGTAAACACACAATGAAAGACACAACTGCAATTTCAGGAAGTAACAGTAACTTCTATTATACTAGACAATAATAAGTACATGAAAAAGGTAAATGAACATAAACCAAATCTAACAGTATTATGAAGAAAATTTCTTATCTTAGAAAGGAAAGCCCACAGTCCACACTCTAAAAGTCCATTAAAAACATGAATTGGATGATACAACCTGTAGTGGTGCAAAGTCCTGTTTGTTCTCAGTGTTACCCCAACACTTAATTGCTCAACTGTCCACAGATGCACTCTGTTCCCTGGACACTCGTTTCCAAGAGAATCGTGGAATCCCTGTTGGCGTCTCTTTGCTGTTCCTTTTTTTCCTCGCTGGGCTCCTTGTGTTGCTGTGACCTAAGGCACGCCTTATTTCTTGTCTGCCAGCTTTGCTCGGTCCTTTCATGCGGCTTCCTCTCTCGCTGGACCCACAACCGGCGTCTCCTTGTAGAGCTGTCTCTTCCTCCCTGGGAGTATTGCCGTCCTTGTGCCTCACGTCGTGCCAGCCACGTACCCTTGTCAGCCTGCGAGCCTCTGTGCTCCGTCCGAGTGTCTTGGCAGTGCTCTCAGTGGACTGTCCTCCCTCTTGCCTTCTCCTGGCCAGAGCTTAAATCTCCTTCAGTCCCTGCCATTATCAGTTCTGGACAATCAGATTAAACAATGGCACATCTACATTTCCTGGGTTTAACAATTAATGAAAGCACAAGTCAACAAAATGTATTGTTACCAACCATTAATGAGTAAAGATCTGCTGTTTAGAAACCAATATTGTCAAACATGTTAATTGCCAAGTCAGGTAAATGCAGAAATCCTCCAAGGAAGGAGACAGTTCTGTTATCACAACTCTGTATTGTTTGTAATCTGAACCAGCCAAAACCTTCAAAGTGGTGACTCCTTTGCAATACAGCAAATACCTACAATCTGCAGACAGCCTTTTTACTTCTCACCCCCACTGCCAACAATGGGTGCCTATTGCCTGTTCATCTGCTGGGCTTTAAATGTAATATTTGCATGTTTCTTTTCCTAAGAGAGAAATGGAATGACCCAGTGTACAAAAATGTCCCCCTCTGACAATAGTGAATGCTCTTTCTTCAAAGAGTGGTTTTCCTACCACAGATGTGTTGGACTGTGGGCTAATGTTGGTGGCATTCACATCAATGTGTGCATAGAAGTTATTACGCTCATCTTCTAGAGAGGCATCGCCACTCACTGTAGTGGGAGTAGTTGCTTTTTAGTCCATTACTGTCTGCAGACCTTTCCCTCTCACTTTCTCCCCATATCGTCATTTAGCATTTTTTACAGCTGCCTTTGGATTGTTCATGGTGGCTTTGTATCCATCATCCTTATTCCAAGACACAAGCCCTCAGTTATTCACAGCGGCTTGTGCATTTAATGCATCAAAAAAGGTTCCGGTTTGGGTAAGTCCTGATGATGACTTTTGGTGTTATTTCACTTGCGAGAACTCCAATATAGAAATTCATCAGCTTCCCTAAAAACATTAATATTGTCATCAGAGCTGTGCCTGAACATTTCCCAGTCAGCAACACTCAGCGCGCCCTGGAGAATGGTCACTGATAAGTCTGTCCAACATGTGACTTCACATGTGATTGGAGTTCCTTGTTTGAAATTTTGTTTATATTTGTTTACAAGAAAGATGGTGGCAGATCTGCCCAAAGGAGGCAATGTCTGTGCTATATAGCCATCTTTAAACAGAGTATACCAATGATCCAGTGTCCTGTTTCTTCTAGTAGAACATTTAATGTGCTGATAAAAGACTGGCATTACCTTTTTGAGACTAAACCTTCATGAAATTGCCATCCTTGGTCTGATGTCATCCAGCTTGTTCTCTAGTGACTGGGCATTGGCTAGTAGCACACTGAGTAGTGCTGGTCAATGTATTCTTGCCCTCAGCCTGTTGCACATTCCAGCATGTTTTCCTCAGTTTCTTTCAGGTGTGTTTGTTGTGGATGTTGCTCATTCAGACAAGCTGAGTCAGTGAATGTGGATTCAGAAAGCTGATTAATGAACCTCTGTTTATAATTGTTTGACTCTCATAGCTTATGAAAACCCAAAGTAGCAGGTGTAAAAAAACATAAATAAAATAACACTTAACACAAAGTAAACACACAGTCTGATCATTGCTGGCAGAATGACAACCATACTCAGAAGCACCATTGTCAAAAAGACATCTTAATTATAAGATCATATTCCCAGCCCAGTTGGTACAATCAAAGTCTTGAACAAATTGCATTATATTTACATCCATATCATAAGATTTAGAATGGGAAAAAAAGACGGTTAAGTAAATGTTGACACTAGCCACACTGGTGTGCCTTATTCTGTCAATTGTCTTGAAATATGGATATGTTCAGTTGTGGTGGGATTTTAAATATTTTTGATCATAAAAGGAAGGCTAGATAAAAATCAGCAGTATTGTTAGGGTTTTACTTTTTAAGAAGTCATTCTCAAACCACAGTTCCTTCCCCAGTTTCTCATGAAAACGGTACCTATAAGAAGGCATGGTATACTTACACATTTGCTTTCATTTAAATTTGTCTTGATGATCAGTAAAGCTTGAGAATGGAAGCTTGGTAGTCGCCAACCATTGCCTCAGAATCAGTAATATTGGCAGAGGTATTTCTGTTCTGGGTTTGCTGGAAGTGTTTTTAAAAAATTTAATTTATTCATCTATGCTTTGTATCATGTTTCGAATATAGAGATCTTCTTTTAGCAAAAATTTTGTGAATGTTTAAAAGACTGAATGAAGGGCATGTAAGAAACTCTAAATTACTGCAAGGACGATTGCTTAAGAGCGGCACGGTGGTGCAGTGGTAGTGCTGCTGCCTCGCAGTTAGGAGACCTGGGTTCACTTCCCAGGTCCTCCCTGCATGGAGTTTGCATGTTCTCCCTGTGTCTGCGTGGGTTTCCTCCCTCAGTCCAAAGACATGCCGGTTAGGTGGATTGGCAATTCTAAGTTTGTGTGTGTCCTGCGGTGGGTTGGCACCCTACGCAGGATTGGTTCCTGTGTTGGCTGGGATTGGCTCCAGAAGACCCCTGTGTTTGGATTCAGTGGGTTGGAAGATGGATGGATGGATGATTGCTATCATTGATATTTGTCATCCAGTACAAAGGATTTCCAACAAGGAGTTATTTCAGATCTTTCCTGAAAAAGTTCAAAATTGATCTACGTTGTCTAGGAAAGCATGTCTAACTGATCTGCAAAGTAATTTCTAGTATGGAATTGTAGGCTCTTTTATTGTATCTACTGATGTTTATATCATAGTAGAAGCTGTTACACAGCTGTCATTAATATTATGACAAAGCAAACATCTTTTGTGCCTTAAAACATTTTTCTAATAATTATCAGAGAAATCAGATTTATCATTAATTTCTTGGCATATCTTACCTTAAGATAAGTATAGTTTGTTTTTTTTTTGTCTGGTGGCGCCTGACTCACCAGTACGGAGTAACCCCCACATATAATGTACCATTTTACTCATCCTGATGTCTAGTAGATGCAAGAGATCATGCTTTTTGGGGCTTCCTTCTGTTTTGACTCTATAACCATAAAAAACTCTCTTTTTTAAACTATTTTGGATGATATTTTGTGTTGCAAATTACATCCTTATGGTAAATAGTAACCAATAGGTGTCTTCCACAAAACTGATCAGAAAGACTTGAAGTTGCGCATGCCACATCAAACAGCCCTAGGGATTCACCTCCTAATGGGTTATGAGTGGTCAAAATTACTTCTTTACAAATCTTCGGAAAAATGGGGATTGATAATAGGCACGTGTATTGTCATTTTATGTAATTTCCAGCTGGATGAACATGAATATAATATTTTTGATATATGATTCTTTACTGATGGTTCTAGACATCTAAGCACCACTGCCAGAAGGTTACACAGTACTAATTTCAAATATAAGCATGTGGGATATTGTTTTAGACTATTTAACGTTTAGTGATTATGGATTGTTATTTTTGATTTCTGATTGTTTACTTGGGACCTAGCTCACTATAGATCTCTATCAGAGGGTGAAAAATGGGTGAATTTTTACTACAATCGAGAATATCTAAACTAAACATTTATTGTAAATTGAAGAAGACATTTTAATATTTCAAATATTTGAAGCAACTATTCTTCTTTATCTGGGTTGGATAATGGATGGATTCTTGTTTATTATGTACTTCTACCTCATGAAATAAGTCATTACACTTCTAATGAACACCTTGAATTAGGGCAGCTTATGTTAGTTCAGACTTTTTATTATTATTACTGTTATGTTGCCTTTCTGTTTATTTATGTCACCTAATATGTTGGCTTTACTGCCCTGACGTGACCGCACATTGCTAGATCTACAGAAGTTGTGTCTCATGATATCACTATCATTAAACTTCTCTATAAATCTCTGTTTTTGATTTATTTATTTTTTTGCTTGTTCCTTTTGATTATGAATTTTGACTCATGTATTAATATTGTGATATAGCGGGTCCGCGGCTTCCGAAAAAAGTCAGTTTTTTTTTTAAACCCGTATAGCCGTGTCGTTCTCCGTGGGCGCGATTGCACAACCGCGGAGTGTTAATGGGGTGATTGGAGTGAGTTGCACCTGCAAGTGAGGGTGCGGTCATTCTTGTTTGCCTCATTGGCTTCCTGCGGTGTGTAATTAAGACGCTGTGCCCACGGAGGCAGAGAGGTGTATATGTGTATATGTAAACGAAGGTACACCAGAGAGGAAAAAAATCGTGGAGAAAGATAAGAGAAATCGTGGAAAAAGATAAGAGAAATCGTGGAAGAAGAGAGAGAAAGGCAAAAGGTTAAGAGAGAGAAAAGTGGATGCAGTAAAAGGTAGGAAAACAGCAGTCAGGGGGTGACGATCCGGCCACCTGGAAGGTGGAAACGCCATGAGCTGGGGTCCCAAGAAGGAGCGTTATTCTGTTTCGCTCTAGGGGCTAGTTCGCCCCACTGAATGTACCAGTGAATGGGGTAAGCAGGAGAGGTGCCGTCCCGAAGGATCTGAGCAGCGACTGCGGGTGCGCGAAGGATCGAGGGAGGAGAGTTGACCTCGGCGGTCTGGCAGTGACTTCCTGATGGAGGCCAAGATGGAGGTTAACTGAAGGAGCTCGTGGTTGTTGGTCTCCGCTGGCCGCGAGTAACAGTTGGCCGGGGAGAAAGAGACAGAGGTGGGCTGGAGAGTAAACGGAGAGAAAGAGACTGTTTTAATTGCTGCCTATATTAACCTTGCATTTTAAAGGATTTATTTATTGTTGGTTTTAACCCTACTGGACACTTGATTTTATGGAATTTATTTATTGAACTTTGACTTTGCACTTTTTGATTTGATTTTTTTTTTTTTTTAATAAAAGCACTTTATGGAATATCCCCTGGCCTTGAGAGATTTGTCCCTATGTGTCAGCTCATCTCGGTGACATTATCGACGGTGTTGGGTTCAAGGGCTCCTGAACTGCAATAGGAGCATGGAGTCGAACCCGCATCGTCACAAATATGACAATCCTTATTCTGACCTCCTGGTTTTGTTTCCTTGACTAACATTCACCTCTTGGTCCATTCTCTTTTGTCCATTGAGCCTGACACTTTTTCCAGCATTTGACAGACTCTGATACTTATTTGAACTGAGCCTTTAGTTCTCTCAATAACTCATTTTAAACATTACAAGCATTGACAATGTAGAGTGTTTTCAAGAGATTAGATCATTATTTACAACATAAGAGAAAGAAATTTACTTGCTGTGAACATAATGAAAGCCAGACTGGAAACTATCTTAAAGACAATTTTTAAGTTGTAGTATTTCATTTTTCTTTAAAGTTTAAAAAGAAAAGGTAAACTGGAATTTTGCCTATAATCCTTAAGATCATTTGCATCTGAATATAATTCCTTTAATAGATGTCTAATAAAGGTTAGTTTGAAGGGAATCTAGGGCAGCAATAATTAATGATGATTTAAAACTTAGATCCGCCATTGGTTGTGCTACTACAGGAAAAGAGTTTCCAGCAAATAGGATTGACTACAGTAATGTTTTATTGACATGCTGTCAGACCATTTTTTTGTGCAGCTTTCAATTCCCCAAATCTCCTAGATCATGGACTACCTGACCAAAAAACAGCAGTTTGTGAGGCTGAGGGACTGTAGTTACAAATGTTGGTGTGTAATACAGGAGCAGCTAAGGGAACTGTCCTGTCTCTTTCTGTTCAGATTTCCAGAACAATACCAGCACTTGCCATCTACAGACATTTTTAGATAACTCATCTAGCATAGGTTTGCATTAATAATGGAGATGAGTCAGAGTGCAGGAAAGTCATGGAGGACTTTGTCTTGTGATGCAGACACAACCTGTAATTCACCATCAGCATGACAAAAGAACTGGTGGTGTACTCCCAACAAGACAAGAAACCTCTGAGAGCAGTCACTAATCAGGGGAAGAACTTGGAAGTGGTGCAGAACTACAAGTACCTGGGGGTTCACAAACAATAAACTGAACTGGTTTGACAACACAGTTGCACTGGACAAGAATGGCCAGAGCAGACTGTACTTGCTGAGGAGATTCAGATCTTTTGAGTGCAGCAAGCTGCTGGAAATATTCTACCAGTATATAGTAGCCAGTATAGTGTTCTACACTGCAGTCTCCTGGGGAAGCAACCTGAGCAAAAAAGTACAATGCCTGAACAAACTTATTAAGAAAGCCTGGTCCATCACAGGGAAAACCCTGGACACACTGGAAGGTGTAGTGTAAAAGAGGAGGCCGTTAAGAAAAACACCCTCCATCCCCTTATTTGAGCTGCTGAGTAACTGCACGTATTGCATCTCTGTTTGCTAGTCAAGTTGTTAAAAAATTACAATAAATATGAACTGTTAATGCCCTTAAGATGTTCTTTTTCTCTTCTTGGTGTCCTCCTGTGATACTTGGCAGCTGCACTATTTCTAGGCTGTTTTCTTGACCATGGGAGAGATACTGAGAGCATTGGAATCCACAGATGAATAGATTTCATGATCTTATCTGGCTCGAACATCTGTAATACTTTTGAATACCCAGGATGGAGTGGGCAACCATTTGACCTAGTCTCCTGGACTGTGAATGCATTTTAACTTTATATTATAACTGACCATGGATCCTATGGATGTTTACTTTTACCAGTGATGCTGCTGACTGGAGATTTTGTTTTTCTCTCCTCCGTTGTCAACAGGCCATACCTCAATGATAAAACTAAAGGAACACAGATTGTTAGGATCCCTCCACATTGTTCTGTATAAAAAACTGTGTGTTTAAACTAATCTGTATATTTTTGTTTTCATTATGTAAATTCACAATCTGGGCACTTCTGTATACCCTGCTGTTTTGTAAGAGCCCCCAGCATCTGCACACGAGAATGTGATTGATCTCCTTCAGTGTACCACCAATATTGGAGTACCAAGTCCAACAATACGGCTCAGGGTGCTGGAATCTTGAGCCAGCGATCCGCTGCCCCTGACCTTTTGCAAAGTCAAGGTGCATGGAGCCACTTTTACCACTGTCGCTAGACCCATGGGGGCTGACACAATCCTCACAACCAGCCCTGTCAGCGGAAGTGTTCTCATTGAAATCACCCATGACCAGAGGATTGTCACCAGTCAAACACCGAGCGAAGCTGTGAATAAAATGTCTCCCTCAACGAGACATCACTCACTGCGGATGGAGCATACACTGAAACAACAGCCAAGGCACCCAGAGAGTGCCTTAATCTGAGTCTCATAATATGCTCATTGAAAGCAGTGACATTGGACACCTTTGTTAGGAGCCAATCTGCCACAGCAACAGGAACTCCCTGAGTATGACAGCCATCAGAGCAGCCTGACCAATAAAAAGGTGTACTCAGTTACAGAGGTCTGGCCAGTCCCAGGTCTACGCACCTCAGAGAATGCCGCCACTGAAATACAGAGCAGAGGAAGAAGATCATCATGTCAGAGAGACAAGACATTCCACGCACCTACCCAGATGGGCCACCTCAAATTGAGGCCCAAGTGCTGCCGTGCAGTGGGTAACTCCTCACCACCACACCAGTTCTGATGCCCAACAGACCTAAGCCCATTGGCTCTCCAGCAGTTTTGAGTCTTCCGGGGATGAGGGTCCCAAGGGCTTTCCACCATTCCCTTTATAATGTGAGCATCTTTCCTAGGAGTGGATGCAGCAGAGCTACTCCTGCTGAGAGCAGAAAGGAGTCCTGTCTGTCATTTTGGAGCTGTGTAAAATTTTTTATGGTGGCTGAATTGCCAATCCTGCCACCAGCTCCCAAGTTTTCCCTGCAAGTTGAAGGACCATTTGCAGGGCAGATGCTGTTTAACGTCATACTGAGACTTTTTGTTGCTACTCTGAAGATCTACCTTGTGTCCTGTTGGTTACCACCTACTAGGTGAATGAGGCCTGATCTGGCCAGACTCCAAGATCAGGCTGTTTTTAAGGAGTTTGCATGCAGTTTGTGGGAAGAACTTACAGACTTGAGTGCGACTGCTGATCCTAATGTGATGTGGGAGACCTTCCATGACAAGACTGTGAAAATTTATGAGGGTTGTGTTGGTGTTACCAGTGTGCCCAGTAAGTGGTGTTTCATCTCACAGGAAACCATGAATATCAGCAAGAGGAGTCACAGATTACCTGCTTTGTGAGGGAGAGTCAGTTACGGCACTATGGCCATTTGGCGCAATTTCCCAAGGTTAATCCAGCTCATAAGATCCTGATTGTTGTGGACATTAGTGGCTGGACGAGGCCACTAGAACACCAGGCTGTGGCAGATAGATGGTCTTTTTTGAAGCGACTGGACCATGTGTCTTCCTGGAGGATTGCCAACCAGGATCCCGAGGTTATGGGTGCAGCAACACACTATACCAGTGCATGCTCCCTAACCTGACCTGAACTCATTATGTAAATAACAATGTAGTTGTATTTTGCCTGTGAAGCTACATATTTATGAGACTGGCCTCAATCAGAAGCACTAAACAGAATTGAAATTAATAAATTAGCTGCAAATGGACCTCAAGAATATGTAGTAAGCCTAATTTTGGATATCGGATACTAGACTTGTTCTGTCATAGATTTAAATTTACTAAGGTGGTTGATGCAAGGGGAGACATGATGAGATAACAGATGACTGCATAATCTTTAGTCTTGTTTTATAATTCAAGAAATCACTACAATTAAGGGGAGTTATACTAGCAATATCAGATGTTATTAGCTATAGGTTTAAATAAAACTTGAAAGATAATATTTTCATCTTTTAACCTAGAAAGTATTCTGAGCATACCTAGTAGAGTTCTTGTTTGTAACCTATAATAATTTCAGCCCACACAGATGGATATACTGTACTTGTAACTCTGTTGATCTTTATTTACAGCTTTTTTAAGACAGCTTGTGTTCTCAATAAACCAAGGTGAACATATTTACCTGTTTTGAAAGGAACAGCTTTATCTAATGCTTAAAAACATATAGGAGTAGTAATTGTTATTAATGCAATCTATTAGTTTCCAAGCTTAGGTCTGACATTTTTACAATGTCAAAAATGTTAAAATACCTTTAATATTTAAATGTTTCACAATTTTGGTTCTAAATTGAGCATTTCTTGGCAAGTGAAGAAGTAAATCAAAGGTATTGAAAATGTGATGTGAAATGATTACATTGCCAGAAGAAATAATTAAATTCTGAATGTTAATGCCATGAGTGATAATTAAATCAAAAGTGTGATTGCAAGAGTTGTAGAACCCTTCATAATTTGAAGAAATCTTGTAAAATCAGACAGGGAAAGTTAACATTTCTGGAACGTGCCAGTTTTCACAAAAAGATTAAAGTAACTTGATGAGCTTTTATTACCTTGGTGTTAGCTAATTCAGATAAATGTTTGTTGAAGTCACTTAAGAAATGAGAATAAAGATCTCCACACTATGTTTAATTTAACCAAAGGATTTAATATTAGGAGAACACTGTGGCGATGTTAGAAACACACTATTAAAGGTCACTCCAAGTTTTCCTATTCACCCATTAATATATGATTATGGTGATATGTACAGTAAAACAATTAGGAATAGCCTCAACTAAGTATAAGCCAAGTTCTAGTAAGGAAATGTATCCGACTTTTTGTTCAGGATAATATCACTAACAAGAGCTGCTCTATTTTTTAATCCATAAATATTTAGTGAGAGATTTTTTTAAGTTTTAATGTAAAAGAACTTTTTTAGATAACATTAACAATGTTTTACATCTCTACTGGAATATTAATCTGAGTTTGAATTATTGTGATTTTAGTTTTTATTGCAACTTATTTTGAAACTACTGTATAGCAGAAAATAATTTCTAAAATGCCTCTATGTTGTGATTACAGGTGAAGGTAGAACAAAACTCAATATGAGATAAGAAACAACCTGCAATATAAAGTCACAGAGCTGGTTCCTAGATTATATACAGTAAGGTTGGTAAGGAGACAGATGCAAATACATTCTAATATTTTCTTTTAGTTTATATGCACAGTGATATAAAGTACCACTCTAAGACCTCTGATTTCTGAAAATAAATGTCATTAGTACTGACATATAGTTCCAAAGTAGAAAAACTTAATCTTTGGAAACTTCACTTAGTCTATTTTGAATATCTAGGAAACATTATATTTGACCTGCTGGATTTTTATAGTTACCAATTTTAGAATTCTGAACTTTGGAATTACCAATTATGAGCACTTTATTTTCAGCTAGAACAGATGAGCTGCTAGGTGCTGAATGCCAATTCTGTGATCAAATTGGTTTCATTATTGAGGACTAAGGACCCTATCTGACTAAGTCATTCACTGGTCAAACTGGCACTACTACTGCATTTAGCCAGTTACTAGTTACAGGGGTGGCTGGATTGATCTAAACGAAGTGTGCTGGTGCTATTTGTTGTTTTTTGTATTAGAGCTGTCAGTTTCTCAGCTTGGTCCTGTAGTCTGTATATCTTTTGCATCATTTGTAAATTAACTGATCTGTTTTAGTAAAAGTGCCTGTAACATCTGCATTAAGAAAAGGGCTTAATATACTAGATGATAGACACAACACAAACACTAACTTTTGTGAAGCATATCAAAAAATGGTCTTATTTGACTTTTATTCCAGAATTCATCTGGTACATTTTATTGAATACACAACACAGGAATGAGGAAACCTGGGATAAATTGGTTGAAGCCTCAAAGTTGCACGCACTGCTAACAAATTCTGTAGCAAGTTTTTTTAATCAATCCATCTGAAGCAATTCAATTTTATTTCTTTGAACTGTGTGGAAAAATAGGGTTTCTACAAAGCCTACTTGCAAGCAATACATTTTTCCAAATTAAGACAGAGAGACACTGTGGTAATGTGCCTGCCAGGCATTACCAATTCAAAGAAAAGCAAGTTTGTAAAGACCAGTGTAAAACAACTTACTCTTAGTAAAGTAAAGGCACTTACCTTTTTAGGATGTTTGAAGTGTGAGTGTGCGCTTCCACAAACATTTTAATTTTGCTCTGGCTGGACCACATTGTGTGACACTGGTAGCTAGGCATGCATGGGTTCAGGAAACGCTTATTGGACTTCACGTGTGCCCAGTCAAAATGCAAACATTAATTTAGCTTTAATTTAGGATGTATGAAGGCAATCCAGAGTTAAGACTAAGTGTAAGTGTAACTTACTATAGTGTTTGGAGGAAGCGTCAACATGTCTGTGTGGAGCACTTCATGGGTGTGTGTTTTATATTACACTGCTTTCCCCTTTTGTATTATTAATATGTAGCCTTTGTTAGAATGCTTTAAATCTCACAGACTTACCACTGTTTATAAGGTACATTTATAACCTCAGGCAATTAGGCGTAGTAATGGTTGAGCAGGAGTTAAGTTACAATTTAAATAATGTACCTGATAAATGCTGTTGTTTAGTTTCAGGTGGCACAGGGACTTGTTAGTTACCTAAAATGTCTCTAGTTAAGGTATCACTTGTGGTCAGCTTTCTTCAGAACAGGCTGCATGCCTGTCTCAATATGGCAGCCAAGCTGTCCTCTTCATTGTGTTATCCTTTTCAGTTCATGGTGGTGAGGTGCTTCTTCATCAGTTGGTAAAAGAGAGAGGGAGGGGTAAAGCAAACAAATTTATAGATTCTCTGTCCAAACCCTACAGCCAATAGGGTGTCATGGTACTTAAAGGGTTCTGATACAAGCCAATTCCAAACAGCCATACTTCAGACCAATGGGGCACAGAATACCTTCACACCTGCCCCCAAAACCATGTGTTGAGCTGAAGCTGGCCAGCTAGATAGTTGGCCTTCATTTAGGGGTTGACTGAGAGTGTCCTGCAGAGAATCACTTGCCAAACTTGTTTGAGGCCCTTCCCCTAACCCTGTTGTAAAATTAAAAAGAGGCTTAGTCCTAAAAGGGGTAGGGGTACTTAACAAATAAAGGGATACAAATAAAGACATACAAAATATTTATAAACTTGTATGCAAAATTTCACACCACAACAGTATGTTTGCGAGGCCGCCATATAATTTAATACAGGTTGTCACTACAATGTCCTCATTGAAAGGAGTGGCATGAAGCAGATTAGATGACAGTAATGCTACCCAGTATAGCAGGCCCTTCCTGCCTGCAGGGGTCATCTTTCTGCCTTTTCACTGAGTAGAGAGAGAATAGTAACATTGCAGAGCATTTTCGGAGTGCAATAGTTGCTAATGGATTGTGCTTATTTTTTTATATATATATATTTCTTGTTGCTTTATTATGGATATCTCCTAGTTATAGTGAATGTTTAGTGGAGGTATTTATATTGATTGGGTTTTGGTGCAATTTTTGTCCTTTTTCGTATATGCATGTGATTCTTCTTCTTGTGTGTATTTTTGTGGGTTATTTTTGGGGCTGTGAATTGTTTTGAGCTTTAAGCAACAGCTTCCTGAACAGTACTTCCTGTATGTCTTTATCTTTTGATTTAGAAACAATGGATTTTACTGTAATTAGTGTAAATAATCACCATTTTTGTCTTCATTGATTTTGGTATCTCATTGCCTTTGGACTGTGTTACAAAGCTCGCATGACACTGTTTTGTCGCTACACTTGTAAATAAAATGCACCTTTGTCTTGAAACACAATATTTTTGTCTGTGACTCTGTGTTTTAAGTCTCTCCTCCTGGACAATGACACGCAATGTGTGGTTTGGTGCTCACGTTCCCACTACATGGGTTGTCACAAGCACCCATTGGACTCAAATTTGGAGAAGGGTCAGAGTATAAAACTCTTACAATAAAATATTTTATGACTTACCACTGAATTAAATTTGAGGTAATCTCTAATTTCTGGTTCTCCATTGTATCATTCCCAATAATTTCTATTTATTACTACTGAACATGCCATTTTTATTGAGTTGCTATTCTGGATAAAAAGACTATTTTTATTGTTAGGATTCATTTACTTTAACAGTTAAAATGATACAATATCATTTAGTTAAAGTCCTGATAGTGTACTGTATTACTGAATCACATTGTAATAAAGCTGTTGGCATGCTTTCACATTTTTTATTGTGTCAAGAGAAAAGGAATATTTTCAAACCTTCAAATGGAAAGGTTCAAGGGCAGTGAATATGTGATGCTTTTTAAAATGTTTATGATCCTGGTGAAAAGCTCTAAACTTGCAGAAAAATGCTATATAAAAGTGAGAACTTAAACAGTCAGCAATGGAATAACCCATTGTAATATTTGTGCTTTAGGCCTTTTATCTGTCAACTTATATTTTACTTTTAACTCTTTGTTGCATATTTACTGTATTTGCCATTGTTTATTAATTTACTTTACATGAAAAATAGATGCACATGTAACTTGTGTTGTGTAAACCTCAGGTCAGTTAAGGAAGCTTGAATAATTTCTTTAAGAATTTTAGCCACTGTCAGGGATGCCAGGGGCCATGACCCGGCCGGGACACCAGGAGGGACCGGAAGAGGGTCAGAGCCCTGCCTGGATCACGTAGGGTTTGCCTTCCGGGTTGCTTTGGGGGCCATGGGTCAAGGGTATGGAAGCCTTTCCCTGTAGGGGCCCGTGGTCACCGCCAGGAGGCGCCCCGATGTCTTGGAGACTTGTTGCCCCAGCACTTCCGCCACACCAGGAAGTGCTGGGGGGAAGATTTATGAAGGCGCCCGGAGAGCAGCCAGGAGGACAGCCGGGAACACCTGGGGCTCATCCGGGTCCTCTATAAAAGGGGCCGTCTCCATTCATTCGAGGCTAGAGTCGGGTGGAAGGAGGACGAGGCAAGAGGAGCTGTGGAGGTGGCCCGAAGACAAGGCATTGTGGCCAGAACTGTGATTGGTTTGGGGTTTGTGCACGTGACTAGGTCTTTGTGACCAATGGACTGGGGTCTTTGTGACCATATTATTGTATATATTGTGTTTAATAAACGGGTGGTGGTTTTAAGACAACATGTCCGCCTGTCTGTGTCCGGGCCAAGTTCACACCACTTATCTACACATCCTGTGTTGGAAGGAATGGAATTACTCTGTATAATGTATCATTCCATGTTAATCTTACACTGTGGTGGAAACTTCAGCCTAATATTTTCAGAAGCTTAAATCTCACCTACAAATGCAAAACATTACTACCGTAGGTTGTCTGGACACAAGAACACTAATTGTTTTGCATACTGTGTAGAAGGAAATTTTTTTTATATTAGCATAGAGAATAGCAAATTAACATAAAGAGCCATAAAAAGTAATTAAAAGCTTCTAAAACATTAAGCATAAATTAGAATGTTAAGCAAATAAGAGAGGTCAAGCAAATAGTTAACTAAAAATCAGTTATATTGCATTATAGTTTAAACTTACAGCAAAATTTCTAGTGTGAGAAAGAACAGAGATTGACGTACAGAAACCAACTTAGAACAGGATAAGAGTTTGAGAACACCTGTGTCCAAGGCTAGGAAGCTAAGGAAACGATACCTCAGACAGAAGATGGCTCTGGGAGGCACGTAAAGAAACCAGCTGGATTGGGGTATCAGCAGAAAGGAAATAAAAGGGTTTTTGCTGTAAGCAAGGTCACACTGACGTAATGCATGAAGAGAAAATCTTAGTAAATTCAGGCATTAGCAAAAATATTAGAAGAATATATTAGAAATTAACTTTAGCATAGAAATTAAGACAAATCAAGCATGCCAAGGAATGATTAAATGAAAGCATATACTATATTTATTTTTTATTAAAGCTAAGCTTTAGGCCACCAATATAGCATAGCATGAAAGACTAGAAAAGGAAGTGACACCATGAAAGACCAAATATGGAATAAGGAACATTTGCCTAGTTGAAGAACCAATCAAGAATAAGAAAAACAGAAACTAGAGTGAACAATAGACAGTATAGCCAGGTGCAGAATGAGCTAATTGAATAAGGTTAAAATGATAAGAAATTGTTATAAAAACTTTGATTACTACAATGTTCAGGGCTCAGGTCAATTTGGTCATATTGGGTTGAGTCCTTGTTGTTTTTTGTGTTGATATATTGCAATAAAGCTTTAAAACTCTGTCTGTCTATCCCGAGTCCTAATAGCCTTTATTTTCAGGTAAAAAGCCTTCTGATGATGAATTTTTCACCATGACAGCTGTTATGCTTTTTTTGGTTCTTTTCTTGTGCTTTTTAGTACATATATGTAATTAAAAAGTTCTCTATACTGTTAAAACTGTTGACAAACATCAAAAGACCAAAATGATGCATTACTGAATCCTTATCTGAGGTATTGTGTGTAATTCTGGTCTACATGCTACAAAATACATAGCAGCTCCAGAGACCACACAAGGAAAAGCAGTTAAGTGCATCTCTCTGTTAAAGGGCATATTCTGTTCTGATAAAGTTGAGCTAGTGAAATTTTTTCTTTAAAATAGTAAATCACGTACATGGACACTAATAAGCATTAAGAAGAAATACATTAAAAACAGAAGGCAGAAAATAGTTCTTTACAGGCAAGGTTGGTAAGAATCTGAAACTGTAGAAACCTTCACAATTTTGTAAATGATATCTCATGATAATGATATAATACAAGCCAATGGTGGACAAAGCTGTACAATGGCAAATGTTGTTATAAAAAGTATCCATGGAAAAAAAAATCTCATGTCACTCGGATTGTATAATCCACATGTTAGTTATCTAGTCAATTGCTCACAACATGCATAAAATAACACATGCAGTTTTTTCAAAAATATTGTTAAATAAAAACAAGAAGCAGAAGTTTGTGGAAATGAGTTTTTGAATTGAACATCCATCTCTTCCCATCATTCATTGGTCAAATGCCCTCTCTTCAGTTTCTTTGAAGAGGTTATTCATAAGCTATATAAGACACAAGGGAGACCTCATCTCGAATCTTGTGAGAGTTTTGGACCCCATATTCCAAAAAGGACAAAACAGTACTAAACTTATTTCAGCACTGCAGGGTTTAAGCAATAAGGAAACACTGAAGGACATAAATCTAAGATTAAAAAGTCATATGACAGAAGTATGTATAGTAGTGGCCAAAAGTTTTGTCAAAGTTTATTGGCAAATACATCAAATTTATGTAAAGAGTCAATATTTACAATGTTGACCCCTCTACTTCATAACTTCTACAATTTGGTCCGGCATACTAGATATCAGCTTTTGGGCCAAATCCTGACTGTTGGTGATCCATTCTTGCCTTTTCAGTGCTTGGAGTTGATCACAATTTATGGGCTTCTGCTTGTCCATCCACTTTTTGAGAACTGACCACAGGTTCTCAATAAAATTAAGACCTGGGGAGTTTCCTGGTCATGGATCCAAACTTTCAATGTCATGATCACCAAGTTACTTTGTCATCACTTGTGACATGGTGTTCCAACATGCTGGAAAATACACAGATCATCACCAAATTCTGCCTGAATTGTTGGGAGAAATTTCTCTTGGGGGGTGTTTTGATATCATTCTTTATTTATGGCAGTGTTCTTGGACAGAATTTTGAGTGAAGCCACTCCCTTGGATGAGAAATAACCCCACACATGGATTGTCTCAGGATGCTTCACTGTTGGCACTATACAGGACTCATGGTTACATTCACCTTTTCTTTCTCTGGACAATAGATATTCCAAATGTCCCAAACAGTCAGAAGGAGGATTTATCTGGAAAAATAACTTTGCACCAGTCTTCTGTTGTCAAATCCTTGAACTTCCTGCAGAATTTTAGTCTGTCCTTGATGTTTT
Source organism: Polypterus senegalus (assembly GCF_016835505.1). NCBI lineage: Eukaryota > Metazoa > Chordata > Cladistia > Polypteriformes > Polypteridae > Polypterus > Polypterus senegalus. Next base: position 91,978,592 of record NC_053161.1, read on the forward strand.
TCTTGAAAAGAAGTGGCTTCATTACTGCCCTTCATGACACAAGGCCATTGTCCAAAAGTCTTCGCCTCACTGTGCGTGCAGATGCACTCAAACCAACCTGCTGCCAGTATTGAGCAAACTCTGCACTGGTGACAACACAATTCTGTAGCTGACTCCTGAGGAGAAGACGGTCCTGGCACTTGCTGGACACCTTTAGTTGATCGTTTTGTGACAGGGCCACAATAAGTCAAAATGTTTTTTGTGATAAAGTTAACTTTTGATCGTAATAAAGCTCTTTGCAATGAATTAATATGCATCTGATCCCTCTGTGCAATAATATAAGAACAATGTGAATTGCTACCACAAAGACTGAAGCTGCAAATTTTGCAAAACGCAACATTTGTGTCACAGCCAAAACTTTTACTGACTACTGTATTTTTACAGTTAGTTGTATCCTACTTGCTATTTGAGCATGAATTATTTTGCAAGAACACTAATGAAATCTTCTTAAGAAGCATTTTTTTCAAACTTAGAAATATATGGCATAAGTTGCCAAGTAGTTTAGCTGATGGTAGTCCTGTGAAGACCATCGACTCAATGATATTTTATAAAGGGTAATTGAAAAGGAATTAACTAGGAATGTTGTAATACATTTCCTGTTCAAAACTTTTCTTATACAGTATTCTTATGTGGTGGCACTGGCACTACATTTTACAATCTCATGAAGTGCTCTGCTACCTTAATGAATCGTGGCCTTTGCAAGTGGGAAATCCATTGGTTTAGCCTACTTAACATAAGCAATCAAATGTACATAAAGAACAATGAATACAATTATTTTTTCACATTCACATGTGTAACAAGCCTGATTTGCTCAGTTTGTAGCTGTTAGTCATGTTTGTGTGGAATTGACAACAGCTTCTTGGTTTTATTTCAGATGGGCAAGAATTTTTTTTTTTAAGAAATCAATGTTTTTTCAAATGCTGGTCACTCATGGTCAGCTCCAACTAATAAGAAGGAATATATGGCAATAGGTGCTTGAATGTTCTTGTCAAAGTTAAGACTCTCAACATGCCTGGTAATTACTGTGGCAGTCTTTTTGAATTCAATGTGAATTCATTTATTAGGCCTACCGGTAGTTGAAATACATCTTTTTTTTTTTACTCATTTTGGCATTCCATTAATAGTGAAACAGCATTTTCAATCATTAAAAAATGAATCATTTTGAAAAAACTCTTTATAGTATGTAATTTGAAAATGCTGGGTCTTAAGTACCACTGATGAAATAGAAAATTGAGATTTTCAAAAATGTTCACTTATAATTGTCACTTAATCGAGCACTGGCTTCTGTTTTTTTTGGTAATCCCTTTGTAATTTCATGTTTACTGTTGGGATAGTTCTTTCCTTACTTCTTTAATCAGCCTACATGTACTGCAAGTTGAATCACTTGAATATTTCACTGTATTTATTTTGATGAGACTCCCAATCTATATTTTGCAAGGCTTCGGCAACCTTAAATTCAGTTATATTCTTTAAAAGCAGTTGTACGTCATTATCAGTTAAAACAAAAAAGTTTATTTTTCCTCATTCTTTCAGCACTTTGATTTACTATGGGTTTTCTCTGTAAATAAACTGTGGGCTCGGCTATTAAACAATTTCATAAATGCCCAATAGGCATGATTTAAACATTTGTGGCATTTCAATGTGTATGACAAACTTTTAGAAAATTATCCATCTATCCATTCTCTTCCACTTATCCAAGGTCGGGTCGCGAGGGCAGCAGCTTGAGCAGAGAGGCCCAGACTTCCCTCTCCCCGGCCACTTCTTCTAGCTCTTCCAGGAAAATCCCAAGGCGTTCCCAGGCCAGCCGGGAGACATAGTCCCTCCAGCGTGTCCTGGGTCTTCCCTGGGGCCTCCTCCCAGTTGGATGTGCCTGGAACACCTCACCAGGGAGGCATTCAGGAGGCATCCTGATAAGATGCCCGAGCCATCTCATCTGACGCCTCTCGATGTGGAGGAGCAGCGGCACTACTCTGAGCCCCTCCCGGATGATTGAGCTTCTCACCCTATCTTTAAGGGAAAGCCCAGACACCCTGCGGAGGAAACTCATTTCAGCCGCTAGTATTCGCGATCTCGTTCTTTCGATCACTACCCATAGCTCATGACCATAGATGAGGGTAGGAACGTAGATCGACTGATAAATTGAGAGCTTTGCCTTACAGCTCAGCTCCTTTTTCACCATGACAGACCGATGCAGGACCTGCATCACTGCGGACGCCGCACCGATCCGCCTGTCGATCTCACTCTCCATTCTTCCCTCACTCGTGAACAAGACCCCGAGATACTTGAACTCCTCCACTTGGGGCAGGATCTCTCCCCCAACCCTAAGAGGGCACTCCACCCTTTTCCGGCTCGGGACCATGGTCTCGGATTTGGAGGTACTGATTCTCATCCCAGCTGCTTCACACTCAGCTGCGAACCGATCCAGAGAGAGCTGAAGATCATGGCCTGATGAAGCAAACAGGACAACATCATCTGCAAAAAGCAGTGACCCAGTTCTGAGTCCACCAAAGCAGACCCCCTCAACACCCTGGCTGCACCTAGATATTCTGTCCATAAAAGTTATGAACAGAATCGGTGACAAAGGGCAGCCCTGGCGGAGTCCAACTCTCACTGGAAGCGGGCTCAACTTACTGCCGGCAATGCGGACCAAGCTCTGACACCAGTTGTACAGAGACCGAACAGCTCTTATCAGTGGGTCCGGTATCCAATACTCCCGGAGCACCTCCCACAGAATTCCCAGAGGGACACGGTCGAATGCCTTTTCCAAGTCCACAAAACACATGTAGACTAGTTGAGCAAACTTCCATGCACCCTCCAGGATTCTGCTAAGGGTGTAGAGCTGGTCCACTGTTCCGCGACCAGGACAATAACTTCACTGTTCCTCCTGAATCTGATGTTCGACTATCCGACGGACCCTTCTCTCCAGAACCTCTAAATAGACTTTTCGAGGGAGGCTGAGGAGTGTGATCCCTCTGTAGTTGGAACACACCCTCCAGTCCCCCTTTTTAAAGACGGGGACCACCACCCTGGTCTGCCAATCCAAAGGCACTGTCCCCGATGTCCATGCGATGTTGCAGAGACATGTCAACCAAGACAGTCCTACAACATCCAGAGCCTTGAGGAACTCCGGGCGTATCTCATCCACCCCTGGGGCCCTGCCACCAAGGAGTTTTTTGACCACCTCGGTGACCTCAGCCCCAGAGATGGGGGAGCCCACCTTGGAGTCCCCAGGCTCTGCTTCCTCATTGGAAGGCATGTTAGTGGATTGAGAAGGTCTTCGAAGTACTCCCCCCACCGAACCACAATGTCCAGGGTCGAGGTCAGAAGCGCACCATCCCCACCATATACTGTGTTGACACTGCACTGCTTCCCCCTCCTGAAACGCCAGACAGTGGACCAGAATCTCCTCGAAGCCATCCAAAAGTCGTTCTAGATGGCCTCCCCAAACTCCTCCCATGCCCGAGTTTTTGTCTCAGCAATCACAGAAGCCGCATTCCGCTTGGCCTGTCGGCACCTATTAGCTGCCTCCAGAGTCCCACAGGACAAAAGGCTCCGGTAGGACTCCTTCTTCAGCTTGACAGCATCCCTCACCGCCAGTGTCCACCAACGGGTTCGGAGATTGCCGCCACGACAGGCACCGACCACCTTACGGCCACAGCTCCGGTCAGCCGCCTCAACAATAGAGGCATGGAACATGGCCCAATCGGAAAAATTTAGAAAATTATCTAAATTTAGAAAATTATCTAAAGATATTTGTGTAAGCAGAAAACTTTTAATATGAAAACAGTATTTTCTAATTGGTCCATGTTAGCATGAACTAAGTATTAGTGAATCATGTTAACTTAATGGTGCATAAATTCACTTTTGAGCCTGCATGGCCAATCCCAAAGTAGAACCCAATGTACTATACAATAGACCAGCAGGGAAATTTTGGCCTAGTGTCACATCTTGTTTAAATAAAGGCCTTGCCATATTTTAACTATCCCTTCTCAACACTAATCATCCTTTCCCATGATTCTAGGGATATTTTAACAAGAATAATACACTTGCTTTGCACCACTAGATTATATTTAACTTCATGATTGACTTGTTACAGAGCTCTCCTTTACATGGCAGCTGACTGAATGTGCTTTCAGATTCCTCAAACAAAGGTATTCGAAGTGCAATATAAGGAAACTGCTTTTGGAGTAAGTTCTTCCTTGTTGAATTCATCTAACATTGGACTTCTCTTTATCCCAAAGATCAATTCAGCTCTAAGTGAAAAATGTAGTCACCTTTGAGACCGCTGTTCTTGTTAAAGGAATACTCTAGGGCACAATTAGATAGATAGATTCGTTGTTTGTAGTGATTGCTAAGGAAAATAGTTCTTAGTTTTTCATGGAAAATAATGGCAACATAATTCTGGATGCAATAGGCTTCAGTGGCGTCCATCTTAAACAACAGCAAACAATATCACAACGTACATTAGAAAATATATTACTCTTGCTGCATATCTCAAATGCCAGGTGTTCAGTTGTATGCTCACAATGTCCTAAACACCAGTGTTCTGGCTAAAATATTCATAAATAAACCACTTCTAGAATATTCAGTTGTGCCCAAAAGAGAAAGGGGTTGAGCTTTTAAAATGAAAACTCATCTCTCCTCTCATTTGTTGGTTTTTAAGCCACAACTGTATACTTCCAGATTTTATATTGGCAGTTAAGATTTGTATCTTCATTGTAAAAGCTTATGTAAACTGGGCTAAGAAATGAACTATATGCATCGCTGCCGACAACCCCATGTCTCTTCACTAGTTTTCTGGCAATGAAAGGAACTTTTGGTGGCCTTTTTTCTACTCAGACAATTCAGGGCTTTGTAGTACACTAGTGATCAACAAGGGAGGTTTCTTTATTATTATTAAGCGGAAAACTGAAAAATCCGTGATCTTAATAATGATTCTGCCTTTCTTATGTCCTCTTAGAGTTCCCTGTAAAAACAGAATGGTAGTCAAACCATGTTTACTTTTGAATTTTTAGAACTTTACTTTTTAGTTCTCTTAAACAAACAATTTACATTATGTTCACTGTTTAATATCTGATTATTTTATCTGTTCTAAGTTCACCCAAAGTTTCATCCTTGCTCTGTGGTTAATCTGAGTTGGACAAATTCAATATTATTTGCGTCGTTTTGCAATATGGTATACTATTATTTGCTTAAAGAAGATGCTGTACCAAAAATCTGGGGATTCCTGTCTCAAATGCTGTGACTATTCATAACATTTGATAATGACATCATTGCAGAAATGTTCAAGAAATTCCTTTATGTTAAATATTATCCATTCTTTGTTATAAATCTGTCAGAAGTTTCTCAGTTAATTACAGTTTCTGATTCTTTTCAGTAGGGCTTTTACCTAACTTAGCTATCAGTATCCTATTTTTTGCTTTTGCTGCTTTATAGTCCTCAGCGATAATCCTACATGACCTTTTGACTTGTCTCTCTTAGTCAAATATTAATCTCTCATCATTACTTTGTTTAATTTAAAATTCTCAGTAATTGTTCTTACCAGGCTCTCATCTTTGCATGCACACACACACACTTTTTGCAATGCCCCTATTGAATCCTCCTAAGCCTACATCTGTACTCTCATTCATTTAGTTATTTCCTTATTATACTTCTTCCCAGAACTGGTACACCAATGTTATCATCTGTTTAGAATATCAGAATGTTTAAATATAATTTTAAAGATGCTTACCTACTGTTTTGTTAATGCTGTTTAGTGGTGAGCTTTTTTCATTATTAACATTAATCAGCTTCAAGGACATGCCTGTCAGATTAAACAAAAAGCACATTCTGTTATCTTACAAATAAATTAGTCTAGTGACTAGAATTTGCTTTTCAACATTTTCTATAATTAGTATGTTTAGACAGGGGACTGAATGAACTAAATGGGTTTTTCTTTGTCAGCCACCGTTATAGAATAACAGATTTTAACTTTAAAAATTTCAACAATATTTTTGATATCTCTAGACCTTTAAAATAGAAAAGGATTATTTTTTACACATTTTTACAGTTTTACACATTTTTGTACATTACATTCAATCAATATATCATCCTTAAAATGTTGATCTGTTTTAAATGGGTTTGATGATGGATGGATAAATGTATACATTTACAATTTACTACAATAACAATGTATGCAATGTACATATTAGACCGTACACAAGAAACAACACAAAATACTAAAATGAAGGCACCCCTGCTCATTTTCTTTCCTTTTGACGTATTCCCTATTTCAGTTTCTCCCTCTCATTTTGATAGGATTATAAGAGACATCTCGAAAACATCAGCTCTATAGGTCTATTTTGTCTTTGATATGCGGTGTTCATACTTGTCAGTCATACAGTCTTCTATCTCTTTCTCCATATCTCGATCACTGATCATTCTTCTTTAACTTTCACTTTGCAATGGATCTGTCACACTGCTCACAAAAGTGTTAATCTATTTTACTGAGTTTCTCTGCATCAGCATCAAATGACTGAGAAGGCCACTGCCTTGGGGAAAGGCTACATACTGGCACAGTCCCTCTGTGCGTGACTGAGTGTTACACTGTCTCTTGAACATCTCCTCATCTCATACAGGAGAACACATGCATTCTTGCCCCCTTTGCCATCTATTCTGCAATATACAATCATGAGCTGAGGCCCACCTTTAAAAACATTTTGATATCTCTTTTTCTCAGCCTTTTTCTTTATGATGGATTACTGTTCCATCACCTGACATTTCTCCTTCCTTAAAACACACTTTCTGTCTGTGGAACACATTTCTTCTTCTTTATGAACATCTTTGTGGCTTACAACTCATACTTCTTTATTTTCTTACCACTGCACTTGTCCTGGCACATGTTCCAGCCTAGTAATTGGAGCAATTAGCCCCCAATGGAGTCTAAGAGCCGGTTTATACTTCACTCTCAGAATGCATATGTGCATGCATCATGGCTGCCACGGGTTCATTTGACATGTTCTCTGAGCATGTCCTCAGAAATGAACACAATGTGTCTGTGAGTTGCTGTACCAGCAAAAAATTGGGGACCATAGTGTGTTCAAGTTGGAACATGACGTCAAAGTCTCTTTTTACTATCAACATTTGATAGCAAGCCACTTTGGAGATCCTACAGGATCAATATGGGTGCATCAATGTTTGATAAACGGTTCGATGTGGTGAAGCAAAATGCTGACATACAAATGTATTTGTGGTGCTTTTATATTCTAGTGTTGCATATTCTCCATCGTAGTGATGTGATACATTTTAAAGGTCTCACATACCATCTTCTGTTTTTTTTTTTTTGCAACAACAGCATCAGAATGTATGGCAGTACATTTGAGACACAGAGAAAAAATTATGGGCACTGTGAAAAGGTCTATTTTGTGATTAATGTGGAAGTTTCGGCTTTAATCTCAAAATTTCCACTTTAATTATTTTGTCATTAAAGTAGACCATCGTAAACGTCATCTTAAAACTGACCCAGTAGTTAATCGCTATGTGCTTCTAGGGCTTCCTCTTGAACTGACAGCAACAGCAAGCAGCAATCGCCACACAGAACACTTTAAATTTATGATATTCCAGCTCTCTGCACATTTAGAATTGTTAGATTTATACTTGATATCACTTTAATAATAAAATGCGTTAAAGCATGTATGTTACATTTTACAGATAAGTTGTTAACTTCATTTAAATAATGAATACTGTTAATAATTACACATGTGGGGGTGACATGGTGGTTGAGAGGTAGTGGTGCTGTCTCACAGGGAGTCCCGTCTCTGGTGTTCCCTGCCTGGAGTTTGAATGTTTGCCCGGTGGGTTTTCACAGTGTGCTCCAGTTTCTTTCCAAAGACAAGAAGGTTTAGGGATTTGGTGATGCTAAAATGACGCCAGTGTATTTATGTGCTTGTATTCCCCTTGCGATGAGCTGATGCCTCGTCCAAGGATTGTTTCTGCCTTGTGCCCAATGCATGCTGGAATGGACACATCCCTGGATTAATGGATGTAATCATTAAACATCCATCCTTTTCAGAGATATTGTGGCTAGGTGTCCTCGGAATTTAACGTGTTTCAGGCGATTCACAACAAAGGGAAGCCAAACATTTTCTCACTGTGATGACATCTCACATAGCCACCTGCTGGATTCTTCCAAATTTACATAAAGTATGCACACAAGTATAAACAGAACAGCCGTGGCCAAAGGTTTTTAGAATGACACAAATATTCATTTTCACAAAATTTGCTGTTTCAGTGTTTTTAGATCTATTTGTCAGACTTATAATTACAAGCATTTCATATGTTTCAAAGGCTTCTATTAACAATTACATTATGCAATATTTGCAGTGTTGGCCCTTCTTTTTAAGACCTCTGCAATTCAGTCAACTTCTGGGACAAATTCTGACTCATGGCAGCCCATTCTTGCATAATCAATGCTTGGAGTTTGTCAGAATTTGTGGGTTTTTGTTTATCCACATGCTTCTTGAGGATTGACCACAATGGGATTAAGGCTTGGGAAGTTTCCTGGCCATGGACCCAACATTTCAATGTTTTGTTCCCCAAGCCACTTAGTCACCACAATGTTCTTGGATGGTTGGGAGAAGCTGCTTTTGGAGGATGTTTTGGTGGCATTCTTTATTCAACAGTTTGTTGATGAACAATGTCTTTTTCAGCATGAAAAAGGTAAAAGTGATAACTAAGTGGCTCAGTCAGGGCGAATTGCAGAGGTCTTGAACAAGGAGGGCCAACACAGTAAATATTGACTCTTTGCATAAACTTAATTGTCAATAAAAGCCTTTGAAACTTATGAAATGCTTATAATTACACTTCAGTATACCATAGAGACATCTAACAAAAGGATCTAAAAACACTGAAGCAGCACATTTTGTGAAAATTAATATTTCTGTCATTCTCTTTTGGCCAAGGCTTGCATAGCAGAAGCATCCACAGGTACACGCATCACATCACATGAAGCATAAACCCAGCCTAAGACTAAATCTAAAAGTACATTATTTGCATAATCAGACACTATTCAGTCCATAAAATATGTGAGGATAGCAAACAGTTAATTTGGCTAGTTGTAAAGGTATCTGTCTTAAAACAGATAAATCAATCACAACTTATTATGGCACATGCCAGCAGGAATTTCACTTTATTCTGTAGACATAAATAACTTTCACACTGAGCTTGAACTCACCATGGTTGTTTGATCCAGATTACCACAATTCCATGTGGAGAAGTGATACCACACTCCTATTTTAATGAATTCCTTTATTCCCACTGGTGTTCGCATGTATATGGTTTGTTGTTTAATTGAGAAAATTATATTAGATCTTTTTTTGTTTATATGGGGGATATTGTTTTGTCTTATGTAGGAGGAAAGACAGAGTTTTATCAGTGGGAGAATGAAGTATGTTGGGAAGATAAGAGATATCCTAAAATTGGCACAGTATGCCTAAGCTTGTTTCATTTGGGTCTACCCTAACAAATCGGACCATGTTGATGCTGGGCCAATATCCAGGTCCTCCTTCACAGACTGAAAGAAATGCTGAATGACTGCACTTCACCCACACCTTATATTATGTTTGCTGCAGGCCAATGACTGATTTTTCTATGCAAATCGTCACTGTCCTCCAGGATTACTAAGGTCTCTCTCAAACACATCCGTCAGCTATAGCACCAGTTAGCTCAAGCCCCATTCTAAGGTCAGTTTTTATCAGTGCACAGCCATACCTTCAAACTGCACAGGTTTTAGCTGAGCTTCATACATGAGTCCAACTTCACTCCATCCTTCTGTTATATGGTTACTGTTTACTTCATGAAGCTCACATTATTGTTGGTTATTGCTATATTTTCTCAGAATGGCCACTACTTGTAAACAGATGAATTCAAGATTCATTGTTTCCATTGTTACCATTTCCACCCTTCTAATAAGTTGTATTTTCATGTTTCTCTGAGCATTGCCCTGTTGTCCTTTCTCATTTATTTTAGTAAGGCCACAAAGAATTACTAAGAAGTAACACAAGATCTGGGCATCTTCACATTTTACTTGCTCACTCCTCAGCTGTCAGCTCTGTATTCACTTTAGAATATTAGAAATGGGATGTTCAAGATAACATCAAGTCAAAATTTGAAGGTATCTAAAGTCCTACTGTCCACCACACTACTTGTTAATGTATTCCATATGTCAAAGTTTTTTTGCGTGAAGAATCTCTACTTGCGTAAACTGAAAAGGTTCAACTCCTCCAATCTTTCCTCATAGCTCAAACAGTCTTAGAATCAGTCTAGTCACTCTTCTCCAGGCTTCCCCTGCTTGTCTTTTTTGTAATAAAACAGAATAAAACTGTAAGTAATACTCCAGGTGAGGCCTCACTAGTGTGTTATATAACTTAAGCATAAACTCCCTTAACTTGTACTCTACACATCATGATACTGTTGATTTAATAAGCGAATATCATATTAGTTTTTTTGATAGTTTCTGTACCCTGCATGAATGTAAATAGTGGTTGTCCACTATGACTCTTAGGTCCTTTTCAAAAGGTGCACTTTTAAGTTTCAGACATTACACTGTACTGTGTATTCATATCTAACATTTTTACTTACTTTGTGCAATAATTTACATTTACTTACCTTAAATTTTATCAGCTACTAATATTACCAAGCCTGTATCCTATAGAAGTCTACGATTTAGCTGATTTTACATTATCTGCTCTTCCACCTAATTTAATGTCATCTGCAAATTTAACCAGTTTACTGATTATATTTTTGTCTATAGCAACAACCCCAGCACTGTTACATGAAGAACAGCACTTTCAACATCACCTAATTCTGAAACAATTTCCCCTCACCATAACCATTTCCTTACTGTGTTGGAGCCATTTTTTTATCCACCAACAATTCCCAGTCCTTTTAGTTTGATCACTAAACTTTCATGTGGTACTGTATGAAAAGCCTTCTGAAAATCAAGATAAATAATATCATATGCACCTCTCCTGTTGTATGCTTTTGTCTCTTCCTCATAGAATAGAATATACACTTTAAGCCACACCCTCCCTCATTACCTCATTAAGCAATTACATAGCACTTAATAATAACAATAATTATATCCAATCAGCACTGAGGTTTATTTGGTTTAAAGTTGAAATTTAACACAGAAATAATTATAAGGTCAGAAAATTGTGTAATTATTGTGCATGCAGAGGATACATTGTCTTGCAATCTAATACTAATTTACGTAGAGGGAAGATAAAGTAAAGTAAAATGAGGTAAGAAAAAAACGTGATTCACATTGTGTATCTTAACATTCTCTAAGTGCCTAAAAGTACAACTTAGATAGTCCAACACCAGTTTCAAGATAAAATAACTAGGTTAGAATGTCTTCCTGCCTAATTTGTACCTCTTTCTTATAAAAAGGTAAAGCTGAAGTCATAGCAACCAAGAAGGTGCTGCCTTGGGGCTTAAATCAATACTAATCCTTTAAATTGAAAATTACTTGGTTTCTAAAGTAATTGTTACAACAATAGGTCAAAGCTAACATTGTTATTTAATTAATAATCCAATATTTTAAGAACCAATTAATTGCATTCATCAAAATATTGTATTAGTTGTCCTTACTTTGTTATGATCAGTCATCTGTATCAGTTATAATCTGTATCACTAGTGTTACGCTTATTTCTCTTACTACAAAGTTTTAACTCTTCTTCTAAATTTAGCAAGTCACCTAAATTATATTATAATTAAGTCTGTTTCATTTTGAAAGAATGGAGAATTGAGGACTTTTTCAATACTTCAGAGCACTTTTCTGAAGAAAAGCATAATTGTTGCCTCCATCAACAATTACGGCATGCATCCTAACTATGTGGAAAATTTTCTGTGACTTAAGCTTGAACTTTAAAATATGTTGTAAATGCTATGTTTTCACAATGAAAAATACGGATATTATTTCACTTTGTCATTACTGTAAATACATCTTCTGCAACTACCTTAGATATCCTATAAATAAATATAGTACATTGTGAGAAAAAAGAACATTTAAAGCAGTAAAGTGGTTTCCCCAATTAAGAAAACAGTACAAACTTCAAAAACTATATTTCTTAGATATGCAAATGTTATTCCCAGGTTTAAATAAAATTAGAACATATGCACTATATTGAGCATAACTATGATATGCTAATATTCCTGTTCATGACAAAACTAAAATATTCTGGTCTTTAAAGTACAGTATTACTAGATATATTAGCCAAGTGGGCTTTATTGCCATATCATATATACACATACCTTGGTACATTATTCAATGTTATGATATTATGTTTCACTGGGTCACATATATTTAGAGAATGAATATGACAATATAACAATACAGGGTGGGTGGTAATACTACATAAGATAATGCAAAACAAGGAACAACATCGGTACAAATCAACCCCATATAGACAAACCGTAATTACTAATGATTGCAGATGTACAATGGACAAAGAATTCAAAGAAATACAGAACAGAACAGAACAGTAATTAGATAGAAGTCAATGATAATGGTGCACATGCAGGAGCATGGGGAAACATTGTGTAGCATTGTGCTCAGGAGTCTGACTGCCTGTGGGAAAAAGCTGTTGTTCAGCATTACAGGGTTGGTCCGCACACTTTGATACCTTCTGCCAGACAGAAACAGTAAAGAGATTGTGGAATGAGTGGGTGACATCCATCACTAGTAAAGACTGCAATTGAACAGTCTGGAGTCTTGGGACAGTACAAACAACTGCTGTTGTTTATTTTGAAAAAAAACAGAGTATAGTCTGAGGAAACAGACCCAAATCTCTCTACATCTTGTGCACCAGACTGTGGGTCTATTCTAAACCAGTCAGACAAAAACAACGTGCAGTGTGGGTGGGAGATCACAATCTATCCAATAAAGGAAAACACACAGAAAGAAAATGCAGGGTTCACATGGCACACTTGCCACACTGTGTGCAACAAGTAAAGATTATATCTTAATCTATACTAATAAAAGGCAAAGCCCTCACTGAATGACTCACTCACTCACTCACTCACTCACTCACTCACTCACTCATCACTAATTCTCCAACTTCCCGTGTAGGTAGAAGGCTGAAATTTGGCAGGCTTATTCCTTACAGCTTACTTACAACAGTTAAGCAGGTTTCATTTCGAAATTCTACACGTAACGGTCAAAATGGTCGACAACATCCGCCATGTTGAACTTTCTTATTTATGGCCCCATCTTCACGAAATTTGGTAGGCAGCTTTCCTGCGCTAACCAAAACCAATATACATACTTATTTCAGTGGTATGACACCACTGTCGGCCGCCATATTGAACTTTCCAACGGTCTTTGTTACTTATGGGCCCATCTTAAAGAAATTTGGTACGCGGGTTCCCAACACTAACTGAATCCTACTTACGTACATAAATATGTCTATAGCCTGCAGCTCGGTCACTGTGTGTGGCGGCATTGGGTCCCCCATCCATTTAATCCGATTATAGTTATTGTGTAGGTATTTTAGACTTATTTTACATTGTTCAGGTACCCATTTCCTTTATTGTTCCAACCGTACCCCCATTAACATGTCCATCTAGGTGATCACCATTGATCAAAGAACTGTCACTTACAGAGTGGTTTCCATGCCCGGAGATGGCACCTGCCTTTTCCATTCTCTTTGTTACATATTGCACGGCCATATCAGGCTCACTCTTGATATCCGGAGGAACATTGTGTCTTATGTATTGAATGACTGGGACAGGTTCAAGGTGTGGACTGATGGTACGGGAGATAATTATACTACACAGGAGCACTATAAGAGTGAAATACTTAAGCCCTTCACCTATGGTTCTGCATGTGAGTTGATGGCTGCCACTGAATTGTTCAGTTGTCTCTTTCAAGTGTACCGAAATGACCAAATATTTTATACCTTTGCGACAACCGCCAATGCCTCTTAAACATCTTAGATTGACAGGTGACGATTTCAGTAGAGGACACTTTGATGTTTATGAATGTTTAAACTCTCAAAAGCTGGATACAAAGTTACCGATGAAACCGGTTGTATGCTTACAACGCTTGACAGATGCTGAATGTCACTTCAACATAAGTCCTGCAAATACTGTCATAATTGAAACAAACCATGAAACTCAAACAGATTATGACAGCAGCAATACAAGCTGTGAGATTTGAAGCAAGATTACTGTTCACATGGCCAGCTGTACGTTGCATGCTCAAGAGTAAGCTCAACACACAGCTTGGTCATATTACAACCGGAGGGCTGAACTGACAATGTGGTATACAAAGAGATCCTTAACAAATAATTATTGGTATATTTTCCCTCAGTTTAAAAAGGTTTAATTTTCTTCTTAATAAAAATTTTAAGGCAGTACTTCGCCGCTGTGTAGCGCGGGTATTTTGCTAGTAATATATAAAATTAAATATCTATCTGTCTGTTCCCCACACAATCCTACATCCTGTGACTGATGTGGACCAGAGTTTGCATAGTTGGTCTCTAGGGCTACTTTAGACTATAAAATTTGAACCATAGAGGTGCCAGTGTTTTTTTTCTGTGTGCTACTGTTTGTACACCAGTGCCACCTGCAAGCTCAGAACAAGTGAAACATCCAAACAGGCTGAAGCCAGACTAGCAGACAAAATGACCAGAGTTTAACATTTACTTACTCAGGGAGTGCTTCATCTATCCTCTGCCATACTAAAAGAAGTGCTTTGTGCTTTTGCAGGAATGTATTGGGTGAGGCCTTACTGAGAGTGGAACTGCAGCTCAAAAAAAGTGAATCAAAAGGTTGATGCTTAACTCCTGCTTTGACAGCTTTTTGGCATAATTTAAGGACTAAAAATTATCTGCCTTGAACTAAGATGATGGGTTAAACATGACAGCATTCATGGTTACAACCTAGCAAGGAGTTACTGCAATTCTGGAATCCAATTGGACACAAAAACAACAAATTCTCGACTCACAAGAGCAGAGACCTTAATAAAGAAGTAGTCTGGATGATCGATGGAACAGCTAGAAATAACAATAAGGCCATCACTTAAAACACATAAACCTTTTCTCTTTCTTTCCTTAACCCTTTCTAAAACTATACCCAAATCCTCAAGGTTCTTCGGCTAGTCAGAAATAAAGCAGACTAGCAAAATAGCAATGCATCTTTTTCAAAATACTTTCCTCCATCTGTCAGTATTTTCAGGCTCATATTTTACTCTGAACACTTACTTAATTGTGTTCATATCAAAAATTCCCTGTTTCCACTGTGGCAAGTCCAAAATCAGAATTTCGACAACTTCCTACTATGTACGCAAGAGTACAAGCAGGCTTGATATTGAGAATGAATGGGTGCAGCGAGGGGCCGTTCACCACCCACCCACCACACAGTCACCTCAACTTGCATACAGTATGCTGCCTGCAGCGTCGCCCGCCGAGAATGAACAGGGTGCAGCCAAAGGCATGTAGTGAATCACCCACCACTGCCACTATTCAACAGGCAGCCACCCAAGGCACACTACAATGCTACCCCCATAAACATAACCCTCAACAGCCTCTGTTCAGCCACAACCAGGTCACTGCTTGCAGCATCACCAGCCGCCCACTGAGGACAAATGGGGCAGCTGTTCGAGGGACACTGGAAGACTGTGTGGTGGATGGGCAATGAAATGTCCCCCTCCGCCCCATCAAGCCTCTGTCCAGTCAGAAGCAGTAGCTGCAACGGCATGGTGGGTAGGCAGCAAACCGCCCCATCAAGCCACCGTCCCGCACAAGGCCCCAGTGACTATGGACCCTGGGTCATCACCACACCCAGCCGCCCACAGAGAATGAATGGGGTGCGGTGAGGGACACTACACTGTGTGAGCAGCGAAACTGCCCCCCTCCAGCCTCCGTCCAGCCACCGCTTGCAGCGTCCCCAGGCCAAAGATGATGGAGCGGCAGTTACTGAGGAGCCTGCATCGCATCCTCCAGACAGATGAAGGAGCCATTGTGGCCCCATTCGTAAGTTGTATGTTGGATGTCTGTAACTCGGGGACTACCTGTAATCTTCTTCTTCTTTCGGCTGCTTCCATTAGGGGTTGCCACAGCAAATCATCTTGTTCCATATCTTCCTGTCCTCTCACCACATCCATAAACCTCCTCTTAGGCCTTTTTCTTTTCGTCTTACCTGGCAGCTCTATCCTTCACATCCTTCTCCCAATATTCTCAGCATCTCTCCACTGCACATGTCCAAACCAATGCAATCTCACCTCTCTGACTTTGCCTCCCAAATGTCCAACTTGAGCTGACCCTCTAATGTACTCATTCCTATTCCTATCCATCCTCATCACACCCAGTGCAAATCTTAGCATCTTTAACTCTGCCACCTACAGCTCTGTCTCCTGCTTTCTGGTCAGTGACACCATCTCCAACCCATAATGTTATTGCTTTATTATTTGGGGATATTTATTCTTCTACCATGCCCTACGTCTATATTTTAGAAACGTCCATTGTTTTCTCTTCGTTTATTTTACAGTGATCTTGGTCCCCATTTTCATAGCCACAGGATTATTTCAGGAATGCAAAATAAATTCACAAATACAATGACCCTGAAATCATGGAAAAGAAACCAGGAAAAGAACCATTCCCTCTGCAGAAATAATCAATACAAATACATTTTTGATAAGTCAGATAAGGTGCTTTAAACATCATATTCTAATGAGCGCAGATGAATGAAACTTTAAATGTAAACAAAACTTAAACAACTCAGAGAACTTCATAACACATCACAAACCAGTATGAGAACAGTTGAACAGGTTCACTTGAAGGTATTCATCTTTTACACCATTATTTTGAAAGAAAGTATTTACTTAAGGTTTACATTAAAGGTTATTACGTAGTCATATTTACACAATAAATATGAAATTTGTGAAATAATTTTCAATATTATTTATAAAGACCATTTCAATGGTTTTACCTAGACATGTGTGTTCCTAGTGCTTTGTAACCAAGATGAACATAGCAGTGACTGAGAGATAACAACCAGGTTCACTTTACATGTTTATGCATGTTTGTTAAAACTAAAAGCAAAGTAATAAAGGATAGTGCAGGAAATAAGCCATTAAATACAGTAATCCCTCCTCGATCGCGGGGGTTGCATTCCAGAAACCCCTGCGATAGGTGAAAATCCGCGAAGTAGAAACCATATGTTTGTATGGCTATGTTTATATATTTTAAGCCCTTATAAACTCTCCCACACTGTTAACATTATTAGATCCCTCTAGACATGAAATAACACCCTTTAGTCAAAAGTTTAAACTGTGTTCCATGACAAGACAGAGATGACAGTTCTTTTTCACAATTAAAAGAATGCAAGCATATCTTCTCTTCAAAGGAGCGCAGTCAGGAGCAGAGAATGTCAGAGAGAGAGAGAGCGTGACAGAAAAGCAAACAATCAAAAAATCAATACGTGCTGTTGGGCTTTTAAGTATGCGCACTGCGATAAATCTCCCGCAAAGAAGGGAGCAATGTGAAGGTAGTCTTTCAGCATTTTTTACAGGAACGTCCGTATCTTCTAGGCAAACAGCCTCTGTGCAAACAGCCCCTCTGCTCACACCCCCTCCGTCAGGCGCAGAGAATGTGAGAGAGACCGAGAAAAGCCAACAATCAAGCACCGCTTGGGAAGCACATCGTATATCATTGAGGAGTTTGAGGAGTATTTTATTTAATATGTAATACATGCTCTGATTGGGTAGCTTCTAAGCCATCCACCAAAAGCATCCCTTGTATGAAATCAACTGGGCAAACAAACTGAGGAAGCATGTACTTTAAATTAAACGACCCATTGTCTGCAGAAATCTGCGAACCAGCGAAAAATCTGTGATATATATTTAGATATGCGTACATTTAAAATCCGCGATGGAGTGAAGCCGTGAAAGTCGAAGCCCTATAAAGCGAGGGATCACTGTAATCCATAAAAAAGCAGTGCAATTGTGGAGGCTAAAAACAGTATATAGATACTTATAAATCCCTTTTGGAATGTTTCAAGGCTTCAGCTTAGTCACCTTGGCTACATAAGCACATCTCTCTCTATGTTTCTCCAGCTCTTTCTGGTGGGTCAGCTCATCTGGATGCAATGCCAACTGCTGCAGTCGACATCAAAACTGATTGTCATCCTAGCTGCCCTCTATAGCTGCAGCCAAGACACACCTAACCATCCCTCTGTCATCCCATACATTGTACTGCATCACCTGGATCTTGGAAGGTTCATCTACAGGTAAGTTCCTGGTCTTAATCTAAAGCTCAGTGGGTATACCCCTTGGAGCCCCACTGTATTTGCTTCCCAAAATTAAAATTGAGACTGAAATGAAGATCTGCAACCATGGAAGAAACAGGAAAAAACAGTGATGGCTCAAGATGCAGTAACAAAAGATAAGTACAAGAAATATTAACATGAAGCAGAGAAGTCCTGGGACAAATGTATTGCATCTCAAGCAGTGTATTTTGAAGATTATTATAAAACTTACAGCAATTCCCATTTAAATTTTAATCAAGAATTCAATTCTTAACAATTCTGTGACTTTTTGCGTTCTCCCTCCTATAGACCAAGTCTATCCAACCCAAAGTATTATTTAAACCAGTGATGCTTTTCGGTTTCTACTTCTAAAATATAATATGCCACCTCTGCTTCTGTCTGAAAGAGTGGGATTACTAATGGATATTTCCAAGGTTAAATTAATGGGGTGTGAATGTATGCACTATATGTAACCAAATTAATAACTGGAATTATTTAATAAATGCATGCTGCTTTCAGAGTACCTGATACTAGTATTCCCAATTTTTCATTTACTGTATGCTACTACTTAGAGAACATAATGTGGCAGATATACTGAATTACGGCATTTGTCTTCCTGCCCTAGTATATAACATTAAATTCAAGTGCTACTGTATAGATGAATTGTTTTTTTCCAATTGATTTATTCACATCCAAAAAATGATATAATTGAAAAGAAAATTTATTATAACTGATAAAACCCAATAGTTGCTATTCAAATGGGAAAAAAATAATTAATGAAACACAAAATACAAAACAATGCACATATACATAGGACATATGTAAGTTATTTGTAATTAATTGTCTTCAGAATTTTACAAATTTTAATCTGTTCATACTGTTTGTGTAGGTGTGTGTTCAAGAACTTCATATCAAAGAAACAAAATGTTTCCTGTCATAATTGAAAATAAAAGCAGAGATACAGCTATTTAATTTTGAATAATTGAGATAGGCTCTACCCAATATATACACAAACACTCAAACCTTAAAATTCACTTAAATTTCATTACAAATTAGCCTATTCTGGACAATAAAAGGAAAAGTGCCAACAGTCAACACACATTTGTTAAGTACAAATGACATTGAAAATATTTAAAAAATTACAAAATTGTGAAAAAATGTTTATATTCAGTA
Source organism: Polypterus senegalus (assembly GCF_016835505.1). Lineage (NCBI taxonomy): Eukaryota > Metazoa > Chordata > Cladistia > Polypteriformes > Polypteridae > Polypterus > Polypterus senegalus. The sequence goes on from NC_053161.1 coordinate 91,998,089, forward strand.
TCTGCTTTTGAGTATGCTTTTTTATCAGACAAAAACAAAACCAGACAGTAAACCATGTAATGTACTGCAGAAAGCTTCCACTAACATTAACCTCATATCACTGTATATCCAAACTCGTTAAGTGTACAGTTCTGTCTAATTGTGACACAAAACTAAACTCCATAGTAGCTCTTTAAACACCATAATTACTAAAATTAAACTGAAACTAATATTAATACATAATATTACTATATATATATATATATATATATATATATATATATATATATATATATATATATATATATATATATATATATATATATATATATATAAAGGGTGAGTCAAAATTATGTTAACATTTGAATGGCAGAAACAATTTATTGACAAAACATACTTCATATGTGCAAGATGATTTACAGGAATATCTCAACCAGTTCGCCATCATGCCCAAAACACAAAAACCAACGAGCAACAGTACAATTTAAAGCCTGGACACACATTTTGCGGGGAACAGATGATACCACAGTCCGTATTCTGTTCTTCAGGTTATTGATATCACAAACTTTCCTGCTATACATGCGCTCCTTCAGCATACATCATAACCAGAAATCACAGGGTGTCAAATCAGGGGAGTGTGGAGGCCATGGCAATGGTCTACCACAACCTAACCATCGACCTGGAAAGGTGTGGTCGACATAAAAATAATCCATTAGTGTTAACATAATTTTGACTCACCCTAATAAAAACTAAAAATACACAATGAAGAAAAACTAAAACTAAACTGAATTTTCAGGTAAGGTCAGAAAAAATATAGAAATAAAAACTAATATAAAAAGGCAAAACTATAATCTTGCTGCCTATGCAACATCAACCTCTGGGACTCTTAAACAAGGGGAATAATAGAGTAATTTGTCATGTTTGTATCTATTTCCCCCAATATGTTCCATTTGACAAAATTTATTGTGGTTATAGGTTGCGGTCTGTCAACTTCATCTAAATCCTAACATGGAAATTTCACTTTCTGTTCATTTAAACATTCTGTGGTGATTTACGTTTTATAAATCAACTAGATAACATAGGCCAAGACACAGACCAATAGGGCACTTTCCAAAAGATCATGATGTACATCTGGAAGGTATCCAGTAATGGAATAAAGTAATATGGTGACTTTTATCAGACATCATCTCATTTAATTATAAACTTGCTGTTGAGTGTATGTTTTTTCAGCCTTATCCACAAACAAGTTAATGACCTAGTTTTGTTCTCTTCCTAAACTTGTGATACTCTCTCTTGAGTATCATCACAATATTAATTAGCAGAAAAGAACCAGAATTCACATTTGGCCATGACCAGAAATTTAGAAGAATGCAGTGTATATCTTATTATGGAGGGGAGAACCCAAATAATTATTTGGACCTTCAGTGCCAGAGTTGAAACAAGGATAAGCAGCATGCAGCTGACAGCTTCAGATATTACTTAACTGGTCAGTCAATAATAAGTTAGGAGATGACCAAAAACATATGCAAAACAAAAAAACAAAACCAACACTATCTAAGGTGATCAGTCAACTGCACAGAAACACATGACATTTTAAATGCTGATTGGCTCTGAGTCAGAAGACTACATGGACAAGGTGAGAAAGCTATTGGCTTGTTGTTAGGGAAATGTCTCACTGGTGAAAGCCTGCATAAAACGTAAAGAAGGCTAACCAGGAGTACCCAGTGAAACTGGACTGGTGCCACTTCACAACAAGTAGATCACAACCAAGAGAACAACAACAAAAACAAAAAAATCTCACAGCCATCACGAAAAAACAGCATGGCTGACTCAACTGCCCAGTACCCAAAGAGCTTCTGCTCAGGAAAAGACTGCCTGCCGCACAAGTTCAGGAAACAGCAGCAAGGAGCAAGGTAAGGATGAGAAAAAACAGTTGGCAGATTGTGTGTGACTATGCCTCCAAAAACACAAAAAAGTTCACTGTTTTTAAGTAAATTGTAGTAAAATACTGGCATTTGCTTTCACTGAAAAGTCAAAAGAAGACATTAATAAACAGTGATGAGCGAGAGAGAATTTTATTTTGCAAAAAAAAAAATTAACTATAAAAATCAGTTAGCATGAGATTTCACGATCAGGAGGTGTAAAACTCAGCAGAAAGTTTTTTTGCGAGGGGGGTTAAACATTTTTTAGGGCAGAAAGGATGGAATATTGCTTCCTAAAGCCTTGTTTACCATGCAATGTAGGTAAATCTGCAGCACACCAGTAATTTTTTTTTATGGCTGTCATTCATATTACTGCAAAGGAGTATAGTTTGGATAGTTTGGATGTTGTTTTGGATATTTGATATGCTGCATATTTTCCACATACATACTCATCCATCATGGTTCATTCATTACTGTGTTTTCTGTATAGGACAACACACTACATGGGAAATCCACCCCTTGCTGCCAGGAGGCAAATACACTTTCCTGTTATTTGATTCTGGCAGATAAGGTTGAGGTTATTCACACAACAAGAATTATGGAGGAATGCATTAAGTACCATTTCTATCTTTTATGCATTATTAGGATTGCAATTGTCATCTAATTGGCAAAGCAGGCATAGTACTTCCAGAACAACCATGACACACATCACACAGCTCAAAAAAATGTTTAAATGAGACAGGAAATACTGTTTATTTTCACCAGAGAACTTTATTTAAAAAGTAGATGACATGTAAAAGGGCATGCACAATGAACACATGTAAGCTATTCCAGTTAGAAACAAAAAATGCTTTCATTCCTGTGTCATAGGTTTTGTAACGTTTCACTAGGAATTACATTTTACTCAAATCGCTTGTTCATCACTTTTCACAAGCGAGTTTGTACACTAAAATGGCAATGATGTCATGGTCTTGTACCATACTTACTGCACATACGGATGATTTAAGCAAAGTAAGACACCTTGAACACCTACACACACAACAGGATAAGTATTTAAAAAAGTATGCAGGAGCCATAAACATAAAAAAATTGCACAAAAACAATTAACATTGTCCGATGCAACTTGCACGACCAAAATCCCGACACCAAAAAAGCTTTCATTTATAATGATAAACCCTAATTACTTACCAAATGATAGAGTTCATGCAGTTTCTCTGCTAAATAAAACTGTGGTAGATACAAAATTTTTTTCTAAACCTTAAAATGACACAGTCTATTTGCTCAAAACACAGACAGAACCAAATTCTAAACCAAATTACAAACATGTCAGGTATAAATAGTGGTCTCCCAAATACAAAAACAACTGTGTTTGTAAAGTATTATAGCAATTCTAATAGTTGTTTTTGCTAGGAATATTAGTTTTAGACAAAATGACATTCATGATATCACAGGCATCAGTATAAATGGGTTTAGTACAAAGACAAAAATAACTCTGTAAAAGGTACCTCAAAGTTAAACAAAATAAGGAGGTAGTTGAAGTGACTGCAAATCCTGACAACCCACATGTGCATTTTATTTATTTACGCTGTTAAATTTTATATTTACTACACCCATTCAATGTGAAATGCAAGTTATTTTTTGTATAGCACTCTTCAATAAGTGCAGGCACAGAACACATAGATTATACTAATTACTAAATACAGAACTGGTTAAAACATACAAAGAACAAGGTAGATACTGATTAAATGTAAATGGAAACTAACAATATCTGTCCATTAATTCATTAATGAACTATAGCCATTTGACACTGGAGGAACTTACAAATTGTAAAAAGAAAGTCAAAAATAAAGTCACAGTCCTATAGGCCTCAGCCAAATGGCAGCCTACCAACTCCTCAGTTTTCTATATTGGAGTCTATGCATGCCATCCAATCTGATGATAGAATCTTTCCATCCAATGATTCCAATGCCCCTTTAACCAAGGTGATCTAGGAGAGCACATGGGCAGTAGAGCTGTGGCACTTAGAGCCACAATCAGATACTGAGAAAAAAAAAACAGAATAGAGCAGGGTTAGTAATGTTTTAAAAATATTGTGACACTTATATTTTTGCACAAATGACTGAACAGAGATGCAGTATACACAGCTAATCAACAGCTCTAGTCAGGGTATGCTAGACTAAATTAGTGAGTTTTCATCTTGGATTTAAAAGCTGAGACTTAAGGGACAACTGTTATATTAGCAGGCAGATCATTCTACACGTTCGGGGCCCTGTAACTAAAAGCTTGTCCTTCCAATATTAATCCTTTGACTCTTAAGTAAGCCAGCACCTTGAAAACTCAATGTGCACTCTGGTTTGTAGATAATGATAAATTCAGATAAGTAAGCAGAGCTTTAGCCATTTAAGCCTTTATAAGTTAAAAGGAGGATTTTAAATTCAGCCCTAACCTTAACTGGGCACCCGTGCAAGGACATAAGAACTGGAGTTATATGGTCATATTTTATGGTTTGTGTAATAATTCTTGCAACAGAATATTTTAACTAAAAGTTGCATAAAGAATAATTTGAACAGGCAAACAATACTGCATTGCAGTAGTCAATCCTACTAAAAATAAATTCTTGAATTAATATCTCAGTATCCAGCATTTTTAAGATGGAAAACATCCACCCATCCATCCATTATCCAACCCGCTATATCCTAACTACAGGGTCATGGGGGTCTGCTGTAGCCAATCCCGGCCAACACAGGGTGCAAGGCAGGAAACAAACCTCAGGCAGGGCGCCAGCCCACCACAGAGATGGAAAACATATGTTCTGGAAATAAATCTTATGGTAAAATTTAAGGAAAGCTTTATTTAACTTGTAAATAACATCCATCTGAACTAGAATTCTCTGTTTTATTATTAGTCTTAAGAATTGAATCAGAATAGGTTATACCTGGAATGACATACATATAACAGTAGTTTCTTCATATAACATTTTCTTGAAATGTTTAATACTAGTAAATCCATGCATTTAAGTCACCTGTTAGCACAGAGAAGAGGAATTTCTTTGATACAATTTTATAGATCCACACCAAATCTTACTAAACAGGATTTGCACACAGCCTTGCATACATTATAAATGTATTATTATGTTGTCAACTTGATGACCTTGTGAGTTTAGCATAGTGAGAGTAATACAAGAATTTAAAAAATAGCAGTATATCAAGAAACAGTGTAACATTTTCATCAGGAAGCTGCCATTAATCAAAACCAGTAAGGAAATTAAACAGAAACTCATAGTTGTGAGAGTACATTTTATAAAGTGAAAATTAAAGAATTTTAGTATTTTTTCCCTAAATTCTAGACATAAAGTTGGGCCATTCATAAAATTTCAAACCCCAAAATCTACTTTGCTTTAATAAATACACCACCCATTCAATTATACTTTTTAAGTAAGGTTCATGTGGAGGACACTCCAGAATCAATCAATAAATCTCACAATTAAGTCTGGCAATTTAAATCTTTTGCCTCAGTCCATGCTTTCATAAAAATGGCTTACATCTTTTGCTCACCTTTGTTTTAAGTCTTATACTTAGTACTTTAAAGAATTACTTACTTGTTTGCCCTTCTTTCAGCACTTGGGGTTTAACTGTTAGGGTTGTCGTCTTTCTGGCTTACCAAGAAAACATTCCCCAGCTCATGAAATCTAGTCATTTTTATCTGTTTCTTGTCTGCCATGGTTACATTTATTACAGCTCTGCTGACTAAAAAACAAACATATTTTTGCTTAAAGCCTCTAAATCAGTAAGTATTGAGTGACAGAAGTTATTCAGCCTTTGGATGAAATCGAAACACTATCAAAGAAGCTAATTGGTATAAAGTAGAAAGTTAAAGCAACCAAGATGTCTAAACAGAAGCCCTTCCTTCAGCTCACCAGGTAATGATGGAAGCACCCTTATGGTCCTCTAGGCTTTGTAGACTTTTTCCACAAAATGTAAGAAAAAAATGTTTCTTTCATAACATAAATTGACTAATGCTCAATCTCTATTCCTCAATTTTTAATGTAAAACAAAACAAAGCAAATTTTTTTCTTTAACCGTTGCTCCAGCAAATAAAGTGTAAATAAAAATAAAAGGCAGATAACATTTGGTTTACAAATGTAAAGATTAAACAGGAATGTTCACCACAAACCTTCCTACAAAAAAAAAAAATGAATCGCATCTGAGGAACACAACAGCAAACCACTTACCAGCACACTATGTAAATTACATGTACTGTAAGAGATCAGCTGTAACCCATTAATATTTAGCAGGTAGTGAACTATATCAGCTACACTTCCTCTTCCATAGAATATTTTTATCCATTTCAGCAACTGTGAAGTTCATTGATTTTTCTATGAGTTTACAGTCGGTAACCAGCACAGCCAGCTACAAATTTGAGAATTTCAGCCTTTGTGGAAGCTATGTTTATGCTCACTTGAATTTGAAAGAGTAATCATTTCAGTTACATGGATTACCACATACAGTATTACAACTTAATTTTCTTTCTTTAATTTGCAAAATTTCATTTTTCCATTAAAAACATTACAGCTTAATCACTGTTTATCTATTATGTAAAGCTGAATATGGGTGTCTGTGTGTTTGCCCAGTATCACAATCCACACTGCTCAACCCACCATTTTCTACCATATTTTACACAGATTCAGAATTTGAACATGGTAAGATCATAGGCTTGGTTTCATTACAATGTTTTTTTTTTCCATTGGGAAACTTTATTACCTCTCCTGTATGTTATTAGGGAAAAGCCTCTAGGGGGCATTTCTGGGACCTGGGACAGGTTAGCAAAGCTGCTCCTAACAATGGGTTTGTTTTGGGGCTAAAACATTTATCTTTGGTGAATTTGTTTAGTGGCTGTACCTACACCTTATTCTGCCCTCCCACTACCCATGCTAGTTTAAAATAATACAGCAGTTGTATTAGGCATGCGTATGCTAAAGTGAAAAAGTTGTCAAATTAACAGGTTATTTTTCAATGCACAGGAATGCATTTTAAAAGGTTTTATATTGAAACTTTATTTAAAACTTACATTTTCTTTAAAAGTTATCAGATCTTCTTCATCAGCACTATGGCACAGTGCCTCACAACTACAGGAGATAGGTCTTCTAGATTTCAAAAGATGTTCAGATTAGATTAACTGGTGTGTGCGTGTGTGTGTAAATTCGCCTGGTGTGATCATGGATGTGTTCAACCCTTGAACTGTGCAAATAATTGTGATTCAGCAGAGATTCAAATAAAAGCACAAATTTAGCAGTGACAGTATAAAACATAATGACAATAGTTTAATTTCAAATGATTGATAGTGAAATACAAAGTAATAATCAACTTCTGTGTGTGCTAAATTTGATAAAGACAGCAAAACGTTCATGCTACAGTTGGACTCAATAATCACCCCAGCCAAGCAGAGCATCATTGCCCCCATTACTTATTGCAAAATATGTTTCTGTTGATGGCATGATAGAGCTAGACTCATGTATACCATATGAGCATACTGACCATAGTTCACCAATTAGTCGACCTTATCCTCAGTTTTCTATAACAAATCTCTATTTATATCTGCACTACTGTATGTATTTAGTAATCAGCATAATCTATACTTATATTTTGATTGAGAATTGCTCACAGCGGCATGCTTATGGTCACACAGTAGCAGGATTTGAACTCACAACCTCAGGTTTTGAAGTCCACGTCCTTAACCACTGCATCACACTGCCTGCCACAACCTTTACATTGGGTAAATTAATTTATTAAAAGACAGATTACCAGTACACATAAGTGTACAAAATAATTAAAGATCTTGGAAAATACGTGTACATGACTGACAGTCTGTCCTTCTATTGTGTCAAACTGCCACAAAAGAAGAAAAAGTCATGTGACCCTGTTTTGAAAAAAGTGACATCTCTCATACTCAATGATGCACATGAAAATTGGACTGTTCCGTAATATACAACAAGATCTTGCTAATTTTTTTTCTTCTTTATTGTTCTCATACACAGGAGCCAAAATGTCTGTTACACTTACGTTTGAAAAAATAAGGCAATACCTAATTATATAGAATATCAGAGTGATAACAAATATCTTTGGCTTAAACTGTGAACTTATTTACACAAGCTCTGGTTTATTTAAAATAGCCATGTATTGACTGTATTATCCTCAAATTAGTGTTCATACTATTGTGCAACTGAACGGAGATCTTTTCTATTATAAAATCATTATACACATTCGGCACAAACTTAAAAATACTTTACAACTTCATATATTAGCTAGATGTTCTTGCACCACCCCTTTAGCTTATAAAAATTCTATTAAACGACAATTCATACATTTTTAACCTTTTAAATGTACAGGTCTTTTTTGTCAATGAGAGATCAAATCTAAAAATTAATACTAATGTTTCATCTGTCTGATTTGTCCATCCATTTTCTTACCCTGCTTAATGTGGTACAAGGTTGCAGGGAACTGAATCCTATTATGTTAATGCAGAGACTTTTACATACTGTATACTGTATTTAAATTTATCTGAGCAATTAGATCTGCTAAAGTTCCTGCAATCTAACACATGAAGTGGCTTGACATGATTTGACCCTTTAAAAGCCACACGCTATTAGATCCATCACCTTCTGTGCTGCACATGGAGGCGTTTGTCAACTAATTGGACTACTATGGGCACCTTCAGCGCACCTAGAATTAAAATTTGGAGTTAAAGTTTATACTGTGCCAAAAAATAAATAATTTGTGGGAGGAGAAAGATTCAGCATATACCATTTGAGGTCAACTGCTGCAACACCACAAAAATCATTAACATCTTTGTTAAATGGCAAAATAAACTATATGCACAATGTAATATCAGTTCATAAAGCTGTATGCTGGTGGCCTCAATGATATTCGATTTGTTTAAAATAAGCATTGCCCCTCATTGCTGCAACGATAAAGGCACCAAATAAAGCATGATAAGCAACTACAGGATCAGACTAATGAGATGCTACAGAAACATTAAACAGAGGAAAAACAAAAAATGTACAAGGACATTACTGTCATAATAATAAAAATGATCTCCACCACAGCAACACATTTGAAACTATCACAAAATACCTAATGGTGAAAAAAAAACACACATTTGGACATGGGTGTCAATAGGCTTTAAGACCTAGGAACCAAGTTACTCAAACAATTCTATAACATTTCAATTATTTACTGCTCTGATGCTGATCTTTCTGATCATAAAAAGGTCACTACAATAGCAATTAATGAGAAGAATTCATAACAGCAGAAGTACAGTATTTGAGGACTCCTCTAAAGTGCCTCTTTTTTCTTGCACAATTTACCTCAAAAATTAATCAGTCCATTGTCTCATAACAGGCAGAAGTTTCAAGTTTGATATTTTCTAGTTTTGAATTTTGTTGGTGCCCTTGCCACTACAGGTGGCATGAGGCGTTACTAGTAGCCGATTCAGGTTGTACAAGTAGTTCAGCTCCTTCAGGGTGGCATATAGATATGTGCAGTTGGAAAAAATGTTTGCTGTATCTCCTAATGCAATCTCAAGAGAATAGAGGAGATAGAAGAAGACCATCCATTACACAAGGATAGATGGAGAGGGTTATAGAAGGGCATCAACCCAGTTGCAGGACCGTTATCTGCTCCTTTGTATGAGGTGAACAGGAGGACCACTGCAAGTGCCTTACAAAAGTGACCTCTAGCTGACAGCTGGTGTGCATGATTGACCAAAAATGGTCAGAAGCAGACTTCATGAGGGTGGCATAAGGGCCCAACATCTTCAAGCAGGACCTATGAACACAGCCCATTACCGTGCTGCTCCCTTGGAATTTGCCAGAGAGCACCACCATTAATGTCCTGTTCCCTTTAGACATGAAAGCAAGTTCACACCAAGAGCATGTGGCAGACGTTAAAGAGTCTGGAGATGCCGTGGTGAACATCATGCAGTCTGCAACATCATTGAGTATGACCAGTTTGGCAGTGGTTCAGTGATGGTCTGGGGAGGTGTATCCTTGGAGGGTCGCACAGACATCCACGTGTTAGGCAACAGTCTTCCGCTAGTAAACGAGACGGTGCAGGTCAGCTTCTTGCTGCCTCTTTGCTTTTGGGAGCCTCTTGAACCAGACACTGTCAGTACTGTAAAAGAGAAGAGTGTGGCAGATGAAGTCAACACACCAAGCAAGGGGATGGTGAAAAGTGCAAGTGCTTTTATTATAAAATAAAAATCACAAAACCAGTGTCCCAAAGTGCAGTGTAGAAAATTGTCAATAAATCTATAAAATGAAGTGAAAAAGGAGGTTTTCCCCCACACTATGCGACTCTTCAATTCCACCCGGGGGAGTAAATGCGAACATTAATTTTATTTTAATTCTTTTCATTTTTATTACTATTTAATTTAATATTGTTTCTTTGTATCAGTATACTGCTGCTGGATTATGTGAATTTCCCCTTGGGATTAATAAAGTATCTATCTATCTATCTATCTAAAAAACAATAAATAGAAAAAGCAGTTAATCCACACAATCCCACATCATCCGAGGGTGCTCCAGCCAGCGCGGGCACTCTGTACTCTCACAGCTGCTATCTCAAAGGCTACTCCCAGCGAGAGCAGCTCCAGAACATAATGGTTGCTCCTGCTCCCAAAGATGCTTAACATGAGCGAACCATGACCCCCTCCTGAGCAATGGTCACTCACTTCTCTTTGGGGCTCTACTCCCATCCACCTACTTCCACTCTGTCTTTCTTCTTCTTCTTCTCCCCCCATCCCCTTTTATATGCTGGAGAGCTGTTGCAGGAGCTATTACCTGATTGCTGCCCCAGGCTGATAATAGGACTATCAGATAGCCCGCACGCGCCGGCAAGGCAACGCATGGATGGCTGACCACCTCGCACCAACCAGGAGACAGGGCGTCTTCACGACAGACTGCTCACACTTGCTCCCACTCCCCAGCGCATTCATTATTTATTTATTAAAATGGACAGTTTTTCTGAGCTGCGGACCCATTATGCACAGTACCAGGATGAAATGTTCCCTTAATTTTTGTTTAAGCAATATGTATAAGACTGGGTTGTGTGAACCAACATTGAGCTTTCAGCTTGATGGATTTTTTTTAACTATGATGTTTCTATTACTAGACTGACTGTATCTTTAACAGAAGTGTGTTTTATTATTTGTGTTTTGTTTCCAGCCTTAACAGAAACAACATACATATTTAATAAGCTTGTGGAAGTGAAAAGGAGCATAGATTGCAAATTATATATTTTTTTTAGATTAAAATATTAAAATAACTGCAAATGAAAGAAATATAGTTACTGAGCATCTGTGTTATGATTAAAGCTAGCCAATAACAATGTATACTTATTAATGATAAATATTTTATTAGTTACATTGGTACAACTCCAAATTAAAATTTAAAAATTGCAGAAAGAAGTTGAACGTTGCATTCTTATACATATGAGACACTTTCAAAATACTGTGACTGACTGCATAAAATTGAAATTTATTTTTCTGATCACAAATTGGAGAGATACAAACTTGGAACTTAAAAACTTTAGAAACTTCACCTAAACAAGCATACCGTATAAAGGAATTTGTGCTTTAGCCCATACACATACAACATGTCCTTACCTAATTTTCCAAACTTTCTAGATCATGCTAAAAGTCGATTATTTAACTACACAGTGATTTAATGGGCTCAGTACAATGCAAAGGGGGTTTTATTATACAACATTGAATTATTTAATGCTCTTATATAATCATTCATAAAATATCATAGCATTACAGAACTTGAAAGAATGCAAGTTCAAATACACAGTAAATGGATGCATGTAAGGTGGAATATTGCATATAGTGATCATTAATTTTTGTTACTGAAGATATTTTTTTTGTAAATTCAGAGTGCCCTAGCATGTCCTACAAAGTTGGAACAATTAATAAAGATTGCATTGAACACATTCAATATTTTATTCCCATGTATTCAGACACAAATTGCTTATAATACTCAAATAATTCTATAGTTAATCATCCGAGCAGTCTGGTGGGATTTGATTATTTATACTGTATGTGTCTTAATGGCCTTGTAATTCCACAAGCTAAAAGAATTCAAAGAGTCTATTGGTCTTTTTCATTTCTTTTTTGGCCAGTTGTATAGCTTCAGGCATAGACAGCATAGCACTAACTTGTAGCATCTGATGCCTGAAGTATAATTCTCAGTAAAACAACCTTTGCCTGGAAGATAATAATTATGTTATTGCAATAAAAACAAGAGCACAATACTTGCGGAAGGTTTGCCGTATATGTTGGGCATGTTCCACCCATGTGAATTTATTTGGTTGCAACTGAAGTTATGAGTCTAGCAAGCAAAACAAAAAGAAAGTAAATGTTCAAAAGGTACCAAACAGGGAAAGAAATGCAGTCAGTAGAGCCAGACAATATTACATTATAATGCATGACAGCAAACAGTTGGTTACACTGACTTGGCAATCTGAAACAAAACAGAAAAAAACAAAGGGGCATAATAAACATAATAAATTATAAAAATGTACAAAATAAAATCAGCACATTTCCTTCCAACAGAGTCATTTACTGATTTGACTTTCTTAATTGAATTGATTTGAAAGCACAGTCCAATACAAACAAGGTTAAAAGCTGCAACTGTTTTAAACTGAGATGTCTAATTTCTTGCTAAAATGTGTGAGGTACATAGTCATAAACAGTACATGTGAAGCACAAAAACATTCTTTTGCCAAGGTCATCCACTTCCCTCACTAGTAGAATGTTTTCATTGAAAAATATTCTAAACTTGCTATATAAATAGGTGCATAATTAAAGCTGGCAGATTGCTGAGATTCTGGGACATACTCGTTTGTAATTAAACAAACCATATTTTCTGTCTGGGTAGAAGTCTTTTGTTAACTGTATTTATTACTTGGTCTTTTATTGCTTAATATTAAGGTAAAGGCTGTGCTAGACTGAACTGATTTTGTTTATTGCATCTGACCTGTACTAAAGCTAGGGATGCTGAAACAAAGGTTTACTCTTAGTTGGCTGTGCAGTTGCCTTGAGTAAGATAAGATTTCTCTTTTTCACTTTGATTATTGCTTTTTTTCCCTAACATATTCATTTTCCTAAATCTAAATATATCCTTTCATTTAAATATTACCTTATGTAAAATCCACAGAAATTCTGTTTCACATCAGTTATGGTTTTGTGATGATTAGAACTGCTAATCCAGCACTGTTGGTGGGAACTAACCATGGAAGGGGACCCTGGATGGGAAGCCAATGTGTCACAGGATGCATTCATGCAAAAACCCATTCTCAAAATTTCAGTGTCCAATGAACCTAATATAAACATCTTTGAACTGTGCAAGGAAAGCCTGAACACCCAGAGAAAAATCCACAGAGGCATAAGAAGAACGAGAAAACTCTACACAAAAAGTGACTGGACCAATTTTCAAAAACAGTTGTCTGCTGCTGATTAGTCACACATCTGAGTAGGAGGGTCGCCTTTTCGGGGCTCTTCAGAGGTAAGCATTACCACTCCAGGACATGAGGAGACAGTGTTCACTGATGATTTTGTCTTTTTTACACCCACAGCTTTGAGAAGACGTTCAATAAGGCCAATTGACTCTGGACCTTCCAATCAAACAATTATAAAACTGAGAGGCTCCCAGAAGGTGGCTTCGCAATTTGGAAAGATCAGCCCGTCAGACTAAACTCCTACCTAACCTGACCGCTCTACAGAGTGGCTATAGTTTTGTGTCAAGGGCACTTCAGCTTTTTGTTCTTGTTTTCACCGTCATGTGCCTACTTAATTTGAATTGCTGACACCAATATTAAAAGGGGTAACATTTCTTTTTTGGACTTGTGTGTTTCCTCGGTTGTCAAAGGGTATTTAGAGGAAATAACAAGATTGTGATTCTTAAACATTACCAAGTGACTGAGAAACCAAACTTTATTCCACAGCACAATCAACATACAGTAAATAAAAATTCTTTTAGACGTTGTGTGTAGGTCAACTTCAGCTCTCCCTTCAACTTAATTGCAGCAAAATATTTTACTCAGTTCAGTTCATGGAACCATACTAAACCTTTGTCATATACAGTGTTCCCAGAGCAGCACACTTACCTAAACCTTACCTGCCTATAGTTTAAAAAACTTAGCATTGTACTTGGGGTAACTATGGATGTAATTTGAAGGCCTCCAAATATAGTGGGAAAAATATCAACACTACAAATTTAATCTCTGTATCTGTTGCTTGCAAAATTACAGTAATATTTAACTAAAATTGCCTAAGAATCATGTAACATTTACAACAATTAAAATATATTAATGCATGTTTATTAACAGAAGTGCCATTTAATAATAATTAAGTTTAATGTCAAACATTTTAGAAGTTGCACATGTAAGCAAGGGACTGTGGCAGAGTAAGGGACAATGCTGATGCAGTGGCGTAACTGGGGGGGCGGAGGGGGCAGTACATTTTTGGGGGCGGCATTATTGGCTACAAGGCTCAGTACAATTCGTGTGTAAGCAGCAGGGTTTGGAAAAATATCACTCATGTATGAAAAAAGTAAAATTCTCTGATTTTTAACCACAAATGCTTGAAAAATAATGTTCAGACTGTCCTTCTGCATCAGACACAGCAGTTGAAATGTGTGAGGCAATGACAAAAATAAACATAAACGTTACACCAATAATAATTTCTAGGAAGATAAACAACTAATTTACAATTTATAATTTCGTTTTGTTATTAATCCGAATGCGTTCTTGCTCAGCGCGGAAAACATCCCCACCTATTACTTTGGTTCTGGTTTTCGTAGCGTAATTATATTAAACTAATAATTAGAACACAGCTTATCAGTGCGTCTATACTATATTCTTGTCTAGTTGATGCTTATAAATGTATATAAAAAATTATTGCTGTTTCTTTATATATGAATAAATCTATGCAAAATGTATCTTAATTTTTCTCTATACGTCATTTTAATTTACTATTTAAATAGTATAACATATTCAAATATGTTGGAGGGCGGCAAATTGAAGCCCCGCCCCGAGCGGCACGAACTCAAGCTACGCCACTGTGCTGATGTGGATTGGAATGGTGCATTTAATCTCAAACACATGGTAGAGTTTACTAGAAACATAGTTAGCTTCACTTTGCAATGAAATATGACAGCAAGATAGTGGAATTTACTAAAAGAAAATTCATTTCGAAAAGCTACCTCCTCTGGGCTCAGAAGGAGAATGAAAGAGAGTGATATTTGTTCTTAAAGAAAGGAAAGTTCTGATAAGTTAGTGAAAGTCACAGTGTTAATCAAACAGATTATCAAAAACAACAACAACATTTATTTATATAGCACATTTTCATACAAATGTAGCTCAAAGTGCTTTATATGGTGAGAAAGAGAAAACAGACAAAATAAGAAAATAGAATTAGGGAACACTAATTAACATAGAATAAAAGTAAGGTCCGATGGCCAGGGAAGACAGAAAAAAAACAAAAAATCTCCAGAAGGCTGGAGAAAAAAAAAATCTGCAGGGGTAACAGGCCACAAGACCAGCCAACCCCCTCTAGGCATTCTACCTAACATAGATGACCTCACAATCAGTCCTCATTGTATTCAGGGTTCACAACAGAAAGTCTTAGAGGGTCACTGAAAATATTTTTAGTTTCCTGCAGTCATTTCAGAAGTTTAATCACTAATTCTTTAAAAATAAAACTGCCCATTAGATGTAAATTAATTAGATATATTTTATAACGATTTGGTAATAAAGATATGTTCAGTTTCTGTTCTGGAGCACCTCATTAAACAAAGGATTAGCAATAATAAAACAGAATTCTATTTCAAGCCTGCAACTGTAATTCTTGTGTTTTATATTCTCATGTTTTGTTACTACAGTAGAGTCTCGCTTATCGACATAAATGGGCCGGCAGAACGTCGGATAAGCGAAAATGTTGGATAATGGCAGGTGTTAAGAAAAAGCCTATTAAACGTCAGACTATGTTATAATTTTACACTTTACAAACCTAATAATCATGTTTTACAACAAAACAACAGAATAAACTAGTGTAACTGAAAAAATGAACTTACAGTTACAGAATTGTCTGAAGTTAAATACAGTATGTACTATACTTAAAAAGTTCAGTCCTGTGATGATTTAAAGCTATTTCTGATCATAGTCTGCTTTCCTGACGAGTGCCGTTTCTTCGCTGTCAAGTTTCGCCATCTTTGTAGCATCATTATGTCGATTCCTGTAGCTTCTTCTTGTTGCTCAGTGTAATTAATTGCAGTTTCTAGAGCCTTAACTCCGTCACTCATATAGTCAACATCCGTACGAGCGTATACTGTTTACTACAGCATTGTGACTGCGTGTGTGTTTGTGCTGTGACGTGTGAGTCCCTGTCTTGCACCTGAAAACTCGAACCTGAGTCTCAGTACTTTTAGCAACACCAGCTTTATTAAGCATGACACAGCAACAGCACGGCTATTTATTATAGCGGGATCTGCCATTCTCCTATACACAGACACGGCACTCAGGCAGGGTCTTGGGGAAAATAATACTGTGCCCTGCACATTTATAAAGTTTCTTGTATCACCCATCGACGGCAGGTGCTTATAGCATGTCCGCGACCTTTTCGGATTGGCTTTTATGGTGAACTGCTACAGCGCTAGGAGACGCAATTCCTTTGGGACACTCTTCCGCGTGTCGTCCCATTGGGTGGAATCCCACAAGAGTTTAGAAGCTCACTGACACCAGCCATGATTCTTTTCAAAGGTAAAGTGCAGGTTAATTTGCTTTATGTATTTTTACTTTATAGTTTGTATTAATCATTTTATATGAATAGTTTTGGGTTGTGGAACCAATCATCTGATTTTTCCATTATTTCTTATGGGGAAATTCGCATTGATATACAGTACAAGTGCTTTGGATTGCGAGCACATTTCCAGAACGAATTATCCTCACAAACTGAGGTTCCATTGTAATTGGCTGTGGTAGAGTCGGGAACAACAAAAAATAGACTACGCTCACAACTTGCAGTTCTTGTAGCCGATTGATGCGTTTTTTTTGGTTTTTTTTGCAGTGGGATGTCGGATAATACGGAATGTTGGATAAGTGAAACTCTACTGTACGTTTTTTTTATTATTATACTTTATTAATCCCAAAGGACATTACTTGGTTTCTCACATAACCCTTTGGGCCAGCCATTGTACAGCGCCCCTGGAGCAATTGAAGGTTAAGGGCCTTGCTTAAGGGCCCAGCAGAGCAGCATCTCTTTTGGCAGTGAAGGGGATTCGAACTGGTAACCTTCGGGATACTAGCGCAGATTCTTAGCCACCTTAGCCTCAGAGCCACCACTCCACCTACTTACCTTCATACAACATCTTTTAGCTGAAATGCCAGTGATATATCAAAAACTAAAATTAATTGGTCAGGAAAATGTCCTTAAATATGATATACCAAGCAATAATAATGTATATTAAGGTTCATCCATTTTAGTTGGCTAATAACAGTAATTGAAAAGCACTGATATGCAGACTTGGCTTAATATTTTCTGTTTAGTGAAGAAAGAATGCTGATTCCATAGAACCAACCTAAGAAGAAGTTCAGCTAAACTCTGTTTGTTCTGTATATATTTTTGAATATCTGTTTATTTGTATATTTCTTCACTGCATTTTATTTCTGAGGTGAGGAAAAATTACACAGCTTAGTATGCAGCTGCTGACCAACTTGTGAAATTCTTTACAGTTAACCCATACTGTTTCCAGAGACAAGATGGTCCTGACAATAAGGCCACAAAGGTCAAATTCACATGGTTTTATAGATGCCATGTCAAGGACGTGTTACATCGATGTGATGTGCAGTGTTGGCAACCACATTGGGACATTATAAATGCATACCTGCAAGTATGGACAGATCAGGAGCTTTTCTTATATTTGAACAGAAATCATATTTTGTCCTTTTGACATTGATTAAAAATCTTCTTTGGAAAATGCCCTAAAATTAACCAACTGAAGTTCAAAAGGTAAAGAGATAACTGTCACCCTAAACCCTAATTAGACCTGTGTGAAAAAAACAAGCCATAAGTGACTAATCAACATGTTAAAAAACTTAATAAGAAATTCAAGGAAATTGAATTAATATGTCATTAACAAGTAAGATGTAAAGAATAAACAATCAGGACAGAAACAAATAAGGGACTTAAATAAAAAGCACAAGAGGGAAAACTACAGTAAAATATGTTTTTGCTGACATGCTAAAGAATACAACAAAAATACATCAAAAAAACCCGACCCAATAACAAAAATTATAGAAACAAGAAAGAAATGCCACGAAGTTATTTTTATAAACACTCCAAATCAATCTTTAAAAAGACAGTCAAAACTAAAAAAAAAAAATCTAAATGAAGGGTTGGAATAACTTAATAAAGCAGAACTTTAAATGTGATGGGTAAGCCAGCCAGAGGAGGCACTAGTCATGTTAAATACTTTAATGATTTGCTGTTAGCCTGGGGTCATGTAAACAGGCAGAGAACAGAAGACAACACAGACAGAAAAAACAATCAGAAAAGTGACATGTGGGGAAAAAAATGTCATGGAGGTAAACACAACACAGAAGGAAGCTCAGAGGGTGCTAGCAGTTAAAGATAAAGAATATTGCATTTAGTAATATAGATTCAAAACTAACTATTGCAACTAATAGAAAAAAGTATCAGTACCAGATACTAACAATCTGTACTATGCAATGTTTAAAAGTAAACATAAGTAAATTTACAACACACATGATGGACAAAGTGTACAGGATACTTTAGAATATTCATCCATCCATTATCCAACCCACTATATCCTAACTACAGGGTCACCGAGGTCTACTGGAGCCAATCCCAGCCAACACAGGGCGCAAGGCAGGAAACAAACCCAGGGCATGGCGCCAGCCCACTGTAGTACTTTAGAACATGCATTTATAAAATGTATTTCTGTCTCAATCAATATACAAAAAAAAAAAAAAACTAACAATTTATATTTAACTTTTCAGACATTTCTCTTAAAACATCTCTCCCTTCCAATCCCTTTCCACAACCTGAATAAGCTATGCTTATATCAATATTATGGCATCCATCAGACATTTTGTAAAATCATTGCAAGGTAAATGAACAAGTCAGGTCAGCAAATAGGGATCATCATGTTCTTCCATTGTGTATGCTTGTTTTTTCTTAGGAGTCCACTTTTTCTCCTCCCACATTCCAGAGATGTGTAAATTAGGTTTCTTAACATGAGTGGGCCCTACAGTAGACTGACACCCCATCCAAGGATGGTTCCTATCTTGCCTTAGTTGCTGCAGGTAATCCCTGTGACCCTGTTTTGGTTTAAATGGCTTTGAAAAATGTATGTTTTACTTTGTTGAATACATTTATATTAGTATACGATTCACTATAATTCAAATACGAGTTATATTAATAGTACTTCTATCTAATCTGAAACAGAAACACTTTTTCTTTTATAAATAATACCCTTAAGCATTTGCAGCATCCGGATAGGTATCAGCAAAACTGGCACCTTAAAATTCTCCAAGCAATCAAACTAAATGTAGCATTGCTAAAAACTGATTATAATATAACCTTTCATTATTTCCTTTAAAATAAATATAACGATTGTTAGATGGTTAGAACCTGGTTAGAACCAGGTACACAGGATACCTGGTTTATTTGGCAAGTTGGTTGGTTGCACAATACTGTTTTTTTACATTTTAGTTTAGTGGCAGCAAAAAGTTATGTAAAGTATTACATAATTTGCTACTTTTAAAAGTTGGTTTAAGTGTGTTTCAATATAACGTGAAATTAGTCTTTGGTTTAGCGTCCCATGCAGTGCCAGTGCAGGCAGTGCAAGTACTTTTGACACATTTTAATTTGGTCAATATCTTACATTCACTATTGATAATTGCAAGTTGTGTTTTAGTATGTTACAGTACAGTCAAGAGTGTTTTAGAGGTGAAAAGAGTGTCAGACAGAGTGATGATTATGAAGCTAGAAATTGGAGGTTTGATGATGATGTTGTTAGTGCATATACCCTGCAAGTTGGGTGTGCAATGGATGAGAAAGCAGATTTCTGGAGTGAGATAGATGAAGTGATAGGCAGAGTACCCAAGGGACAGAAAGTGGTGATTGGAGAGGATTTCAAAGGAAATGTTGATGAAGGGAACAGAAGAGATGAGGAGATGATGGGAAAGGTATGGTTTCAAGAAGAGGAATGAAGAAGGTCAGATGATAGTGGATTTTGCGTAAAGGATGGGCAGGACTGTGGTGACTACATACTTTAAGAAGAGGGAGGAACATAGGCGTAAGGTGAAGAGAGGGGTGGTAAAGGCAAAAGCAAAGGTGTAAGATAAGTTGTATGAGAGGCTGGACACTAAGGAGGGAGAAGAGGATCTGTACCGATTGGCTAGACAGAGAGACTGAGCTGGGAAAAATGTGTAGCAGGTTAGATTGATAAAGGGAAAGGTGCAAACATATTCACAAGTGAGGAGGTTGTGTTGAGCAGATGGAAAGAGTACTTTGAGAGGCTGATAAATGAAGAGAAAGAGTGAGAGAGAAGGTTGGATGATATGGAAATCAGGCCATGCAAATGATTAACAAGGAGGAATGAAGGACAGATATGAAGAGGATGAAGAATGGAACAGCTGTTGGTCCAGTTGACACACCTGTGGAAGAATAGAGGTGTTTAGGAGAGATGGAAGCGGAGTTTGTAACCAGATTGTTTAATGCAATCTTGGAAAGTGAGATGTCTAAGGAGTGGAGAAGAAGTGTACTAGTACTGATTTTTAAGAAGGGGGGTGTGCAGAACTGTACTAACTACAGTAGGATAAAATTGATGAGCCACAGCATGAAGTTATGGAAAATAGAGTAGTGGAACCTAGGCTATGAAGTAAGGTGATGATTAAAGAGCAGTAGTATGGTTTCATGCCAAGAAAGAGCACCATAGATGTGATGTTTGATCTGAGGGTGTTGATGTATAGAGAAGGCCAGAAGGAGTTGCATTGTGTCTTTGTGGACCTGGAGAAAGCATATGACATGGCGCCATGACCCCCTACTTTTGACACCCACTGCATGCCCAACCTACCTGAAAAGGGGTCTCTTTTTGAACTGCCTTTCCCGAGGTTTCTTCCATTTTTCCCTACAAGGTTTTCATTGGGAGTTTTTCCTTGTCTTCTCAGAGAGTCAAGGCTAGAAAGCTGTCTCTTGCGAATGGGACTTCTCCAGGTTGATGGCACCAATAGGGGAAAAAACAGTAAGTGAGCTGGAAAGCCAGCAGAAGTGCTTGAAAGAAGAAAACAAAGAAAGACAAGAGAAAGAAATGGGTCTTAGGTATTCACTAAAGGCAACACCTCACTTGCATATGTTAATCAAAATGATCTGCGATTGGCTGGATCCATTATAAAGTGTAATATGATCGGTGGGTTTGGGGAGACATCTAAAGTGATCTGTAACTTGCCAGCACTAACATTCATTTCTCAATCTCAATTTCTTCATTAACTCAGAAAAAGGTAGCCAGGTAGTTTTATAGGTAAATGAATGCCCATTCTGGCCTGTAACAGATCACTCTCAGTGTCAGCTAATCAGAGAGCACTTTATATCAATGGCAAAGCACTTATATTCAGATATAATGGGTGAATATATTATATTAAAACAAACGTCAAAGGTTAGAAGTTAAGTGTCTTTTGTTTTAACATGGAAAATGTCTGTAACACCTCCCTCTGTAGCTTGTTAAGTCTCTAAATTTGCATTCAAATATAAAGTCAGCATCTGAGAATTAACTGGCATTTTTCAACACTGTTTCCTCTGAAGCCTTACATTTCTGAAAACTGTCAGGGTGGCTTTAGTACATTGTGTATATTTATGCTTTCATATGCATATTCAATGTTTTATTGTATTTTACATTTCTTTTAGTACCTTCTGAACCATACTGAGTTCAATAAGATACATATAAAATTAAAAAAAAATGATTGATGGATTGAAAGGGCACTTTGAAGAATGAAGCTTTAGCTGTGCACCACATAAAAGTGAAATATTTCAAATTAACTTTTGGAAAAATCTTATAAGTGATGTGTAGATGTTAAATATATCATTTGTTTAAATTATGTGTGGGTGACTTCATCTTAACCTTACAAGTGAATTAGCCACAAGCTATGTTTCAAAGTCACTCATTTTAGGCTCATATAAATCATATAATATTAAACCGCCAGATGTCTAACTCATCACCTAAAAGGCTGCCATTATATTGCCTAAATAGCAGAGAAAATAGCATTTTGGAGCTGATACAGCACAATGAATCATATTTACTGCAGGTAGTCCAATAAGTCTTTAAATGGCTCTCAGAAAGAAAACTTGAAGATTACAAAATATTTGCTTTGGAATAAAAGTTGTCAGCCTTTATAGAAGTCAAAATAGGAAAAGCTTTTGCAAGCCTCTTTAACTGTGTATACAAAAGTGCCACATGAATTAGTGAACTGTACAGAAGCATTGATAAATCTTTTTAGGCCATTAGGGATTTCATGAAAATAATCCAATTTTCCTGCAAAATTAAATATAAGTTTTGAAAGGATTACTTCATTAAAATCTGCACATTTGGAAGATTGAAGATATTCCTTTCTATCAAGCATAGATAACTTCACTGTCTTTTCAGAAAATTTCCAGGCAATTAACTAGACAGAAATAATAATTGCCAGAATGCTGTTTGTTCAATTCAAAGATACAATGCAGTAGCTCCAAAAGTGTTTGATGAACACCATTTATCACACGCCAGATGGCTCTGATTTTTTTTAAATATAAATCCTTCTGAATAAATAATTATATTGTTATTATGTGTGCCTACCTAAAATAAATTAGCTCCTGAAGGAAAATAAAAGAAACTGAAAGGCAATACAACCTAACAAAAGATAGTAGCACACAAGTAACAATATTTGGTTTATATATAATATACTGTATAATCATAAATTGTTCCAAGTATCCAAGATGTGGAGTTATCCTGTATTTAGTGTTTGATATCACTTAGACTTGGGTCTTGGAAACCCACTAAAAGAGCAGATCTGAGGGCGTAGTAAGATTTCCTGTTTTTAGGTTGTGTCTGATTATCCACTTAATTTAGTTCTTTGTCTGTGTCTTTTTCCATTTGTCTAAGGCATCAGTGAAAAAACAACAAACATGTTACCAAATTCTTCTCCAGCTGCCAGCTAGCATGCATTGTTTACAGTATGTAGGGGCAGCACCTACATTCTTATTTTTTATTTGCACAAATAGATAATTTCAAACCAGTTTCCGTATAACTCACGTTTAAGTTCTCCCGCGCATAAGTCAGGGCTTGATTTTACCGTGTAAAATACCGTGTTTAAAATGTTGGTCGTTTAAGTTGAATGCAGAAAACTCACGCTCTTGGTCCAAGAGATTATGATATGCTAATGTCCACCTGAGAGAGTAAGCACAGAGCACACTTTCCTTTTTTTTTCCACGTTTTGTGCCTACATGATCACACAGTAATACCCAATCTATTCCGAAGCAACATTTCAGTTTTTTGTATCTCACACCCTCATATACCTTTATCATAAGAACATCCCTTATCTATGATGGAGCGTTCGATAAGAAGAAAATATGAATCTGGTTTTAAATTTAAAGTCATTGAAGAGGTGAAAGAAATTGGTAACTGCGCTGCTACAACAAAATTTGATGTGTCTGAGAAACTGGTGCAGGATTGGAGGAAGCAAGAAGATGTAAAAAAAAAAATGTGATATTTAAGTGTCGCATTTTTGAACGGGGATGGCACGGTGGCGCAGTGGGTAGCGCTACTGCCTCAAAGTTAGGAGACCCAGGTTCACTTCCCGGGTCCTCCCTGCGTGGAGTTCGCATGTTCTCCCTGTGTCTGCGTGAGTTTCCGCCCACAGTCCAAAGACATGCCAGTTAGGTGCATTGGTGATTCTAAATTGTGCTGTGTGTGTGTGCACGCCCTGCAGTGGGCTGGCGCCCTGCCCGCAGTTTGTTTCCTGCCTTGCGCCTTGGGATTCGCTCCAGCAGACCCCCGTGACCCTGTAGTTAGGACATAGCAGGTTGGATAATGGATGGATGGATTTTTGAACAGGCATATACGTTGGGGTCTGATTTTATGATTGATTTATCAGGTTTCAAGACCTGACTTATAAGCGAGTGTATATGATAATTGCTGCTTTTGTTAAAAAATAAGATGAAAAGGTGCAGGCTTATCCACCTTCAGATATTTTTCTCACTCAAGGAAATTAAATAGTTAAATTGATAGTCACAACTTTGAGACTGTATTGTAAACAAGAAGAAAAACTGAAAAACAAGGCTTTTAAAGATTAAAGATTTAAGAATTAAAGATTGCCTGATGCAGGGGAATTAATGTTGCTGTTTTGGGTACTTAGCTGCTGGTGGTTGGTAGCTAATATGGGTCCTAAAAAACCTGGGTACAGCCACTATAAAAACAATTTGACTATTGAAATAAATTAGTTCATTAAATACATGTAAATTTCTTCCTGGATGTGGAAACTCAATGTAGGGAACCCCTCTTGAAGATATTGATAAATTGGACTGATGTCAAACAGGTCAACTCCATCTTTCTGCACTAAGTTCAACATGACAAAAGCAAGAGGCATTTAGTACTCCACTATTTACATCTGACTGCTTTTTTATTAGGTTCTCTCTCTTCTTCTTCCCTCATCTCCAACTGTCATTCCTGCCATTGTGTCCTTCCACTGTCACCTATGCTCCATCTCCCACTCACTTCTCTTCCCTAGCATCCTCTGCTCTCACACCTCTGCTGTTACTTAGATGGCACTTTTTCTAGTTCACCCATCTCAAGCAGGTAATTACAGACCAGCCTCTCTTCTTTGTTTTCTTTACAAACATTTACAAATGCTGTCTCTAACTAAGTCTCTTCCTTCCTTACTTTCTTCTACGGAACAGAATGCTTGATCCTAATCATTCATGCTTCAAGAGAGGCCATTCCATCAAGATGACTCTACTCACTGTTGTCAACACATTATGGCCAGATAGAGCTACCAACATGCCATTTGATTTTTTTACTGCCTTGAACATATTCAATCAACAGATCCTCCTTGCCATGGGGCAGTTGGAGCTTATCTGGGAATCTTTGGCAGTAACGCCGGAACAACACTTGGACAGAGAGCCCAGTCTATTGTATGATAAGCACACATACATCAAAGTCCAATTTAGCAACTCCAATCTGTCTCACTGGCATGTGTTGGGACTGTAGGAAGAAACCAGAACATTTGGAAGAAACTGACAAAGAGAACATGCCATCTCCACACAAGGGATCACCTGGTATGCGACTTCCAGTCTATTTATACATTATAAATAGCCAAATCAATGTATGCTATGGTAAAGCTAAGACCTTTAATATGAATTTAAAAGAGTTTAAGGAGTTATAGTTAAAACTGGTTAAAATAATAAATTAGAATGAAAGAAAATGAAAAATACTCATTAGCGCTGTTTGATTAGTACAAGTAACTCCTGCATCAGTGAAAGTAAAAATTATTTGCTTTTGAAAAATATTTTCACAAATCGATCTGATAAGTTTTAACCAAATCACCATACAGCAGTGTCTGACAGTACAATATCATTCATAATATTGTTGAGCACTATATATACTGTACATTACTGCTGAACCTAACATCATACAGATTTTAATATATGTTAGATGACACCAGAGCATTTTATAGCCACAAGCATTAGAGCTGCAAATGGTTTAGCCATCTTTTTGAAGAGGATCCTATGGTGCAAGAAAGAACAGGTGGAATTTTTAAATTTATAATAGCAATCATTACATTTAAATTATTTTTGACTGAGGAAGCACTTTATGTGAGACATTAATTATATTTAACTGTATATGCTAAAAGGTTGAACTTGTTAAGATTTAAAACAACACCAACAACTTCTTTTTTTTATAACCCAAAAATCACACAAGTGCCACAATAGGCTTTAACAGGCCCTGATTTTTGAAAGTAGAGTTTTAGAGTGGAAATAATAGATAGTTGTTTGCAACACACGCATTTCATGTCTGTTCCGTTTCTACAGTAATCTGTGTAAACACATTGTTAAAACAGAAACGTTTTTTATATTCTAGTAGTAGATGACAAAATGTAGGAATAAAACTATATAATGTATGAAGTCTGAAGTCCAAATATCAAAAGAAATAATTTCACAGAAGGTACAAATCTAACACAACAATTGCGCTTTTATTCAAAAATATAACTGCAGAAACAAAAAGCCGCCTTAATATGCGACTTTGACAAGTGTTTATTATGACTTCCTCTGTGGCGCAATTGGCTCAACTGCCGACTGGGAATCAAAAGGTCACGAGTTCGATCCTGCATCTCTCCATTTTGAGAAGTAAACTGCTCTTAGTCTTACTATTTTAGAATAAAAACATACATTTGATTTCAGTCTGTAACAGCCAGTGTAATTTATGATACTTGTAAAGGTTAGTTTTGTTTTTTTTTTTTTTAGTCAATTTTATTATCTCGGCCGCGTTCACGAGCCCAAATACACCCCACCCCCGCATCTGATACTGCTGTTTTCACATAGACGCGCTGTAACAGAGGTAAACTCAGCTCTCTTCTACATTGGAGCAGGAATGCACATACCATTGCTTGCATACTAAAGTGTCAGCAGGCAATTTTCGTGACATTACACACAGTTTTGCGCATGCCCTCTGCACACTACTTGTGACTTTAGGCTTTAGGAAGTAAGTAAATAAATAAAGGTAAATCGTGTCATAAAATGAATTCTTCAAAGCGTCACATATATTTGTCTCTTTCTTTTTTTAAAATGTAGGTTGATCACCGCCAGCATGTTGTAGCATGCAGCATCTGGCTACCTGCATGTTCTTACGTGCACTGAATAAGAGACAAATATACAGTCTGACTGAGAGAATCAGACTGAAAAAAAGCAAACATTTAGAAATGCCATACTTTTACAGCTGATCGGACGCTGTTTGTTTTCAAATAATCTTGCATTTGTGTGATGATGTTTTCACATATATTGTCTCTTTCTTTCAGGTGTGTAATAGAAATCACAGCATAGAGAGAAATGCAATATTATTTGAAAACGAACAGCGTTAATTATTTGGCACGGACATGCTCAAAAAATACATGTGTAATGCCACAAAAAGTGCACGCAGACATGTCCGTGCCAAATAAATAACATTCGACGTTTTGAAGAAATCATTTTATGACACGATGCACCTTTATTTATTTACTTATTTCCTAAAGCCTAAAGTCACAAGTAATGTGCAGAGGGCATGCTCAAAACTGTGTGTAATGCCACGAAAAGTGCCTGCTGACACTTTAGTATGCAAGCAATGGTATGCGCATTCTTGCGCCGATGTAGAAGGGAGTTGAGTTTACCTCTGTTCCACGGAGGAAGTCATAATAAACACTTGTCAAAGTCGTATGTTAATGCGGCTTTTTGTTTCTAGAGTTATATTTTTGAATAAACGCGCAATTGTTGTGTTAGATTTGTACCTTTCTGTGAAATTATTTCTTTTAATATTTGGACTTCAGGCTTCATACATTATATAGTTTATGCCTACATTTTGTCATCTACTACTTAAATATAAAAAATGTTTCTGTTTTAACAATGTGTTTACACAGATTACTGTAGAAACGGAACAGACATGAAATGCGTGTGTTCCAAACAACAATCTATTATTTCTACTCTAAAACTACACTTCACTCCCAGAAAATCAATCAAGGCATGATCTGGGAGAAGTTTGTGCACGTTCTAAGTCGGTGGGGGGATGGAATAGCTGGCTGCTTTGCAGCCTGATTTTTTTTAGCACATTTAGATGACAAAAGACGCTGGTGGAGAGCTGTGAACAATTTTAAGAAGCGATTTAAGGTGGGACGGATTTACGAGTTTTTCGTAGGCTCTGGTAATTCTAGTGTTAAGGGGTGTAGATTCAGGTACCTCAGGTCCTTCGGGGGGTGGGTTGCCTCCCGTAGTCCCTGACGTGCCTTCATCTCCGTTATTAACACTATCTACATTAGGATTTTGAGAGTTATTACACGGCATGAAATCAGTCAAAATATTTTTTTTATGTTCCATTACCAAGCCTTCGTTTATTAATGGGAGAGTACAGTCTGTACTGCCTTAGCCAGCGTCCCACCTTACCCCAAACTTCGTACACTTGTGTACGTATGGGTGTGGTCTGATCAAACTTCCACTCCCTCCACTCCATCGCCTGCTGGTCCGCGGAAATGCCGTAGCGTTTGAAGATTTCTTTTTTCAAGGTGTCATAATCGGCAGCCTGCTCCTCTGTTAGATCGTAATAGGCCCTCTGCACTTCCCCCTTCAAGTAGGGTGCCAGAATGTAGGCCCACTCCGATTGCGGCCAGGCGTGACGTTTAGCGTTTCTTTCAAATATTAAGAAGTACGTTTCTACGTCATCTTCTGCGGTGAGGTAAGGCAAGGAAGGTGGTACTGACCGTGATGTCTCTACCCTTACTGCTGCGGCTGCACGTGCCTCGGATTCTGCAAGTCGGGTCTGGGTATCTCCTAGTTGGATCTTTACTTGTTGTAGCTCCGCAACCAAGGTGTTCAGCACGGTGTTTAGGTCCTGTCCCTCACTCATTCTTGGACAATAAAATCCTGCCGGCTACGCCAATTGTGGTAAATAAGTTGAGTAACAACTCAAAAAATGTTGGGGAATGGCCCCATATATTGCTTGAAAGCAAAAGTTGGTCAAAAAATAGATGAAAAAACATCCAAACATTCGACAACTGCTGTGTAATGGTGGCTTTTATATGGGACATAAGATGGCTGCAGAAAGTGATGAAACAGGAAGTGACATCATCTCAGCGGGACCGGAAGTGACGTCATCTCGTAGGGACCGGAAGTGACGTTATCACCAGGAGCCGGAAAGTGACATCATCTCGGAGGGACCGGAAGTGACGTCATCCTCAGGAGCCAGAAGTGTTGTGTGTCTATCCGGCCTGGAAGTGAGATGTAGAGTCAGGGTGAGGGCTCCAGCTCTGAAGATACGCAAGCTAGGCCAGCACACCGGCAAAAGGAAACCTCCTAAGACAGTCTCTTAGCTGCTAATGCACAAACGATGCAAGCACTTTGGCAACATGAATCCTTCTAGCAGAGAGATGCCCAGAGTAGTTCTGACAATTTAAATACTTTCTAGGATCCCGTGCTTTTAACAGCACAGGCTTACACAGTTAGTATATACCAGGCGACTGCCAGCATTCTTTATGTTTGAGCACCACCGCGCACCTGTTACTTTGCAAATTAAATACAGTTGGCCGGTTCCGAGCATCAACTGGATGATAACATACATACAACATCGTAAGACAAGCACATTAATGACTTTTTATACATCCATCCATTATTCAGCCCGCTATATCCTAACTACAGGGTCATGGGGGTCTGCTGGAGCCAATCCTGACCAACACAGGGCACAAGGCAGGAAACAAACCCTTGGCAGGGTGCCAGCCCACCGCAGAAAACCCACTCAGACACGGGGAGAACATGCAAACTCCATGCAGGGAGGACCTGGGAA
Organism: Polypterus senegalus; assembly: GCF_016835505.1. Classification (NCBI taxonomy): domain Eukaryota; kingdom Metazoa; phylum Chordata; class Cladistia; order Polypteriformes; family Polypteridae; genus Polypterus; species Polypterus senegalus. The sequence goes on from NC_053161.1 coordinate 92,027,615, forward strand.
GCGAACCCAGGTTTATTGTTTGTTAATTTATTTTTATTTTTAAAGTTGTGTTTTTTTTTAATTATGTTTTTCTCAAACAATTAAAAAAAAACTTTATTTTCCTCCTGGGCAACGCTGGGTATTTCAGCTAGTTATAAGATAAAATAGATATTTTTAATATTTAGATATTATTTTTGTTCATCTTTACACTCTTTGTATAATAAACACCTACTTGATACTTTGCCCTGGCCATTGTACATTGTGGCAAAGGCACTATATAAGCATCAACCCGACACAGACTGACAACGGAGGCACGTAAAAATGAAACAAAAGATTTATTCTTTCTTCAGCCGTGGGGCACATCTTTCCCGTATCTCTTAGGCCCTACACAGTCCCAAAACACACAACCAATGAAAAACACCCACCAGAATTACTCTCTTCTTCTTCTTCTTTTTCTTCTTCCTCCTCCTCCTCCTCCAAGTCAGCTTTGTCCTCTTCCTCCTGACTCTGGCGCCTTGGGTAGTGGTTGCAGGCACTTTTTATAGCCCACCCAGAAGTGCTTCAGGTGATTAACCTAATTCAGGTTGCACTTCCGGGTGTGGCTGCATTCCAGCTCACATAGGCTCATTAAGCCGTGCAGCTCCTCCCTGTGGTGGCCATGGAGCCCAACAGGGCTGAGCCCTGAAGTCCCATGTCTGTGGCCTCAAAGTAACCCAGGAGAGCTGCCACCACACATTCCGGGGGATGTAGTGTGCATCCCAAGGCTGCTACCCCAAACCCTGTGTCAAAGGGGCATCCCAGCCGGGCATGGGTCCCGGCCGTCCACCCCAACATGCAAGTCCATCTTATATTCAATGCTGGTTTTGATAGGTAGAAAAGGTGCTTTTTACATACAGGTTTGATTTTTTGTGCTTGTTTTTTTTTGGATCAAATCTAATGCTTACAATTCACAATGCTTATGCAGAATTAGCCATCAAATAATAATAATCTGTGAGCATTTCTGAGAAAAGCCGAAATAAGCACAAATCTGTTATACTGAAAAGGGTTCAACTTACACTTGTGGAGATTCATAGAGTGACAGCATCTTTCACTGAAGGTGCATTCCTGTTTCTCTGGTAGGGGACTTGACCTGAAAATAAATGGTGGGATCACTCTGATCATCCTCTTGCCCAAAATAGGTACTACTTCGTAAGAATGGAGACCTTTCTTTTTTGTTGCCAGACAGATATGTTCACAAAAGTATTCTTGGGATCACAAGGTAGAAGTCAAACACAAATTTTATATTTCAAACACAGCAATAGGTCAAAAACAATATTCAGTGAATGAATTGAATATCATGATAGAGGATATGGTGAGTCACAATGTGGTGATGGTCTTATTTTATGTATGTGACAATTTATAGGTTTGACTGTTCAAATAGTAATGGGGGAATTATTAATTGAAGGTGGTACAGAAGAGTCATCCAAAACCTGGACATGACAAGATATTCTGGCATGAGGTACTGAGCTGCAAGTTAGAGAAGAAAAGTAGTAAAGCCATTTCCAATGTGAGTAAAGAGTCCGATAGAAAAGAGAAATTACAGACAGTAATCAAAGATGGAGTGTCCATTGCCGTACATGTGTGCTGGAGTGTGGTTCACGGATTTGAAGGCTACGTTTAGGGTTATGGCGTGCCCTGTGGTAATTGGAAGGAGCTGGGAGAGACGTCTTTCAATAAGGGATGTATACAAATGGGAAGATAGACATCAAAGATCACCTTTATTGTCAGTCTTTGAGTCTTTCTTTAGTGAAAGACTGCAGTTGCTCTAGATCAAAGCCTAGAGCACTGAGTAGTGGAAATAATGCACGAGCTAGGAGATTGTTTAAATTTGGGTCCGCTGAACATCCTGGAATACGGAGAAAAAAGGACGCATTATTTTTATGTTTTTGATGCTGACATTTCTTAGAGCCCCTACAAATAGCCTGGATGTAGGAGAAAGAAACATGACTACAGTCACTGTGTTTTTGTCTATTTTGAAATTTTTTCCTTCTTCTCATCATCTTTATTTAAGCACTTTTGGAACTGTGATTTTGATGGACTTGTGTGATTTTTTTTCAGTTAACTTCAACTTTTGATGTTATTAAGATATTTTTATTTATCAACTTTAGTAAAAAACTGTCTATTTTATGCCATTTAGTTTGAGCCTCTCTCACTCGCTCTGGTTTATCCATGGTACAAGTACAACATGCCCCATGGTTGAACTGCTGTGGGGTATGTGGTGGATACGGGGCATCACAGAGAGAGTGGGACAGAAATAAGAGAAAACAAATAACTGTATAGGCAAGTATAAATATATATTGTGAACTAGAGCGGCCCGGACACATAAAGGTGGACACCGTTTCAGCCATCACCACACGTTTATTTACAGTTATTTACAAATGTCAAGTGCACCGCCATCAAACCCCCAGTCTCCCCAAAGTCAATAGCCACTGTCTACACACACACACACACACACACACACACACACACACACACACACACACACACACACACACACACACACACACACACACACACACACACACACACACACACAAATCACTCGGGCCTCTCCTCGCCTCCTCTGCCACAACCTCGTCTTCCTCCTCACCCGACTCCAGCCTTGATTGCAGGGTGGTGGCTCCTTAAATAGGCGGCTAATTGCCGACCGCACCCAGCCACCTGTGACAATATAAACTTTTTAGTTATGTTTAACAATAAAATTGAAAAAATGTAATTGTTGTTAAAAACTGGTTGTATTTAAAACCTGCAGCCATAGGGTACCCTTGAAAAAGTCTGGTATAGGCAACTGATATCAATCATAGGGATTATTTAGCTACACAGATAAACAAGGAGGTGTAGCTTCTGGTTGTGTGTGTAGGGGAGACAAGCACATGGGTTACTGCCAGGAAAACATGAGGCAGTATTTTATTGATTGAGACATAAGTTGTAAGCCAAGTCAAGTTAGAACAAAAAAGTTGATCTTATTTTTCGTCAGCATCTCAAACTAAACCTGTAAATTGAAGTTGGAAAACACATGCCAAAAGAAAAACACATGCCAATTTTTTTTTTTAATATTTATCTGTAATCTTATATAAATAGGAAGTCATGCTCCACACACATGTATAAATGGTGCGTATGCACAAAAATGTTGTGTAAGTTTGTTTCCACGCTCACATCGCGATGTATAAAAGCTAAACTTGGCATAAAGCCACGCACATTTTCACGCCAGCTCAATCCCTGCCATACACAAGTTCTCCGCTCAGTTTTGCAAACTGGTAGCACCCAGCATCAAAGCGGTGCTACTGTTCCTGTGTGGTTTCCCTTTATTTTTTAGATTCACATCTCTGACGTGGCTTTATCAAATGCACTGAAATTAACTGCATATCGGTAATTAGCTTAAGGCATCTCATTGTAATCAACCCATAACCATATAACGGTGCACAGAATGGCCAAACTATTCCAACTACTATAGCTGCTTTAGCATTGTTACTCTCAGTGCACCACTGAGTATTTAACCCACTGTATCTGAATGTGGAATCACAGCTGTACAGCAGCTGATCGGATTATCAGGATAGAGTATCTAGCACAATGGTTCCCAAACTGTGGTACGCGAAGCCTTTTCAGGTGGTACGCATCGCGGTCCCTGAAATTTATCTGTGTAAAACCCTTTATGACAAGCCTGTTGTGAGCAAAAACCAATGAAACTGTTTAAATACAATAATACGTGGATTCCCAAATTTAGTGTGGTGTGAAATTTCGTCATCTGAATAAATAAAACCTATTATTCAAATCAGTATTTAATTAATTTAATGCTACCATAATTCTGTTTCGCAGAAGTCAACTTCTACTTCTTCACTGTTTGAGCTTTTGGTCACTAGATGAAAGCACAACACCAACACTATTTAGTCTTCAGAAACTCTGCCTCACAGAAACCACTCGCGTTTGTTGTTATACGTACACTGCTGCTGAATCGCATCATAGTCACTAGATCTAAGCACAAAGCCGATACCATTTCGTCTTTGGTCACATACAAGCCGAAGGCAGGATTTAGTTTTGGGGCAGAATTTATCAATTTATGTACATGCACAAATTTTTTCATTAATTTTATGCATAATTTCTTCCAATTCTTTAACTTTTATTCAGATTTCGGGGTGGTTTAGACCTGAGCTCCCCTTACAGCTCTCCCTCCCTTTCAAAAAGGTGTGGGTGGTACGCAACGCAACTCACTTAACCTCAGGTGGTACTTGACATCCAAAGGTTTGTGAACCCCTGATCTAGCACATGCTGTCTCAACCATGCACACAGTCTATTTGGACATCTCCTGTACAGTACGGCAAACTCTTCAGACCCTTTCTTGTAGGGACATAGCGGTTCAGAAACAGTTTTATCCCAAGTGCTTTAAACGCACTCAATCAGTCCATCAATTGTTCCAGGTAGAACTGTTTGTACTTATAAGTACAATCACCTCACTGTAAACTTGCACTACAATGATAATATTGCACAACCTGAGTCACTTTATAAAGCACATATTTACAAAAAGTTCTAAGTCGATTTAGATTTCCAAGTGCTATCTTCTTGGAGCTCTTGATATTTTTAAGATGAAATGCAGTAAATTATACAGATAAGTTTAAAACTTCATTAAAATAGTGTATATGGTTAATAATTAAACATGTGAGAACATGGTGGACAGTGGCAGTGATGAGCTGGCGCCCATTCAGGGATTGTTCCTGCCTTATGCTAGATGCTTGCTGCGCTGTATGCTTGTTTTGATTGGCGCAACCCTGGATGGATAGATGAATGGAATAATTAAACATGTACTACAAAGATATTTCAATCTATACAAATAAAAGACAAAGCCCTCACTGACTGACTGACTGACTCACTCACTCACTCGCTCACAAAGCCCTCACTGACTGACTGACTCACTCACTCACTCACTCGCTCACTCATTCATCACTAATTCTCCAACTTCCCGTGTAGGTGGAAGGCTGAAATTTGGCAGGCTTATTCCTTACAGCATACTTACAAAAGTTAAGCAGGTTTCATTTCGAAATTCTACACGTAACGGTCATAACGGTCGACAACGTCCGCCATGTTGAACTTTCTTATTTATGGCCCCATCTTCACGAAATTTGGTAGGCAGCTTCCCTGTGCTTACCAAAACCGATGTACGTACTTATTTCGGTGGTATGATGCCACTGTCGGCCGCCATATTGAACTTTCCAACGTCAGTAATTTTCCAACTTCCCGTGTAGGTAGAAGGCTAAAATTTGGCAGGCTCATTCCTTATATCTTACCTACAACAGTTAAGCAGGTTTTATTTCGAAATTCTACACATAACGGTCATAATGCTCGACAATGTCCGCCATGTTGAACTTTCTTATTTATGGCCCCATCTTCACGAAATTTGGTAGACGGCTTCCCTGTGCTAACTGAAACCGACGTACGTACTTATTTCGGTGGTATGATGCCACTGTCGGCTGCCATATTGAACTTTCCAACGTCACTTATTCTCCAACTTCCTTTGTAGGTAGAAGGCTGAAATTTGGCAGGCTCATTCCTTACCGTTTACTTACAAAAGTTAAGCAGGTTTCATTTCGAAATTTTAAGCGTAGCGGTCATAACGGTCGACAACGTTAACCATGCTGAACTTTCTTATTTATGGCCCCATCTTCACGAAATTTGGTAGGCGGCTTCCCTGCGCTAACCGAAACCGATGTACATACTTATTTCAGTGGTATGACGCCACTGTCAGCCGGCATATTGAACTTTCCAACATCACTAATTCTCCAACTTCTCGTGTAGGTGGAAGGCTGAAATTTGGCAGGCTCATTCCTTACAGGTTACTTACAAAAATTAAACAGGTTTCATTTCGAAATTCTACCTCCGCCATGATGAACTTTCTTAGAACTTTCTTAGTGTCTTATGTATTGAATGACTGGGACAGGTTCAAGGTGTGGACTGACGACGGTACAGGAGATAATTATACTACACAGGAGCACTATAAGAGTGAAATGCTTAAGCCCTTCACCTATGGTTCTCCATGTGAGTTGATGGCTGCCACTGAATTGTTCGGTTGTCGCTTTCAAGTGTACCGAAATGGTCAAATATTTTACACCTTTTGACAACCGCCAATGCCTCTTAAACAACTTAGATTCACAGGTGACGATTTCAGTAGTGGACACTGTGATGTTTATGAATGTTTAAACTCTCAAAAGCTGGATGTGAAGTTATCGATGAAACCGGTTGTATGCTTACAAACGCTTGACAGATGCTGAATGTCACTTCAACACAAGTCCTGCAAATACTGTCATAACTAAAACAAACCATGAAACTCAAACCGATTATGACAGCAGCAATCCAAGCTGTGAGATTTCAGACAAGATTTCTTTTCACATGGCCAACTGTACGTTGCATGCTCAAGAGTAAGCTCAGCGCACAGCTTGGTCATATTACAACCGGAGGGCCGAACTCTCAATGTGGTATACAAAGAGATCCTTAACAAATAATTATAGGTATATTTTCCCTCAGTTTAAAAAGGTTTAATTTTCTTCTTAATTAAAATGTTAAGGCAGTAATTCGCCGCTGTAAAGCGCGGGTATTTTGCTAGTGTTTCATAAAAGTTTTGAAGAATCGGCGTTCTAAGCTTACAGATGGCTTGGTATCTATTACAGAGCTGATCGTGTGGTGATTTCTACTTTAATGACAAAATAAACTACGTGATTAAAGTGGAAATTTTGAGATTAAAGTTGACATTTGGACTTTTTTCAATTGTGTCCTTATTTTGTTTTTCTTTTCACTGTACCCTAATACGCTTCCACATGACACTCAGACGGTGGGCTACGACTCGCCTTTTCAGGGCGACTTTGATATCTGACCACTTTATTTTGGGCACTTTGCAACTTTCTGAACTTAAACTTTCGAGTTTCTCTGCCACTCGATCGACTTCCTTTTGTTGTTTATATCAACGCTTAAACCTACAAATAGTATGTTTTTCCTTGCCTCCACTTGGTATTCTATGAAATTCTTCTTTTTCTCCTGTGCTTTTGCCATTGTCTTTTCACAGAACACAAAACATAAGGGGCTATTTACATTGATTTGCATATTCAAAGAGGCATAATTCTGGGAGGAGTCTGTGAGGGACGACAGGTCCGTGCATGAGCGTTACAATTCACACACACTGTGATTTATGTAGCGGAAGAATGGGGAAGTTGGAGTTCGCACAGATTTATGCATCTGGATTTTTTTATGCATACGCACATTTCCGCTTTTGCCCGTACACCATGTTTTAGTATGAATTCTACACACGGTGTTGTGCATGAGGACCCTAGTCATCTCAGAGTAAAACACAGTAGCAACATGTGACAGGTGTCTAGTCACACTTATAAATAATCTAACCTAGAAATGGTTAAAATATCCGACTTCGCCATCCAGTTTTGTTAACAGACTGGGAACTCTTGAGATTTACAGATAATAGCACATAGGTTTCTTTAAACTGGGTGGTGAGTAAACACATAATGAAAGACATGGCAACAAATTTCAGGAAAAGCAATAATAACCTGTATTATACCAGACTATATTGAAAATACACCAAGAAAAAAAACAGACAAGAATTTGAAAATATCAGGAGCAAAAACCTTTTTTTTAAATAAAATACACAGTCCACACTCTAAACATCTGTTAAAAACATAATAGCAGAGGATAAGTTTAATGGGTTTAAGTCCTGTTTGAGCACTGTGTACCAAATGATCACAGAAACATTATGTTCACTGTTGTTTACCAAAAGAGGTTTTGCTGAATTGTTGAATCCTTGTCAGCATGTCTTCCTCATGGAGTGAGTGTTCTTTTTTTCATTTCTGTGCTCCTTATGTTGCTGCAATAACCTAGGCCTTGCTTCTTATCTGCCAGCTTCACTTGATTCTTTCATGAGTCTTCCCATTCTCTTGCTGGACCCACAGCCATACTTTTCTGGTAGAGCTGTCTCTTCCACGTTGCCAGCCACAGACCCTCATCTGCCTGTGAGCCCCTGTGCTCTGTGTGAGTCTGTATTCTCTCTCAAATATTCAACATTAAACATGAGTATTTACAGTCTGTGATGGTGACCTCTTTTTCTGGGAAACATAATGCTACACAGTCCCTTATGCTGGCACCAGGTCCTATCCCGAATTACTTCACTTCATTCATATGAAAAGAAAAATAATTATTGCAGAAATGAACCTGGGTTCACTTGACTTTTTCCCATTGAGCTGAGTAGCTTTCCCTCTTACTGGTAGCATATGCCTGTCCTTTGGGTCTGGCACTCTCCTCTTTTCCTTTTTCCCACCACTGATTTACATATAGTTGACTCCTCCCCTTACAGTCTGTTTGGCCCTCCGAGCCAGGTGCTCCCTTCCCCATGAACTATTGGCTGGCCTTGCGCATTCAGCCATTCATTTCAACAGATCTAGGGAAGGGTGCACACTGCCAATGACACCCACACATATCCATGACAACTGATACACCTTTGCAATTTCCAATAATTAATTAGACAATTCAATAAGGTTGCCATTTATTTTCTTTTTTTACCATTTTCTAAAGATGGGCTTCTTCATTCTTAAACTTATATTATTGAAACTTAAAAACACTTGTCTCAAGAGACTATGTATTTATTATATAAAATTATATATTTATTATTATAGTTTATTGAATAACTCTCTTTTCACATATTTTCACATTCTGACTGTTTGAGCAGATTTTTTTCAGGTGCTTATATTTGTTTCTAAACTCTAAAGATATGCATATTGGTTTAATTGACAACCCTATTGGTAAGTGGAATTATGTGGAATGACCAGTGCAATGTAGGACTCATTCTTCGACACGATCCTGGATGATAAAAGCTAGTTCGAAAATATTTCAGTCTTACGCATCTAGTACTCCTGAGTAAAAACATATGAATATCAAAAAGATACCTAGATACTGTCCATCAGTACTAACCACCAATAAAAATGAATTTAATCATGCAGAAATGCTGGAAACCTGCTTGTGTTTTAGTATTATACATATTTTGGACAATGTGAATATTTAATTTGTAAAAATTAAATCTTAAAAAAGACCTGGCTATTGAACATTTTAATCTGCTTTTCTTTTATTTACACACATTTTGTGACAACTGAATATATACAGATAATTTCTCAAAAACATTAAAAACTCTTCTATCTTGTTTGAAATGTGCAGCAAGAAAACACCTCCATATAATGGGAACCTCTAGATTGGTACACCATATAATAAGATGTTATTTTAAATGTATTTCAAACAAGAAATATGCACATCCATCTTATTATAGTTATTTAAGAAAATCTGTATTGCTGCTGAAACTGCAAAGCAGATTGTTCATTGCGGCGTTAAAGTCAGGACGTCAGAGCTTGACTGTTTTCTTTGCATTCAGTGCCTGAATGTCAGAAGGCTTCTTTCTCAGCCTCTCTTCTGTCACAGCATGTCTCAGTTTTTTGACATCAAGTATAATCATCTAAGTGGGGTTTCATCGTATGAGTGTTATTAAGAGCAGTGATGAATGAAAATGATGAAGGTGAAATACTTTATATTAGATTCTGCATGCAATACTAGAAAGCAATGAGTTTTATTTAATAAGATCGCAGATGACAATAAAAAGCAATAGATACTGAAAGAATTTTTAATGCAGTCATTTTTTTGTGATTTCCCCTATTATCTGGTATTTAGAAACAATAAGAAATATTAAAAACATACTAGGAAAGCAGAAAAGGGTAATTTCATTCATTGTCTTTGAAATGCTTTTATTTAAAATAAAATATTTGTTATGTCACTTAACTTATTATTTAAAATAAGTGATGAGTATTAACAATGAAATCTTAAAAGATGTACCCCTAAATACCATCTACTAACCAATACATGCTGTATATTAGCCATAGACCAGGTTAGCGAAAGGTAAATAAGCTCCCAAGTTTATAAAATCTAACTTATAGAATAGAGCAAAGGAAAAAAAATCAATTATTTAATCAAGGTCAAAGAATTTTTATTATGTATATACTAATTATGTTATTTGGGACATTATTAAGGCATCAGTCAAAAGTCTATTGTTTGTTAAACGTCTCTTAAAATTTGGACTGCACATGTTTTATTAGAAAGGGCAGGCACGTTTTAGCTTGCAAGACAAGAGATTGAGAATGCCAGGGGCCTCATGTATAAACAGTGCGTACGCACAGAAATATTGCGTAAGAACTTTTCCACATTCAAATCGCGATGTATAAAACCTACACTTTGTGTAATTCCACGCACATTTCCACGGTACCTCATACCTTGTCGTACACAAGTTCTCCACTCTGTTTTGCAGACTGGCGGCAACAAACGTCAAAGCAATGCTACTGTTCCTGTGTGGTTACTCCTTATTTTCCTGACGCATCTTTATAAATACACTGAAACTAACCGCCTATTGTTTATTAGTATAATGCATTTGATTGTAATTAACTTGTAACAATATAATGGTCCAGGGAATACCCATAGTATTCCAAATACCATAACTGCTTTAGCGTTGTTAGTCTCACTGCACCTTCTTCTTTTTCTTCTTTCAGCTGCTCCCTTTAAGGGCTGCCACACCGGATAATCTTTTTCCATATTACTCTCACTGCATCACTCGGAGTATTTATATCACTGTGTCTGAGTGCGAATTACAGGAGCAGCTGATCGGAGAGAGTAGACAGCTTCAAGCACACGCTGTTTCAGCCACGGCAAAACATTTCAAAGCCTTTCCTGTACAGACCTCGCGGTTTAGAAACAGTTTCATCCCAAGAACTTTAAACGCACTTAATCAATTGCTCCTTGTAGAACTGTTTGTGCTTATAAGTACAATCACCCCACTGTAAACTTGCACTACAGTTATAATATCGCACAACCTGAGCCACTTTATAAAGCATGTATTTACATATGATGACGATATTTTTAAAATGAAATGCAGCAAAATATGTTTATTATATTATACAGATAAAACTTTAACTTAATTTAAATAATCTATTCACTGAGACTGTCATGAATAATAGAATAATTAAACATGTACTATGAAGATATTTCAATGTTCCTTAAACATTTTGAAGAATCAGCGCTCTAAGCTTACAGATGCCTTAACGTCTATTACAGAGCTGATTGTGCGGTGATCGGTTACTTGGAGAAAGAAAAGCAAGGACTGCAGGGGCGGCTACGCCAATATATATTGAATATAAAACAGAAAGAGAAAATAACAACACAGCTAAAAGCGCAGCGGCAAATTTCGGCAAAAGTTAAATGCTTGTGTCATAAGCACGAGGTGGCTATGCAGTGTCCACAACGGACGTGGCCATCCACCGTGCATAAGCTACCTTATTGACATTGGCGGGCGAAAGAGCCACAGATTCTTCCTCTGCTCAGGGCCACCACAAGCCTAGAACTGCCCCCGAGTACTGCTGCAATAAATTATTTCATCAAAGGTCTCACACAATCACTGCGCTGTGAAACCCATGTTTAATAACGTGCTTTAACTCCTATCATCATGAAAATGATATCACGTATACATCTCAGTATTTTAGTTATTCAGAGAGCTGTAATATCACAAATGTAATGGATTCTGTGTCCAGTTGGAGGAAGAGAGCCGGTTTAAGAAGCAAGTAGTGATTCACATACATAGAGCACATAGAAGATCACATACAAAACAAAGCATTTGACGTGCTACTTTAACTACGATGTGATTTGAGAAGCTGGTTAATTAAACGATTTTAAGATGAAGTTTATGATGTTCTGCATTAATGACAAAATAAACTACATGATTATAGTGGAAATTTTGAGATTGAAGTTGACATTTCGTGCTTTTTCCCCACTGTGTGCCTTTTTTTTGTCTGTACTCTAATAAGCTTTCATATGGCACTCAGACAGTGGGCTACAACTCGCCTTTTCACGGCGACTTTGATATGTGACTTCTTTTTTATTTCCGGCACTGTGCGATTTTGTGAACGTGAGCTTTCAAGTTTCTCCAACACGCTATGTCACTTGATCAACTTCCTTTTGTGATTATACCACGGTTTAATTAAACAAATAGTATGTTTTTCCTTTGCCTCCACTTGGTATTTGCTGAAATTCTTATATTTTCCCCCGTGCTTTTCCCATTGTCTTTTCACAGAAGGCTGAGCTTAATGGCGATTTTATATTGGTTTGCATATTCAAAGAGGCATAACTCTGGGAGGAGATGGGGCGTTACATAAAGCGCGTGCACGAGCGTTACTTTTCACGCTGATCGAGATTTATGTAGCGGAAGAACGTGGAAGTTGGAGTACGCACAGATTCCTGCATCTGGATTTTTCTGTGCGTAAGCACATTTTGGCTTTTGTGCTTACGCCATGTTATAGTGCGAGTTCTACGCACGCCGTTATACATGAGGCCCCAGGTTATTAAGAGAATAGTGCAATGAGCTCAGTTAAATTTTGAATTCAATGTCACAATCACAAAACTTAATAAGGAAGACAGAGGTCAAACAAAACCAGGGAAGAATCTATATAATTATTTTTAATGATTGTGTTGTGTGTTGTATTGTTTAAAATATTTTTTTTTGTTTTTCTCAAAATAACATTTATTTATTATTTCTCTGTTGTTCTTATGATAAACTGATTGTGTGATTAATGTATCATGAAGTCTGTATTACAGTATGTGTTTTATGTGGATTAAGTGTATCATTTCAAGACTAGTAAAATGTTATATATATATATATATATATAGAAACCTCGGTTCACGACCATAATTCGTTCCAGAACTTTGGTCGTAAACCGAGTTTATAAATGAACAAGCAGTTTCCCCCATAGGATTGTATGTAAATACAATTAATCCATTCCAGACCGTACAAACTGTATGTAAATATGTAAAAACATGTAAAGATTAAGCACAAATATAGTTAATTACACCATAGAATCCACAGTGTAATAGTAAACTAATGTAAAAACATTGAATAACACTGACACAAAACACCCAGGCTCCCTGATCAGCTACGCGAGCGAGCCCGCTCGCGCTCTCTCTCTCTCTCTCTCTCTGTAGCACACACACCACCAAAGCCCCTCCCTCCCTACCTCAGCTACAGGAGCAGGCTGGCTCACGCGCTCTCTCTCTCTGTGTAGCGCGAGCGCCTGCACGCACACACGCACACACACACACACCCCTATCCTCCCCCCAACCCTTCCCTGTCAGCTGCCTGTGCTCTCTGTGCAGAAAAAAAAGGAACAACAAATCCGAAGCACTTGCAAAAACCAACTCACAAGCAAACAAAAAAGTAACATTGCAGGAGAGCACGCTATTAAACCTAAAGCCTGATCGCTGTAAACAATGTTTCTAAAATGAGTTTTAAGCACAGCAGAAAAAAACATCGCACAAATCCAAACTTCATTTAAAAACCAACTCACAAGCAACCAAAAAAGTAACATTGCAACAAATCACACAATGAAGTCCTCTATGTAAACATTTTTTTTAATGAGTACTAAGCACAAGGAAAAAAGCGAACATTTGAAAAAAGAGAAATGTAACATCGCACCTAATCGCGCTATGAAAAACTCCATCTGTAAACCTTTCATGAGTTTTAAGCACAAGGAAAAAAGCGAACATTTGAAAAAAGAGAAAAATAACATTGCAACAAATCACATTATGAACTAAAAAATTAACTTTTGAAAAATCCGTAATACAAAAACCACCAAGAAAACTAACCTTGCATGAAACGAGTTCTGGCATGAAGTGTTTTCCTTCAGGTGTTTTCTCTCTTGTGATTTCTTGGGTTTCTGGTGCTTTTAGCTGTTTAGCTGGTGGGAGTGAAAGCCTCATGCAGCCATTCCAAAAAGAAAGTTCTTGTGACCCAACCCTTCGTGTTTGCCCTCCACATTACTGGCAGTCTGGCTTTGTTTACATTATGCTGCTTGAAAGCACGAAGGTTCTCCGATTGGTAAATGAGTAAACTGGTAAACAGTTTTTCCACCTTTTGTAATTTCTTTCTTTACTTCGATTTCAATTTTCTTCAAAACTTTCTTCTGACCACTCTCCACTTGCTTAGAAGCCATAGTTAACTGCAAAAGCACACGAAATTCTGTAGAGCACAAAGAGAGTGCACGTCTTATTGAAAACAAGGAGCGGCTTTGCTTAAATGAAAAAGCATGGCAGCTCTCTTTCTCTCTCAGGCTGCCTGTGGTAGGGGGGATGGTTTCGCTTTCACTACAGCCTACAGATAGGCAGGCAAACATGTGCAGCAATATTCTCCTCCTCCCCAGCAGGCACGTGCTCGCTTGCTCTTGCTCTCTCTCTCTCAGCTCAGGAAGCAAGGGAAACTGGCTTGTTCAGCAAACACGTGAAGCAATCTCCTCCTCCCCCTCCCTAGCAGGCACGTGCTCGCTCGCTCTTGCTCTCTCTCTCTCTTTCAGCTCAGCTCAGACAGGCAAGGGAAACTGGCTTGTTCGTATACCGAGTGTGTGGTTGTGAACCGAGGCAAAAGTTTGGCGATCTTTTTGGTCGTGAACCGAGTTGTACGTGAACCGGGACGTTCGTGAACCGAGGTTCCACTTTATATATATATATATATATATTGTAAAAGAGCGAGGAGGAGACAACAAAAAGGTTTGGGGTTTTCCGGTCCCGTATATTGTCTACAATCCACAATATAATATCAAAAGGAAGGTCAAAAATATAAACAAAACTGTTCATATGCGCGACGCCGTATCATGGCGTTGGCGGCCATTTTATTAGGGAGGAGCCGGAAGTGGAGGGATGCTGGGAAGGACCGTGAGGGAGGATGGGATTGATGACGTCAGGACAAGATGGCGGAAGTACCGTACTGCGGTCAAAACCCGGCTTATGGTGGCGGAGGGTCCTTTTTCCTATGATGAAGCAGAGGGAGAAAGTTAGTACCCGCCATTCCCTGCCGGCGAATGTGTTCTCAGGTGCGTTCAAATCCGTCCACGGTCTCCTACTGCGCGCGTGACAAAACAAAAAAAAAAAAATATATATATATATATATATATATATATATATATATATATATATATATATATGTATATAATGTACCTTGCCTCAAGTTGTATTATTTAAGGCTCCGGCCCTATTAATGCCTATTTTAACACCAGAATCCCTGAAGCCTACACAATGCCAGGAGCATGTAAATTGAATATTTCCTTCTTCTTTGGTTATATTCCTGAATTATGCCTTTTGTGAAAGTGTTTATTTGATATGTGGACTTCAGTTTTAACACATTATACACATTATTTCACGTTAGTGTTTTGTCAATTATTACTATAATATAAAAAAAGTTTCTGGTTTTAGTTATGCGTTCAACATTTCTTGCCTCGCATTTACTGTCATCATAAATTTAAACAGATCGTTGTAGACACGGAACACGCGTGAAATGCAACAATTGCAATACCATTCCAGACGCCTAACTAAAGAGACTTCAGCTCTGAGAATTTTGCATCTAACTTGACTTCAGCTGCCTTGGTGGGGTATTAGAGAGCAGGCCGTTTGCTGCTTGTGCTGGGCATTATAGTATTAAAGACAGTGGATTTGGTGCCCAAAAATACTGCCTTTCTACTGGAAGTGTTCATTGCTTATGTGTGTGAATGGTTCACATCACTTAGTAATTTGCTAAGGCTGCAAAATGGAAGTGGAGTTCCACTGTTCTCATTGAAAAAAATTAGCAAGTTTATAAAGATGTAAACAACTTGAATCCTAAAGAATGGAGGACTAGAAAATATTTACTTATGACGAATTCTATTTTCTGAGTAACAGAGACATGACAGTTTCCTTTCTCTACCTCATCCACTAAGACTGGACTTGAATAACCTAGTTGATGGCTGCACTGTTTTTGTATTATCTGTGCCACTGGTCAACTCAATGTTGAGGCAGCATCTAGCTGCCTTGTGTCTGTTTATCTACACATTTACCTAATCCCCAGGCTTAGATGACACATAATCTATGTTTCCTATATGTGAATTTTGTGAGCTACCAGCAAGGCACAATAACTGACTTATTTCTGTATCGCACAGTCAACCAATGGACAACACAATTAGCAACTGCCTTGTTTCTGGATTTTTTGCTTAGCTGGCTGACATCATCTGTCATTTCAGTTCTTCTAGTAAAGGACAACAACCATCTAGTTTGTTTTGCTTAACAACATGAAATGCAATTGTGACTAGTTGAATAATTGGCTATAATCAGATAACATCCCCCGATTTAGGTTCTATGTTCTGTACATTTTTAAGTAAGATAGATTCAGTTTCTGGCTACAACCACTGGTTTGTTGTTTCAACACAATTTCATCTGACAAGTAGATATTTAAATTAAGAAACTCAAAAATAATTTTGGAATCCAGTGAGCAAAAAAGAAACATTTTTTATTTAAATATTTTCTTAAATAGCTGAATTAGGACATTGATAAATTCAGGCTGTTCTGAGGGCAAATGAGAAAACAGCTTAATTAATGAAGCAGCCACATTGCACTAGGTTGCAAATTGGAGATGATAAACAGCACAGAAGAGGCAGTATCAGTACAGTAGCTACATATAGTGGGCATGTTCAATCTAAATGTAAGAGAAAAACAATCTACTGTAGAGACCAAAAGTTTCACAGAGCAGGAAATGAAAATGAACATTCTGATAAATTTGCATAATAAGGCTTTGAAATTCACTTCAATTTAGCACTATTAATATTTTCAGTGAATACAGACACAGAGCTTAAATATATTTACAAGTATGATGCACATACATGCAAATCATTATACCAACCAGCTTTTATTTAGGTAAACAAATATGTTAAATAGACAGAACAAAAATATAAATAGAATACATTTTTTCCATTTATTTTAATTAGGTTTAATTTGCTGGTGATCTACCATTGTTTCTAGGGGCTCAAAATAGTGGCAACACCATGATGTTATGAAGGTGTGTCCATATGATATGGTGCTCATGTTATGTCACTGAGTCATGGCCGCATGGTTTTGGTTGCCATTTATGACACTATTTAAGCTGGCCTGCAAGTAATCCTTACAAATCAATCAAGGTTTTACAAAAAGAAAAATTGAGTTAAGGACAGATCGATCCCCACCCCGAGAGAGAGAGCAAGCCAAATGGAGTGAAATTTAAGGCTTATAAACATACCTATATTAATAAATTCTATGTGCTATATGAGCTTATTTTAAAATATTACTGATTAAATCCTGCCATGTTTTGAAAAAGTCTGTACGGATCCTCTAACTGAGTATTTGATTTTTTCCAATTTCAAATAATATAACACATCGGTTTCCCACTGACTTAAAAGAGGAGAGTTTGGGTTCTACCAGTTTATCAGAATGAGTCTGCGTGCCAAGAGTGTAGTGAATGCAATCACAATTTGTTTGTCTTTCTCCACTTTAAGCCCCTCTGGAAGAACCCCAAACACAGCTGTTAATGGGTTAGGAGGGATTGTGAGTCCAAGGCTGTCTGAAAGGTAATTAAAATTTTTTATCCAGAATAATGTTAATTTGGTGCAGGCCCAGAACATGTGACCCAGTGAGGCTGGGACATGGTTTCAGCGTTCGCAGGTTGGATCATGTCCTGGAAACATTTTGGAGAGTTTTAGTCGAGACAGATGTGCTTGATATATAATTTTTAATTGTATGCTTTGCGCATATGGAGCTCGAGTGAATTCTCTGCATTGCTACTTTCCACTCCTTTTCTGATATATTAATTGAGAGATCTTTTTCCCAGTGTCCTCTTGGATCTTTGAAAAGGAAGGATTGTAAAATGATTTTATATATTGTAGAGATGGTGTCTAAGTCCTTGAGATTGAGCAATATTTTTTCCAGCATGGATGAGGATGCAAGATGAGGAAAATCTGGAAGGTTCTGTTTAACAAAGTTCCTGATTTGAAGATAGTGAAAGAAATGTGTAGCTGGAATGTTAAATTTGGAATGTAATTGTTCATATGATGCAAAGACGTTGTCTATATAAAGATCTCTAAGCAAGTT
Source organism: Polypterus senegalus (assembly GCF_016835505.1). NCBI lineage: Eukaryota > Metazoa > Chordata > Cladistia > Polypteriformes > Polypteridae > Polypterus > Polypterus senegalus. Next base: position 92,045,615 of record NC_053161.1, read on the forward strand.
AATTCCAAATTTTTTCCTGATATTAAAAACTGCATATGTTTGTGAGGGTTGAAAGAGGTGGTTCTCTTGCAGGGGTGCAACAGATAGAAGTTTCTGCGTCTTAAAATGATTTCTACATTGGTTCCAGATTCTAAGTGAGTGGAGCACAATTGGGTTATTTATATATTGCCGATAACGTTTGTTTATTGGAGCACAGAGCAAGGAATACAAAGAAGTACTGCAGGATTTTACTTCTATTGTGGACCAAGCTTGTGTATGTTCATCTATTTGTGTCCAGGTTCTTATCGCCTGTATATTTGCTGCCCAGTAATATTACTGGAAGTTAGGTAAAGCCATGCCATCTTCGGCCTTTTGTCTTTGTAGGGTCGCTCTTTTTTGATGCGTGGATGTTTTGAATTCCAAATAAATAAGGTTATTGTTGAATCTAATTGCCTAAAGAATGATTTATTAATGTATATGTATATTGGAGTGCTTTGAAATAAAAAAGGAGCTTAGGAAGAATATTCATTTTAACAGTGTTAATTCTTCCAGCTAGTGTGAGATGAATGGTTGACCATCTATGTAAGTCTTGTTTAATTTTTTCCATGCAGACAGTGAAATTTTGTTGATAAAGAGCTTTATGTGTGCATTATATTTTTGTGGTCGACAATTTTATCTCCGTTCGTGTTGGTGATTACTGAGATTGCATTGCGCACTTCTTGCTTGTGAATTTGCTGAGCTAAAAGCTTATTAGCTTTCTCTCCAGTAATGATGTCTGGATTTATAAATTAGTTGTTCAGTTTCTTTAGTTGTCAAGAGGTTTAGTTCTGAATGTAGAGCCTGCCTTTTCCTATGTAGAGTCTCGCTTGGTAGTCTGGCATGTTCTTCATCTATTCTAGTAATTTCGCTTTTTATCTCTGCTACTTTCTTGGCTTCGGATTTATTTCTGTGGGAAAGATACAAGATAATCTGTCCTCTTAAGAAGGGCTGAAGAGTTTCCCAGAGTATTCCTGCAGAGATCTCAGGGGATGTATTTGTCTCTAGAAAGAATTTGATTTGTTTGGATATAAATTCCGTACAATTCTCATCAGCTAATAGAAGCGGGTTGAGGCGCCATCTGCGGGGTGAGTGTATGGGGCTTAGTAATTTTAGCTCCAAGATCAAAGGTGCATGGTCAGAAATAACAATAGCATTGTATTTGCAAGATTTAATCATAGGCAAGAAGTTATTGTCTATAAAGAAGTAATCAATCCTTGAGTAGCAATGATGTACTGGTGAGTAGAAAGAATATGTTCTTGAATTTGGGTTTAAAAACCTCCAGGAGTCTGATAAGTTGTGATCAGTTATAAACTTTGTAATTATCTTCGCGATGTTAGATGCCGTTTCCCCTGTGGAAGAAGTCCTATCTTAAAGTGGATTTAGAACACAATTAAAGTCCCCAGCCATTATAACTTTATGAGTGTTCAGATTGGGAATGGATGCAAATAAATTTTGTATAAATTCCTTATCATCAACATTAGGTGCATAAACATTTATCAAGATCATTTTACAGTTAGATAAGTCTCCCATGACCATTACATATCTCCCTTCAGGATCCAATACTACATCTGATGCTACAAATGGTACTGTTCTATGTATGAGAATTCCCACACCTCTAGTTTTCTTTGTAAAACTAGAATGGAACATTTGGCCAGTCCAGTCTTTTTGCAGCCGGAACTGATCCTTGCTTAGTAAGTGGGTCTTCTGTAAAAATACTATTTTAGCATTTAGACCTGTTAGGTGAGAGAGTACTTTCTTTCTCTTTAATTCATGATTCAGGCCTTTAACATTCCAGCTCACGAAGTTAACTGTCCCATCATGGAGACATTGATTCTGAGTTTTGATGTCATTTTATAGTCTTAACTGGAAGTGAGACAGCTTCGGCCTTAATTTCCTATTTCCCCTAGAGTTGTTGCCATGCAGCTTATTATTACGTTTGTAGTTATAATTATAAAGATTAAGAGGATAGATTAGGTATAGATCAAGCCTGCTCTCTTTCTCTCCCCCCTTAACCCCCCACACTCCCTTTTTGCCTCCCCAAGTGAGGCTAGAGCCCACTTCACACAGTCCCAGTCCTCTGACATACCCAGAGACAGAGCACGTCCAAAGCAAAACAAGCCCCATGCAGCGGCGTTTTAGGGTTAAAAGATAGAGATATCTGTTACCAATATAGTCAAAAAAAAAACCAAATTGTGCACTTAAAATATATATAGTCTTCAGCAATCTTAGTGCATTAAAATAATACACTCAGATAATAAACCCGGGGGGATGGTGTTAAAAATGTGTCCAAAATAAGCATAATAAGTCTTAATGCAATAATAGCAATAACAATAAACCAAGGGTATGATGTTGAACAGTCTCATTTAGGGTAGAGATGAAATAATTAGCTAATAAAAGAAAAAAAAAGAAGTAATTAAGCACAATAAAACATAAACAGATCTCTTAATTATTTTGGTGCAGTTTTTTCATCTATAAATATTATTTTTGAACCTTTTATGATGTTTTTGTACATTTCCGTATCCTTGCTTGTTTGTGGCTATTACCTTTTCAATTTTCTTTTCAGTTCAATGATGCTGAAATCCTTATTAAGGAGGTAATTTTGTCAGTGCCAGCACTATTTGCCACAAGTCAGGGGCTGAAGAATGTTCTTTTGAAGTAACATTGTGATCCTGTGATACTAAATCTGAAGACAGGATGTCATTCATTAATTAAGACTGTTGGATTTCCTTTCTTATTTTTCAGGTTGGCTCTTGTAAATAAAACTTAAAGAGTTATTAATATATTCATCTGTTAATATGAAATCCTATTCAGATAAATCCTTCTAGAGAACTTTCTTATACACTTAACAATAATAATTTCAATCAATGCATATAAATAAACCTGCTACTTTCTTGCTCCCCATTATTGCTCCAATGGCTTTCTAATAAAACACAGCATGTGTTCTCATTAAACAGAATTCTTTTTAAAAATTTCATTTAGCTTTAGTTTGTGAGGAATAACTTTATGTAAAGTCTGTTTCATATATAAGTAGTAGTCGATTGAACAGGACAGGTATGAGGTTTTTATATCATCAGCACATATTCTCACAGTTTTGGTTTTAAAGTAATCATTTATTTAAAAGGGAAGAAGCAATTTAATGGTGATTAAAAATGATCTAAAATGGTTTCATTAAGAACTGAGATAATTACATTCTGTGTGTTGACACATTGATGTTAATTAAATTGAAAGTATGATTATGATGGCATGTAGGACCATTACAATCCTGAGATAGCCCAAAGAGTTAATCATGGAAAAAACTTTTGCTGACATAGTCAGTTTCCCCATCTAGGTGAAGATTTAAATCACCTAGGAAACGTATTTTATAATAATCCTTTCCAATTGGGATAACATGCAGCAAAAGGACATCAAAAGATGCAAACTTATGTAGACCTTTAATGAAATTTACAAAACATAATAATAGATCTTTCTATATTTTCTTATTCCACCTCATGTGTGATTTTTCAATAATGCTGTGTTCTGCAGATCACCTAAATTTAAATCCCATTTGAATTATGTATTCTTTAACCTCTGCCTCTTTATATTTCAAAAGCTAACACTGCTTACTTATTATATAAAGATTTCTTGATATATATTATACAGTACATGATATTTGTTATTGAGCTATGTTTTTCTGATTGCAATAAATATTTAAATAAATTACCATTTTCATTATATTCAGATTAGTAAACCTTTTTATACTGTTTCTTAAATATGTTGTTTATCTTCCCTTTCTAAATAACTTTGTACTGTTATTAATTTCTATGATACTGATCTAAACTTAGGTATTTGACAGTCTACAATCTCATTAGCCTTTTTTCCATTTTCATTGTATGACTTAAAACTTCATTTTTCTTGCAGTCAAACAAAATTCTGCTTGCGGTGTCAGTTATCCTTTGGAAGGCTCATTGGCAGGTGCTCTTACACATCTGTAAGGATTTCGGAGGTTTTGATGTTCTATGGTAAAACTTGTAACTGTCTACCACAGCAAGTAGAATGCAACTGGTTTCCTTTCTCAGTGGTGACCACTGAAAATAACTACCCATTTTCTGAGTTTCCTTTACCATTTTTGTAGGTTTTTAAAAAGTTTCCATTTCCAAGAGGGTTTATGGCATTGGTGATGCTCTTTTTAGCTGTTTTCACCAACATCCATATTACACTAATCTGTCAACATCAGCATGACCAAACTGTCTTAAGTCCTTATTTATTGCAGTGTTGGCACACATTGCCTTATACAGCAAGGTGTTTGTTAAAAATATAATCAAAAATATATTCTGATTGTTTTAGTCAAGCATTGTACTGCTTGACCACTCACAGCACATTCACTAATCTAAAAAAAGCTTGTCCCACAGGGCCACCGCTAATATTCGCATCTCAATACCTAAACACTTCACCTAAAAGATGCTATAAGAGCTAACTACAATAACAGAGCAATGATCACACAAACTGAAAGTGCTTTTGCAATGGGAGTTTGTCTTAAAAATGTCTTACAGTTCTATTCAGTTTATTTTTACATGGTGCTCCTCACAGTGTATAGGCTCAGAGTGCCTGCACAGATCCACAAGTAATGCATTAATAGCATTAATTGCAATACCTTACAATATTTACATACATGAACAACAGCAGTTTCAATTTGATTAATAGAAATAAATCATGACATTTTAACTGAGATATGGCCAGATGACAATGGGAAAGAGAAAAATGAAACTCCAGTCAACAGCATTCCTTGAAAAAATTGACTGTGGACCCCACATGAGTTTTTATAGCAGACAAATTTTCAATCAATGGCAGATAAAGCCATAATTAAAGTTATAGGCAGAAAATCATAACAGTGATATCCAAACAGTCAGTCATTGTCCAACCCATTATATCCTAATACAGGGTCACGGGAGTCTACTGGATCCAATCCCAGCCAACACAGGGTGCAAGACAGGAACAACAACAACATTTATGTTATATAGCACATTTTCATACAAAAAGTAGCTTAAAGTGCTTTACATAATGAAAAAAAGAAAAATAAAAGACAAAATAAGAAATCAAAAATAAGATAACATTAGTTAACATAGAAAAGGAGTAAGGTCCGATGGCCAGGGTGGACAGAAAAAACAAAAAAAAACTCCAGACGGCTGGAGAAAAAAATAAAATCTGCAGGGGTTCCAGGCCACGGACCGCCCAGTCCCCTCTGGGCATTCTACCTAACATAAATGAAATAGTCCTCTTTGTAGTTAGGGTTCTCACGGAGTCACTTGATGTTGATGGTCATACAGACTTCTGGCTTTTAATCCATCCATCATTGTTGGAACATCACGGTGCTTTGAGTAGATGTGCCACCACCAAAAGGACACCGGAAAATGAAACAGAAGAGAGAGTAGGGGTTAGTACAGATTTTAGAGCCACCATGAATAGTTATTATAATGAGTTGGATATACAGAGTATCAGGATTTTAATTACAGTGAAGTTATGAGAAGGCCAAGTTAAAGTAATGTGTTTTCAGCAGTGTTTTAAATTGCTCCACTATATTAGCCTGGCAAATTCCTATTGGCAGGCTATTCCAGATTTTAGGTGCATAACAGCAGAAGGCTGCCTCACCACTTCTTTTAAGTTTTGTTCTTGGAATTCTAAGGAGATACTCATTTGAGGATCTGAGGTTACGATTTGGAATATAAGGTGTCAGACATTCCAATATATAAGATGGGGCGAGATTATTTAAGGCTTTATAAACCATAATTAGAATTTTAAAGTCAATCCTGAATGACACAGGTTACCAGTGTAGTGACAACGATTTATATCTTTCTTGGGTAGTCCTGAGAGGAGTAAATTACAGTAATCTAGTCGACTGAAAACAAATGCGTGAACTAATTTCTCAGCATCTTTCAGTGATATAAGAGGTCTAGCTTTAGCTATGTTTCTTAAGTGAAAAAATGCTGTCCTAGTGATCTGATTAATATGCGATTTAAAATTCAGATTACAGTCAACAGTTACCCCTAAGCTTTTTACCTCCGTCTTGACTTTTAATCCTAATGTATCCAGTTTATTTCTAATAGCCTCATTGTATCCATTATTGCCAATCACTAAGATTTCAGTTTTCTCTTTATTTAACTTGAGAAAGTTACTATTCATTCATTCTGAGATGCAAGTCAGACATTGTGTTCAAGAGAATCGGGGTCATCAAGTGCTATTGATAAATACAGCTGTGTGTCATCAGCATAGCTGTGGTAACTCACGTTGTGCCCTGAGATAATCTGACCTAACGGAAGCATGTAGATTGAAAATAGCAGCGGACCCAGGATAGAACCTTGTGGAACACCATATCGGATATCATGTGTCTTTGAGTTGTAATTACCACAACTAACAAAGAATTTTCTCCCTGTCAGGTAGGATTCAAACCAATTTAAGACACTGCCAGAGAGGCCCACCCATTGACTAAGGCGATTTCTAAGAATATTATGATCAATGGTGTCAAATGCAGCACTCAGATCTAAGAGGATGAGAACAGATAAATGGCCTCTGTCTGCATTCACCCACAAATCATTTACTACTTTAACGAGTGCAGTTTCTGTGCTGTGATTTGTTCTAAAACCCGACTGAAATTTATCAAGAATAGCATGTTTATTTAGGTGGTCATTTAACTGCATAATGACTGCCTTCTCCAGAACTTTACTTAAGAAAGGCAGGTTAGAGATGGGTCTAAAATTTTCAAGAGCGAGGGTCAAGATTATGTTTCTTAAGTAGGGGTTTAACTACAGCAGTCTTAAGACAGTCTGGGAAGACCCCCGTATCTAATGACGAATTTACTATGTCAAGAACATTATCAATTAGCATACCCGATACTTCTTTGAAAAATTTGTTGGTATTGGGTCAAGGGCAGGTGGAGGGTTTCAATTGAAAATTATTTTATGTAAATCTATCCTAGTGAAAGAGTTTAATTTGTTTATAACGGAATGCTGGGGTTTAGGAGGATCCTTAGTGTTGGGGAGATATACTATGTTATTTCTAATATCATTAATTTTTTGATTGAAAAATACAGCAATAGCCTCACAGGTTTTACTGGAAGTACTTAGGAGGCATTCCTTTGAGTTACCTGGGTTTAGCAGACGATCAATTGTAGAGAATAAGACTCTGGGATTACTAGCATTGTTATTTATAATCTTAGAGAAATAGCAGCGCCTCTCAAGACGGACAGTGTTATTGTATTCTGTTATTTTAACTTTTAATATTTCATAGTGGATAGTTAGTTTAGTCTTCCTCCATTTACGCTCAGCTCTACGGCATGTTCTCTTTAAATCAGACACTTTTTGGGTCTTCCATGGTATAACAATGCTAGAAGATTTTTTAACTGTCTTTTCAGGTGCAACTATGTCAACAGCAGCTCTCACTTTAGTATTAAATCTTTCCACCTTACTATTTACATTATCCTCACTATTATAGTTGGCACTATAAATGGACTGATTGCTTAGAATGTTTGTAAGTTTTAAAGCTGCTGATGAGTCAAAGAAGCGTTTTTTAACAATATGCTTCTCATGAGTGTTTTCTATCATTATTTCTATATTAAAAAGTAGAAGAAAATGGTCTGATAGACCAATATCAATGACCTGCTTTATATCAACTTTAGTCCTTTAGTAATCACTAAGTCTAACGTATGACCTGCTTTATGTGTAGGTTGATTAACGAGCTGTCTCAAATCAAAAGAGACCAGGAGGTTCATAAATTCTTTTACTTTTTGGTCACACACTGATTATCTATATGAAAATTAAAGTCGCCGACTATTAAAAGTGTGTCATAGTTCGTAATTAAAATTGACATTAAGTCAGAAAATTCCTCAAAAAAGGACGTATTGAATTTTGGAGGTCTATACACAGATAATACTAGAACGTGAACACTAGAACAATCCCTAGGCAGGGCGCCAGCCCACTACAGGGCACACATACACACACTTGGGACAATGTAGGATTGCCAATGCACCTAACCTCCATGTCTTTGGACTGTGGGAGGAAACCGGAGCACTCGAAGCACTCGAAGCAAACCCATGCAGAACATGCAAACTCCACGCAGGGAGGACCCGGGAAGTGAACCCAGGTCTCCCTACTGCAAGGCAGTAGCGCTACCACTGCACCACCATGCCCACAGTGATATCCATCTATAGCAAAATACCAATAGGAGAAGCATAACAGTAGAATGTCAGTAAAAGCCCATCAATATTGCAAGCTTTTACTTTTGAGCCAATAACTAACAAAGTTGCAATATAAATATCTCATCAGCAGCTCTACTCAGGGTGTACTAAGTAATAAGTTTTTGTCCTTTATTTTAATGCTGAAATCACTGAATCATTTCATACAAGCAGGTCAATCAATTCATTGATTTTGTGTCCTGTAGCTAAATGCTTGACTGAAAACACAGCCATTTTCTTTATTGTTGAAACTCTTGTGATCTGAAGGTTCTGTTCTTCTAATGTACACTCTACTATGTATTTACTGATAAGTTTTAAGTAAATGGTCCTCAAGTCATTTAAAGTTTTATTTGTAAGAGAATTTCAAAGTTACCCCTAAACTCAATAGAAACATAGTTTAAACACTTGAGAGCAGGAAGTATGTAGTCATGCTTTGTTAATCTAATAGTAATGTTTGTGACAACATGTTGAATTAACAGAAAGCTACAAATAGAATGATCTGAGCATTCTACGAACCTGTAGTAGTCAATTTTGCTCAAGATGAATGTAAGAATTTATTGAATGTATCCTGAAGACACTAAGATAAGAAAGCATTTAATTTTCTTATGTATCAATTGTTGTAACCCAGCCACAGGAGATGCACTCACCAGTGTGTTTCTTCATGCCGGTCCCATGCCCGGATAAATGGGGAGGGTTATGTCAGGAAGAGCATCTGGTGTAAAATTTTGGCAAATCAATATGCGGACAACAATACAAATTTCCATACTGGATCAGTCCAGCCCCAGGTTAACAACGACTGTGAAGAGAGTGCAACTGAGGGTAGGAACTTTGAATGTTGGAAGTATGACTGGTAAGGGGAGAAAGTTTGTAGATATTATGGAGGGAAAGAAGGTTGATATATTGTGCGTGCAAGAGACTGAATGGAAGGGGAGTAAGGCCAGGTGGACTGGAGGTGGATTCAAATTGTTCTATCATGGTGTGGATGGGAGGAGAAATGGGGTAGGAGTTATTCTGAAGGAACAGTATGTCAAGAGTGTCATGGAGGTGAAAAGAGTGTCAGGCAGAGTAATGATTATGAAGCTGGAAATTAGAGGTTTGATGATGAATGTTGTTAGTGCATATTCGCACCGCAAGTTGGGTGTGCAATGGGTGAGAAAGAAGATTTTTGGAGATAGTTGGATGAAGTGATGAACAGTGTACCCAAGGGACAGAAAGTGGTGATTGCAGTGGATTTCAATGGGCATATTGATGAAGGGAATAGTGGAGACTAGGCGGTGATGGGTAGGTATGATGTCAAGGAGAGGAAAGAAGAAGGTCAGAGGATAGTGGATTTTGCCAAAAGGATGGACATGGCTGTGGTGAATACGTATTTTAACAAGAGGGAGGAACATAGGGTTACATACAAGAGTGGATGAACATGCACACAGGTAGATTACATCCTATACAGAAGAATTGATATGAAGGAGATTGAAGACTGCAAAGTGGTGGCAGGGGAAAGTGTAGTTAAGCAGCATAGGATGGTGGTATGTAGGATGACGTTGGAGATCAAGAAGAGGAAGAGACTGAGGGCAGAACCAAGGATCAAATGGTGAAAGTTGAAAAAAGGAAGACTGCAAGATTGAGTTTAGGGAGGAGGTGAGACAGGCATTGGGTGGCAGTGAAGATTTACCAAGACAGCTTGGAAACTACAGTAGGTGTAGTAAGGGTGACAGCAAGAAGGGTGCTTGTTGTGACATCTGGAAAGAGGAAGGTGAAAAAGGAAACCTGGTGGTGGAATGAGGAAATGCAGGAGAGTATACAGAGGACGAGGATGGCAAAGAAGAAGTGGGAAAGTCAGAGAGATGCAGAAAGTAGACAAGAGTACGAGGTGGTGAAGGCTAAAGAAAAGGTGTATGATGAGTTGTATGAAAGGTTGGACACTAAGGAGCGAGAAAAGGACCTGTACCGACTGGCTAAACAGAGGGGCCGAGCTGGGAAAGATGTGCAGCAGGTTAGGGTGATAAAGGATAAAGATAGAAACGTACTCACAAGCGAGGAAAGTGTGTTGAGCAAATGGAAAGAGTACTTTGAGAGGCTGATGAATGAAGATAAAGAGAGAGAGAAGAGGATGGATGATGTGGGGATAGTAAATCAGGAAGTGCAACGGATTAGCAAGGCGGAAATAAGGACAGCTTTGAAGAGGATGATAAATGGAAAGGCTGTTGGTCCAGATGACATACCTATGGAAGTGTTTAGGAGAGATGGCAGTGGAGTTTATAAGCAGATTGTTTAATGGAATCTTGGAAAGTGAGAGGATGCCTGAGGAGTGAAGAAGTGTACTGGTGCTGATATTTAATAATAAGGGTGATGTGCAGGACTGCAGTAGCTACAGGGAATAAAATTGATGAGCCACAGCATGAAGTTATGGGAAAGAGTAGAGGAAGCTAGGCTAAGAAGTGAGGTGATGATTAGTGAGCAGCAGTATGGTTTCATGCCAAGAAAGAGCACCACAGATGCAATGTTTGCTCTGAGGATGTTGATGGAGAAGTTTAGAGAAGGCCAGAAGGAGTTGTATTGCGTCTTTGTGGACCTGGGGCCTCATGTATAAATGGTGCATACACACAGAAATGTTGCGTAAGAACATTTCCACATTCAAATCGCGATGTATAAAACCTACACTTGGCGTAAAGCCACGCACATTTCCACGGTACCTCATACCCTGTCATACACAAGTTCTCCGTTCGGTTTTGCAGACTGGCGGCACCCAGCGTCAAAGCAGTGCTACTGCTCCTATGTGGTTATTCTTTCTTTTCCTGATGCGGCTTTATAAATACACAGAAATTAACCGCATATTAGTTTATTAGTTTAATGCATCTAATTGTAATTAACCTGTAACAATATAATGGTCCAGGGAATAGTATTCCAAATACCATAACTGCTTTAGCGTTGTTACTCTCATTGCACCTTCTTCTTCTTCTTTCAGCTGCTCCCGTTAGGGGCTGCCACAGCGGATCATCTTTTTCCATATTACTCTCACTGCACCACTCGGAGTATTTTTATCACTGTATCTGAGTGGGGAATCACAGCAGCAGCTCATCAGAAAGAGAATTATCGGGATACAGCATCAAGCATACGCTGCCTCAGCCACGGAAAAACATTTCAAAGCCTTTCCTGTGCGGACCTCACGGTTCAGAAACAGTTTCATCCCAAGAACTATAAATGCACTCAATCAGTTGCTCCTTGTAGAACTGTTTGTACTTATAAGTACAATTACCCCACTGTAAACTTGCACTACAGTTATAATATTGCACAACCTGCACCACTTTATAAAGCACGTATTTACATATGATGACAATATCATTTTTAAGATGAAATGCGGCAAAATGTGTTGATTATATTATACAGATAAAAGTTTAGCTTCATTTAAATAATATGTATTGTTAATAATTAAACATGTGAAGACATGGTGCCGCAGCGCTAGCAAGTTCACGTATTGTTCCTGCCTCACGCTGTATGTTTACTGAGGCTGGTGCGAGGCTGGCGCGACACTGGAAGGATAGAAGGATAGAATAATTAAACGCGTACTATGAAGATATTTCAATGTTCCTTAAAAGTTTTGAAGAGTCGTCTTTGTAAGCTTACAGATGGCTTAACGTCTATTAAAGAGCTGATTGTGTGGCGATTGGGTATTTGGGGAAAGAAAAGTAATGACAGGAATCGGAGGTTATTATGTTTGAAAGAGACAGTACTGCTACAATAAATTATTTAATCGAAGGTCGCGCATGGCGCAGCAGCATCTTGTGTAAGACAAGAACATTCACTGCGCCATCATGTTCCCATGTTTAATAATTCATTCCAATCATCATGAAAATGAAATCACGTATACATCTCAGTATTTTAATTATGCAGAGAGCTGTAATATCACGAATGTAATGGATTCTGTGTCCTGTCGGAGAAGGAGAAAGGATGGAAGCACGTAGTGATTCACACACATAGAGCACATAGAAGATCAAATACAAAAAAAGCATTTAACATGCTACTTTAGTTACGATGGGATTTGAGAAAATAGTAAATTAAATGTTTTTAAGTTTATGATGTTCTACTTTAATGGCAAAATAAACTACGTGATGAAAGGGGAAATATCGAGATTAAAGTTGACAGGTCGTGCTTTTCTCCCACTATGTGCCTATTTTTTTTTTGTCTGTACCCTAATAAGCTTTCATATGACACTCAGACGGTGGGCTACGACTTTGTCACTGTGTGAGTTTCTCCGACACGCTATGTCACTCGATCAACTCCCTTTTGTTGATTATACCACTGGTTAAATTAACAAATAGTATGTTTTTCCTTTGCCTCCACTTGGTATTCGCTGAAATTCTTACATTTTCCCCCGTGCTTTTCCCATTGTCTTTTCACAGAACGCAGAGCTTAAGGGCTATTTATATTGATTTGCATATTCAATGAGGCGTAATTTTGGGAGGAGTTGGGGCGAGACAGCACGAGCGTTACTTTTCATGCTGACTGGGATTTATGTAGCGGAAGAACGCGGAAGCTGACGAACTCAAAGATTCCGGCATCTGGTTGTTTCTGTGCATAAGCACATTTCGGCTTTTGTGCTTACGTCATGTTATAGTGCGAATTCTACGCACGGCATTATGCATGAGGCCCCTGGAGAAAGCATTTGACATTGAGGAGCTGTGGTATTGTATGAGGAAGTGCGTAAGGATATGTACGAGGAAAGTGTGACAGTGGTGAGGTCTGTGGTAGGAGTGACGGATGCATTTAAGTTGGAGGTGGGATTACATCTGGGATTAGCTCTGATCCCTTTCTTATTTGCAATGGTGATGGACAGGTTGACAGACAAGATTAGACAGGAGTCCCCGTGGACCATGATGTTTACTGATGACACTGTGATCTGTAGCAATAGTAGGGATCAGGTTGAGGAGACCCTGAATAGGTAGAGATATGCTCTAGAGAGGAGAAGAATGAAGGAGGAACAATACAGAATACATGTGTGTAAATGAGAGGGAAGTCAGTGGAATGATAAGGATGCAGGGAGTAGAGTTGGCGAAGGTGGATGAGTTTAAATAATTGGGATCAACAGTACAGAGTAATGGGGATTGTGGAAGAGAGGTGAAAAAGAGTGCAGGCAGGGTGGAATGGATGGAGAAGAGTGTCAGGAGTAATTTGTGACAGACGGGTACCAGCAAGAGTGAAAGATGCTGGGTATATTGGGAGAAGGATGCTAAGGATAGAGCTGCCAGGGAAGAGGAAAAGAGGAAGCCCTAAGCGAAGGTTTATGGATGTGGTGAGAAAGAACATGCAGGAGATGGGTGTAAGAGAAGATGCAGAGGACTGAAAGATATGGAAGAAGATGATCTACTGTGGCAACCCCTAGCGGGAGCAGCCAAAAAAAGAAGAAGATATATCAATCGTAGTAGTAGGCTGTTGTACCATGTTAGCCATTATGGATATAGTGTGAAGTCAAGCAAAATGACACCTTGTATTGGCAAACTAAAAAGATTACAATATGCAAGCTTTCAAGGCAAAAAAAAATATTGTAATCATTTTAGTTAGCTAATAAAAGGTATAATTTTGCTTGACTTTTCATTATATATCAATTAAAAGGCAGGTTTGGGATAATTCAATCTAAGATAGACTACTGCAAATAAAATAGCATAACTTGCATTTCCAATTCAGTAAAATCAAAGGTCAGGTCTTCTAAGTTAAAGGCGTGGCAGACCTTGTTGCTCTCTATATTGTTTCTGTTTTTTCAGTATTCAGACAAGTAGTTGTTGTTCATTAGATCTGTCACTTCTTTAACACAATTAAGGGCACAATTGGTGAAATCTCATTTGATTAAAAAATCCATTGCTGAGTATAGCTGTCTATATACAGTATGTAAATATGAGTGAAAGTATCTGCTTTCTAAATGTATCTGCCAAGGGTTACAAGTGACAGCAGGAATGGCCCTAGTTCAGAGCCCTGATGGACACCATACCTAACATTAGAACATATTGGCAGTTTACTCTACTCTGAATATGAAACAAATGACACAGGGAGGTGCCCAAAAGCACAGCATCATTTTCAAGCCTCTGTTAAGAATAGTGTGGCCCACAGTATCAATGGCTGCACTTAAGTCTAACAACATAGCTTTTTTTTAATCAGAGATCAACAGAATGTTATAGAGGCCTCATCTTACTGCTGTTTCTGTATTGTAACCAGTGAGAAAGTAGGCTGAATATTGTCAATTAAGTTGAAATGAGGAAGGTAAGAATACAGCTATATTGTTTTAAGGATATTAAATCAGTAAGGTAAATTTATCTAAGTTGGCCTATAATTATTAATCATATTTGGATCTAGCTTTATTTTTGCATTTGGGTCTTAGGAACAGGTTTCAGTTTAGATATTAAAGTTTCTGTTATTAAATTAAGATTACTAAGGCTGATGAGTGTATTTGCCTTTATAAAGAATTTTCAAATACATACATCTATGTGAAATATTGTAGCTCACGTCAATGACTATCTGATAGAGGACAAGTCATACAAGAATAATTAAAACACTAGAATGATTGTGTAAGTTGGAGAATTGAAGTGAGAACAACCAGTGTTTTGTCATGCTTTTCATTGGAATTAATAGTGGGTTATTCAGCTTCCTTGAGTTTTTTAATGAATAAAATAGGGTCACTGCTGAATCCTAAGATAATTATCATTTTGACAAATTTTAAGTAATGTAATATAGAACACTTTAATAGATAAGAAGAAAGATTGTTATCAGCAAAATGTCCGCCAATCCATATGCTTCCCCTGCTGGTTTGGCACTCAGTCTATATAGTGAATTCAATTTTTACCAGCTTGGCAAGAAACTGTTAGCACTTCACTTCTACAGACTGACTAAGGGTATACTGTAAATCAGACCAGTGATATAAGATTAGAAGTGGCACCTGCCAGAAGCAAGTTACAATAATCGATGCGGGATGTGATAAAAGCATGGACAAGTTTCTCAGCATTAGAAAAGGAGAGGAAGGAATGAACACGGGATATGTTATGGAGGTGAAAGTAAGAAAGTTTCTTAATGTGATTTATGTGGGCGGAATAAGAAAGGGAGAAATCAAAAATGACACCAAGATTCTTTGCAGTAGAGGCAGGGCTGATGAGATCACTGTCAAGATGGACTGGGGAAGAGCTCATTTTATCGAGGTTTTAATTTCACTTAGGCAGGTTGTGAGCTGAGAAAGCTCTGATGAAGTTCCGCTTTTAAACATTGAAGTAGAGTTGAGTGTCATCTGCATAAAATGATAGCCCAGTCCCTAGTTACAAATAATATGGCCAAGGGGAAGCATATACATACAGAAGAGAAGAGGGCCGAGGACAGAGCCCTGTGGAACTCCTTGTGTGATTGGCGCTGAGCTGGATCTGCTGTTGCCAAGACTAACAAACTCTTGCCTATCAGTCAGATAGGACTTGAACCACTGGAGGGCAGTGCCAGAGATACCCAGCATGTTCTCCATTCTGGACAGTAGAATGTCATGTCTGACAGTGTCAAATGCTGCACTGGTCTAATAGAATTATTATGCTAGTTTGTCCAGAGTCTGCGGTCATAAGCAAATCATTGGTTACCCGTATCAGAGCAGTTTCACAGCTGTGCCGCACCCTGAAACCAGATTGAAAGGGTTCCATCAAGTTATTTGTGGTTAAGTAATTGGTGAGCTGGAAGGCTACAACACACTCAAGGACTTTTGACAGGAAAGATAAGTGGGCAATAGGCCTTGAAATTGTTAAGATTGTCATCATCAAGACCAGACTTTTTTTAACATTGGGGTTGCAGAAGCGATTTTAAAAGTGAGCAGCACAGAGCCAGTGTCAAGGGATGAGTTTATTATTGTTGTAGCAGTCGAGATTATGGCATGAAGGCAGGATTTAAGTAGCGTGCTGGGGATGTGTTCCAGTACACAAGTAGTCGGCCTCATCTTACAAAGCAGGTTATTAACAAACGCAGATGTGACTGGTGAGAACTTAGAGAAGGAGCTGGATGGAGTGGGAAAAGAGGGAGAGATATAAACAGATAATGTATTTATCTTAGTTGAATTATTTAGATCTTTAATTTTGTTACGGAAAAAGTGCGGGTTCAAGTAGTTTATTAACTACAGAAAACAAAACCCTTGGGTTATTGTGGCCACTTTCTATTATTCTGCCATAGTGGGTGTTCTTAGCAGCAGTTAGTGCTTCTCTGTGAGCTCTTTGGTGGTCAGAGAAAGCCTGGATGTGCACAGTGAGGTCAGTCATACGTGACATTCTCTCAAGGCGCTGGCCAGCTGCTTTCAAAGATCGCAATTCTGAGTTATACCAAGGAGCTGAACATTTAAAGGAAACCTTCTTATGTTTTGAAGGAGCTGTTTTATCTAATGCTGAATGAAGGGCTGAGTTATAGTGGTCAACAAAACTATCTAGTGTTGACGGAATAGGTGCAGACAGTAAAAGATCAGAAATGGATCTCGAAAGGATAGATGGACAGATATTTTTAAGGTTTCTGTAAGAAATTTGTCCTTTACAGGTAAGAGGAGGGAAAGGCAGCGAGACAGTGAAAAATACTGCTTTATGGTCAGAGAGTCCCAAATCAGTGCTGTAACTGTTGGCAACAGATAGTCCAGAAGTGCAGATCAGATCCAATATATGACCACCAGAGTGGGTGGGAAAATCAACATGTTGTGTCAAGTCAAAACAGTCCACTAAGGATAGGAATTCATTTCTCAGTTTAGATGTAGTAGTGTCAATATGGATGTTGAAATCCCTGGGAAGGATACTTCTCTGAGAATAAGAGCTTAGGTGGGTTAAAAGTTCAGTCAGATCAGATAAGAAGGATGCATTGTATTTTGGAGGACAATAAAGAACAATGAGTGAGACAGGACCTGATTCCGTTATTAGTTTAAGAGCCAGGCACTCAAAAGACAATGGACAGTTAATTGGAATTCATTTGATGTTTAAGTCTGCTCTGATAATTACTGTAAGCGCACCTTCTTGTCCAGAGCTGCAAGGTTCTGTATGGAAAGTGAAACCATGTGGAGTCGCCTCCATGAGAGGCGTAAATTCGTTTGGTTTTTGCCAGGTTTCCGTTAGACACAGTATATCAAGTTTGGCGTCAGTGATGAGTTCTGACAGCAACCATGCTTTGCCATTAAGAGATCTCGAGTTAAACAGTGCAATATTAGTTAATGAGGCTTCTTTTTTGCACAGAACTGTGATCAGGGTTTATTTCCACATAATGTAAATTTGGCACACTGACACTTCTATTTCCAGGGCCATGACAAGGACGGCTTATTCCTGAGCAAATGCTGCAGGTTGTCTTTACATTCGCAGGGATAAATACTGATCATGCTCCTTAAACAGTCATTGTTTTTCAGTCCACACACAACGGGGTAAAAGTACAGCTGTTGATCTGAGTACAGCAGTCTCTTATCTTGAGTAGGATTATAGAATACTTGACACAAATACAGATTATACAAATAATTTATCTCAATACTTATTGGTGCTTGCCAAAATAATACATTTTGAGTTTCTATATTCTTACACTTTCCAAACGCCAGTAATAAATAATTCTGCCACTTATAATTCCTAATATAATTATTGAGTTAGTTCTACTACTCCAGGCACAGATTTTTTTATCTGTCACTCAGAATACTAAAAGAACTTGCAAAAGCAATGAAAGGACAGTGTGCCCTACACTAATATGTACTTGCTAAAATACTACATCTGATTAAAGCATGACATGTGCAATGGCCACCAGCAAAATGTTAATCACCACAATCCCCTCAGGAGTGATGTCCTCCAGCCACAATTTTCTGCAATCAATGACACTCGGTCTTTAAGGGGTAACCTTTAGGGATTAAACTGTTATGTCTTAGTGTTACATGTAAGGAAACCAATTACTGTTTAAAAGATCATGTTGTTCCAGTATCTCAGGTACAACACAGAAATTCCAGTTTTACTGTAAATGTAATAGAATACAGATGTAATAAAACACAGGGTGCATATAAAATACAATTACTCAAAACAGATCATGTCTTAAAATTATTAAAATGTACACGAATAAAGTAAGAAAAGAAAGAAAATCTTTCAAGACAAAAAGGAGAAAAAACAAAAATAATAAAGTAACCTAAATATAGTTTTGCCTGCCATTAAATGCTAAGTAGTTTTAGTGTAAAGTAAAATTGGCAAAATAATTAAAGCTTCATGTTTTTTCAAATTTCTTAAGCAAATCTTTTACACCAAGGGAATCTTTTGAACAGATCTTAACCTCAAAAGCCCTTAAATTTGTCATTTTCTGAAATTACTTCTTTTTTTCTTTTGAAATAATCTTAACACCTGGTTGATGTCATCACTTGAATTATAAACTGCCTTTTCAACAGAGCAGTACAATATCTGTCTTGAACACTCAAGTGATTTTCTTGTATGATTAAAATGTTTCACTGCTCTCTACAAGTAAAATTTGAAGCAAAGTGGGTAAATAATACGGCTTTGGTTTTACTCATTTATCTTTGTGCAAATTAAATCAGTATGATATTAGTAAGAACATACTTTAATTAATTTTTGAAAAATACCTGACGTTAGTATTTTGCCTCACAGCTGCAGAAATCAGAATTCATTTTCTAACTGGGCTACTGTCTTGTAGCATTTGAGCATTCTCTCTGTTTTTATGTAGTATTTTTTCTCCCTGGGTGTTCCAGTTTTCTCCTGTTTTCCAATGATTTGCGTATTATTTTAATTGCCTTGTGCTTGTGTGTATGTGCATGCCTTGAAATGGTCTAGCATCCCGCTGTAACTTGGTTTCTGCCTTGTTTTCAGTGGAGTCAGTACACTTTAGGGCTCCTCATGACAAAGGAGGAAAAAAATTCATAAAATGAATGGATGCTTATTAACATCAAACATTGATATCAGGAACTTAGAAATAAAACCAGAAGTACCTTTCTCAACTATTGAGCTCTGGGGAGTTTACAAGAAACGCAGAACTTCTACTACAATTTTAAAGAAAAATAGAAATAGTTTATTCTCTACTATTGTGTGCAAAATTGTCCACTATGTGTTAAACAACACCAAGCAGCTCTGGATGGAATTTTTAGAAAGAAAAAAAGTTACCTGGGTCTGGCATGCAAAAGTACCTTTTATCATGCTTATGATCCTCTACAAACCTCATTATGCCTTTAATGATCAGACCCTTAAGTGTATCCTTGCACTTAAAAAACGACCATCTTCTAATGAGGTCACAGTTGATTTCTCCCTACTGTGACAAAATAGGCACAGATCAAGCCCCTACAGTACACCTTTTACTTTCCTATTTTCATTTTCTTTGAGGAGCCTGCATCTTTCATGGCCAATAATACTTAAAATAGTGTGCTGCTGGTTCTGCATGAAAAGTCTCATAATTTTGATTACCCCAAGAAAAATATTGCTGATCAACTCTCCACCGAAATAACTTTTGTCTTTCTTTTTAATTTTTTTTTAAGTATAAGATGAAACTGCATATTAACCCTTTTACTTTATTTTGCTTATTTATTTATTTTCTTTTATGCAGAGCAAGAGATGAGTATGGTGAGCATTTAATTGGAGGGCTTTGTTGTGCTTTTCAAGGGGGAAATAGATTGACTGCTGCCGAAAGGAAATGTAGAATCAACAGGCTTGAAATAACTGCTCTGTTCTGTACTTACAATTCAGCTGTACTTATTATTCAGTCAACTGTTGGGTTTAGATACACTTGTTTGACGCGTATTTCTTCAGTACAGAGGCTCCTGCACACATCATAATTATCACTGAGTGAAATAGGTTTTTTTAAAAAACAAAATGGATTTGCATGTTTACCTGCGTCTAATATTTTTGTTAATGGTAGAAAACCAGATTTTGAAAAATAATTGCAGCATGGCATTCTTATCTATTACTATAAATGTTTAAAACCCACAAGTTTACATGAGAAAGGATTTTCCTCAGTGGGATATCTATCAGCATGACACACTGCAAATCTCGGACCACTAGCTGAGGAGCAGGTGAAAAGCTCTTTATGCCGAAGGTGAATTTTGCTGAAGTCCTACTGAGAAGGAAATACATCTGACTGCAGATTATTCTTTAGTGATTATTCTAGGAGTGTAGCTTTCTTTAAACAGTTTACCTCCTCTGCCATTCTTTTTGTGGATTTTCCAGCTATTTTATACCTTTACTGTATCATTCAGTATTTATTTTACTTATTTTCATGCCTACAGCATGATGCCTTTCTTAGCAAACAATATTTCATGGTGTAAAATAAAACAAAGTACTATTTTTAATCAAAACTATTTCATATTTTTTTGTATTTGTTTAACTTCTTATTTTCATTTTAAAATAAGCTATTGATTTCAGCATTTGCCTAATATAGTGTAGAGTATAACCTTTTTCACATCACCCTGAATTACTAATTAAAGGGGAAGGCTAATCAAAAAACACAGACACACAAAATTTTCACCAAGAGAGGGGACTGGTGTCTTTTACCTACAATGACAGAAAAGTGTTTGTCTTTGATCTTTGACTGCATTGCCACAGTTAGATGATTTGGATGGAGTACAATGGACTCTTGTGTGCATAAATAACAAGGTTGCCACCTCAAAGACAGCGAATTTGCATGTGCTTCAGTAATCCAATTATTTGTAGAATTCATATTTCTAAAATGCCATGTAAACCCTTACTTCTTTTTAAATTATTTTTATAGATTTTATTTGAAGAAAAAGCATTTTCTACAATCAAGAATTACTGTTACAACAAAGAAAGTAGCATTAAGCACAATCGAGTCAAACTTAACAAGCCTAAATTCAACCTCTGCCCGAGAGACAGAGGAGAGCCAAAAGATAGGGGCAAATTTTTAAAAACAACAAAGAAGGGAGACTAATCTTTCCCCAATATAAACACTTATTCAAGAATGTTATTAATTACACATTCCCTTTTATTATTGCAGATCAGTTTAAATACCTAGGAGTAAATACTGTATCACAAGTAAACATAAAGCTCTTTATTAATAAATTTTTGCTGTCTGTAAGGAAAAAACTTAAGCAAGACTTGCATAGATGGTGAACCCTTCATCTCACTCTAGCTGGAAGAATTAACATTGTTAAGATGAATATCCTTCCTAAGCTTATCTTTTTATTTCAAAACATTCCAGTATACATCAATAAATATTTTTTAAGCAATCAGATTCAACCATAACCTCATTTATTTGGAACTTAAAACATCCATGTATCCAAAGAGCGACTCTACAAAGACCTAAGGCAGAAGGTGGCATGGCTCTACCTTTCAGTTTTATTACTGGGCAGCAAACATACAAGCTATAAAAACCTTGACTCAAATAGATGAACATACACAGGCTTGGTCCACAATAGAAATAAAATCCTGCAGTACTTCTTCATATTCCCTGCTTTTTGCCCCAATAAATGCAAGTTACCACCAATATACTAATAAACCAATTGTGCTTCATTCACTGAGAATATGGAACCAATGTAGAAAGCATTTTAAGGTGGATAATCTTTTATCTGTGGCATCTCTGCATGAAAACCACCTTTTTCAACCCTTGCAAACATATGCAGTTTTTAATATCTGGAAAACATTTGGGAATAAATTGTTTAGAGATCTTTAGATAGACAACATCTTTGCATCCTATGAACAATTGCATTCCAAAGTTAACTTTCCAGCAACACATTTCTTTCACTATCTTCAATTTAGAAACTTTGTTAAACAGAACCTGCCCGATTTTCCTCATCTCCCACCTTCCTCTACGCTGGAAAAAATATTGCTCAGTTTCAACGACTAAAACAGCATTTCTCCAATATATAAAATTATTTTACAGTCCCTCCCTTTCAAAGATCCAAGAGGACAATATGAAAAGGATCTCTCACTCAACATATCAGAAAAGGAGTGGAAGGTAGCAATGCAGATAATTCACTCGAGCTCCATATGCGCAAAGCATACAATTATTCAACTCAAAATTATATATCAAGCACATCTGTCTCGCTTAAAACTGTCCAAAATGTTTCCAGGGCAAGATCCAACCTGCAAACACTACAATCAAGTTCCAGCCTCACTGGGTCACATGTTTTGGGCCTACACCAAATTAACATCATTCTGGACAAAAAATTTTAAGTGCCTTTCAGACAGTCTTGGTGTCACAATCCCTCCTAACCCATTAACAGCTGTGTTCGGTGTTCTTCCAGATGGTCTTAAAGTGGAGAAGGACAAACAAACTGTGATTGCCTTCACTACACTATTGGCACACAGATTTATTTTACTAAACTGAAAGAATCCTAATTCTGCTCTTTTAAGTCAGTGGGTAACTGATATTTATATTATTTGAAAAATCTAATTCTCAGTTATAGAATCTGTGCAGAACTTTTTCAAAACCTGGCAGGATCTAATCAATAATATTTTAGAATAAGCTCTTAATGCACCGAGAAAGCAGATTCTCTTCCCATTTCTTTTTCTTTTCCATTTATCTTTATACACCTATTAAACTCATCAATTTATTTATTTTTATTAGTTTTACGTTTTACTCTGTTGGCCATGCTCTTTTTCTCAGGGGTGGGGGTTTATTTGTTTTCTTTATTTTTTGTAAAAATTGATCTATTTGTATGGAATGATTACAATAAAATCAATAAAATAAAAAAAATGTTATTAATTAGATCTTGCCATATCTTAAAAAAGTTTTGAACATTTCCTCTAAGTGAGAATTTGATTTCATCCAATTTCAAATAGCATAGAACATCAGTTATTCACTTACTTATAATAGGTGGGCTGGGATTCTTCCAGTTAAGCAAGGTAACTCTACATGCTAATAGTGTGGTATAAGAAATTACAATCAATTTGTCCTTCTCCAATTTAAACCATCTGGGCGTACACCAAACACAGCTATTAATGGGTTAGGAGTGATTGTGACACCAAGGCTGTCTGATAGACATTCAAAAATATTTGTCCAGAATTATGTTAATTTGGTGCAAGCCCAAAACAAGTGACCCAGTGAGACAGGAGCTCGATTGCAACGTTCACAGGTTGAATTTTGGCCTGGATACATTTTAGACAATTTTAAAACAAGATAAATGTGCTCAATAAAAAATTTTAAGTTGAGTGATTGAGTGTTTTGCACATATGAAGCTTGAGTGTATTCTGTGAATGGATGCCTTCCACTCCTTCTCAGAGATGTTAAGTGAAAGATTCTTTCCCCACCGTACCCTGGGATCATTGAAAGCAAGGGACTTTGAAATATTTTTATATATTATTGAGATGTTGTCTGCGTCTTTAAGACTGACCAATATTTCTTCTGGAATAGAATTGGGAGGGAGATGAGGAAAATTGGGCAGGTTACTTTTAGCAAAGTTTCTGATTTGAAAGTAATGGAAAAATTGTGTTGATGGAAAGTTAAATTTGAAGTGTAATTGTTCATAAGTTGCAAAGACAGCAAGATTTCCATTGCAGGCTTGTGTATATTTATCAGTTTCTGTCACCTCTTAAATAAAACCTTATTTCGAAAAGAGAAATCAGGATTTTGTCATCTGAGAAGCCTAATTATGTGGTTTTGTATATCCTTAATATGGATCAGTAGCCACTGGTGAAGCATCCATAAAATACATTTCCAGAGGTAAATGTTCCGGTGATTGCATTATTCGTTCTCCTGGCTGAAAAAATCTGTCTTAATATTTCAAAAATAGATCAATTTGTTTTGATGAGCTGAATGTTAAACTTACCAACACAATCATAAAAACATGAAAGTAACATTCGTTATGTGGTCTAATTACTTTTTAAAGTAACAAGTAACCTAACTCAATACTTTTTATTGAAGTAAAAATACGTCAAACGGTTTGTGACCTACAGGTGATTTAAAATCCTGGACAGACAAACGAACAGCCACGGTGGTGTATTATATATAAAGATAACAGCACTGAGTGTAAGGCAAGAAGCGCATGTCCTTTGCAAGGCTCAATTGCACAGCCAAACAGAAAAGATTGTGCTGTATGCATTCTGGTATAAGAAACCTATAAATAAAGTGTCAGTTAGACTAAACAATGTTATAAAACATACAAAAATTATCCCAGGTATACTGGTTATTTTCTGATTCACTGTGGTCGAAGATGAGGTTTGACTCTTTTTTTCCTGCAGATTAATGACGTCAGAGTGTTTTTAACAAATGAGAACTCCAGAAGACTACTTCTGCATGTAAAACGCAGAATATTGAGAAATCAGGCTTCTATCTTAATCAGGTTATTCACCTTAATCCGGTTTTATGTGTGCATATAAAAGCACTGAGTGACTAATTGCCTGACTAGCAAAAGAAAAAGGGGAACTGTCTTGAAACAAAACTCCATAGTGATAACTGGACAACCAGGATGGGTGAATGGAACTGGCGGAGGGCAATCAATTACCTGTAACTACAAAGGGCAGACAGGATGTAGATAAACTTATGCTCACAGAGTGAGAGACCGTAAGATACTGTTAAATTTGACAGCAACGTAATCACACGTGGAATTGCTGCCTTTAAAGAGTCTTACAGTCTATTTAATGGTGTAATGTCTTTACCACACCCAACAGCACACTTTCTAGTCACCAATAAATCTTAACCTAGTAACTGGATTCATAACTCTTTATTTATATCGGCTATATACTGTATTTGCTTCCTGATTTAAGTCCTCTTTTTGACACCCAAAGTCATTTTATTAAAAGTCTTTGCCTAGCCTGTATATTTGTCTTTTGCTATTTGTCTCCTGCACTTCAATCAGATCTTAAATAAGACACTGGACTAACATTAGTCTTCTGTGGCCACTTAAAACAGCTTAAAGAAAAAGATGGGTACTTAAAAGAAAATAGAGACCTGATAGAGGCTAACATGTTAGAAAATGTAATTGTTAATTTACTGCATTAAAAAGACAAATATCACAATTTAGTTAATTAGTTTTCTAATAAAAATGCACTTTCCTAAATAACATTGACAATAGAATTTAAATACATGGATTAGTAGAGTATTAGTTGAGTTTACAATATGATATAAAACTGAGCCCAAATACATGGCTGAAATAGATAGATATGATGAGCACTATATAGATAGAAAGATATACGAGAAACTAGTGATATATAAATAGACAGACAGATTAATACATAGATAACTGTATTTGAAATACAGAACCTATTTTGGGACACCAGATTCCAACTCAAGTGAAATCAAAAATTGGTGTTGAGGGTTTGGAGAGTCAATAGTTAATAGAAGTTCATAGTTTTTAAACATAAAATGTTTGAAAGAAGCACATAATAGAGAATTTAAATCTGTCCATGGTAGATAGCAGGTCAAGGTGGCACTTTGGTGATAAATTATAGTGCCAGATATGTATTGAATTAAGATGTTGGCTAGCACCTCCCATGAAAGGATCTTGTGAAAGGAAACAAAATCAACTATTACATGCAAGCTGCTGGCTACACAATCCAGCATGTGAAGAACACATCCTGAGACAATTGAAAGTGAAGACTGCTAATGTTCCATGAATTACTGTACTTGCTCTTCTCTTTGGCTGTTTTGCTTCTTTTAGCTTCAAACCTGTGACAAGCTGTACTTATTGTTATGCACCATCTGAAGCCTCCTGATGCCAAGTCACCTATTGAATTCTATCTGCAATCTGTTCACCCTTTTCAACTTTGAGGTCACTGAAGAAGACTAATTTAGCATCTGGATTTCCTCCACTGTTGCCACGTGTCTCGCCCAACATAGCTGTAAGTATGGAATGAACTCAATGCCGTGTAGGCAAGCTCTCCCAAAGACTTCTTAAATGGACGCATAGTCCTTTCATTTAATTCCAAAATTGTGGTAAGTTGGAGAGACTGATTTTACTGGACTTTCCTGCAAATTTTGCAGGAAGAACTGTTAGCTTAAGCCAAGCAGTTGCTGACGTCCTTCTCAACTGTGGTATCATTGGAGATAACCAAAGGAGACAAAA
Organism: Polypterus senegalus; assembly: GCF_016835505.1. Classification (NCBI taxonomy): domain Eukaryota; kingdom Metazoa; phylum Chordata; class Cladistia; order Polypteriformes; family Polypteridae; genus Polypterus; species Polypterus senegalus. Next base: position 92,071,795 of record NC_053161.1, read on the forward strand.
TGTTACACAGTGCTAAAGCCTATGCTTTTATTGCTGACCAATCAAAAGCTGCTAAGCTTAGTTTGGCCAGGCTGCTAGGTAAAGCACGTCAGTCTTCTTAAGGCTGATAGGATTACTTAAGGCTTTGGTTGCTTGGGATAAGAGGTTAACATTGTGCTGAAAAGCTACTTCTGTGTGAGCAAAGACACTAACAGTCAGTAGTTCAGTGATGAACTCCACAATTGTTTTTGTACTTGGCAGTAGGGAACACAGCTTACACGAGCTGTTATCTGGGAGGAAGCAGATGTAAATGTTGTCTTATTGATCCTCCTTTGCTTCATGTAGCATTATACTAATAAAGAACAGGGTAGGTGGGAGAACATACACCTGCTTGACACCATTTGAACTAGGGAAACTATCTGGCAGTGAGCTGTTGTACTTCGCCTGACCCATCTGACCATCATATATCTGGTAAAGCATAATGAATGCCTTTGGAGAGAATCCCAAGTCTATTAAGATCTTCCGTAATCCTTCACACTGACACTGGCAAAGGTTTTTGTAAAATCTATGAATGATAAATAGTGTCATGATTTGAGTTTGTTGTTAGCTTTTCTTGAGTTTTCCTGAAACTTGGAAATTCATCTTGGTGTAGTATTGGGGGGTTTACAATCCAAGGACTCAATTTCTGCTGTCAGATTATTACTGTCTGAGTTGACTTACTGTCTTTTACAACACCATATTGGTTTCACAATGGGCGCCGCCATCTTGTGGCATATATGTCATCTGTTTCCATAGGAATTCTCATTCAATTCAATGGGGCTGCATAGGTTACAATATCATCAGTGCACCAGTATAAAGACTTCCCCAAAACAATCACTTCTATCTGAGATTAGACCAATCCTAGCAACTCACTTGACTTGATATTTAGATTTTTGGTTACTGAAACAAATCTCTGGCTTTTTGACTCTGATTTGTGGTTTATGATTTGACCCTGATGTTCTTTCCTTTTTGTTTTTTTGTTTTTTTTTTGCCAGGCTCTACCTTGACTTGTTCTTTTTCCCGTGCCTCACTCTTAGGTTCTGGACTGACTGTCTTTTTGCAGTCAGTATGCACAGAAGTTCTGTTTCCTGCATTTTATTTGTATTTGCCTCAGCACCTGTGGTCTCTTTGTTGGCTCTGTACCCACACTGGCTTTCTTCTATATTTCCTCTTCTATTGTAGAAATTTGTTGTTCTTCATTTTGCCTTATACAATTTCTCTTATTAGGAATTTGTTCATTTTCGCATACCCCTTGGGGTCTGAGCGCAGGGTCAGCCATTGTACAGCGCCCCTGGAGTAATTGAAGGTTAAGGGCCTTGCTCAAGGGCCCAGCAGAGTAGGATCTCTTTTGGTAGTGACGGGGATTTGAGTCGGCAACCTTCGGGATACCAGCGCAGATCCTTAGCCTCAGAGTCACTACTCCAAACTTGTTTGGCAAGTCACATGCTTATACTTTTCCTGCTATAGAAAGCAAGATGATGCCTTGGTAGTTGAAACAAACCAATTTCTTGCCCTGGTTTTTGTAAAATTGATTCAATTGCTGCATCTGTGAAGTTATCTGATGTTATTTCCTGCTCCATCATTTTGAAAACATTTCTTGTAGCTTGTTGAGCTCTGCATCTCCCCCCATATTTCTATATTTCTGGTGGAATGTCACCATTGCCTGGTGATTTACCAAATTTTGGCTGTGTAATCACTTTTTTGATTTCTGTCATCTTCAGTCATTCATGTCCAGCTTTACTTTCAGTGGAGAAATTTTACCAATTGATGACCCTTACATAGTGTATTGGTCTATGAAGAAGCTTTCAACTTGTTCTGATCAGCGCTGCACAATGTGTTATTTGAACCTGATGTGAAGGTTCATAAACAGTTTTGAATACCTCATTTAAAGGAGCTTATATCCCCTATGTCATTCTGTTGTTGTATTCTCTCTGGAAGAGCTGTCTGCCCATCCTTAATCATGGACCACAGTTTTTCTTAAAGTGATTTGCATGTGTTACTGTATGTAATGTTTACATCATAAACATCAGGCTTTGCTAAAGATGCTAATGACAAAAGTATTTCTGTTCAGTAAGCTTTTGTCATGAAATGGAGTTGAATCTATGGGAAAAAAAAAGGTGTGACACCCCCAAAACCCTTCACAAGCCAGGCCAGTCCTTCTGTGCCTGCCTAGATTGGGCCTGACTCCTAACTCCACATGTCTGCTTTGGCCTACACAAGACTAAAAGGGTACAAGTTTCAAAAATAAAGTTAAATGTCCGAAATATCAAATGTGCCTCTCAATAAAAGGAAACCATAATAACATTTGGTTGAAGAGACCAACTAAACAAGGAATCTTTCGAAAAAAAAAAGAAATATTTATTTAAAAAGCAAAAAAAAAAACAAAAAAAAAAACACATAGAGTTGTCTAGAAAGGCTTTCCATAACAAATATGTCAGAATAAAAAATCCGATAATGAACACCACCCTCACTATAACTCCCATACAAGTTTAATGCACCATGCCTGAGCTCTCCTTTGGTTTTGACCTAAAAAGTCTGAGAGGGGGCTCAGGATTGGTGATGTCTGGGTGGCCCTGCTTCTTGGGGCTCTACCCATAAAGAATATAGAAAATAAACATATTTAAAGCAACAGTACATAATTACAAAAATAATAATATATAAATTTATATATTACATATGTATACATACAAAATGCTTAAACACGTAACATTATAACAGCTACTGTATTGCTCTGTATGAGTAATCTAAACAGTATTAATGTTAGAGAAACCAACTGTTTCAGCTGCAATCTCTCGTATCATGGTCTTCAACTTCTTCCAATATTCTTCATGGCTGCTGACTGACATTTAGTTGAATCTTTCTTTTAACTTGGCTTGAAAACCATTTTTCATCTGTAGAATGCAAATACTAATTGTTGGCCTGAAGGCGATTTTAGGTGAACATAATGTTGAAGTAAGTGTAGCAGTCTGCACTGGCCAATGCCATATTATGTCAGTGGTTTAAGTGTGCTACTAGTGAGAAGTTGATGTTCAGAGTAGAACTCCAAAGCAAGGTCTTATTGTTGTTGCAGTTGTCAATGTCATGCCTACCCATAACTACCTTCCCTAGGTTAAAGTCATTTCCCACCCTTGCTTTAAAATAAACTAGAATGACGAGTCTTTGGGGCCCACCTGTAGAAGGATGTTAGGCAGAAATCCTCCTTTACCCCAGAGTCTCATTGAAAAATTGAAATATAAACCCTGATAATGGTGAAAAAAATTTTTTCTGCATTGAAAGTCTGAAAAACATGAGGCAGTCAGAGTGAGGAACTGGTAAACTGTTGTTTTTTGGCAGTTGAGGTTAAATCATGAGGCCTATCCCTGAATGGCGCCATTTATCTTTTCCTTTTCTCAACCACAGGAGAGTGTAGTCTGCAGATTGCTCTATCATTGACATTTGCTCAGCTAAGTGTACTTTACTGAAGTTGATAAAATTGTTAACAAGTCTTGCAAGTTTTTTTTTTCAGCAATGAAGATCATCTCTGAGTACATTTGCTGTCACCTGAATCCAACATTGTGTGTACATTTTAGCTTGCAAATTATAGAAGTTGTTTTTTTTTCCTTTCATTTTCTTTTGCATTGGGTAAACAGATGGTACCCTGAAAGTAGTGAGCCAACTGTATTTGTTGAGATCATCTGAGTTTAGGTCACCATTTAAAAGACTCCTATCTTTTGAAGTAAGCAACACTGTCCCTAAAACAGCTGCTTAGTCACCCAAGGCACTGCCATATGATGTTGTTCCCTCAGTTCAAGAATCAAATGGCACATGCTTCTGGACTGTGACATCCAGTTTATTATTATACCTTCTCTTTTGCCAACAACAACAACAACAACATTTATTTATATAGCACATTTTCATACAAACAGTAGCTCAAAGTGCTTTACATATTAAAGAATAGAAAAATGAAAGACATAATTATAAAAAATAAATCAACATTAACATCGAATAAGAGTAGGGTTCAATGGCCAGGGGACAGAAAAACAAAAAACTCCAGACGGCTGGAGAAAAAATAAAATCTGTAGGGATTCCAGACCATGATACCGCCCAGTCCCCTCTGGGCATTCTACCTAACATAAATGAAACAGTCCTCTTTGGATTTAGGATTCTCACGGAAGGGCTTGATGATGATGATGGTCACGTAGACTTCTTCCTTTTAATCCGTCCATCATTGTTGGAGCATCATGAAGCTTTGAGTAGGTGGAGGTGGCGCAGGCCACCACCACAAAGAAACCGGAAAAAGAAACAGAAAAGAGAGTAGGGGTCAGTACCGATTTTAGAGCCACCATGAATAGTTGTTATGATGAATTGAACATACAGAGTATCAGGATTAAGTTAAATTACGATTAAAATGAAGTTATAAAAGGCCATGTTAAAGTAATGTGTTTTCAGCAGTGTTTTAAAGTGCTCTACTGTATCAGCCTGGCGAATTCCTATTGGCAGGCTATTCCAGATTTTAGGTGCATAACAGCAGAAGGCCGCCTCACCACTTCTTTTAAGTTTTGTTCTTGGAATTCTAAGGAGACACTCATTTGAGGATCTGAGGTTACGATTTGGAATATAAGGTGTCAGACATTCCGATATATAAGATGGGGCGAGATTATTTAAGGCTTTATAAACCATAAGCAGAATTTTAAAGTCAATTCTGAATGACACAGGTAACCAGTGTAGTGACGCTAAGACTGGTGTGATGTGTTCTGATTTTCTTTTCCTAGTTAGGATTCTAGCAGCTGCATTCTGCACTAGTTGCAAACGATTTATATCTTTTTTGGGTAGTCCAGAGAGGAGTGCATTACAGTAATCTAGTCGACTGAAAACAAACGCGTGAACTAATTTCTCAGCATCTTTCAGTGATATAAGAGGTCTAACTTTACTTATGTTTCTTAAGTGAAAAATGCTGTCCTAATGATCTGATTAATATGTGATTTAAAATTCAGATTACAGTCAACAATCACCCCTAAGCTTTTTACCTCCGTCTTGACTTTTAATCCTAATGTATCCAGTTTATTTCTAATAGCCTCATTGTATCCATTATTGCTGATCACTAAAATTTCAGTTTTCTCTTTATTTAACTTGAGAAAATTACTATTCATCCATTCTGAGATACTAGTCAGACATTGTGTTAGTGAATCAATAGAATCGGGTCATCAGGTGCTATTGATAAGTACAGCTGTGTGTCATCAGCATAGCTGTGGTAGCTCACGTTGTGCCCTGAGATAATCTGACCTAACGGAAGCATGTAGATTGAGAATAACAGCGGACCCAGGATAGAGCCTTGTGGAACACCATATTGGATATCATGTGTCTTCGAGTTGTAATTCCCACAACTAACAAAATATTTTCTCCCTGTCAGGTAGGATTCAAACCAATTTAAGACACTGCCAGAGAGGCCCACCCATTGACTAAGGCGATTTCTAAGAATGTTGTGATCAATGGTGTCAAATGCAGCACTCAGATCTAAGAGGATGAGAACAGATAAATGGCCTCTGTCTGCATTTACCCGCAAGTCATTTACTACTTTAACAAGTGCAGTTTCTGTGCTGTGATTTGTTCTAAAACCTGACTGAAATTTATCAAGAATAGCATGTTTATTTAGGTGGTCATTTAACTGCATAATGACTGCCTTCTCTAGAACTTTACTTAAGAAGGGCAGGTTAGAGATGGGTCTAAAATTTTCAAGAGCCGAGGGGTCAAGATTATGTTTCTTAAGTAGGGGTTTAACTACAGCAGTCTTAAGACAGTCTGGGAAGACCCCAGTATCTAGTGACGAATTTACTATGTCCAGAACATTATCAATTAGCACGCCTGATACTTCTTTGAAAAACCTTGTTTTGCCGGTCCTCTCATTGTAGCCTTTTCCTTCCCATCTGCACAGGTTGTTTACAGAGGAGAGCAGTTCATCTCACATCAATTATACTCTTGAGGCCAAGGAGTACTCCACAGTGACTCACCAGATTAAAGCAGCTATGGTGATCATTAGGCTGCAGTTTTGCATTAGTGTTGCATTCTTCTACCTTCTATCTTAATAGCCTCACCTGAAAGTATAGCAACTCTTTACACATATTTGGGTGCATCTTTGATGGACACTAAGATGTGCTCATGGACCCATGTTGCTTTCATGGTAACAAAAATACATGCATGTTAATTAATTTATGCACAATGGCTTACAGAGTCACATTTCAAGAGCTGTTTCCTTATTTCATTTATTTCACTTAACACTAAAATTACCAGAGCCTACAAGAATACTCATTAATCTGGCCCGCCTTAAATGCTTTCTCACCTCTCCGTCAGCATCTTTTGTCCTGTAAATGTGTCAATAAGCAGCAAGCAGCCTGGTATCCCATACCCCCACCCACCACCACAGTTCAATTCGCAAATTTCTCAGTGCTCAGTGTTTATCTTTGAGTGAAGTGCTGGAGCTTTATAGGGTGTCACGGGCAGCTGGGTGCCATACCCAGCCAGGACGCTTATATGGCGCCTCTCCCATGAGAGGACAGCCACCCTGGTTGCTATGGGGATCACGGGAACCAAGCTGGGAAGCTCAACCCAAATGTCATACAGTATATACCTAAGTCTCTCTTTTTTTTGTCAATGCGGCTTTGATATCATGGATCAGAAGATGCATACTAATTCAGCATGAGCAGGAACACACAAGAAAAAAACTGAATAAGAAAAATTCACATTCACAGGCATTCTCAGTTACGCATACCACTCACATCCACTGTTTTCCCAGTCACACTCTCGTTCGCGCACAAGATCTGACACGGTTTTCAAATAAAGAGGGAGTATAATAAAACAAGTTTGTTTGTTATACCATGTCTTTATCTGGAAATGGCATCAGATTGAAAGGGGGGGTGGGGGGGTGTGGGAGCTTGAACATGAGTGAAAGAATAAAACTGAAAAAAAATACCCGCTAACTTTGACAAGTACTATACATTTACAGACGCAAATCAAATGTATTTTTTTTATATTAGTTTTATTGCAATCCATACAAAGCAATCAAGTTTTTACAAAAAGAAAAATTGAGTTAAGAACAGATCGATCCCCACCCCTGAGAGAGAGAGCAAGCCAAATGGTGTGAAATTTAAGGCTTGTAAACATACCTAAATTAATAAATTCACTGTGCTTTATGAACTTATTTTAAAATATTACTGATTAGATCCTGCCATGTTTTGAAAAAAGTCTGTGCGGATCCTCTAACTGAGTATTTGATTTTATCCAATTTCAAATAGTATAACACATCGGTTTCCCACTGACTTAAAAGAGGAGAGTTTGGGTTCTTCCAGTTTATCAGAATGAGTCTGCATGCCAAGAGTGTAGTGAATGCAATCACAATTTGTTTGTCTTTCTCCACTTTAAGCCCTTCTGGAAGAACCCCAAACACAGCTTTTAATGGGTTAGGAGGGATTGTGAGTCCAAGGCTGTCAAATGTACTGTATGTTTTTATTGTATGATATTAACAAGCAGCTGATATTGAAACCGCAACCTCTTGAATGGAAGGCAGCAGTTCTTAGCTGTCGTATCAACCGCCTACCGTAACCTGCTTTCTTTTTTCTTCAGTTAAATTCTTGAATAAAAGTACACTTGTTTTGTTATACTTGTACATTTTGTGAAAGTGTTTATTTCATATTTGTATTTCAGGCTTCACACATTATACATTTCATGTCTACATTTTGTTAATTATTACTAAAACATGAAAAACATTTCTGTGTTAATGACATTTTACATAGATGTTGTTGACACGGAACACACATGAAATGTATGTATTCCAAATGACAATGTACTTTTTACCCTATAAAGCTCCAGCACTTCAATTGAAGATAAACACTGACCACGAGAAACTCATTTGTGAATTGAACTGTCGTTCAACTGTCGTTCTCGTTCGTGGGGAACAATTGCAAGCCACGGTCTCCATCACGAATGGGGTTCAACGGCTTACCTACGCCTCCCCGCCGGGTAGACACACGTTGATCCATTCAGTGTAGCGTGCAGTACCGGACATACAAGTGCATCACAGACCTGTTAATGCTCAATCTCACGTGGCTGAAAGCCACTTGTCCCTCTAAGAATTTGGACGCCGACCGCTGTTGGGTCGTGTAACTATTTGGCAGGCGGGAGTCTCGTTCGTTTTCGGAAATAACCAGCCAAATCGCTCCACCAACTAAGAACTGCCATGCACCACCACCCACAGAATCGAGAAAGAGCTATCAATCTGTCAATCCTCTCCATGTTCGGGCTGGATGAGGTTTCCTGTGTTGAGTCAAATGAAGCGAAAGGCTTCACACCTGGTGGTGCCCTTCCATCAATTCCTTTAAGTTTCAGCTTTGTAACCATACTCCCCCCTGAACCCAAAGACTTTGGTTACCCGGTTGGCTGCCCTGTTGCGGGTCCTGCATTGGTGAAGCAGGTGAGATGGTAATGAAACAGAGGCACAGGGCTTATTGGTTTTTAAAGACTGCTTCCTTCATTGGGTTTTAACCAATGCACGGAACGAACCAACACACAAATGTCCGTGTGGCGTGGAGGGTGGAACGGGAGGAGAGGAGAAGGACATCCACTCCGCTCCCTCCGTCATGCTAGTCTGCTGATTTCTCGTTCAGTATGCACTGCCTGCTGATGTGGCCACCTTCAACTCGTCACTCGAGTCATTGTCATCTTTCTACAGTTCAGATGCACCTGTGACTCACGTAGACTTTTCATTGCTCTGTGCGGTTTTGGCTGCCTTTCTATATATAATCCACCAAGACACCCAACCACGGTAGTAGCGAGGTGGGAGGGGGGTGTGTACAAAGTGCAGGAGCATCTAAGGAGACGCATGTTTGTCGCGGATGCGAATTGCTGTATGTAGCGTGTAAAACAGTTTGCTATGGTCACGCGGTCGTGCGTCATAACCGAAAACTCGTTTTTTAAAGACTGCTTACTTCATTGTGTTCTAACCTCAGTTGTAAAGGAATGTTTTAAGGATCCCATGGGATACCCCTCGCAAACCGTTTTACACGCTGCATATGGCTATTCACCCCCTCGAGAAACATTACTCTATGAACAGTCAGCGTGGGTCGGAGCTGCATGTTGCCTCTACGACAGACGAATATAAATGACGCCATTTTTTCTGTGTCGTCGCGTCTGAGTTGGTGGGTGTGACTCTGCGAGTTGTCGTTGTATCCAATGGTCTTGGAGTTGGTGGGCGTGGCTCCTTCCTGCGTGCGCCATAGGTGTCTCACTTTTCGGCTTAGTGAATCCACGCCCCTTCCGGCGTGCTTTCCATGGTCGTCTTGCCTTAGTGAATTATATATATAGATTTAAAGTCACACATAATGTTTCTCTGTTTTAAGACAATTTTAAAAATTCACCCGTATTGTTAAATTTCTGAAATGTAAAAATAAGAACACATTCTTTTAATAATATCTCTATGGAAATTAACCTCCCAACAAATTTCCTTGAAAAATGTGTACCAAACTTCAAAGGAATCAGTCCCCTGGGAGTCAGCTTATTTAATGCAAACAGACAGACAGATATGGTGATGATGATAGGTGCTTTTTATATTGCATGCATACGCTCCTAATAATATGTTCTGTGATGTCTTGATAAAAGGCATGATTGACTTTTGGGGTGATGACAGGTCTGATTCCAGAGTAGAATAAAATTTGTAATTGGAAGATGAGCTTGGGATTAAGGTTCATTTGCAAAATGATAATTTTGAGGCTGCTGGTAGTTTCTTCCTCAAAAGGTACTCAACCATATAAAATATATGTTGTGTGTTTTCTAAAACTATACAAAAACACACTGGATTTATCATAAGGCATTTTGAGATTTAAACGAGAAAGCTTCTCAGACTGTACCAAAAGGAGATTAGACTTGGATTCATGAAGAGACTGCATGTAACAGCCCTTTGTTCAAACTTTAATGAAACAAATGTAGACCTTGATTTAAAAGCCTATTTTGTATATTTTTATGCTTAAAATTAAGTTTTGAGATGTAATTTTCTCATTCTTCTTCATTTTGAATGGTTTTGTTGCTTAATAATAATGGATTTCTAATTATTTCTTTGTAGCTCCTATTAAACATGTGAGGCCCAGCCATTATGGGATCTTAAAGCAATTTATACTGTTGTAAAGCATGTGCGTCCAAGGATCTCATTTAAGGTATGTGATAACCCAGCGGGGCAAGAACGGGAACTAACATTCTCTTCTCCTTCTCCCTCTACTGATGCAATTTAAGTCAGACAAAAAGTTCACTCAGCTCAAGTCTCTTTATCTGGGTGTGAGGTACCTGGAGCTTTATAGGGTAGATAATATATCATTATTTGGAACATATGCATTTCATGTGTGTTCCATGTCTACAACGATCTGGGTAATTGTAGGAAGACAGGAAATGCAAGGTAAGAAATAATGCGTATAACTAAAACATAAACTTTTTGCATGTTATAGTACTAGTGACAAAATGTTGACATGAAGTGTATAATGTGTGAAGACTGAAATACCAAATATCAAATAAACACTATAATTCACAAAAGGTATAAAAAAATGAGTGTGCTTTTATTCAAGAATATACGTGAAGAAAAAGAAACTGGGTTAGGGGACAATGCTGACAGGTCCACTTGGCTGGTGCAGAGGTAAGAATTGCTGTCTCATAATGAAGAGGTTGTTGGTTCGATTCCGGGTCTTCCTGCATTTACCATTTTGAGTAGTGAGCTGCTGTTATTGTTACTATTATAGAATAAAAACATACATTTGATTTGAGTTTGTAACAACCGGTGTAAATTTATGGTACTTGCAAAGGTTAACTTTTTTTAATCTTTATTCAGTTTTATTCTCTCAGTCACTTTCACATTGTTAGTTTTCAAATAAAGACGTGGTATAACAGGTGACCTCGCATGAGGATGAGGGTTCTGCATCGGAGAAGAAAACAGAAGCCCTCCCCGCAAGAAATGTCCACTCACACATAAGAACAGCGCAGCTGCACTAGGCGTAAAGGCGAAAGATGACACCGTTTGGATGCCACAACAGGTTGGGCATCATCCTGCCAGTGAATCTGCCACACACATGTCCTTCAACGAAATAGCAGGGCCTACAGAACTCGCTAAGGCATCGTGCAAAGTTCTGTTTGTGATTATGTTTTTTGATGGTCTTTATATAAAAAACATTAATATGTTACTTATATGAACACCACACCCAATGTTGTTTACCTATATTTATTTACTTATTTTTCTACAGATTTCTACAGATGGGATAGCAGGCTACTTGTGGTAATTGACACATTTACAAAACAAAGACGCTGGTGAGGAGGTGCAAGGGAATTTAAGGTAGCCCGGGATTATGACTTTTTTCATAGGCTTCAAGGATTCTAGTGAATTCCCAACAATTCTTGTCAATAACAGAAAGACTTGTTGAAAATAAACTGTTAAGTTGTTTAAAATTGAAAAATGTGTGTTATTTTTCAAGTCTGGAATAATACTCAAAACTGCATTTTCTTTGCATCTAGTGTAATTTATTTCATAGAGTTTCTCTTAAACACACAGTTGATGGCTGTGCCCAAACAGTCTGTCTTCGGAGAGAGTGTCGACAGTATCCAGAGGTTTACTTACTTCAGCAGCGACATTCATGTCTCTGGTGACTCATTCTATGAAGTCAAAAGACTGACTATGATAGTATGGGGGGTCAAGAGGTCACTGGAAAGGGGTATGTGGAGCTCCTGATATCTCTGCAAAACAACGAAGGTCCAAGTCTTTAGAGTCCTGGTGCTTCCTGTTTAACTATATGGTTGAGAGACATGAACACTATCCAGTGACCTGAGACTCCTTTGGCACTTTGCCTCTCGGGGAATCCTTGGGTACAGCTTGTCTGAGGTTTGTGTCAAACAATTGGTTGCTTAAGGAGTCCAGAATGACGCACTTTACCTGCATTGTGAGGGAGCGTCAGTAAGGCCATGTGGCGCAATGCCCTGAGGGTGATCTGGCTTGCAGGGTCTTCATTGTTGAGGACCCGAGTGGCCAGACAAGGCCACAGGGATGACTACATAACACCTAGCTGTGGCAGATAGATGGCTGTTTCCAGAGAGTGGGACTGGACCACGTGTCTACCTGGGGAGTTGCCAAATCCCAAGCTGTTTGCCATGTGGTGGGTGCAGCAATGCCCTGTACCAGTACCTACTCCCCAACCTGGCCTGACCTGACTGGCGTCTCTCAGAATTTCTTATAAACCACTAAATGAACAATATTTCTTTAGCTTTACAGCTAGGATTATTGATTTAGTTTCTTGAGAGGGCTACATATTGATATTAAGTGAGATGATGAGCCAATGCTCTTTGTTTTTTCTTTTACTCATTTTAATTAGAGTATGATACCCATTAGGCAATTTAGCAAGAAAATAAAAAGATAGTATGGAAAAGGGTTAAAGTTAGGATATGGTGTTAGGTAAGAAACAAAAGTGCCATTTCAGTGCTATAGTTTGTGTCCTTGGAGGTTAAGGTGCCTTACCTACAAAGGATACTGGACTTTGAATAGCTCTAATTAACAGTTTTAATTATTATTACATAGTTTAGAAACATCTATTAGTTTGGAAGTTATAAAATTGTTAAAATCCAGTATTAGGTAATCACATGGAGGAGTTATAGTAAACCATTTTAATGACACTTTTCAGCAATGTTTTTTAATTATATCAGAAATATTGCTAGGTGCCCAAACATGAGATTAAAATGGTGTCACATTCGTAAATAAATGCCTTTTTAAAAATGTTTGTACATATAAAATAACTGAAATAAATATCAGTAATGTTATGTTGTTCATTAATTTTTACTGCCTTAGCAAACATTTTTTTCTTTTAAATCAGTGAAAAAATATAAATTTGTGGTCCATCAAAACTGCTAAAATTGGAACAGCAGAGTTTCTTATTAGTTCTTCTTGATTTATTTTAGGAGGTAAACATTACTGTTGATTTTACAAAGGCATGTGATATAATTTACTTAGGTTGTCAGAAAGCATTTGTCATCGTTTCACATGAGAGGTGATTGATTAATTTAGAATCAGTAAGGACTGAAAATAATAAACTCTTGGATCTGAAAGTGGCTGACAGAAAGGAAATGATGTGTTTTAGTCTAGGGTGAGGTTTTCTATTTCAGATATGCCTACAGTAGCATCTCCAGGGATATGTTTAGACACCTTGTTCTTTCATGTCATGATAAATCATTAAGAAAAGGGCATTCAACCTAAACTAGTCAGATTTTCTGATGACACAGTGCTTTGCAGCGATGGGAAGAGATTGTGTGATGGGTTCTGCTGGCAGCCATTCATTAACACTTAAAACTGAGAAAGATATGGTTGATAGCTTTGCCTGTCCAGTATATATCAGGTAAAATGGAATATGAAAAAAAGTGTGATATGAGTGACAGAAAAATATGCATTCTCAACAGCAGCCTTTTGAAATGGGGAGCTCACTTTAAATGCAACTTTCTGTCCGTAGTGCACTGCTACTGAATGACCAGTGTCTGCTCAGTTGAACTTTGGCATATTTTTCCTAACCGAACCGTACAAAGCCGTTTCCCATGCTATAGCACAGAAGGTAAAAAAATTAATAGGGAATATTTAAATAATACGGTTCTCCTCTAAGTAAAGTCTTTAACCAACTACAGTATGTGTTTCCCATTTGCCTTCCATAGTTGTGTCAGCCAAAGTATACCTTATAGTAAAATATTTCTAGAGGCCTTTTTAAGTAATTAAATGCACAAAGAGAGATAAACACTTAGATTTTTTTTCTACAGTACATATATGTTAAACCTTCAGAGTTTATATTATAAATTTAAAAATGTACTGTATATGCAGTTCATAACCAGTTACTTTAAAATGTTAAAACATCTGAGTGCATCACAATAAATATAGGCTACACTTTGCAATATAATACATCAAACCGTGATAGCAAAATGTTCAAGAACAACGATTCTGCTGAAAAGGGGCCAGCAATGTACAGTATTTCAGGGTAACACAACCTTTAGATCCAGTATATAGAGTGGCAAAATTTTAAACAGATATTTTACAGGACATTAATATAGCTCAACTATGTATTTTTAGCTATTTCTTATTAGCCTATTTCTTTTCCTACTGCATCCAGCTATGGATAAAACACTCGGACAAAAGAGATGAATTGTTTTACTACTAGTATTCTTGAAATGTAAAATGTGTGAGCATAAACATTTACTTTCAGAAAAGTAATGACTAACTATAATAGTTCACAAACTTTCTAAGTCAAGATTTTGTACTCAAAAATTCTGTAGCAAAGCATTCATTCAAAGAAATGCAGTAAAGCTGAATATTTTAATTGTAGATTGGTTTCTGCATGCTGATAAATTTATAACAGGAAAAGACAGCCCTACATTAGTTAAGCTTGAATCACAGACACTTTCACATTACTCAGGAATATCTCAAATGTAATTACCATGCTCACATATCATCCATACATAGTAACAGAATATGTTTTATATAATACAGCATTATCCCTACTAACCTTCTGCTTTCTGTGTGTTTCATGGCTAAGACAAGTGGTTTCTTGGGTGAAGGCTTAAATGTATTTGGCCATCATTTTACTGAGAAACTGCATCCACAATGGGTTTTTCTCCTAATCGGAAAAGAAATTACATTTCTCACCTTGGAGGGTATATTGAAAACTCTTTATCCACATCATTTATCATCAGCTGCAGAATGGCATGGATGTATTCAGAATGCCATTTAGGAGACAATTTAACAGTCTTTTTTTTTTTTAAGTGCTTATGTTAATGACATGCTGCCATACAAGTAAAGTAATTTCCATTGGTGGTACTGAGTGCATTTTTCCATTTTAGCATCTAGATTATCGTGTTTAAATTTTCATGTATACAGTCATGCATTTTCAAGGCTAGTCATTTACCATTAGCATTGTAGCAATGTTAAAGATGGGCCCCCAACTCTAAACTGCACCCCAACCCACCACATTTTCAATGCATTATATTTATGTGAGAAATGAGCTGTGTTTTGCTGTCACATAATTAACACAATCATCTTTCATCAAAAACATGTGCTGGTAATTTTGCGTTTACCCATTATTAAATAGTGCTTGCAATAATGGAAAATTGAGGGTTAGGAAGATTGACTAAAGGGGGACATAGCTAAAATACTTAATCCCCGGTTTAGGAGGTGTGTGATATTTAAATAAACTGTATTTCAACTGAATATTGAAAAAAGTGTGTACCAGGAAAAAGATTTGGTAAGGACTTTCTTCTGATCTTTGATTACTATTACTGTTATTATTATGTACTTCTAGTCATAATAATTGTTCTTATTTGAACAATTTACTGAACAATTGTGATGCTGTTCAGTTTGTATATTGAATTTAGAAGACTGGACAATACCAATAGTGTTTAACAGGGAGCAGATTAGATGTAGAGTAAGAAAATGAGACTCTGCCTCCACCTTTCAAGTACATAAGCACATGACATTGTATCTCGAAATAAATGTGGTTTAAACTGCAAACTGAGAAAGCATGTATAGAATGATCATATATTGTAATATTTTTTGAGGGGTGTTAGGTCTTTGTGAGTGAAACATTCCTGTGTTTATCTATGGGTAAATGTAAGTGTGCTCATTTAAACATATTGGTATGTTGGGGCAGTAGCATTAGAACAGGATATGTCAACATATTTAATAATTTAATTAGAAAAACTGTCTCCCTTCTGCACATTAGTCTGTGCAGTTGTAAGAAGGATGCTGTCTAAACTGCTGTTTATCATGAAAAATCTCTCACACCGCTAATCAAGAAACTTTCAGATGTCTACAATATTTTTACAGTTTTCATTAAATTTTACAAAGTGAACTCTGGCAACGCTTTGTTTTTCCTGCCTTTCTTTGCTTTTTATCTTAAAGTTATAGACATACTGTAGTTAATCACTTACATTTCTGTTGGGGATCTATGTATTGTGAATTTCCTCTTGGGATTAATAAAGTATCCATCTACCTACCTACCTACCTCACTTCCGGTGGTCTGCTTTTGAAGAGGTGTTGTTGAGGTTGGTAACAACTGAAAAAATGTAAATAAATAATCAGGAACACATTTTGCCAACTTTACATGATGCATAGTAACAATTATTGCAGAAAGGTCAGTTTATGTATGCAGCAAAGTGGTATAATACCACTTATAATAATATTAATAATAATTATAATTAAGGAGGAGCACAACATTTAAAAAGTTTCAGTGTAAAGGCTGTAGTAGTAGGGGTTTGTACCATGTTAGCCATTATGGATGCAATGAGAAGTCCAGAAAAATGACACCTTTTTATTGGCTAACAGTACAGATTACAGTATGCAAGCTTTTGAGTCAGCTCAGGCCCCTTCAAGCAGGATGTGCAATAGTACTCTCTGTTTTTCTCCCTTTGCAGACCAGGACACTGACGACTGTCCACCAATAACATCACTTCCAGTGTCCCTCTACCTGGACACGTACCTGCCTGACAGCTATATGACCAGAAGAGCCGCCATCTTCAACAGTCAGAATAAGACTCCTGTCTAGGAAGACTCATTTTTGCTTGTTAAACACACTTTTTATCTCAACTTTATAATAGATGCGGTTAGCCACAAGGTGCCCCAAAACACTTTAATTTGCCCTGTGTTTCTATTACAGTATATTAGACTTATATAAACACGTGTTTGTGTGTGTGTGTATATGGAGGATTCCACAACCTCGACTACATGTCCGTCTCAGACAAGATACAACCTGTCCACACCTCTGCAAGTTCACCAATACAGCAAAACTTCTATGGAGTCTTCAGGTTGTTTTTTGTCCCAAAGACTACACACAGACTACACACATACAGTGCATCCAGAAAGTATTCACAGCGCATCACTTTTTCCACATTTTGTTATGTTACAGCCTTATTCAAAAATGGATTAAATTAATTTTTTCTTCAGAATTCTACACACAACACCCCATAATGACAATGTGAAAAAAGTTTACTTGAGGTTTTTGCAAATTTATTAAAAATAAAAAAACTGAGAAATCACATGTACAATATATTCACAGCCTTTGCTCAATACTTTGTTGATGTACTTTTGGCAGCAATTACAGCCTCAAGTCTTTTTGAATATGTTGCCACAAGCTTGGCACACCTATCCTTGGCCAGTTTCGCATATTCCTCTTTGCAGCACCTCTCAAGCTCCATCAGGTTGGATGGGAAGCGTCGGTGCACAGCCATTTTAAGATCTCACCAGTGATGTTCAATTGGATTAAAGGCTGGGCCACTCAAGGACATTCACAGAGTTGTCCTGAAGCCACTCCTTTGATATCTTGGCTGTGTGCTTAGGGTCGTTGTCCTGCTGAACCGTCGCACCAGTCTGAGGTCAAGAGCACTCTGGAGCAGGTTTTCATCCAGGATGACTCTGTACATTGTTGCAGTCATCTTTCCCTTTATCTTGACTAGTCTCCCAGTTCCTGCCACTGAAAAACATCCCCACAGCATGATGCTGCTACCACCATGCTTCACTGTAGGGATGGTATTGGCCTGGTGATGAGCGGTGCCTGGTTTCCTCCAAACGTGACGCCTGGGATTCACACCAAAGAGTTCAATTTTTGTCTCATCAGACCAGAGAATTTTGTTTCTCATGATCCGAGTCTCCTTCAGGTGCCTTTTGGCAAACTCCAGGCGGGCTGCCATGTGCCATTTACTAAGGAGTGGCTTCCGTCTGGCCACTGTGCTCATTGGGACCTTCAAAGCAGCAGAAATTTTTCTGTAACCTTCCCCAGATTTGTGCCTCAAGACAATCCGGTCTACAGACAATTCCTTTGACTTCATGCTTGGTTTGTGCTCTGACATGAACTGTCAACTGTGGGACCTTATATAGACAGGTGTGTGGTTTTAAGAATCATGTCCAATCAACTGAATTTACCACAGGTGGACTCGAATTAAGCTGCAGAAACATCTCAAGGATGATCAGGGGAAACAGGATGCACCTGAGCTCAGTTTTGATCTTCATGGCAAAGGCTGTGAATACTTATTTACATGTGCTTTCTCAGTATTTTTATTTTTAATTAATTTGCAAAAATCTCAAGTAAACGTTTTTCACATTGTCATTATGGGGTGTTGTGTGTAGAATTCTGAGGAAAAAAATGAATTTAATCCATTTTGGAATAAGGCTGTAACATAACAAAATGTGGAAAAAGTGATGCGCTGTGAATACTTTCCGGATGCACTGTATACACATTGTGTATATATTATACACAGCTAGTATAATATATGTATGAAATGTTTCCTGGGGTTGTATTTCCTGTTACTATTCCTCTGCCACTGTGACTGCTTTACATTTGAAAACATTTGCATGAGCTCTGTACAAAAATATGAGTCCTTTAAACAAAAACACAGTATACAGAATAATTTATTTGTATGTCTGTATACATTAAAGTTTACTTTAATGGAACCAAAAGATAAGAAATAAAATTTGGTTTCTTACTAAATCATTTGAGAACAGAGAAACTGCTAAATCCTTAAAATGACAGTCTATCAAATGCATATAGTTTCTGCTTCATTCAATTGGCCTTTTCATGCTTTTTAGACAAATAGTAGATATGTCTCTTTTTCCACACATGTTGGCTCTAAAGGATATTTCTTTTTGTGAGTGTATCCTCAATCTCCAAAAAGACCATCCTTCTTTACATTTTTAAACTATGAAGGCATTGGGTTTGGTGAAAATAGGGTTGGTCTCTGCCGTGACTGTGATGCTAGCCTGAAAGACAAAATTAGTATTATTTATGGTATTCATGCTCAATTGATTTATGTCAGTGCAGTTCCTTATTTATGGTAAATATTAACATGACAATAACTACTGTATAAGCACTACCACATTTCCTTCCTCTATCTGTAGTGTTATTATGCATATTGATAGGTTTCTGCTTAAGACTACATCCAAATAGTGTACAGTAAAAGGACAAAAATCTTTAACAATATTTAATGCATACTTCAGCTTTGTGAGCTTTCTAAATATTTTGGCTGTCCTGTGTTTCTAGCATATACCACTTACAAAGGTTTAACTCACATTTTAAGATAACAAATACACACCTTCAAAATTTTGGCACATGCCAAAGAAGCATTGGTAGAAGTGTAGCACTCAAACAGATGGGACAACTTCTATCAGCAATGAGAATCAGGCCAAAACTGAACCCAAAAAGCGCAGTGAACTGTGTCAAAAGCTGGACTGAAATGTATAAAAATTAATTCTGAAGTCTCCAGTATCAGCAGCTATAAGCAGATCATTGGAAAGTTTTAAGACAGCAATTTCAGTGGAGTGGCATTTCCAGAATCCTGACTGATAAGGGTCTTGCACATTCTGAAAGTCACCCAGATTCAATTTAACTTTTCTAGGATTTTGGCAAGAAATGGAAGCTTGGACATGAGCCTATAATTGTTTGGAAGAGAGAGAGATCAACAATGGATGAAAAATAGCATTCTTGAAAGAACTAGGTACATAGGTAGAAACAATTTATAATAGATAAAAAGCTAAGTTTAACAGAGTCAAGCACTTTTACAAATAATGGTGTAAGCCCAAACATCTAGCCTGTTATCTGATGGTTTCATTTTCATAATTATAGACATCAAGGGCCTCATGCATAATGCCATGCATAGAATTCACACTAAAACAAGGGGACAAAAACCAGAAATGTTCGTATGCACAAAAAAATCCATATGCATAAATCTGTGAGTTCGCCAACTTCCACATTCTTCCATTCCATAAATCCCAGTCAGTGTGAAAAGTAACGCACACACCTGCTGCAACTCCCCAAACTCCGCCCAGCATTACGCCTCTTTGAATGTGCAAATCGATATAAATAGTCCTTAAGCTCAGCATTCTGTGAAAAGGCAATGGCAAAAGCACGGGAGCAAATAGAAGAATTTTAGCTAATACCAAGTGGAGGCAAGGAAAAACTTACTATTTGTTGGTTTAAACAGTGGTATAAACAAAAAAGGAAGTTGATCGAGTAACAAAGCTGTGGAGAAACTTGAAAGCGCAAGTTCAGAAAGTCACACAGTGCCCAAAATAAAAAAGTGGTCAGATATCAAAGTTGCCGTGAAAAGGCGAGTTGTAGCCCATCGTCTGAGTGTCATATGGAAGCTTATTAGGTACTTTCGATTAAATAATTTATTTCAACAGTACTGTCTCTTTCAAACGTACTAACCCAGAATTCCTGTCCTTCCTTTTATTTCTCCAAGTCGTGGCGAGTCGCTGGGGCTGTGACCCGGCCGGGATGCCTGGAAGGACCAGGAGGTGGCATGTACGTCCTCTGAGACACAAGGGGGAAACCGCCCTAGATCAGAGGAGAATCATGGGAGAAGAACAAGGAGGCTTACACCTATTGGGACCCGTGGCCACCACCAGGGGGCGCCCTGAGACTCAGAGGGCCTGGGACTGATGTACTTCTGCCACACCCAGGAAGATGGAGGAGGATCCCTCCAGGGACGCTCGGAGTGCTTCCGAGTGCTCTTCCGCCACACCAGGAAGTGACGTCGGAGGGAGCACCTGGAGCTCATCCGGGTGAGAATAAAAGGGGCCCGCCTTCCTACAGTCTAGGAGTTAGAGTCGGGAGTGGGGGCAGGACAAGGCTCCCGTGGAGAGAGGAAAGGTCAAGGGACAGAGAGAAAGAAGCCCGGAGGAGTGGTGATTGGTGATAGGAGCACAGTATGCTATGCAGGACTGTGTCATTTGATGGAGAAAATAAACATGCTTTTGATAAAGATGCGGTGTCTGTCTGATAGTGTTCGGGCATGTCTCACAAAGTAAACAATTGCCACACAATCAGCTCTGTAATAGATGTTAAGCCATCTGTAAGCTTAGAACACTGATTCTTCAAAACTTTTAAGGAACATTGAAATATCTTTGTAGTACATGTTTAATTATTCAATCCATCTATCCATCCAGGGTAGCACCAGCCCCAGCAAGAATACAGCGTGAGGCAAGAACAATCAGTGAACAGAGCGCCAGCTCCTTGCTAGCGCTGTGACACCATGTCCTCACATGTTTAATTATTAACAATATAGATTATTTAAGTGAAGTTAAAGTTTTATCTGCATAATAAACATATTTTGCTGCATTTCATCTTAAAAATGATATCATCATCATATGTAAATACGCGCTTTATAAAGTGGCTCAGGTTGTGCAATATTATATCTGTATCGCAAGTTTACAGTGAGGTGATTGTACTTATAAGTTCAAACAGTTTTACAAGGAACAGTTGATGGACTGATTGATTGCGTTTATAGTTCTTGGGATGAAACTGTTTCTGAATCCGAGAGGACCGTACAGGGAAGGCTTTGAAGCGCTTGTCGAATGAGAGCAGTTCAAATTGGCAGCATGTCTGCCGCAGTGTGTGCTAGATGCTGTATCCCAATAATTCTCTTTCCGATCAGCTGCTGTAGAGCTGTGATTCCACACTCAGATACAGTGATATAAATACTTCGAGTGGTGCAGTGAGAGTAATATGGAAAAAGATGATCCGCTGTGGCAACCCCAAACAGGAGCAGCTGAAAGAAGAAGGTGCAGTGAGAGTAACAACGCTAAAGCAGCTATGGTATTTGGAATAGTTTGGCCATTTCGTGGTCCAATATATTGTTACAGGTTAATTACAATCAGATGCCTTAAACTAATAAATGATTTGCGGTTAATTTCAATGTATATGATAAAGCCGCGTCAGGGATATGGATCTAAAAAAGAAAGAAACCACAAAGGAACAGTAGCACTGCTTTGATGCTGGGTGCTGCCAGTTTGCAAAGCTGAATGTAGACCTTGCGTACACCAAGCATTTAACTGGCGTGAAAATGTGCATGGCTTTATACCAAGTTTAGGTTTTATACATCGCGATTTGAGTGTGGAAACGGGAGTACGTAATATTTTTGTGCATATGCACTGTTTATATAAGGCCCCAGGTCATCAAAAGAAAATGGGGAAAACAAGGTAAAATAAAAGGAGCTAGCAGGGTCAGCAAATAAAATCATACAAGAAAAAAAAAACTTAGATCTAATGTCTTTATTAACAAAATATCTGAGAAGATCAACACAGTAAATGATTGAACAAACAGGAATATTAGAATGGACTGGTGAAATTATATTAAAACAATATTAAACACCACTTTAGGCCATTGCTTATTATTTGAAATAATGTTTGTGAAATTAGATGTCTCGATAACCCAAACTATACTATAAGGGGTGGAAAGCAGGTCTTGAAGATAAAGCTAGTGCACCTCCAACAAGAATGCCTGAAAATGCAAACATAATTATTTAGTCAAGGTGGTGAATTTAGGACAGACCTGTGCCTCATTCTGCAATGGTCATTAAAAGAATGGGACAGTGGCTCTACATTGCAATCACTAAAAACATATACACCAATAAACATCTCAGAGAACTGTGTGATCACAGACTCATTAATAATGTAAACACAGCTATTATACTTAGAGACAACAGGATCAGGGTTAAAATGTACGTCAAATAAAATACATTTATGATCACTAAAAGGAACACCTTTTGGGGCATGACATTCAATTGTAACACCAGAAGAAAAAACATTATTTACACTAAGCGTATGCCCACCTTTATGGAAATTTAGTAAACTGATAGTCTTACATTTACCTGCTGCCAGAAAATCTATTGGCTATGAACTGCCTAAACTGAGACAGCAATGCCTGAAGATTGGAATAAAACAGCTTTGAGGTGAAAAAGGACAAGAAGCAATAACACAGAAAAAGCCATGCAGAATACTCACACTGTATGAAAAGATTTCGGTGCAGTATGGTATCAGCACTAACTACCATATAATCAAATTTGTTGGACAGTTAGAGGCCAGCAAACAACTGAAAAGCAATTTTCTACACACCTATTCTTTCTAAACCAGGACCCTGCACTTCTTTGAAACAAGCATCATACTACTAACTTCTTTTGCATAAAGTGGCAGGAGTACTAATATGTTTCCTTGATAGATTTTTTTCAGATTCATTGTCATTAGGCATTAGTTTTCACTGGTGGGTCAAAATCAAGATGCAGCATAAGGTCTTGTGCACTGCTTATTTATTTATTTATTTTTCTTCAAATAACTGCATACGTTTAAGAGAGATACAGCCTTGAACTTTTTGTACCTCTTCACTAGAGGAAAGCCTCAAACCATAAGTGCAGCCATTATATTATATTTAAAATGTTGGCTACTGTTTTAGTGTTTGCACATGCAGGCACCTCCAAAGGAAAATGAAGAGCACTGCAGGGCCAGCTGGCCAAGCTGAGAAGGACATCCTCTTCAGATGGTGGTGGTGGATTGCCTGAGGCTGTGGGAATGCCCAGAGAATCTGGCTATAATTCAGTTACTTGAGCAGCATGCAAACACAACACTCAGAGAGACGTTCAATCATGTCTCCTGTCTGCTGAAGCTCATTGGCCTTGATGCATAGCCACTGATAAGTCTCAGATATTGATCCTGGTCTTTGATCAGCTCAGAGACCGCTGGGATAGTGTGGTATACAGGTTGACTCTGATTCCAGATGGGCAAAATGAGGCAGGGACAGGTAGCATGTGTGAGTGGAGAAAGGGAGTAGCTGGTAGCCCATGCCCACTACAGAACATCTCAGCGGCACAGTGAAGCAGTGCTGAAAAATCAGTTAGAGCCACTCACCAGCAATCAGCATAAAGAGTCTGATTAAATTTCCTATGTCTTTCGTACCCCTTGAGCCATTACATATTTTTCTAGGTAAGTAATTATATTAAATATAAAAAAGAAAATTTTAAAATATTGCTTATGATTGTTTGGTAGTTGTTTAGTCTTCTCTGCTTATCTTTCTGTTCACAGAATTTCATTTGCCTCTGTCTTAATCCATTGCAGAATGCAACTAAGCTGGGATACCAGGAATTTCCCGTTAAAAATCTTTGGAAAATGTAAAACTTTTTTTTTTTAACTAAAACTTTTTTTGTGTGTTGCATTTCTTTCTTTAAATCGGCGTTTCAGCATTTTTTATGGTTTTGTTGCAAGTTATTCTGTGTATATTGTAAGAAAGGCACTATATAGCGCCCGACCCGACACAGATTCATACGGGAGGCATGGGTAAAACAAATAAATTGTTTATTGTTCTTCAGCTGGAGGGTACGTCTTCCCCGTAATCCCTGCAGGCACAACACAGTCCCAAACACAGTCCACAAGTACACCAAGCACTAAGCACTTTCTCTTCCTCCACCATTGCTCCTCAGCAAGCTTTGTCCTTAACTTCCCGACTCTGGCCGCCGAGTGGTGGTCGCTGGCTCTCTTTTATTGGGTACCCAGAAGTGCTCCAGGTGGTTGATTGGCAACGGTAAGGCGAAACCAGTGCCCAAAAGGGGCCAGCCGCTCCTGTTGCACCACCCCCTGGCGGCACCTACGGAACCCCCACAGAGCTGCACAGAACTCCAACCCCCATGAAGCTCTGGGGAAGTCCGAGGCACCGCTGCAACCCAGGGAGGCTGCCATCTAGCGTCCAGGGGAGATACTGGGCTTCCCACTCTTGTCCCCCTGGCAGATATGGTGAAGGGGTGACCTGGCCAGGCATGGGCCACGGCCATCCATCAGAATATATTAATAATACTGCATTTGTAATTGCTATACAACACAATGGATTTACTGTACATGTAGAGGTGTACTTTTTAAGAATAAATGCAGATGAAAAATTGCAAATGAAAAATTGCACATAATTAAAATATGCTCATTTATTTAAATAAGGTTAGTTTGGTAGTTTTAAGGTAGCAGTTTTTTATTTAATGTAGAAAAGAAACATAATAAATGTTTAGCAGAATCAGGCCACCATTCAACAGACAGTGTTTAAAGCTTTCAGTGAACTACCACTTTCACCATAGCAGGGCCCCTATATTCTTGGAGCTTTCAATATTTAACATTAAAATAGCTTCATGTTTATTCTGAAGGATCTTATTCAGTAACCTATTCTGAGAACCACACTCTTCCACATAAGGTCAAAAGAGGCTGAAGCTAATGGTGGCAATATTAGATACATTTCAGGAAACATTTCAGAATTAGGAAGCTTCCACCTTGGGACAAATGCACACATTTGCACTCAGTCACCAATCAATCACACTTAATATCTAAAATTAAGAGAGAAAGCAGAATCTGTATATGAAAATCAAGGTTGTTTAAAAATTTAGAAGCATTAGAAAATATAAAGTGCTCTGCATTGAAGGAGTTCAGAAAGCACTGGCCAAAGAAAAGAACACAAAACAAATGAGTCCAGTGCTAAATATAGGGCATATAAGCATATGAGAGCATTGGATAAAATGAACATTAGAAATACAAAATGGCAGCTAGAAAGGAATATTGTGAAAAATGCTACACTCAGCAATAAGACACCCTTTCTTTATTTTAGCAGGTAAATAATAGTTTTCAAGTGTGATAAGGTTGATAACCCATTAGAAGCTATAGAGAATATTAATGAAATGCTAAATGATTTGGAGGATCATCTAGGAGGAAAGAGACTAAAATTTTAAAAATCACTGGATAACATTTACCCAAGACTGCCTTAGTATTTAATATTATATATTGCATACACATACTCTGGATGGCCAGAGATTGGGGAAGCCACTTATTTCACTATTTATTTAAAAATTGATAGAATATGAAAAGTGTGCTGAGAGATGCTTCACCAGCTGTGCAGCACTTGCTAGATGATCCTATTGATATATACAGTGCCCTCCATAATATTTGACAAAGTGTATTGTCTATATGGTTAGACCAAAATATATACAAATACCATTAAATGAAAGTCTTCAATATGTACTTTAATCACATCTGAATTGTTTGATTTGTAATTTTAAACTGAGGAGCAGAGGGGTAAAAAATGTGTCTTTGTCCCAAACATTGTGAAGTGCACTGTAGATAATCTAATGAAGTGATTCTGCCCTTCTGGTTCCCTTTGTAGCTGTCTGTTTTTTCTAAATTTCTTTCTCAGTCTCTTTTGGACTCATCCTCAGAATAAATTCTTGTATCTTTAGTGACAGCCATAGAATATCTGAGAGACCCTTTATGCATTATACTTTGGGCAAGACTACCCATCCTAGGGTGTTCTTTCACTGGAAAAAGGACATCAATAAGAATTATGGTTGGTTATTTATTATGTTCATATGAAATATCTGTTTATATTGAAGCCTAGTTGAGTACTCCAATGGCAGCAATTAGGCCTATAACTCTTTTTTTCAGAAATAACTACACAATGGGGAATTTCCTAAAGACGGGACATTAGCAGACATCCTGTTATACTATATAAAAGAGGTGTTAATGCTGAGCCTAGTAACTGTAGGCCAGTTAGTTTAATATGTATCATATGTAAATTAATGGAATCGGTTACTAATGAAATGACCAAACAACATTTCAAGTACAGGTGTAACAGACAAATCATGTTTAGATAGATTAGATAGATAGATAAGATAGATACTTTATTAATCCCAAGGGGAAATTCACATACTCCAGCAGCAGCATACTGATAAACAACAATATTAAATTAAAGAGTAATAAGAACGAAGGTATAACAGACAGACAATAATTTTGTATAATATTAACGTTTACCCCCCCAACCGGCTGGAATTGAAGAGTCGCATAGTATGGGGGAGGAACAATCTCCTCAGTCTGTCAGTGGAGCAGGACAGTGACAGCAGTCTGTCGCTGAAGCTGCTACTGTTCAGTGGATGCAGTGGATTTTCCCTTATTGACAGGAGCCTGCTCAGTGCAACTGTCCATCTTCGTCACCAGTTTGTCCAGGCGTGAGGCATCCCTCTTCTTTATGCTGCCTCCCCAGCACACCACTGCGTAGAAGAGGGTGCTTGCCACAACCGTCTGATAGAACATCTGCAGCATCTTATTGCAGATGTTGAAGGACGCCAGCCTTCTAAGGAAGTATAGTTGGCTCTGTCTTTTCTTACACAGAGCATCAATATTGGAAGTCCAGACCAATTTATCATCCTGCTGCACTCCCAGGTATTTATAGGCCTGCACCCTCTGCACATAGTCACCTCTGATGATCACGGGGTCCATGAGGGGCCTGGGCCTCCTAGAATCCACCACCAGCTCCTTGGTTTTGCTGGTGTTCAGTTGTAGGTGGTTTGAGTTGCACCATTTAACAAAGTCTTTGATTAGTTTCCTATACTCCTCCTCCTCCCCAATCCTGATGCAGCCAACGACAGTAATGTCATCTGAAAACTTTTGCACGTGGCAGGACTCTTGAGTTGTATTGGAAGTCCGATGTATATAGGCTGAACAGGACCGGAGAAAGTACAGTCCCCTGTGGCGCTCCTGTGTTGCTGACCACAATGTCAGACCTGCAGTTCCTGAGACGCACATACTGAGGTCTGTCTTTAAGACAGTCCACGATCCATGCTATAAGGTATGAATCTACTCTCATCTTTGTCAGCTTGTCACTAAGGAGCAGAGGTTGGATGGTGTTGAAGGAGCTAGAGAAGTCCAGAAACATAATTCTTACAGCACCACTGCCTCTATCCAAGTGAGAGAGGGATCGGTGTAGCATATAGATGATGGCATCCTCCGCTCCCACCTTTTTCTGCTATGCGAACTGCAGAGGGTCGAGGGCATGGAGGACCTGTGGCCTCAGGTGGTGAAGCAGCAGCCACTCCATGGTCTTCATTATGTGTGACATCAGAGCGACAGGCCAGAAGTCATTCAGCTCACTAGGACGCGATACCTTTGGGACTGGGGTGATGCAAGATGTTTTCCAAAGCCTCTGGACTCTCCCCTGTTCCAGGCTCAGGTTGAAGATGCACTGTAGAGGACTCCCCAGCTCCAACACATATGCCTACAGCAATCGTGGTGATACTCCATCTGGACCCACTGCTTTGCTGGCACAAAGTCTCCTCAGCTCTCTTTGCTTTTCTCTCCTATGCTGGTATCAGCAGAAGAATGGGTGGAGGGTGCAGTACTCCGAGGTGAGAGTGAGTTAGGGTGGTCAAACCTGTTGAAGAAGTTGTTCATCTGGTTTGCTCTCTCCACGTCTCTCTCAATGGTGGCACCCTATTTCGAGCTGCAGCCAGTGATGATCTTCATCCCATCCCACACTTCCTTCATGCTGTTATTCTACAACTTCTACTCCAGCTTTCTCCTGTACTGCTCCTTCGCCGCCCTGAGCTGGACTCGGAGTTCCTTCTGCACGTGCTTGAGCCCATGCTGATCACCACCTTTAAAAGCCCTTTTCTTCTGGTTCAAAAGGCCCTTGATATCACTTGTAATCCATGGCTTGTTGTTAGCATAGCAGCATACTGTTCTTACTGGAACTACAATGTCCATATAGAAATTTATGTAGTCAGTAGTGCAATCAACAACCTCCTCAATGTTCTCACTATGTGACCCCTGCAGGATGTCTCAGTCCGTAGTTGCAAAGCAGTCTCTCGGAGCCTGCTCTGCCTCAAGGGGCCACTTCCTGAATGAGCGTGTGGTTGTAGGTAGCTCCCTCACTCTTGGTTTGTAGTGAGGCAGAAGCAGATTATGATCTGCTTTCGAAAGAGCAGGCAGTGAGGTAGCGCTGTATGCGTCTTTAACGTTTCCATACAGTAGGTCGATAGTCCTATTTCCCTGGGTGTTACAATCCACATACTGGGAGAAGGCAGGTAATGTTTTGTCCAGCGTCACATGGTTAAAGTCTCCAGCGATTAGCACAAGCGCCTCAGGGTACTGTGTTTGTAACTTAGCAACAGCAGAATGCATGATGTCACCCGCTATGTCCACGTCTGCCCAAGAAGGGATGTAAACAATAACAACAATAACGTGTCCAAATTCTCTGGGCAAGTAATAGGGATGCAGACTTACGGCCAACAGTTTGATGTCCCTGCAGCAAGTGGAGATTTTAACGTTTACAAGTCCAGAGTCGCACCACCTTGTATTGACATAAAGAGCGTCTCCTCCTTTTGTGCTTCCCGCAGGTACTTGCGTCTCTGTCCGCTCTAACTGTGCTAAACCCGGGTAGCTCCATGTTAGCATCTGGGATGTTAGTTGTTAGCCACGTTTCACTAAAAAACAACAAACTGCATTCTCTGTAAGTCCTGACATTTTCTCCAGCACACCCAGTTTGTCGATCTTATTTGGTAGTTAGTTCACATTTCCCAGGATCACAGAAGGCTCCGAAGGTTTGTAGCGCCACTTTCTCGCTAGATGCTTGGCTTTTATCGTAGCACCAGCTCTGCTGCCACGATACAGCCTTCTTACCTCGTCAGGTAAATAGGGAACCACACTGGCGTGGGCATTTGTTCTCAGCGATTGAAGTTGACTACTTGAATAGACAAGTCTCGGCATGTAAAAATCAATGTCCAAGTAGTAAAAAGTGTCCTAGGAACAAGTCCACATAAAAGAAAGTGGTAGGAGTGATCAGCGAAATAGAGAAAAATAGCAAAAAAAGGTAGAAAGATAAAGTCATACACGGAGCTGCTGGAATGACTGACATTCGCGGCGGTGCCCGAGTTAGTTATATGTTAGAATTCTATGCAAATGCAAACAGAGTGATGCATGTGATATTATTTAACATATGGTAAGTCATAGGAAGCTAAAACAAAAGGGAGTTCATGGTACAGTGTGCAGATGGGTACAAAATTAACTCAAATACAAAACCAATTGTGGTTTAAAGAACCGTATCTCAAGTGAACCACTGTTTTAGTCTATATAAACAATTTGAAAAATATGCAACAAGTTTGTTAAGTGTTCAGGTACAACTAAAGTAGGGGGTATACTGGATACCCTACAATCAGAAAATCATTACAGGTGGATCTGTGCTGAATAGAGACCTGAGTGGATATGTGGGGAATGAAGAAATGTGCAAATTATCATAAGATTTGAAATTTGGAAAAAGGAAAATATTAAACAAGAGTACTCAAAATACATCCTATAGCAAAGACTTAGACATCACAGTACACTTGCTACTGTCTAAAGCAGACAGTACAGGATTAATAGGATTGATAGGATGTTGGGACACAAAAGGCACACTATACCAAGTACGAACAACAGGAGGCCAGGAAGCCTAATGCACTTTTGAGGCCACATCTGAAATATAATTTCCATGGGTTTGGCCTTCATATACTGTATATTTAACAGTGCTAGGGAAAGTCCAAAGAGAAGTTACCAGTCTTATGCCAGAACTAGAGGGTATGAGCTACGAGGAGAGTGATCTTGATGTAATATTAAGTAATCTAAGATTAAAAGGTGACATGATAGAAATCTTTATATTTTTGAAAGGAATTAGTAAGACACAAACCTGCTGTTATCTAAAATGAGTTTGGCAACTAAAACACAGAGATGGGTAGAGTAGCCAAAAATTGTACTCAAGTAAGAGTAGCGTTACTTCAAAATAATATTGCTCAAGTAGAAGTAAAAAGTAGTCATCCAAAAAATTACACAAGTAAGAGTAAAAAAGTATTTGGTGAAAAGACTACTCAAGTACTGAGTAACTGTGTGATCATAATAAATTATTTCTTTTTTAGAAATGTAATAAGAAAGGCAAAAATATGAAATAATGTGCAAATTCTGCTATTTCTAAAAATGAGTAAAAATAAAT
Organism: Polypterus senegalus; assembly: GCF_016835505.1. NCBI lineage: Eukaryota > Metazoa > Chordata > Cladistia > Polypteriformes > Polypteridae > Polypterus > Polypterus senegalus. The sequence continues at coordinate 92,102,412 of NC_053161.1, forward strand.
AACATCTTTACAAAATAAAGATGCACAAATAACACAGTTTCCAAATCTCAGTTTTTCACAACAAACTTTTGAAGCCAATACCTACAGTAGGTAACATGTATATTTGAACAGTGCCAACTACTTACAATGACAAGATATAGTGTACATTGACAGTATAATACTACATATTCACTTGCCCTCCAAATAGCACAGCTGATAGAAAATGACATTAGAACAAGGCAGCTTGAGCACTTACAAGAACTCCCACTTTACCTTGACTGTTTGTGCCTGTGCCTGTGCCTGTGCCTGTGCCTGTTTGGTTAAAACGTGCTTGTTCTTTATTCAGTGAAGTGATGTTTAAGCTTCAGCAGGAGTTGGCTCTCAAAGTTCCTGCAGTGAAGCTGTGACCGTTTAGCAGTGAACAGGAGCCCTGTATGACTAAAAAGTCTCTCACAGGCTGCAGATGCAGGAAGTTTGTTTGTGGTCATGTGACTGCATGGTTACATCTGATTAGTGAAACGGAGTCATGTGATTATTGTTGCTATGTCTGAGTGGTGAAACGGAGTCATGTGATTATTGTTGCTACGTCTGATTGGTGAAACGGAGTCATGTGATTATTGTTGCTACGTCTGATTGGTGAAACAGTCATGCAGTAGATCCACTGGTGACTTCTCTCCACGTAAAATATAGCGTATAAAATGTGTAAATTGAAAAAAGTAACGAGTCGAGTGTTGCCCAATGTAGCGGAGTAAAAGTAGTGTTTCTGCTTCACAAATGTACTCAAGTAAAAGTAAAAAGTATGGTGCAGTAAAACTACTCCTAGTAGTACAAGTTCTTAAAAAAGTTACTCAAGTAAATGTAACGGAGTAAATGTAACTCGTTTTTACCCACCTCTGCTAAAACATGACTGCACAAATGTAAGCTAATTTTAAATTTTTCAGAAATTAGGAAGTTTAGTGCAGTAAATAATGGTATTTTGCGAACATTTGTGTTCACAGTTGATATTTATTTTTTTGCAAAAGGTAGGTGAACAGGAATAGGAATACTGGAACAAAAGCCCTTGCCAAAATTCTGATATTCTTATCCTGATACAATTCCTCTTTATTTTTTTTAGTCTTCAAGCAAGCATCAATTATTCAATCAAACTTTATTCCATATCACTTTTCACAAGATACATACTGTAACAAGAAAAAAATTAACAGCACAATTACATGTAGAATGGTTCTGCGGATCAATTTCTGTTGTTTTTCTTGAGTTTATAAAATTGACAAATTGTATGAGTCAGAGAAATGCACTGTTTGCAGACTGGTTATTGTCTTGTATAAATTATGCATACTCTGATTCACCAGAGTATTAGTTTATATTAAAAAAATTGCTCTCACTATTGCAGGATTGCCTTCTTCAAATGCAACTGACTGATTTCTTGTAAAAAATGTATATATACATATATATATTATTTTGTTTAACATGAGAATGTACAAAGCACATCAATTCTGTGTCTGTATGTTTAACAGAACTGAAAAAAACATGCACTTATTTCTGTGACACAATGCAGCAGTTTCACACATAGCAGCTCAGTTAGGTCTCACTTGTCATCTACCGGCACAGTTGTTAGTTTTCAAATTGAAATAGGATAAGTACGTGTATGGAAATTAACAGAGATGGCAAGGCATATGGGCAATGCAGAATGAGCAGACTCAAATGGGAATTTAGGCAGATCATAACATTACTTTGAGCTAGCCCCTATTCATTGGTGTGTTATTAAATTAACATCACATAACTTTAACCTTTAGTTAAAGTTACAGCTGTGAGCTGAGAATCAAATTTTCAGCAAAACATAGATCTCTGCCCATCTATTGTTTTCAAACTGAAATCCAACCTCAAAATTAACTTTAAACCAAGGATGTTGATCTGCAGTTAACATTAGTTATGATTATAAAAGGGACAAAAAATTTGACTGATTTACTATTTAGTGTTTGACAATAAGTCAAAGATCACAGTATAATTTTAAAAATTAACTCTGACTGTATAAGAGGTGGAAGTTGTAACTAGGCTGTTTGGAGGTAAAGGTGTTGTCTCCAATGGCTGAGTTGTGCGTGTTTATAATGTTATAATGACCTGAACGGCATATACATGTGGCCATAGATGAACACCAAAAACTACTTGTCTGTTTTATCATGAAATGTTAAAATACCTATGTTGTGCAGCCAGTACATAAGAAATTATATGTGATTGCGTGAATGTGATAAATTCTTTATAAACTTCTCAAAAAATTAAAGGAACCCTTTGAAATCACATCAGATCTCAATGGAAAAAGAAATCCTGTTGGATATCTATACTGATATGGACTGGATAATGTGTTAGGAATGAAAGGATGCCACAGCGTTTGATGAAAATGAAAAAGATCAACTTACAGAGGGCTGAATTCAAAGACACCCCGAAAATCAAAGTGAAAAATTGATGCAGCAGGCTAGTCCATTTTGCCTAAAATTGCATTGCAGCAATGCCAAATCATACCGAGTAGCTTGTATGGCCCCCACGTGCCTGTATGCATGCCTGACAATGTCAGGGCATGCTCCTAATGAGATGATGGATGGTGTCCTGGGGGATCTCCTCCCAGATCTGGACCAGCATCACTGAGCTCCTGGATAGTCTGAAGTGCAACTTGACAACGTCGGATGAACCGACACATAATGTCCCAAAGGTGTTCTATTGGATTTAGGTCAGGCGAGCATGGGGGACAGTCAAAGGTATCAATTCCTTCATCCTCCAGGAACTGCCTGTATACTCTCACCACATGAGTCTGGCCATTGTCGTGCACTAGGAGGAACCCAGGATCCACTGCACCAGCATAAGGTCTCACAATGGGTCCAAGGATTTCATCCCGATACCTAATGGCAGTCAAGGTGCTGATGTCTAGCCTGTAGATGTCTGTGCGTCCCTCCATGGATATGCCTCTCCAGACAATCATTGACCCACCACCAAACGTGTCATGCTGAATGTTGTTACAGGCACCATAATGTTCTCCATGGCTTCTCCAGACCTTTTTACATCTGTCACATATGCTGAGGGTGAACTTGTTCTCATCTGTGAAAAGCACAGGGCACCAGTTGTGGACCTGCCCATTCTGGTATTCTATGGCAAATGCCAATCAAGCTCCACGGTGCCATGCAGTGAGCACAGGGCCCACTAGAGCCCTCAGGCCACCCTCATGAAGTCTGTTTCTGATTGTTTGGTCAGAGACATTCACACCAGTGGAGGTCATTTTGTAGGGCTCAGGCAGTGCTCATCCTGTTCCTCCTTGTCCAAAGGAGCAGACACCAGTCCTGCCGAAGGGTTAAGGACCTTCTACAGCCCTGTCTAGATCTCCTAGAGTAACTGTCTGTCTCCTGAAATCTCCTCCATGCCTTTGAGACTGTGCTGGGAGACACAGCAAACCCCCTGGCAATGGCACGTATTGATGTGCCATCCCAGAGAAGTTGGACTACCTGTGTAACCTCTGAAGGGTCCAGGTATCCTCTCATGCTACCAGTAGTGACACTGACTGTAGCCAAATGCAAAACTAGTGAAAAAACAGTCAAAAAAGATGAGGAGGGATAAATGTCAGTGGCCTCCACCAGTTTAACCATTTCTGTTTTGGGGGTCATCTCATTGTTGCCCCTCTAGTGCAGCTGTTGTTAATTTCATTAACACCAAAGCAGCTGAAACTGATTAACAACCCCCTGTGCTATTTAACTGACCAGATCAATATCCCAGAAGTTTCATTGACTTGATGCTATACTGTGATTAAGAAGTTTTTTTTTTTTTTTGAGCAGTATATATACCCAGGTTCATCAGAACTTCAGGGAACTCTTACTCCTGCCCGTGGGTGCTTCACATGTCATTGTTCAGTACTGACTAAGACAAGGTGAGTGTGCTGGGCACTTGCTTCCACAACATTTATAAATTCTAACAGTGATTAATACAGACTATTTTTGTTGCTTGTTATTAGTGGTGAACATCCAAAAAAAGAAAAAAAGAAAAACTTTCCTACACTACAAAATGATTTCAAAACAGGTCAACTTTTTGTGCTGCCCAATTTCTTAAGAAACTTGCCTTTGGAATTAATGAGTTACCCACATACATTTCTTTTTATTTTAGCATCAGCATCTAGGAAAAAATATTTTTCTTCCACAATGTATGTTTTGATTATTTTTTGAAAACTAGCGTACTGTGTCACTAAAAGCATTATATCATTTATATTAGTTTATTTTTCTGATCAGAACCATTTAATTTAAACATATTCTCAGAATCATTAATATAAAGCTATCTTTTTATAATTCTTAAGAAGAGCCGAGTCCCAGGGCATTGTGCAGTGACATATACTGTGGCTGTATGAAAGCTTCTACCTTTTAGATTCTATTATCAAAAACTCAATCACTGATCGGTACCTACAGTGTGCTATGAAAATATTTGCAAAAGAAAGCTACTGAGTGGCACAATCTTTCTGGTACAAATGGAATGGAGTGCCAGTTATATTTTCAAACATAAATCTCCTAGGCAACTCATGCAGTTTTAATTAAATTGAACCTCAGATCAAACTAAATAAAAGTTATCAAAATGAAGTCTGTGTGTGACATCTGTGTGTGTCTTGATACACTGGGAGGCATTTTGCCAAGCTATTGAAAATTCAAAAAGTCATGAATGATTAGCTGTATACACCCTATTTGCCACATCAGTTCAAACCTGATACACTTCTACAGGGCAAAACAATCAGTCATCTATGACACAGATTATATAATTTAGAAGGAGTGACTTCCTAAATTAAAAAAAATACACATTAAAGGTTAATGGTAAATCGCAAAAGTCCTTGAATTTTCAATGCACCATATAAATGCGTCAACACTTAACTCTAGGGCTGCAAATCAATGAGGCACTGTTGTAAAAAATGTACACATGTACACATCCATCCCACATTCTTGTGGGATTTTCTGTAGTTTCACTAAATAATTAAATTTGTCTCAAGCTGTAATGATGCACTGGCTATTGTTGTAACCTCATATCTTCAGGAACCTTTAAATGCCAGTTTTTGCCTTTATACAATGTAACTATCAATATCTATATGTTGTTTGCATATTTTGCCCATATGCTCTATTGATACTACAGTTTTTTCTAACATGTCTCTAAAATGTGCAGCTTAAATTAACTGGCCACTTTAAATGGTCGTAGTCTGCTTGTGAATAACTGCCCTACACAAGGTAGTGTGTCAGAACCTAGTTCCCAGCTTCCTGAATCCCTGTAATGGAATACACAGGTTCAAAAAATGGACAGATAGATGTTGATGGAATAGGTGTTGACTCTCTATGACCTGGTTTAAGGAAATGGATGGATGGGCAGTTTGTATGTCATTCTTTCCTGCAGCACAATTCTGCCAGAGCTGCATTAATCTTATAGTAAAGACACTAAAAGATTCCTCTGACATGAAAATAGAGTAGACAGCAAAAAGAAGAATTTTCTGTGCATGCTGAATTACATCCTGTGTGTTTATCATCTTCTGTATCTTCTGCATCTCTCTGACAATGCCCCATTGCCCTCTGGGAGAATTTAAATTTGTCCAATTCAGAATGCATTATGGTAATGTGACAATCACCAAAATGGTTTCTAAACCTTTTCAAAGAGACAGGAAACAAAAACTGAGTAGATTAACAATGTGTAAAAAGTAAGTACTTTACTGGAAAAAAAAAAAAAAAAATCAGAACTGTGACTGCTTGGGAGCTCTTGGCAAACCAATATGTTTTAGCTAAAATTTTTAATATGATCCATGCTTCCAGCATTTATTAATAGGTGGTACAAAGGTAATCAAAGGGATTGTTTATTGCAGTGGTTTTTAAATTGGGGGTCTGCCACACTGTGTTGGGGGGGCCTTGGCACTCTTGGCGAAGTTGACGTTCTGTAAGACAAAAAAAAGTTCCAGTTTTTTAGACTGTCATTACATTTCCTCATAATTTTTTAAATAAACATAACTGAAAATGTTCTGCAACTGTTACATGAAAGTAGTTCTGTTTTAATTAAGTTATTGACTAGTACTGCAGTTCTCAGCCAGTGTGGTACACAACCTCAATATCCTGTTCCTGTATCCCACTGTCTCCCCAAACCTATTTGAGCCGAACCCTGCCAAGATAGAGCCTGCCCTGGAACAACCTACCAAGGCTGATGGATATTTGCAAGTGAGGACATTGTAACATGTGAGTGCTGTCTTTCTCAGTTTGACAGAAGCAGCCTGCCCAGCATCTCTCTTTCTTTTCCTCTGACACAGGTTTGGTGCACCAATGTTACAATTCTTTTAGCTTTGGTGAACTTGTTTACTGTATCCTCATTTTCAAAAGAGTTTTAGATATTGATAGACCAGTACAGAATATACATGATGAGGAATGTTAATTGAAATTAACAAAATGCACTTATCTAAAATTTTATTTTTGTGTTACTAATATCAACAGTAAAAGAATTTGTTGTGAACAGAGTTGCCAATATTCAGTAGCCTTCGTCCTTACTTAAAATATAAATACAGGAATAGTTTGGACCTAGAAGCTGAATGGCAGATCCATGAAGTGAGATCAGCCTTTATGTTGACTTGGAACCATTTAAGAGTTATGGTTCTCTTTTGTTTATAGTTCTCTTTTTTTATTTGAATGTAACCAGTGAGTTACTTTCTTCCTGCTTTTGATCAGGATGTATTTGTAACTGTATACTTTTTAATAAATGCATAAGATATTGAAAGACCTTCTTTATTCCATATCAAATCACACTACTGTTTATTTTAAAACAATTAATTAAAAATGTATTTGACATATACATGGAAAGCTAAAAAAACACAGACCCACACAAAAAAAATCGATCAATATTCCATTGTTAAAATTTCCAAATGCAATATTGGGGGTTAAAAAATGTCACCTTTATTTGTGCCTAATAAAAGTTCAATACATAACAATATAAGATAAAAAATGGTGGTACTTAAAAAACATTTCAGTTCCTGGAGGTTGTATACCAAGAAAAAAGATTGAGTACCCCAGCCTAAACCTATAACATGATGTTAGATCACATATTCGTCAATAGTTTTCTATACTAAAACATTTGCTTTGAATAATGGGTCTGCTATTTTTCAAAAACATACTAGAAACCAAGATTTAAAAAATGCTTGAGGAACACTGGTTTTACGACAACTGCTTCTAAATCAATTTAGTCATCCCACAGGATACATGGAATAGCCTCTCTTGTAGAGTCCCTCCTTTTTTTTGAAAAAGTTTAGTTAACTTCCATTTTCTTGAACTCTCATATATTTATATCCACTACAAGGTGAGTGACTGAAATGGGTGGCTCCCCGGTTTGGTTGTTTCCTCGAGCACCCATTGTTATGAATGCACTTTATAGTGCATCCATACCACGGGGCTTCCTGAATGTTTTACAGGAGAAGATGGAGCCAACTATCATAAAACAAAGAAACTATGAAAATACCACTGTAATTTTTGCTCAGACTCCTCCGTACCTGCTGCAATATGTACCCAAACCTACCCCTATCCACAGCAGTGTTTAGTTATACTGTATATTAATTTACCCTATACCTGTGAAATAAATTGCCATTTCCTGACACTGTGCAATTTGTTACATACTAATGTAAGAAATAACAGTTCTCAGTACAGATGGCTGTGCCCAAATGTATCTTGTTTTCAGCAAAACCAGAGTCTGTTGTTAAGATTTGCTGTTTGGAATTTGTAATGTTCTCATGGGTTCACAGGGTTTTCTTCTCACATCCTAAAGACATAAATATTAGGGTTGAATGGTCACTCTAAATTGGTTTGTGATGAGTAAATGTGTGCTGTCTATACTGTTAAACCAGGTAACCCAAGTTTCTAACTGTGGGCTGTTTCACAAAGAAGGACATGGTGAGTCTCTTATGGGATATGAAAAAGGATTTGGAAGTACCATTGTCACTAATTTATGATCTAAGTTACCATAAATTACCCTTAACCTCCATGTGCTGTCACAAGAAGAAGGCCAGTGATGTTATTCTGTCCCTGCTTCCAACTCCTCCATTTCTAGTGCTAAAATATTAAAGAAGGACAAGTAAGCTGGGCAGTCATCATCATTGAAAGCCCACAGCGCACTGTAACCACAAGTGTTTACATCAGTATTTTTTGTCAAATATATTGGGCCTCAAACATTAAACAAGAAACCTTTATACTCACTCTCTTGTTGTTATTACAGTGCGTATAAAGAATACAAAAAAACCCCAAAATTTTAAAATAATGACAACATATTTCCCTTTTCAAAAATACCCTTAATATAATTGTATAGAAATGCAAAGCCCCAAAAACTGTGGGCATCTTCACTAGAGTCTATGCCAGCATCAACACATGCGAAATAGAGGTCCATTTTAGATCGGACATCAGTTAATCAGAGGACACTATCATGAACACTAGAACATTTATGGAATCACCTGAAAATAGCAGTATGTATGCTTCTGAACTATACTGAAAACACTCAGATATCTGGGAGAATTGTAATCAAGTTTCTGCATTTACCGTAAAGAATATAAAAATCACTACTCAATGTCAAAACATATTGTTACATCATGTAGCATAAGTTGTTTTTTAACATTAGCCCTTAGCTAAAAACAGCTTTCATGCATAACTGCACTCAAGTGAGCAAGTCTTTTCCATACTGTTTGAGTGTATGAGTGACATAACTCGATGTTATAAAGCCCTCAATGTCATGCAAAACTAGTTCAATTTGCTATGAAGGCTTGATTTTTACAGCTCCAAATAGTTGGCACTGCAGTCACTAGTATCATAATTAACATCTTCAAAGGTAAACATGCTCTCAGAGGTGAAGCAGTAGTCGTGTCAGAACTAAACTACTCATTGATGCCATAAGCTGGATTCAACAGATCAGTACTAACTTGTCACCAGAGAGCTTTTCGCCACAGAGGATGAAGTACGAGATACCTACAACTCAAAAAAAAATAAGGCTATTTTCCTTTCCTTCTGATAAATGTTTTTTCTTCCAGGTGGAGGTGCATGCCCCCCAAATCCCCCACTGTTGTACAAGAATCGAAGAAAAAAATAATAAAAAGGAAATAATAAGGATATCTATTCAGTGATGGTTAAAAAAACAGGCTTTCACTTTCAATCTGCAATTCTATATTATTAATGCTATTATGCTTTCATTAAAATAATAGCATATGATATTGTGTATCCCTGGCACACTATTTTACAGCCAGGAGGGTAGAATGACGAGGCACTGGTTAGCACTGCTGGCTCTCAATTCCAGAAGCCTAGGTTTCTTTGCAAGCTGTTATTTTACCTGTGGTCAGATGGTTAGTGCCTAGTGCCTGTCAAAGAACTGCATGCTGTCTGTTGCTTTTACAGATGATGTGTCCTTGGGCTGTGCCTGTCCTCTTACAATTTCCACTTTACATCCTTGTTACACTGTAAACACTTAACAATGTCAATTAAAGCATTGTCTAATCTTAAAACATTGTTTAATCTTACCTGAACCTATGATACAAGATTTTTGTATCTTGTAATGTAAAGTAGTTGTAACCCCCAGTCAAGCCAACCTAAGAGCATTAATTGTAACACAATTTTAAACAAGCCAAGTAGACCGCTAAAATACTGATTTTGTAAACAGAGATAAAGATTACACTTTTTACCTCTATGGTTTTTTAGTTTCCCCAAAATTATTGCCTCAGATAAGGCAGATCTTTTTATGTGATCTTTAACCAATACCTGTGGGGCACACACAACATATTTTTCCAAATCTGTTATGACCGTGGGTGTAAGGTAGTTGTTTCAGCCATAGCAGCATACATTCCCAGACACCCATTGGACTAACCCTGCTCCCACACCCGTCGCAAACACGAATAACACAAATAAGATAATGATTGATTTTAAAGTAAATAAGCAGGCACTCCATTTGAAAATTATAGAAGATTCTCTCCTCTCTTAAAGCAAATACACAAATACAGTATCAAATAAATATGGCATACAGTAAAACCCAAGCAACATCCAAGTATTATTAGACCTAAGCACTGTGGCAATCTTCTGTTTATTCTTTTTCTTTAAGGTAAACAGCATAAATAAATATTTTGTTAAGTAGACTGTAATTCAGTAGATGGGGAATGATGATTGCCTTTATTCTTCAGACTGTAAACATGCAACACATGCACATTCACATCATGTTTCTAAGTGAATAACATGTATTTAATATATTCTTTATCTGCTAGAAAAGTATAGTAGGGGAAATAAGCATTCAGCACATCAACATTTTTCTCATTAAACATACACTCACCTAAAGGATTATTAGGAACACCTGTTCAATTTCTCATTAATGCAATTATCTAATCAACCAATCACATGGCAGTTACTTCAATGCATTTAGGGGTGTGGTCCTGGTCAAGACAATCTCCTGAACTCCAAACTGAATGTCAGAATGGGAAAGAAAGGTGATTTAAGCAATTTTGACAGTGGCATGGTTGTTGGTGCCAGACGGGCTGGTCTGAGTATTTCACAATCTGCTCAGTTACTGGGATTTTCACGCACAACCATTTCTAGGGTTTACAAAGAATGGTGTGAAAAGGGAAAAACATCCAGTATGCGGCAGTCCTGTGGGCGAAAATGCCTGTTGATGCTAGAGGTCAGAGGCGAATGGGCTGACTGATTCAAGCTGATAGAAGAGCAACTTTGACTGAAATAACCACTCGTTACAACCGAGGTATGCAGCAAACCATTTGTGAAGCCACAACACGCACAACCTTGAGGCGGATGGGCTACAACAGCAGAAGACCCCACTGGGTACCACTCATTTCCACTACAAATAGGAAAAAGAAGCTACAATTTGCACGAGCTCACCAAAATTGGACAGTTGAAGACTGGAAAAATGTTGCCTGGTCTGATGAGTCTCGATTTCTGTTGAGACATTCAAATGGTAGAGTCAGAATTTGGCGTAAACAGAATGAGAACATGGATCCATCATGCCTTGTTACCACTGTGCAGGCTGGTGGTGGTGGTGTAATGGTGTGGGGGATGTTTTCTTGGCACACTTTAGGCCCCTTAGTGCCAATTAAGCATCGTTTAAATGCCACGGGCTACCTGAGCATTGTTTCTGACCATGTCCATCCCTTCATGACCACCATGTACCCATCCTCTGATGGCTACTTCCAGCAGGATAATGCACCATGTCACAAAGCTCGAATCATTTCAAATTGGTTTCTTGAACATGACAATGAGTTCACTGTACTAAAATGGCCCCCTCAGTCACCAGATCTCAACTCAATAGAGCATCTTTGGGATGTGGTGGAACGGGAGCTTCGTGCCCTGGATGTGCATCCCACAAATCTCCATCAACTGCAAGGTGCTATCCTATCAATATGGGCCAACATTTGTAAAGAATGCTTTCAGCACCTTGTTGAATCAATGCCACGTAGAATTAAGGCAGTTCTGAAGGCAAAAGGGAGTCAAACACCGTATTAGTATGGTGTTCCTAATAATCCTTTAGGTGAGTGTATTTGTAATGAAGCTATGCACATGAAATTTAGACCAGACATTGGTTTTAAATCAATAAAGTGGCCCAGCCAAAGAAATCGTAACGTTCCAATCTATAAAACAGTTATGTGCAGTAAAGTGGAATAGCACTGGAAAAAAAGTATTGATCACAGTAAGAAAAAACACTAAACCAGCAGTTTCCATTATTAGTTGTTCTGACTGTGTTAATAAGAATCAGCAGGGTTAGTGCATGTTGGCAGGTTAGTACTTCCACTTTTTATAAAAGGTTTACTCACCTCTGAATGCAATTTAACAGATCATTTGTTGCCAAGCTGTTATGCAGGAAACATGATGGGTAGAAGCAAAGAGATCTCTCAAGACATTTGAAACAAAATTTTGAGCAACATAGCAATGGCACTGGATGGCAACAAATTTAACTCCTAAATGTTCCTATAAGCACCACTGGGGGCATTATCTTCTAGTGGAAGGAACATCACTCCAATATTAACAGGCCACACAGAAGAATCTTACAAGATTTGCAACCTTGCAGTCAGTAGGTTAGTCAGAAGAGTAGTCAATGAGCCAAGGACCATTCAAAAAAGCTCCAAAAAGACCTGGAAGCAGTTGGTACACTCATCATAAAAAAAAAAACAATAGGTCCACTCCCCACTGCCAGTCTTCATGTGTGATAATCACAGCAGACTCCATAATTGCCTTAAGTGAAGCTCATTTGATGTTTACTATACAACATTTGGACAATCCTGTAGATTACTGGTAGTGTGGTCAGGGAAGAAAAGCATATGATCTTTTCGGCAACAATACTAGGAACAATGATGAACAATTTTTCCTGTTTGCTTTAAAATCCATCAGCAGCACCTAGTGCAGAGAGAGAGGGTATGCGGTTACTGTACTAGAGCAGATATAAAATATAATAATAAAGATATATTTACATTTATTCTTATCACAATACATTGTAATATATTTTTGCTGAAGATAAAGCCCTGAAGAACAGATATAAGATCCCAAAGCACATAGGCGGACTCCATAATTGTTTCCATATTTATTCTCTGATCTCTTTGGGACACATTTCCATACAAGATAAGGACATTCATTTCATTTCCTTTATATTTATGTTTGTAATTTTCCAAATGGCTGGATGTTTATACTACTGTTTTGCTGAGATTCAGTTAGCATGATTTGCTTATTTTCTCTATTTGTTTAAAATGTAATTATAAAGCGCAAGACCTCCCCAGCTATAATGAGGGAGACAGGACCTAAAGAATTTACAAAAGATATCAACTGACCTTTTTTTTTTTTTTTTTTCATTACTAGCTTCTGCTGGACTTCCTGAAGAATAAACACACATATTGGCTTTAAGCTTTGACAGATATTTACTGTTTAGAGAGCACTCGTTTACAAAGAAATTCCCATTCCACCCACCCAGATGCTAAATCTAAGCTATTCACACCTTTGCAGAGAAACCTTCTGTGTATGTTACATATGTGTGTCTGTTAGTGCATTTGTGGAGGTGCTTATATTTGGGTCGCTCACATTATTCCTTATGCAGATTTGATAGCAACCACAGTTGTTTAGTTTAGAATTTTTCAATAAATTTTATGATACAAAGAAAATGGCAATATCTGCTGTACAATTATACCTGAATTTCTTTCCAATGGCATTAACTTTTACCAGAATATAAATAAAAAGATTGATAAGTAACACAATTATTTTATTTTAGGCAGCAAACATAACAGTATGCAGCATCAAAAATGATTTATGTATCTTTCTTTCTGTAGTAAGCAAATAATAAATCAAATCAACAAATCTTTGGTCAATGCTGGTTGTTGAATCCATAGTATCCTTAATTATGGAGTACCTGACGGGTAGAATGTTGCTTATATAGTTGAGTGTCAGACATATGTATAAGCATATTTATAAGCAGTATGGGGGACCCTGAAATGGCACAGTAACACAGAAAGCTCCCTTCCTGTTAATCCAGTGTACCTCAGACTTTAGGTTCAACAGTGAGGTGTGTCTTTTGCAGAAATTCTCTCATGAAACTTCAAAGGTTAGATGTATCACATGGAGAGTAGAAGGCTGAATACAAGTGGTACAAAAGGAACTAATTGAAACTTAAAATTGGCAAGGCAATTGGATTGGTGCTTGACCTCAGAAGGTCCAAGCTTTCCCTGTCATTTGGCTTTATTGACAGAGAGGCAGTGAAGGTGGTGTGGACCAACAAATACGCACAGTTTTGCTTCTTTGAAGTAGTCTGACTGGCTCACTTCTGAGGGTCAGAGTGCACATTCTGAAATCAGTAGATTAGAGAAGAACACTTAATAGACAATTGATCATTATGGACACTGGCATTCACACTCTGCAAGACATTCTTTCTGAGCAGAGAAACACCTCCAGTAACAGACTGATCAAGTATGTTACCAAAAAGATTGCTGTGTGGGGTCATTTTCTGTCAGTAGCCATTAAACTTTATAATGAGAGTAACCACCGTATTGCCAAGGTGGTTCTGATCTTTTACTCCCTGAAGGGTATTGAGTTGTTTGCAGTTTATAGCACTTCGTATCGAGCTGCACCTTTTTCTTTTTTTTATGTCATGTGTCATATGAATGCTGCTGTAACTTTTGCAGCTTCCTTTGGGATCAATAAAATATCTGTTTACTGACTAAATCAATAGGTGGCAAAAAATTGCTTCTTTAGTGGTGTTTTGTCCTTTGTTATTTCAGAAATCATTAACCAAAAATTGCTTTTTAAATTTCTGTATGGAAATGTGTCAGCTATTGTTTTAACTTCCTAAATTTACTGCAGTATAAATGCAAAAGCTTAACTTATAATATGTAATGACTTAATGTCCAGTTGTTTATGTTTTAGTTATTTAAACTCCATTGTTAAGTGAGTGAAGTGACATTTATTTTACACATTATATGTTCAAATTACAATGAAATTGATTCTGCACAACAGACATGGTAAGGGAATTGTCTGCTTACACAGCATGTCTCACATCAACCTCTATATTTCTATTTGCCCACTACAAGAAGGCACATTTCTTAAAGAAACAGTACCTAATTACATTGAATTTTGAACAAGATCTATTCTAACCACAGAAAGCAATAAATACAATCAATTGACCTGCCAAAAAGAAAATATATCATTAATATACAAAAAATCACACACTGTAACCTCATATTGCAAAATATATTTTCAGATTAACAGAAGAGTAAAAGTATTATTCCAAAACTTGGCTCACAAAAGTAGAGTTTTTTCTTTCCTTTTCTAATTTCAGTTTAGCACTACAGTAATTCCTCCTCGATCGCGGGGTTTGCGTTCCAGAACCCCCCGCGAAAGGTGAAAATCCACGAAGTAAAAACCATATGTTAATATGGTTATTTTTATATATTTTAAGCCCTTATAAACTCTCCCACACTATAATAAAGATTTCCCGCACAGTTATATAGCATAAACCCTTTGTATTCCCTTAGATATTAGGCAAGATTCATTGAAATTATGTATGTAAACACACTGTTTACATACAGTCAAACCTAAATATTATTTTAAAGATATCGAGCGTCTCCGATATCACATATGTTACAGCCATTATGACAGACAGGTCACCAGCAATAAATATGTACAATGCAAGAAATATTGTATACAGTAAAATGTGTGTACAGTGACACTAAACGTATGTACATGTAATAAGTACTGTATGTAGAAATTTAATTATGGTTACTCACCAACAATGACACAACTTGTCCGATAACGATGTGTTTAATTTTACTGCACAACAAAGGAGAGCGTTACAGCTCTTCTAAAGGAGCCTGTTCAGGCGACTGTGTAGCACCACCATTGTTCTTCTTCCGGCAGTCCATCCGGACTACCGCATTATTACATCCACTTACAACTCGTTTTGCACCCTGGTTAAAGGACACTGTGGCCATAGATCTTATATTCTTTTCCTCCTTTTGAAATAAAAAGAATCGTGGACTCATTGATGCCGTAATGGCGTCCAGCAGCGGTGTAGCTGTTCCCTTCCTTCAACATATCCACAACTTTTACCTTTTCAGCAATCATTAGCATCTTCTGTTGGCACTTGGGCATGGCCCCTGAAGCAGTAGCAGGAGCAGATCATTTTGGAGCCATAACGAAGGGCTTGACTATGCACAAAAATAAACACAAAAGAGCACAAAAGTTAACTCTTTATACAGTAAAACACGTTGATGCTGAATGAGAGAGACAAGACTTCCTGGTTAACGCAGCGGAATCGAATTCGCGCTCCGTCGCTTAGCCAATCAGCACACAGGAACTTAACTACGTGCTCTGATTGGGTAGTTTCTCAGCCATCTGCCAATAGCGTCCCTTGTATGAAATCAACTGGGCAAACCAACTGAGGAAGCATGTACCAGAAGTAAAAAGACCCATTGTCCACAGAAACAAGCGAAGCAGTGAAAAATCAGCATTATATATTTAAAAATATGCTTACATTTAAAATCTGCAATAGAGTGAAGCCGCAAAAGTCAAAGTGCAATATAGCAAGGGATTACTGTATACAATGGAACCTCAGTTCACGACCATAATTCATTCCAAAACTCTGGTCGTAAACCGATTTGGTCGTGAACCAAAGCAATTTCCTACATAGGATTGTATGTAAATACAATTAATTCGTTCTAGACCGTACGAACTGTATGTAAATATATTTTTTTTAAAGATTTTTAAGCACAAATATAGTTAATTATACAATAGAATGCACATTGTAATAGTAAACTAAATGTAAAAACATTGAATAACACAGAAAACCTTGAAAAACAGAGAAAACTAACATTGCAAGAGTTCACGCTAATAGCCTTATGACCCGATCGCTGTAAACACATTTTTTTAATGAGTTTTAAGTACAGGGGAAAAAAAGGAACATTTGAAAAAAGAGAAAAGTAACATTGCAACAATTCACGCTATGAACCGAAAAATGAACATTTGAAAAATCCGTAATACAAAAACTAACAATAAACCACCAAGAAAACTAACCTTGCATGAGTCAAGTTCTGGCATGAAGTGAGGAGGAACTGGGTGGAGAAAAGGTTAGAGTTTTGAGGGAGAGTCTGGCTCCGCGATGGAGGGATGTTTTCCTTCAGGTGTTTTCTCTGTTGTGATTTCTTGAGTTTCTGTTTTTTTTAGCTGTTTAGACAGTGGATCAGACTTGGAGGGTGTGCTGGTGCATTGTCCATTAGAAGAAGGCATTTTTTAGGCAGGTTATTCTCTTCGAGATATCTCTTCATGTCGGGAGCGAAAGCCTCGTGCAGCCATTCCAAAAACAAGGTCCTTGTGACCCAACCCTTCGTGTTTGACCTCCACATCACGGGCAGTCTGGCTTTGTTTATATTGTGCTGCTTGAAAGCACAAATTGGTAAACGAATAGCAGCTTGTTTTTTACGTCGCCACTAGCGTTAGCACACAGCAAAATGGTTAAACCGTCCTTCATTGGTTTATGGCTGGGCATAGCCTTCTCTTCCTGGGTAATGTAAGTCCTCTTCAGCATCCTCTTCCAGAACAATCCGGTCTTGTCGCAGTTGAAGACTTGTTGCGGGATGTAGCCTTCGTCCTCCACTAATTTTGTGAAATTTTTCACGAATTCTTTCGCAGCTTCAGCGTTAGAACTATCAGTCTCTCCATGCTTTACCACAGTATGAATGCCACTTCTCTTGCAAAACTTTTCAAACCATCCTCTACTGGCTTTAAATTCCTCACTTTCGCCACTCGTAGAAGGATAGTTTTGCAGCAAATTGCCATGAATCTTCCTGGCTTTCTCGCTTAACATCACCTCGCTTACGCTATCCTCTGCAAGTTGCTTCTCATTCAGCCACACTAGCAACAGTTTTTCCACCTCTTCCAGCACTTGAGGCCTCTGCCTGGTTAACGCTGCAACTCCTTTTGCAACATCAGCTGCTTTAATAGATTCTTTCTGCTTTAGAATAGTCGAAATCGTAGATTTTGACTTCTTGTACTCAGCGGCAAGATCAGTAACACGAACGCCATGCTCATACTTTTCAATAATTTCTTTCTTTACTTCGATTTCAATTTTCTTCAAATCTTTCTTCTCACCACTCTTCAGTTGCTTAGAAGCCATGGTTAACTGCAAAAGCACACAAAATATCATAATGCACAAAGAGTTCACAGGTAAAGCACGCACGTCTGACTGAGAACAATGAACAGGGAGAGGCTGAACACATGCTAAATACAGTAATCAGCATGTACGAACCGGAAGGGAAATGAAATAGAGCACAAAGAGTTTACAGCGAAAGCACGCATGTCTGACCAAGAACAATGCAACACGTGCGGAAATCATAGGCGCGCACAAACCGAAAGGGAAACTGACTTGTTCATATATCTAAGGTGTGGTTGTGAACTGAGGCAAAAGTTTGGCAAACTTTTTAGTCATAAACCGAGTTGTATGTGTACCGAGACATTCATTATCCGAGGTTCCACTGTACATATTAAGCATTTCTTCACATATATTTTCTAGGTAATATTTGTGCACTGATACAAACGTTTGGGATAATTTCTCAATAAAAATTAATTTGAAAAAAAAAAGAACACACTTTCACACGTGCGATTGGGAGAAAGTGGGTAGGCTCAAATGATGTGATTTCTCAGCCGGACCCTCTGCAGACCAGCCGAAGAATCAACCAAGTAGTGATGTCAACACAAACCAACCCTCCGATAATGTCACTTCTGACCGCTCCTGAACCCACCTACCACAGACATCATTTTCTCTTCCGGCCACCCTGGACCATCCCCTTCCTGTCTCTGCCAAATAAAAAGCCTCTGTCTACCTTCTGTACTCAGTTCTATTTTGAACTATTTGTAAAACTGTGTTTGTTTTGCTGCTTTCAGTATACAGGATGGCCTTCCCCCAAAACCTTCTTTAGTCTCCTGCTCTCTTTACTTACAAAATATATTCTACAGAAAGTAGGGCATATGCTCTCATTGCATTCAGATTGGAAAGTATTTTATAGCAAGACTGTGTCACAGATCTTTAGACTTGATTTTGATTTCCAGCTTTCTCTCCATTCATCTGTGATTTTCCCTGTGTATTTGGTTTTCCTTCCGTGTTCCAAAGCCCAGCATGTTGGATAGGTTAGCAAAATTAACCACATTGCTTCATCCTGTCTCCTATGAGGAGGAAACATGACTGCTAAATAAGATACTGATAATTTATGCTGGCAAGAAGTAGGTCTTCATACTTTCAAACCACTGACATTTAAACATTTTTTTGCAGATGTAAATTTGACATTCAATACGCTGTTAAAAGGATGGAAAATCAATGATATGGACATTTTAGAGAAGGAATACTAGTAATTAATATTCTGGTAGGAATCATAAAATGTTTAAAGGTGTCAACATAGGCACTGCTGTTGTAAGGAACCCATATGTTATAAAGAGTGAATTTCTCTTTTAAACTAAAAATAAAAAATAAACACTATATTTATACCTTGCATTTGCCATATTTCTCACATTCATTTGCATTTTGGTGGTAAGTTTCCCTTTGTAGTGCTCAACTACATGTATAATATTAAAGCAGGAGGCCTCTAAAGAATTTCATACTGCACCACAAGTGATTTGCACTTAGTTAATCTTAAGTAAATTACTTATCACGACAGAAAAAAGGCACCCTACCGCCATTTTGTGTAAAGCACAGCTTTCACTTCTTTGGAGGTAATGATGTTCACAAGTGAAAATATTTCTAATAAAAAATATCCAATTTAATGTAAATATAGATTGAAGTAATAAATTAAAATGTCAAATCTCATTATATAAAGTGTAATGCATATTTTTAGTTTTTTTATGTTTCACCTGATAATTTTGCATGCTTGACAGCACAGTGGTCAACAGTGAGCCCTTGTGGATTCAGTGCCTGCTTAATGTTTGTGTGGGGTTTCCTCTTCCGGCATTCCTCCCAACCCCTAAAAGACATGTATTTAAGGCTAATTGGCAATTCTAAATTGAACCCTGTGTGATTTTGAGTGTGTATGTGTTCATTATTGGGCTCTGCAACAGACTGGAATTCAGCTGTTTTCTGCTTTGCATTCAGTGCACCCAGGATGGGCTTAGATTAAACTAGGGTGAGAGTGTTATGTTTTGATATTTTGTTTGTTTTTTTGTTCACATATTTGGAATCTGGTCAGCCAGCTGTAGTGTTGTTTTCATTTCATCAACCTGTGTACAAGAATCAAAGGTTTTAATGACCTGAATAATATACAAAGAAAACTAATTAACCTATATGATATATTCAATGATAAAACTTTTTTTAATTATCTTGAGCCTCAATTATGCTGCCATCAGTTAATCAGACGTTTGAGGTGTATTATGTGACATTTCTGTGTATAATATTTGTGTTCTTTCTTTTTTTATTACCAGGGGCTAATATTATTGGTTAACTAGAGCTCCTTACTCTTGAACATGGTATATGTAATTGCACATGATTAAAACATTTCTGCTGCATATTGTGACATGTGAGTCTCTTACACCCCAAAGCACAAGGCGGAGTCTCAGTACTTTAGCAAAACCAACTTTATTCAGCTTGAAACAGGAACAGCATTGTTATTCATTGTAGCGGTATCTACCTCTCACCTATACACAGACACAGCAATCAGGCAGGGCCATGGCCAGGTTAGTGGTCAAGTAAATTATGTTCTCCGCATTTATAATGTTCCTTGCATCACCCATCAGCAGTAAGCGCTTATAGCACAACCGGGATCGACTCGAATCTGCTTTAGCTGTGAGCCGCTTCCAGGTTGGGAGCCCGTGGTTGCCCTGGCAACTGATAAACTGTCTTCTATAGACACAGCAATCATGCTTTAGGATGCTCTTTGGCATGTCGTCCCATTGGGGAGAGTCCCAAACAGGTTTGGAACCGTTACAATATCAATTACTGGTTGTCATACTGATGGACTCTGGCTTTTGTTGATGGTCAATGCAAAACATTGTTTTACTAAAAATTCTATACTTTTTAAATTAAAACAGGCAAATAGTAGGACTAATTTGAATTCTGAGTATATATTCTTATTATTAGATGTTTATGATTTTAATTTTTAGTCTTTTTCATGAGTTGTATGTTCAAGCTTCTATTTCTTTTTGCCAAACCCATAACAAACAATAAAGTTCAAAAATTGAAACATATTTTAACTTATTACAAATGACAGGCTGCACATTTAGGCGGCCAATACAATGCTTGGATATTTTTAAGTTTAGGTTTGTTTTGCCTACAGGTTAAAGTGGAAGAAAATAACTGTTGGAAAAATATTGCCTGGAAACTTCTTAAACAGTCATCAGGAGCGGAATATTAAAGTCCACACAGGCAAATGTAGATTTAAACCATTCCCCTTCAAAGTTTGCTGATGGCAATGTATGTTAGAATGAGCCCAGGAAGGATTTTGTGAAAAGTGCCAGCACTGTGAAGTCAAAATGGTTAAATGCTAGACCTGGGTTTGTTTGTCACCTTGTAAGTAGTGACCTTTTTGTGGGTACAGGAAAAAAAGATCTGTCAATCTCAAATGTAGACAACCAAAGGAGAAACTTTATATAAGGAGTGAGGTTCAAATCTGGAGAGAAATAAGGATTGTACATATGAGAACTGGTCAAATGAAACAATATCATGAACTATATACACCGTCCAGCCCTTCTCTCTTGAGGTCGTGGGTAACCTATTAATTGAGTTTCACTTGTGTTTAAACTTTTACTTTAAGTGAATTAATGCTTATGCCTACTGACAGCCACAGCAGATGTTATGCAGTTAAGAGTTATAGCGAGGTTGCAAAGCACATCTTACATGAGTTTCACTTAACTTCTCTTCATCCACTTCACAGCTAATTTTCTATGCCGTACATCATCCAGTCACTTTTTCCTGTGCAGGACACCTCATCTTCTTTGCTTGCTACCATCCTGATTTATCTCTGTGATTACAGCCAAACGTTTTTCACTGTTGTCCTGTGCTGACAAAATTCATTTGCATTATTGCACCCACATTCTTCTGCAGAATCAGAATCACTTTTATGGGCTGAGCCAAAAAATGATGTGGTGCCTAAGAATGACCCACTAGCTACAGTTTTATTACCAACAAATACCAACAAAAAAAACATGGGTAGGGTATTTGTTTTTTTTTTTTCAATAACATCATCAAAGTTCAATGAAATCAGTCAAAAAATTATTGAGATATGGAAGTATTATTTTTTCTGTGGCGGGGAGGGGGGGTTCTCCTAAATATTGACATATCGAAATGTTTATTAGTGGATGCATACCCTAGATGTACAATCCTGCCAAATTTCAGGTTTTTAACTAAACAGAAAATAGTGTTTTTCTTGATGAGTGAGTGGGTGAGTCAGTCAGTCAGTTAGACAGCTTTGCATTAGATATATATACCTGTAGATGTGTTAACATAATTTAAAAATATTGATGATTAATCTCATAAGAATTGAATGAGAGAAATGTGACAGTCCCCTGCACTGTATGTTATTTCAGAAGTCATCTACCATGACTTCTTGGACAATTTTATGGTTAGCTGAAATGACAGAATACCAATTTTTGTTATAGCTGGCATTGCTGTTCCATAAGCTGTCATGTCACTTGATTCAAGTGTAGAAGTCAACATGAAATATTGCAGGACCTTTCCCAGAAAGAATTACCTTCTAATAACACACAAAAGGACTAGAATCATAAATAGCGTGTAAATCAAAACAACAGAGTGTATATATATTTATTTTAACATTTGACCTTATCTACTACATCATTCGACCTTATCTACTACATCATTCTAAAAGTATCCAATCTTTCTTCAATTTGTGACAGATTTCAGTTTTAAACCATTATATTGTAATTTATACTATATTAAGCATGTATATAAATATGATGCTTAATATACTATAAATTGAGTCATAATCAAAATATCATCTTTACAGTTACCAAGAGAAACATATAGCAACTCTCTTTAGTATTTTAGAGAGCTATTTGTTCATGGATCTATACTTCTCCTTTTAATTGAAACCTCTTGTTTTTGCTAGAGGTTAAGGTTTAATAAATTCTGCTGACCTGCATTTCATACCTTTTTATTTATGCATGGCCTATTAAAATGGAGCAGTTAATGCGATCAGTTAATCATGCCATGAAATATGTATGCCGGGAATTAAGAAGGCTGTAGCTTGTATGTATGTAGGCATCTTTAGTGTTTATAGAAGACCTAATTAAAGGTGCTATTTGTAAAGAGAACCAGATACATGCTACATTTCTACAAAAATGGGTCAGAGTTTGCATATGATTTTAACGTGTGGTAAATCACTTTTTCTATTTTCATGCATGATGCATAGAGTATTAAGTGCCTAGAATTCATTGTGTTGCATTGTGACTTGCATTGTTGGGCAATGAGAATATTTATGAGAATTTCTATAAATGAAAAACGTGTTTCATTCCAGATGTATTTTTCTTTGGTTTCCAATGGCTGTTCTGTAATGAAACAGCTTCAGAAAATCATTCAAGCATTTGTCAGTATAATTGTTTGACACAATGACATGAATAAATATGAGCTGATGATTTGAAATTGCTGACAGACCCAGAATAAATTTAATAGGAACAAGATTAAAGTGCTATTTTTCTCTGTGATTGGAGGTAATAAATCATTTTATTAATTGATTGAAAACTAAATTTCTAGTAATTATGCTTTAGCTAGAAAATCTTAATATAAAATGCATATTTAAGGCTACCTTCATAAAAACAAATATTGAAAGATTTATATTTCAATATCATGATTTTAAACATTAATATGTTAGTAAATTGATTAAATTGGCATGACAGGCTGTACCTGCCCAAACCATATTTCATATGCCTTTGTTTTAATAAAAACAATGAGAACTGCTTGGTTTCTTAGATTTAGCTTGTTAGGTTTTCTGCAATAATTCATTTTTTCCAAAATACTATTTCTTAAGTGCTTAGATACCTGATCCCATCAATTCACCATTTAATCAAATCTCTTAGGTGTTCCTATCAAAATCTGATGATGCAACTGTTCTGTAGTCTTTATTGCAGAAAAGAATTGGGTTATCATATTTAAAATGAATTGTAAGAAGAGTTATTTAAACACAATAATTCAGAAACAGGTATTATTTAGCATTCACACTTATGGCAAAACAATTTACTAGAGTGTAATTATGACTCTGCAATAGGTTGCAAAAAATACGAAGAAAGTATACCAAAACTATATAAAATACAAATGCTGGCTCTTTATCTACAGAAGCTATGCCTTTGAATTATTACTAGATTGGCACAGACAAGTTGCAACGTATTCATTTCCAAAATACAGTTTGTATAACAAAACAAATTATTGATGATCTATGTAAACACGTGGTTTTAAAGATAG
Organism: Polypterus senegalus; assembly: GCF_016835505.1. Lineage (NCBI taxonomy): Eukaryota > Metazoa > Chordata > Cladistia > Polypteriformes > Polypteridae > Polypterus > Polypterus senegalus. The sequence continues at coordinate 92,126,319 of NC_053161.1, forward strand.
CCACAGAGATACATTTCTGTCACTACTAATTATTATTATTATTATTATTATTATTATTATTATCTCATTTAGCAGATCGATTTTTAAAATTGACAGCTTCCAGGTAAAACTGACCAGTAGTGATGAGCCAGTGACTTGCGTTAAACTGAACTGACAGTGAAACTTAGACTTCCACTTCACTAAAATTTTCAAGAAAATATGATATTTTTCAACCAGTAAAATTCATGAAATTGAAATAGAAAGAAGTGTGCTTACTCTGTGCCTGGTAGCATTTTCATGTACTGCTTGTGCAACATCTGCCTGTCATATGTTAATTAAATAAAGTTCTATAAAGGAAAAAAAGATCAGTAATTTTATGTCATGTGTATACATTTTATTGTGCCATAAGGCATATAATGTTGTTCTAGTAGTAATCTAGTACTCAGTGCTAATCTAATAATACATGAGCGATTGCCATCCTAAAAGACAAAAATGATACTTGGTGCATTCCTGCGCTGTGCTGGGAACATTCATATCTCCACCTCAGCTGCAGGAATCAAGAAACAGGACAGAGCAGTTGCTAGTGCAGAAGAATAATTTTAGGGTAACATAGCATTCATCTTAAAGAAATAGCATAAAGGCTTAATAAATGTCAGATACCTGTTCAGGCACACCAGGAAACCAGATAAAGGTCAAGTGAATGACAAAATGTACACTGAAATAAATTGGTTTAGGAAAATACTGAGGTGGTCAAGTAAATAATATACCAGAAGAAAGGCTGATGTAATATACAAAATATACTGAAGGATGACTAAGAGATGACTAAAAAATCAGCAGAAGTCCTATGAACAAGAATGGACAATTGTTATATGCACAGAAATTTCAAGTATGGTGGCTCAACTAAAAGGTGTAAGAAGAACCAGAATATAATGTAACAGACTTTTATTTTATATAAATCATTTGGGTGTAAACCAATTAACCAACCAAAGTAAAATGTATGCATTGATTGACATTGCATGTAAATTCAGTAGTTTATAAAATGAACCTCTATTCTGTGTTTCTCTGACCATTCTGGTCATTCTGACCATACTGTAACAGACTGCTTTTTGAGGAATGCTCCCTCCGAGGCATTTTGCTGAAGTGTAATTTAAAGATACAATGAACAGCTTTCCCCCTGCCTGATAACTGATTTGTCCTGTTAGGGGATATTTCTTTCTTTAATAAAATGTTAGATTGCAGCAAGGGGTGGACATCCTGTGTAGTGAGTTTACCTGCGCTCTAATAAATGCCCTACTATCCTCTACGCTGATGTGAACAAGAACAGTGGAATAATTGAGTTTACGAGTGTGCTTTGGTTTACCTGTATTACACTACTGCAGAAAACATGCAAATAATGTGAGTCCTAGGCCTTAGGGAGCAATATTCTTTCCTAGAACTTTACAATATTGTGTAGTTAAAAATGGAACACAAATCGGCTTGATGATGAATCATTGTTTGTTGTCAGTTGTAGAGAATCTATGGCTAATTGTAATTCTAATTTCTTAAGCATAACATTTTTGAAAGAAGTATCCAATGAAGATGTAAAATCTGTGTGGATAAATATGTAAGATAAATTGTTAGTTATTCTGGGCCATGATTGATAGCAGGTCTTTGTGGCACTTTGTTGATAAAATAAAATGTAAGATAAATAATGAATCCTTATGATCTGCAAGTAATGCAGTTTGTTTTTTGGTGTAATGTAAATCCTGAGTACACATTCCTTCAGTGTATACAAATTGTGTCACTGAGCAAGGCTTAGGCTTATGGTTTCCTCTTCCATTAACTTCTACATAAGTCAAGTTGCTTGCATTTTTTTATGTTCACAATCAGAAACATTGTGTAACTTACAGTCTCAAGTAGCAGGAAAGTGAGCAGGTGTGGCAGATTTTCCTACAAGCCACTACTACCACATCTGAGGGCAGCATCAGGCACAATTTACTGCTGTGCTTATCTCTGCAGGTGTTCATCAGGACCAGTTGTCATATGCAATGCAATACAGTAAACCTCACTCAAGGTAAAGCTGAAACAGTAAACACATCCATTAAAGCTGCACAGAATGTTTCTCTGTTTTAGGGTAGACAAGTCTGAAAATTCACCAATGCTTTTTAAAGAGATTTTTAAAAATATTTTAAATTTATACAGTGTGTTCCCCCACGTTTTCTCAGTGAATTTCCTTGCAGAATCAGTGTGCCAAATTTCAACAACATTGGTCCATTAGGAGCTGAGTTGTTTCATCTGGACAGACAACAAACAGACAGACATGATGGACACAGTAGACCTACACAGAATCAAAACTAGTTACCCTGGGCACGTGATATACATACATGTAAATAAAAACAAAGAAAGCTTTTTAACATTGTTAGATAAAAAATATAAAACACTGAATTTGACATTTCTTTGACAAGCTTTCCGAAATGGTTATAATTTGTATATATTTGTCTATACCCAGCTACCACACAGTACTGATCTATTGAAAGAATTAGTCATGAAGAAGGCATACAGCCCCTGAGCTGATACAATGGTACACCACTAGTGGGCAATCTTAAATGAAAACAGCAACCAACCGTTATTAACACTAGAATTACCAGAGCCTACGAAAAAACTCGTAATTCCGTCCCACCTTAATTGCTTCTTAAATTCCTTCACACCTCTCCGCCAGCATCCTTTGTCTTCTAAATGTGGTGATAAAGAGAAGCTAGGAGCAGCCGGCTATTCCATCCCCCCACCAATTTAGAACGTGCACGAACTTCTCTCAGCTCATGCCTTGATTGAGTATCTGGGAGTGAAGTGGAGTTTTAGAGTGAAATAATAGATCGTTGTTTGGAACACACGCATTTCATGTCTGTTCCGTTTCTACAGTAATCTGTGTTAACACATTGTTAAAACAGAAACGTTTTTTATATTCTAGTAGTAGATGACAAAATGTAGGCATAAACTATATAATGTATGAAGCTTGAAGTCACGGCTGTTTTTACTAAAGACGCGCTATAGCTCTGCAGTGTACCACGATGCATACTAACGCCCTCCCTCCCCGACCCACCAACCAGGTTCTCACACACACGCTGGCGAAGCTGCCTTGGTTGTATCTCACCGTCACATGCTTTTTTTTTATTCAGTTTTATTGAGTGTTCCGCAGAAGTTACTGCTCTTTACCATTCTCTCCTCTGCATGCCCTGGAGTACAAAAGAAACAGAATACAGACGTGCTATAGCTCTGCGTTGTACTACAATGCATACTAACGCACCCCCAAAGGGTTCTGACACACAGACGCTGGCGAAGCTGCCTTCTTCGTATCTCACCGTCACTTGATTTTCTTTTTATTCAGTTTTATTGAGTGTTCCTGCCAGTCCCCGCATGTTGCTGTATGCTGGATATTTTCACATGTATTGTCTCTTTCTTTCAGGTGTGTAATAGAAACCACAGCATAGAGAGAAGTGTGTACACTGCTTCTTACAGGAAAAGGCGATGGAAAAAGTGCATTTGAATAAAAGTGCACTTTTGTTATACTTTTACACCAATATATGTTCCTGTGTTTGAACGACACGGGCAGATGGAGAGTGTCTGATTATTGCATATAGCGCCGAAGTTACTGCTCTTTACCATTCTTTCCTCTGCATGTCCTGGAGTACAAAAGAAACACCCTACAGCAACATGCGGGGACTGGCAGGAACACTCAATAAAACTGAATAAAAAGAAAAGCAAGTGATATACGAAGAAGGCAGCTTCGCCAGCGTTTGTGTGCCAGAACCCGGTTGGTGGGTTTGGGTATGTTAGTATGCATCGTGGTACACTGCAGAGCTATAGCGCGTCTTTAGTGAAAACAGCCGTGTCAGATGGGGTTGTATGGATTGATTCTGAATGCGACTGAGAGAATGAAAAGTGAATTTAAAAAAAAAAAAAGCTAACCTTTACAAGGATCATAAATTGCACCGGCTGTTACAGACTGAAATCAAATGTATGCTGTTATTCTAAAACAGTAAGACTAAGAGCAGTTTACTTCTCAAAACGGAGTGGCGCAGGATCAAACTCGTGACCTCTTGATTCCCAAGCGGGAACTGATTCTATTGAACCACAGAGGCAGTTATAATAAACTGCTGTCAATGTCGCATGTTAAGGCGGCTTTTTGTTTCTGCAGTTATATTTTTGAATAAAAGCGCAATTGTGTTATTCTTGTGAAAATGCTTCAGGCTTCATACATTATATAGTTTATGCCTACATTTTGTCATCTACTACTAGAATATAAAAAACGTTTCTGTTTTAACAATGTGTTGACACAGATTACTGTAGAAACGGAACAGACATGAAATGCGTGTGTTCCAAATAATGATCTATTATTTCCACTCTAAAACTCCACTTCACTCCCAGATACTCAATCAAGGCATGAGCTGGGAGAAGTTCATGCACGTTCTAAATTGGTGGGGGGATGGAATAGCCGGCTGCTCCAAGCTTCTCTTTATCAGCACATTTAGAAGACAAAGGACGCTGGCGGAGAGGTGTGAAGGGATTTAAGAAGCGATTTAAGGTGGGACGGAATTACGAGTTTTTTCGTAGACTCTGGTAATTCTAGTGTTAATCCACTGCTGGCATGGCATCCAGCAGTCCTCCATCACTCAACACCAGGCAAGCAAACAAATTACCAAATGCCACAGGTTTTAAGAAAACTGAAATTTGTAATTCTAAAATTTTAAATTATATTTCTCGTATAAACTAGAAAAAATTGTTTGTGTAGGACCAGGAGGTAAGACGTAGTCAGAAGACAAAAACAGGGATTGAAACCAAGAGATTCAGAAATCAATTGTTAGAATACTAACAAGAGGCAAAAAATAATAGGCACCAAAAAAGACTTGACAAATTAGGTTTGAGAATAAATCAGTTCTACTAAAAGAGGTTTTGTATTTGTAAACTTGGACAATGAAGTGCTCAAAAGGATGACCTTTTAACTCACAATGTAATCAGGAAGTCACAACCTTAAAGGGCACACCACTAAGAAGGCAAGTCACTGACCGAATAACAGAAGAAACAAATGACAGCGTCGGTGCAAAAATAAAATGGCGCTGAAGATACCTCAAAATAATTTATAACACAAAAAGTAACTGACCTCAAAATTAGATTGTTCTTCCTGAAAAAAACAATAAAAGGAGTGTGTCAAAAGAATATGCCATTTAGTACACAAACACCTATAAAAATTGTAAATAAATCATTTGAACACTGTTCTTTGTAGGGAAAAAATATATAAATCAAGAGATCAGTGATGAAGAAAACAAAATACACCTCGCTAAACTGACTTGTATTATTCATTTTAACGGCTATCTGAAATGATGTAAAAATGAGTCATATATTATTACCAATTCCTCTTGAATCAGATTCAGTTTTGCTAGCACACAACACAATGCACTTAATACACCACCATGAGATCAAAGACATAAGTGCTGCAGCAGCTTAAGTGCTCACATTTCAGTAGTTCACTTTCATAATGTGTATTTTTTTCATAGATTGCTCAGCATTTGTGATAGCTTTCCTCTTCAACTTATGGGGTAATAGAATGCCCACTCAATATTTTAGCATCCATTGTATTATTGTAGGGATTGCATATACCACAGATTTTCACTGTGACCATATGTTGTACCTAAGGTAACATATTCTAGACAATCACTTACAGTATTTTGTGTATGGCATGGGTTGTTTTTGACTTTGCCTTGAAAATATAAATCAGCCCAACTACAGACAGAGACGCACACCCACAATGTCTGGAACACACACTTTTAATTGTTTCTTCTGCACATGCAATACACAGTGTACCAATTACCTCCATAAACTCACAGTCCTTTTCCTTCTATTATCTTTCTCCTTATTCTTCTGCTGCCTCCACTCCTCTCCTCGCAGGCTCTGTCCTCTGCCTCCTGCTCCTCAAATTGAGTGAGACAACCCTTTTTATGCATCATGATGAACTTACTGCAGCACTTCCTGATGTGGTGGAAGTGCTGCAGTCCAGGGTCCCGTGGTGCTGGCCACGGGCCCCATAGGGTTGAGATTCCATGACCCCGATGTAATGTATGGGGGGACTGCCCTCTTGCATTTGGGGGGAGATATTGCCTCTCTCCTGGCCCTTCCGATCTCTAGGTGTCCTGGCTGGGCAAGGGTCCCAGCCATCCACCACACTGCCCCTCCCTCAGCTGAAGCCTGTAGGGTGAAGCGGCCCATCCCGCAAGGGCTGCTTTTCTACATGAGAGGGTGCCAGCATAGTGTAGTCCATGGTCTTCTCCTAAAAAGGAGAAAGAGGAAAAGGGCCAGAAACACTGTGCCGATGCCACCTCCATGCTTCCTCCACATATGACCAATACCGTGGCACTTGTAACAATGGTGCCCCCTTGTTTGTGTCTGTGCCCTCAAGATGTGAAAACAGGATGAGTATCTCCGCTTCACCTCGTCCCCAGCCAGGTTTGGGGTTTCTCTCCACCCCTGAAGAGAGCTGCCCTTTAAGGCACGTGAGCATTCCGGCTCACGCTTCGTCCTGTTGGGAGACCCTCCCTTCTTTCGCCGGTGTCTCCCTTTATTTTGAGGTGCTACAACAGCTTGGATCCCCTTATGGGAAAAGGAGGGTGCTGTTTGCACTCCTCTCGACTGGGATGAAATCGCTACCGCTTCTTGGGGATATATATACATACAGTGGTGTGAAAAACTATTTGCCCCCTTCCTGATTTCTTATTCTTTTGCATGTTTGTCACACAAAATGTTTCTGATCATCAAACACATTTAGCCATTAGTCAAATATAACACAAGTAAACACAAAATGCAGTTTTTAAATGATGGTTTTTATTATTTAGGAGAAAAAAATCCAAACCTACATGGCCCTGTGTGAAAAAGTAATTGCCCCCTTGTTAAAAAATAACCTAACTGTGGTGTATCACACCTGAGTTCAATTTCTGTAGCCACCCCAGGCCTGATTACTGCCACACCTGTTTCAATCAAGAAATCACTTAAATAGGAGCTGCCTGACACAGAGAAGTAGACCAAAAGCACCTCAAAAGCTAGACATCATGCCAAGATCCAAAGAAATTCAGGAACAAATGAGAACAGAAGTAATTGAGATCTATCAGTCTGGTAAAGGTTATAAAGCCATTTCTAAAGCTTTGGGACTCCAGCGAACCACAGTGAGAGCCATTATCCACAAATGGCAAAAACATGGAACAGTGGTGAACCTTCCCAGGAGTGGCCAGCCGACCAAAATTACCCCAAGAGCGCAGAGACGACTCTTTCGAGAGGTCACAAAAGACCCCAGGACAATGTCTAAAGAACTGCAGGCCTCACTTGCCTCAATTAAGGTCAATGTTCACAACTCCACCATAAGAAAGAGACTGGGAAAAAACGGCCTGCATGGCAGATTTCCAAGACGCAAACCACTGTTAAGCAAAAAGAACATTAGGGCTCGTCTCAATTTTGCTAAGAAACATCTCAATGATTTCCAAGACTTTTGGGAAAATACCTTGTGGACTGATGAGACAAAAGTTGAACTTTTGAATCCAATTGAGATGCTATGGCATGACCTTAAAAAGGCGGTTCATGCTAGAAAACCCTCAAATAAAGTTTTTTTTCTCCCTAAATAATAAAAACCATCATTTAAAAACTGCATTTTGTGTTTACTTGTGTTATATTTGACTAATGGTTAAATGTGTTTGATGATCAGAAACATTTTGTGTGACAAACATGCAAAAGAATAAGAAATCAGGAAGGGGGCAAATAGTTTTTCACACTACTGTATATATACAGTTAGGTCCATAAATATTTGGACTGAGACAACTTTTTTTCTAATTTTGGTGTACATTACCACAATGAATTTTAAATGAAAAACTAAGATGCAGTTGAAGTGCAGACTTTCAGTTTTAATTCAGTGGGTTGAACAAAAAGATTGCATAAAAATGTGAGGCAACTAAAGCATTTTTTTAGCACAATCCCTTTATTTCAGGGGCTCAAAAGTGATTGAACAAGTTAAAAAACTGGAAATAAAATGTTCATTTCTAATACTTGGCTGAAAACCCTTTGATGGCAATGACAGCCTTAAGTCTTCAACTCATGGACATCACCAGATGCTGGATTTCCTCCTTTTTAATGCTCTGCCAGGCCTTTACTGCAGCGGCTTTCAGTTGCTGTTTGTTTGTGGGCCTTTCTGTCCGAAGTTTAGTCTTCAACAAGTGAAATTCATGCTCAATTGGGTTAAGATCAGGTGACTCACTTGGCCATTCAAGAATTTTCCACTTTTTTGCTTTAATAAACTCCTGGGTTCTTTTGGCTGTATATTTTGGGTCATTGTCCATCTGTATCATGAAATGCTGCCCAATCAATTTGACTGCATTTAGCTGGACTTGAGCAGACAGTATGTCTCTGAACACCTCGGAATTCATTCGGCTGCTTCTGTCCTGTGTCACATCATCAATAAACACTGGCAGCCATGCATGCCCAAGCCATCACACTTCCTCCACCGTGTTTTACAGATGATGTGGTATGCTTTGGATAAAGAGCTGTTCCACGCCTTCTCCATACTTTTTTCTTGCCATCATTCTGGTAGAGGTTGATCTTGGTTTCATCTGTCCAAAGAATGTTTTTTCCAGAACTGTGCTGGCTTTTTTAGATGTTCTTTAGCAAAGTCCAATCTAGCCTTTCTATTCTTGAGGCTTATGAGTGGCTTGCACCTTGCAGTGCACCCTCTGTATTTACTTTCATGCAGTCTTCTTTTTATGGTAGACTTGGAATTCGATACGCCTACCCCCTGGAGAGTGTTGTTCACTTGGCTTGCTGTTATGAGGGGTTTCTCTTCACTTTGGAAATGATTCTGCGATCATCCACCACTGTTGTCTTCCATGGACGTCCAGGTCTTTTTGCGTTGCTGAGTTCACCAGTGCTTGCTTTCTTTCTCAGGATGTACCAAACTGTAGATTTTGCCACTCGTAATATTGTAGTAATTTCTCGGATGGGTTTTTTCTGTTTTTGCAGCTTAAGGATGGCTTCTTTCACCTGCATGGAGAGCTCCTTTGACTAAATGTTGTCTGTTCACAGCAAAATCTTGCACATGCAAGCACCATTACCTCAAATCAACTCCAGGGGCCTCATGTATAAACGGTGCGTACGCACAGAAATGTTGCGTAAGAACTTTTCCACATTCAAATCGCGATGTATAAAACCTACACTTGGTGTAAAGCCACGCACTTTTCCACGGTACCTCATGCCTTGTCGTACGCAAGTTCTCCGCTCGGTTTTGTAGACTGGCGGCACCCAGCGTTAAAGCAATGGTACTGTTCCTGTGTGGTTACTCATTATTTTCCTGACGCGGCTTTATAAATATACTGAAACTAACCGCATATTGTTTATTAGTGTAATGCATCTGATTGTAATTAACTTGTTACAATATAATGGTCCAGGGAACAGCCATAGTATTCCAAATACCATAACTGCTTTAGCGTTGTTACTCTCTTCTTCTTCTTCTTCTTTCAGCTACTCCTGTTAGGAGTTGCCACAGCGGAACATCCTTTTCCATATTACTCTCACTGCACCACTCGAAGTATTTATATCACTGTATCTGTGAATCACAGCAGCAGCTGATCGGAAAGAGAACATATCGGTATACAGCTTCAAGGACACACTGTCTCAGCCACTGCAAAACGTTTTAAAGTATTTCCTGTACCGACCTTGCGGTTCAGAAACAGTTTCATCCCAAGAACTCAATCAATTGCTCCTTGTAGAACTGTTTGTACTTATAAGTACAATCACCCCACTGTAAACTTGCACTACAGTTATAATATCGCACAACCTGAGCCACTTTATAAAGCGCGTATTTACATATGATGACAATATAATTTTTAAGATGAAATGCAGTAAAATATGTTTATTATATTATACAGGTAAAACTTTAACTTCATTTAAATAATCTATATTCTTCACTGGGACTGGCGTGAAGGACAGAATAATTAAACATGTACTACAAAGATGGTTCAATGTTCCTTAAACTTTTTAAAGAATCAGCGTTCTAAGTTTACAGATAGCTTAACATCTATTACAGAGCTGATTGTGTGGCAATCGGTTACTTGGAGAAAGAAAAGCAAGAACTGCATGGGCGGCCACGCCAATATATATTGAATATAAAACAGAAAGAGAAAATAACAACACAGCTAAAAACGCAGCGGCAAATTTCGACAAAAGTTAAATGCTTGTGTCATAAGCACGAGGCGGCTATGCAGTGTCCACAACGGACTTGGCCATCCGCCGTGCATAAGATATCATATTGACATTGGCGGGTGAAGGAGCCACCGATTCTTTTTCTGCCCAGGGCCACCACAAGCCTAGAGACGCCCCTGAGTACTGCTGCAATAAATAATTTCATCGATGGTCGTGCACAATCGCTGCGCTGTAAAACCCATGTTTAATAACGTGCTTTAACTCTTATCATCATGAAATTGATATCACGTATATAACTCAGTATTTTAGTTATTCAGAGAGCTGTAATATCACGAATGTAATGGATTCTGTACAGTCGGAGGAAGAGAGCCGGTTTAAGAAGCACGTAGTGATTCACACACATAGAGCACATAGAAGATCAAATACAAAACAAAGCATTTAACGTGCTACTTTAATTACGATATGATTTGAGAAATTTAAATGATTTTAAGATGACGTTTATGATGTTCTACTTTAATGACAAAATAAACTACATGATTAAAGTGGAAATTTCGAGATTGAAGTTGACATTTCGTGCTTTTTTTCCCCACTGTGTACCTTTCTTTTCTCTGTACCCTAAAAAGCTTTCATATGACACTCAGACGGTAGACTACGACTCGCTGATAGCTGAGCTTTCAAGTTTCTCCAACACGCTATGTCACTCGATCAACTTCTTTTTGTTGATTATCCATCCATCCATCCAACACAGGGCACAAGGCAGGAAGCCAACCCACCGCAGGACACACACAAACACACCCACTAGGGCCAATTTAGAATCGCCAATCCACCTAACCTGCATGTTTTGGATTGTGGGAGGAAACCGGAGCGCCCGGAGGAAACCCACGCAGACACGGGGAGAACATGCAAACTCCACGCAGGGAGGACCCGGGAAGTGAACCCGGGTCTCCTAACTGCGAGGCAGCAGCGCTACCACTGCGCCACCGTGCCGCCCTTTTGTTGATTATACCACGGTTTAATTAAACAAATAGTATATTTTTCCTTTGCCACCACTTGGTATTCGCTGAAATTCTTATATTTCCCCCCGTGCTTTTCCCATTGTCTTTTCACAGAAGGCTGAACTTAAGGGCGATTTATATTGATTTGCATATTCAAAGAGGCCTAATTATGGGAGGAGTTGGGGCGTTACATAAAGCACGTGCATGAGCGTTTGTTTTCACGCTGATCGGAATTTATGTAGCGGAAAAACGTGGAAGTTGGAGTACGCACAGATTCCTGCATCTGGATTTTTCTGTGCGTAAGCACATTTCGGCTTTTGTACTTACGCCTTGTTATAGTGCGAGTTCTACGCACGGCGTTATACATGAGGCCCCAGGCCTTTTATCTGCTTAATTGATAATGACATAATGACGGACTTGCCCACACCTGCCCATGAAATAGCCTTTGAGTCAATTGTCCAATTACTTTTGAGCCCATGAAATGAAGGGATTATGTTAAAAAATTGCTTTAGTTGCCTCACGTTTTTATGCAATCGGTTTGTTCTCCCCATTGAATTAAAGCTGAAAGTCTGCACTTCAACTGCATCTGAGTTGTTTCATTTAAAATTCATTGTGGTAATGTACAAAGCCAAAATTAGAAAAAGCTGTCTCTGTCCAAATATTCATGGACCTAACTGTATATAGACACATACACATAGTATATATAGTATATTTATACCACCAGAATTGGACAAGCTAGAATCTATCTTAACCGCACCAGGTGTAAGACAGGATATAACTCCACAATGATACGCTACCATAGCAGACCATAATTACTTATAAAGAGCAAATTTAGAGATGCCAATTAATTTAACATACACATATTTTCAAGTATTGAAAAGTAAATAAGGCATTAACTCCACTGAGGCAGCAATTCATGCAGGAATCAAACCCAATTTCCCAGAACTGTGAATAGAGTCGAAGAACTAGAGTAATTTTTCATTTGATCAGTTTGGAAACCCTTTGACAAAAAGTGTATTATGGTGCAGCTTAGACTATTCAAAATACTACAAACAATCCACATAATAATGCTGATCAATCCACAGTTAAACAAAAGGCTTAAACAAAAGAACTGAATCTTTGTAACTGTCATGAAATTTAGTTTACTGGGAGAGAAGGCTTTTTAAAATGATAATTTTCAGAAGGATGAGTTGGCTGGACTACAAAACATAACAAGCAGTGAGACAGAACAACATTTGCCAAGTTGATTATTTTCAAAAGGTCAAAATGTTGTGCAGTGGTGAGTGCAACTGCTTCAAAGCTCCAAGGCCTTGGGCTGGCCATTTTTATAAATACAGTTTACACATTAGCCATATTTGACCTTTCTTCTGTACTCTGGTTTCTTCCCATACTACAAGCAAATGCATATTATGTTAAGTGCTGACTTTAAACAGGCCTTTTGTGAGTGTGGTTTGGCATGAACTGGCATTCCTTTTTTGTACCTGATGCTAAAAGCCAGAGTCCCTATGCTCCTATAATGAAATAAGTGAGTTCAGCAAATGGTTGGAATATTTAAGGTTACAGAAAAAAAAATGTTCACAAGAGTAGGCCAATTCTGTTGTAAAGATATTAGTGACAGAGTATATTGGATATGTTTAAAAAAGCATACATTTTCTATTTTTATGCCTTTTTCAAAAGGAGGTTTTGGATTCTATACATTCTTACATATTTCTCAGGGTTATCTGTGAAGGATTTTGCAAGAAAGTCACTTTATCAAAATTTACCCAGAGTGTTACTTGACTTGGTGGAATGAAACCATGTAGAAAGCACTGATCCATGACAAAATTGGTGTTAGTTCCACTTACTCTCAGTCTTTTTTGCTGAAAGTGTGAATCATTTTTTTCTTTGAGGAAAATACATTTTAAGGATAGAATACATTTTATATTGTGAATACTGGCTGAAGCTTAGAAATAATGTTGTACCCATTTAAATGCCATTAACTTAAAATTTTTTGTTGCAAAATATCCATCCATCCACAAAATATATGCAATTCTATTCAAATGCCTTACAGTATATTGGGCATTCTTCTCAAAAAACATAGTTCAAACTATCATATTTTCTCATTCTACACTCATGCATTTAGTCAGCACACTCTGTACACTGTAAGGTTATGCTGATGCTCGAGCGTATCCTAGCAGTAAACACCACAAGGCAGAGAAACAGGCTTGGTATGCAAGATCACTGACATTTATATTCATGTACATACTCTCATTTATTTATTTGAATAGATAGATAGATAGATAGATAGATAGATAGATAGATAGACCTTATTTGCTTTTTACAGAAGCTCTTTATATAAATAAAGACATAGCTATTGTGGTCCCCGGCTGGGGCTGGAGCCCGGCCGGGACGCCCAGGAGGACCGGAGGAGGGCTTGTGCCTCCTCCAGACCGCGAGGGGGCATCCGTCCTGGTTATGTTGGGGGCCTCGGGTAAAGGGCTTGGAAGCCCAGCCCTGTAGGGACCCGTGGCCACCGGCAGGCGGCGCCCCAGTGCCGGAATATCCCGGGAGCCCAGCACTTCCGCCACACCAGGAAGTGCTGGGGGGAAGACGACAGGGGACACCCGGACGGCTTCCGGGTGCGCAGCCGGCACTTCCGCCACACTGGGGCCTGTCTGCGGAGGAGTGCCGGGAAGCAGCTGGAGCCCATCCGGGTTCCTATTTAAGGGGCCACCTCCCTCCAGTCATTGGCGGAAGTCGGGTTAAAGAGGACGGAGCTGGAGAAAGGACTGGAGGCGGCCAGGAGAGAGAGGCACGAAGGACTGTGTGGCCTGGACATTGGGGGATCAGTGCTGGAGGCACTGGGGTTTGTGCACTGTATTATTAGAAATAAACGTGTGTTGGGTTTAATATGATATCTGCCTGTCTGTGTCCGGGCCAGCGTCCACACTATATAAATATATATACACGCACTATGGTCTGAACATGCAGCAGAAATAAGAAAATTTCTTGGCTGTCACAGTCACAGAAAGAAATTATACAGATGTATTGCTGTTGGTACACACTACAGGTCAAAAGTTTTAGAACACCTCAATTTTTGACCTAAAATGGTGAAAACATAAACAGTAAACTTCCAGAGGTTTAAATTTAAACTTTAGGTTAGCAAAACTGAAAAAAGGAAATTTCAGAATATTACAAATGGGCCTTCTTCAGGGAACAACTTATACTGTAGTTGTCACACATGCACGCTTAGGAGGCAACAAGCCCAGAGGTGAGTAAAATATCATGAGACAACAGGTTGATATACGGTACTAACGCCTCTCTCATCAGACGAAAGAAGAAATATAAAGTACCACCAGTACTTCCGGGTTCCCAAAATGACATCCAATTGTCACTTCCTCTTCTGACTCCCAAGGACAACATCACTTCTGGCATCCTTGCCATGATGTCACTTCCGGTGCCTCCAACACTTCCGGTTCCACGCCGATGACCTCACTTCCGGCACCACATGACTTCCGGCTTCCAAAGGTGAAGTTACTTCCATCTGACAGCCATAACGTCATCTTGTGCCAACTCACTTCCGTCCGCCATTTTTTATTTGTATATAAATGCCATTTTTTCCCATGTACTTTGTCAATTGCTGTAAAGTATTTTCATTCAAATTTCTGGTCTTTTAGCATTCATCGTCCTTTGGACATTATACGGGGATGGTCCCCAACTCTTTTTTGTTGTTTTGGAGTCGTATTTTCATCACAAAGTTTACAACCTACAGATGTTCTGCAGCAGCTAAATTAAATTAACCCTTACAAGTTGAATCAAACCATTTGCACAGGTGTCCCAACTTTTGCTGATTACTTAAAACTATTCTGTCTGTCTTAAAGGAGAGTTGGAACAGACTGTGTTACTACATCTTCTGCATCCTAGAAAGTTATATTATATATATATACAGTGGTGTGAAAAACTATTTGCCCCCTTCCTGATTTCTTATTCTTTTGCATGTTTGTCACACAAAATGTTTCTGATCATCAAACACATTTAACCATTAGTCAAATATAACACAAGTAAACACAAAATGCAGTTTTTAAATGATGGTTTTTATTATTTAGGGAGAAAAAAATCCAAACCTACATGGCCCTGTGTGAAAAAGTAATTGCCCCCTTGTTAAAATATAACCTAACTGTGGTGTATCACACCTGAGTTCAATTTCCGTAGCCACCCCCAGGCCTGATTACTGCCACACCTGTTTCAATCAAGAAATCACTTAAATAGGAGCTGCCTGACACAGAGAAGTAGACCAAAAGCACCTCAAAAGCTAGACATCATGCCAAGATCCAAAGAAATTCAGGAACAAATGAGAACAGAAGTAATTGAGATCTATCAGTCTGGTAAAGGTTATAAAGCCATTTCTAAAGCTTTGGGACTCCAGCGAACCACAGTGAGAGCCATTATCCACAAATGGCAAAAACATGGAACAGTGGTGAACCTTCCCAGGTGTGGCCGGCCGACCAATTTTGCTAAGAAACATCTCAATGATTGTCAAGACTTTTGGGAAAATACCTTGTGGACTGATGAGACAAAAGTTGAACTTTTTGGAAGGCAAATGTCCCGTTACATCTGGCGTAAAAGGAACACAGCATTTCAGAAAAAGAACATCATACCAACAGTAAAATATGGTGGTGGTAGTGTGTGGTCTGGGGTTGTTTTGCTGCTTCAGGACCTGGAAGGCTTGCTGTGATAGATGGAACCATGAATTCTACTGTCTACCAAAAAATCCTGAAGGAGAATTTCCAGCCATCTGTTCGTCAACTCAAGCTGAAGCGATCTTGGGTGCTGCAACAGGACAATGACCCAAAACACACCAGCAAATCCACCTCTGAATGGCTGAAGAAAAACAAAATTAAGACTTTGGAGTGGCCTAGTCAAAGTCCTGACCTGAATCCAATTGAGATGCTATGGCATGACCTTAAAAAGGCGGTTCATGCTAGAAAACCCTCAAATAAAGCTGAATTACAACAATTCTGCAAAGATGAGTGGGCCAAAATTCCTCCAGAGCGCTGTAAAAGACTCATTGCAAGTTATCGCAAACGCTTGATTGCAGTTATTGCTGCTAAGGGTGGCCCAACCAGTTATTAGGTTCAGGGGGCAATTACTTTTTCACACAGGACCAATGTAAGTTTGGATTTTCCCTAAATAATAAAAACCATCATTTAAAAACTGCATGTTGTGTTTACTTGTGTTATATTTGACTAATGGTTCAATGTGTTTGATGATCAGAAACATTTTGTGTGACAAACATGCAAAAGAATAAGAAATCAGGGAGGGGGCAAATAGTTTTTCACACCACTGTATAAAGAGAACCTCCACAATTAAACAAAGGCCTAAAAGTGTCACTATATCCTGTCAGTTTGAAAGGTGTTCTAGAAAGAACCTACGATTTAAGGAAAAGAGATAGCCTCATAATACTCCAAACCAGGTAAACATGCTAATGCTAACAGTGACTTACCCTCCTACTTGAGGGAGTGAGGCTTGAAGAGAAAGGCAAAAATGCCAGAAAGCCTCTGAGATGGTATGTGGCAACACTTCATCCCTAGATGGAGAGGTTGGGATAATGCTATGTATGGGTGTCAACAGGCAGGAGAAAAGCTCCTTTCTTCTGTGGCAATTAAGAGGTAACCTACAGTTACTGAATTGGATGAGCGTGACTGGGTTGCCTCAGTGGGCACAGAGGAGGCTGCTTGAGTGAACAAGTACTTAAAAGTTACAAAGGGTACAGGGACAGAAACCAAACAGGATCAGCAAGGAAGGGTACCCTGGCCCCTAAAGCAGATGGACAGCTTTGTTCAGAAGTAATCCTTGAAGTGGTTTTAAAGTTTCAATAAAGTCATGGAATTAATTGAGTCAGTACTTGATGGACATTTTAGGGTGTAGCTGCCTTTTAGAGAAAACAGAGGGAAAGTTATTGTGAGAGAGAAAGACTGATATCAAGTGGTTGTTTCACTCCACTGAATAGCATTGTATTAGGCCATGAAGGTAAGCCCTTACTGGAAGCGGTTTTCTTTGAGTTTGTTTAATGTGATTCTGCTTTGTCCTCTCTCTCTCTCCCTCCCTATATCTCTCTTTCTCTCTTGAGTACACTTAATTTAAAATTTTGCTACTTTGTTATTCAGGGCGTGGAGAGATGACAACATGGCATGTCGACAAAATGATCAATATTACTGCCTGCTTGTAAATGACAATGAAGAAAATATTAAGTGTGCACTCAAGTTTCGTTTTTTTTTTTTTTAATATTTGAAATGGAATACTCATGTAAGACATAAATTATTTGCATTGCCTTCATGCACCTTTATTTTCCAATAGTGCCAGCTGAGCGAAGCCAAAGACAGAGCATTTTGTAATTTATACATTGTCATTACTGTAAAGCTTTTCAAACTGCATCTCAAAACAAAATTCCAACTGAATTACTGATATTTAAATTTTGTTTAAAAATTAGAAGTTCAGTTTTGCAAACTTCAAATTGGAAAACATCTACACATCTTTTCTGCCTGATTCCTTTGTTTCAGGGTCATGAAAAGCTGGAACTTTTGGTGGCAGCATCGATTTCACATCCAAATGTAAAACTAAAAAGGATGACAAATCCATGATCAACAGACCAATTTAGATACAACTTTGCACCGCATAAGGAACTACAGTTTTCAAAGAAAGAATATACAAGAATATTATTTAGCTTAATGTAACTGAAAGGACAAATGACTAAATCATGACTAAATAAAACCCTCAAAGTTGCCTTGTGAGCATTAGAAATGCTAGCTATTTCTTCTGAGAGGATGGCAACAGTAAGAAAATCAATTTACTCTTTTAGTCCACAGTGACTTTATGATGAATAATAGATTTTATTTTATTTTATAAAATATCTACACAGCATTACCATATCACAAACAGTTTTACAAATCAATCAACAATATTGCAATTAAAAAGAATCAATATATGCATCCTCTAAATCCTCAGATGCTTCCTCCTTTAGGATTTTCATGTAGGTTTAAAGCAATAACTACAATCCTGTGACCAATCCTGTGACCTATTGAACAGACTGGTATTTTTTAATATAGTTAGAGCAACAGCATAACACAATGACAGAACAGTAATCAACATGGGATCAATTTTTTTTCGCTTCTTTCTACAATACCCTTATTAAACACAAACACTGTAAAAACAAATTATCGGGCCTTTTTCTTTTGTTTGAGCTATTAAAAAGTTGTTCTTTGATTAACAGAAATTGCTGAGAAACCTGAATATATAATTATATTGTTTGTTATAGCTTTGTTACCAATCTGGCCATGCTGAATATTTTTTTTCTGGGGTCCTCACTGCTGTGGTGCATATTCCAATTACTTTATCACTGGAACCTGCCCATTTTGATATAAAATAAAAATAGGAACAACAAGACTTTATAAGATTTTGCCTTTTTCTTTGATATTGATAAAATAAAGCACTTCATAGTTAATATACTAAACAAACTGGTGGCCTATATTATTACAAGCTACTTGAATCTATAGAAAATAAAAAATCATGTATTGACATGGATAGATATAAATTTAGTAAGAACTTTTGTAAGCTTTAAACTTAGTGTGAATTACGTATATCAAGAAAATAGTTAAATAAAGCATATATGCCATATTTCTTTTTAATTGAGCTCAGAGAGAAACCACCAATATTTAGTAATTCAGAAAGATAGAGAAAAGGAAGAATGACGAACAGAAACTGCCCGAGATCAGAGAAGGGAGGACACCTCTTGTTTGAAGGCCAGTTAGGAAATAACGGAAGCAAAGAATGAAAATAAGAGATACACTGAAAACAATATTGGTGGCCAAGAAAGGGCCTGTAAGAACCCAGCTGGAGTAAGGAGTCAGAATAGACAGCGAATGAATTGTTTCAAATGAAGTCAAGATGATAAGAAATTATTACATAAACTGTGATTTATGACTTGTTCGGTGATCAGCTCAGTTTGGCCTAACTGGGTTGAGTCTGTGTGATTGTTTATTGCAATAAGATTATCTGTTTGCATGTCCTTCGACTCCTAGAGCCTTCTTTCAAAGTGAGAATCTTTGACATATTTTACGCTTCCATGGATCATCAAAACAACAAACAATAAAGAAGCTTAACAGTACATGTACTCTAGACACAACACCAAAAAACACACAAATTTACAGCCTTCTTGATTACCTAATTGCCAGCCTGGAGAGTGAACTAATTTTAACTATATCACAAATCAGAAAAAGTTCACAATTAAATATGTGTGTATACAATGTACAGGACAAAAATCTCTCACAAATGACAAGTGAGTACTGGCGAGTGACAAAAGATGAGTGAATAGTGAAATGCAAAAATTATACAGTACATGATGTGAAGTATTGTGATAGAAGTCTGCATACATAAAGGAAAATTTTGGTAAGGGCCCACCATGCCAAAATTGCTTTCAGCGCCTGAGGTTCTAAAATTTGGAATTTAATGTTTACCACCTTTGCAACAGAATTCTTCAATTAACCCAAATATTTAACAAATATTTATTTAGTAGAAAACAAATACAAAAAAACAATAAAAATACTCATGTTTAGGGAGGTTACTTTGCTTTTTAAAATGAATTTACTGCAAAATTAACTTTTGATCCTGATGCAAGCTTTTTAAACTTTACTCCTGACTGGTGTGTGATGTTTCGCTCCAAAATTGATGGTTTTTCCAATTCAATTATTTTTCTTCTTTTTCCTAAAACGTAATGAAAGTTTTAAAACTTTAACTTTTACTACAGATAGGAAGTACTTTGCCTACTGACAGACTACATCTAAGCAATGACTTTATCAGTTACCATGTACATCATTGGTACTGCATTATGTGACTGGTATGTTGTGGATTCAGAATAAGGGTACAGTGATCCCTTGACTTATGAGTGTCCTAACTAACGAGTGTTTTGAGATATGAGCATTCTCTTGGCCTATTTTTCGCTTTGAGTTGAGAGCTAAAATTTGGGTTATGAGCCAGCTTCAGATACCCTACCCCACCGCTAGTTCGTGCAGCTCACCACAGTGAACGCCGCAACATCCCGTGTCTCACTTGTTCACTCTAAGCAGTTAGCTCGCAGTGGAAGCTTCAGTGTTGTGCTCACATTCGTGATTGCAGTTATTTTGCAAAACTTTGGTTTTCCAACTATGGGTCCGAAGAAAGTGAGTGCGAAGGACAGTGCAGAGAAGAAGAAGTGGATGATGTGCATTGAATTAAAGAAAAAAATTATAGAAAACCATGAGCAAGGTGTGCGTGTAGTCGATTTGGAGAAGCAGTACAGGCGTAGCACTTCTACAATCTGCACCATACTGAAGTAGAAGAAGTCGATAAAGGCTATAACGCCAGCCAAGAGTGTTAAAATCATTTCTAAACAGCGGACATTTATCCATGAAAATATGGAGAAGCTGCTGATTGTGTGGTTGACGGAGAAGCAGCTCACAGGTGATACTGTTATAGAGGCTATAATCTGTGAGAAGGCATGAGCAATTTACGCTGATTTGCAGCAGCAGACCCCAGGCACTTCGACAGACGAGGCATCGGGCGAGCCATTTAAAGCCAGTCAGGGCTGGTTCGACAATTTTAAAAAGAGAACCGGTATTCACTCTGTTGTTAGGCATAGTGAGGCAGAAAGCACGGATGTGAAGGCAGCTGAGGATTACCTCAAAACTTTTGCAGGAATTATAGCGGCCGAAGTATACATCCCCCAGCAAGTCTTCAAATGTGATGAGACAGGACTTATATAACAGCAGAGGAGAAGAGGATGCCAGGCCACAAACCCATGAAGGATAGGCTAACCCTTGCACTGTGCGCCAATGCGAGCGGCGACTGCAAGATTAAGCCGCTGCTCGTTTATCATTTGGAAGACCACAGACCCTTTAAGTCACAAAAGATTATGAAAGAAAAACTGCAGGTTATGTGGAGGGCAAACCCGAGGGCGTGGGTCACTAGGCAGTTCTTTGTGGAGTTGGTGAATTTGGTCTTTGGTCCTGACGTTATAAAATATCTCCAGGAAAATAACCTACCTCTGCAAGCCCTTCTCATCCTGGACAATGCGCCTGCTCACCCACCTAACCTTGAAGATGACATCCTCGAACAGTTTAGGTTTATAAAGGTTCTCTACCTTCCACCCAACACCACCCCTATCCTGCAGTCCATGGACAAGCAGGTGATTTCTAATTTTAAAAAGCTCTTCACCAAGCACCTGTTCCGCCTCTGCTTTGAAGAGACGGAGAGCACAAACCTCTCTTCGAGAGTTCTGGAAGGACCACTATAACATTGTTATATGCCTCAGAATTATCGATTTGGTATGGCAGGGTGTTACAAAGAGGACCTTGACCTCTGCGTGGAAGAAGCTGTGGCCTGAGGTTGTGTCTGAAACGGAATTTGAAAGACTTGGATCCAAAACGGGAGTGGCGGAGGAGATTGTATCCCTCGGCAAAAACTCTCCAGTAAGTTTGGCTCTGAGCTGTCTTTTCTATCTCTTTCCAGCTGGTGCCATGCTCTTCTAGTTCTGCTTCTGTGCCCCACTTCAAGGCATCTCTTCATTTTTCTAAGAGAATAGCAGTCAAAGCATTTCTGCCTGCACCACCTGTTTGTCCACTCTGCCTCCTAGGTACATAAATGAGTCCACTTCCTCAAGGGCATTATCTTACATTCTGAATGTTTTGCAAGTCTTGATGTTGATTCTCATGAACATGGTTTACTTATTGGTGATTTTCAGTCCTCTTATGACGGAAGAGGCTACCAGATGATCTGCAAAGTTCAGGTCATCTAGTTTTTCCTGCAACAAAAAATAATGGTGGATGAAGATAACAATAAAAGCTGATTTAGTTTTAATATAGAGCATATATTTTTGTTAATATCATTACATTGTAAGATAATCTTTCAGAGAGTAACCTGTTCTGTCTTCCAGGTGGAAACACAGTTTGTGGCATTCATACATACAGTTTTTATTTTTGTAACTTTTTTCTAATTCAATGATCATAAACCAAAGTGTTTGGAAAGTGAGCAGTAGGTCAGACGTCCACTTTTTTTGGAAGATATCTTTCTGACACAGACATCATTTGGCCCATGACTTCACTGTTCTTTCACATCTCTTGTTATTTCTAACATAGTGCCTTCTATTTCTTCCATATCATCTGTATTCAGGCAATGACAGCAAGAGCTTAACAACTAAATAGCACATTGTTCGAAAAAAAATGTTACAGAGCCTATGATTAGCATGTAAAATAACCCCCAAAAACCCCCAATGGATAAAAACACCAAAGCACTACAAACAAAACAAAGAAAACAGAAAAAAAAAACAAGCTTACAAATGAGTTAGGAGCAGAAAAAGAAATGGTGCTGAAAATTCATAGAAATAATATGTAAAAGTGCTAGTAAAGTCACAAAAGTTACAAAGAAAAATAATTTCAAAATGAAAGTGTTTTGTGTTTTACAAGAAAATCAGGAAGCCAATCATATTACCATACTTCCAGGTCGGATTTTAAAGAGGGGTAGATTGGCTGCCAAGACCACTTCACCATGGCCCGACCATTCGAATAACCATGCCCACCAAAGAATATAGCCATGGTCAGAGAAGTCATAACGTTGCCACCACCTTGAAATTTCAGCAACAACGTTAAACTATCAGTCTAATAATATAATTTACATGAAATGTAAAATAGTAAACAAAACCAACATCAAATAATGGATGCACAAACCTATCATTTTAGTTATTCTATTCATTTGTTTACACTATGACTTTCAGGGGTTATGCAGTAGCAGTTTAATCATAATGTTGGATCACTGCTATGACATGTAATTTGTTGTTATGGACATACATGCGTGCACTGGCATGGGATGTCACAGCAGTTATTGCTCCATACATACAAGTATTGTGCACATTTATCATTTGTTTTAGTAATGAATGACTTTTTTCAATATAACTAAAAATTAAGAAGTAATTTAAGTACAAATCTGGAATACTGAATCTGGATTATCTCTTTTGCCTTTTTGTTTTACCTACTTGCTGTAAGTGACTCTGTGTTGGTTTTGCATTGTTATTTATGCTGTCTCCTTATGCTGTCTCTCTTTAATTCAATTTTCCAAGCATATGATCGTACAAATAAGATTACTATTAGTTTCATTTTCACCAAGACTGAAGTTGGAGTCCAACCACAAATTACTACCTCTCCAAAAGACTACTGTCCTCCCTCATAGTGGTCAATTGCTGTAAGTTACTTATCATAACTTACTGGCTTCACTATTGCATTGTAATTGGATAGTGTGATAATGATCATGTCCGATAATAATGTTCGATAAATTTCACCATTAACATTACTACCAAATGTTCTTCAAACCTTGGCCTCAGCAGCACAGTATGAAACAAATCCAGATATCTATACTCACATTTTCAAAAACAGATGATGTACAGCAGGTCTAATTATGCTTTTCTGAATATTACTGATATTCTAGTTATGTCATTAATATAGTCTAATTACTCTAAAACTTTAAATCATACATTAGAAGAAACAATAAGAAATAAAAAGTGCCATTCTGGAATTTTGCCATGAATTCATATTTTCATTTAAAATTTAAATTACTTGTCTATGTCTATGTAAAGCAAAGCATCACCCCAAAGTGTTCTTTAAATGTATGTAGTCTTCTGTGTGCTCATGCTGATATATAAAATTAAAATACATTAATATCAATATTTAAGCATCATTAATATGTATGTTACAGGGCATGCATTCCCTGTTCCCAATCTGCATGTCTTTGAAATTTGGGGAAACTGGAATAACCATAGAAAAAATATAAAGAAATATGGAGAACATGCAAACCTTACTCAGACAGCAGCACTAACCACAGCACAACAATGCAGCAGATGTACATCAATAAACTAACTTAATACCCTTTCTGTTCTCCTTCCTCTTTCCAGCTCTTCTTCTTCTCCACACACTCATAATTCAGCTGGAGCAATGACACCATGTCATTCATTATTTAAAAATAAAAATGTATAATATCATTTCAATATTTATGACTCTAATTGGATGCAGCTTGTATTTAAAATATGAATGGATGCATCAATAGATAATATAGAGATTTTAAAAGATATGTGAAAATGTTGTTAATGTTTAGAGGTTGCATTACACATTATGAAAAATGAATGAACATTTTCATAATATGTTACGTTTGATTGGATTTATGTAGTATAAGTGTTGTTTCAAAGTATTGTTATTAAAAAAGTAAAGTTGATTTTCCACAATGAGCATTAAACTTTTGCTTGATTCTCATAAAAACTCTGAAAAATCTTCTTTAGTTTATTTGATGTAATATTAATTTTATTTATGTCTAAATATTGTTGTTTATAATATCTTTCATTAATAATGAGTGTCTGTTGAAGTGTATTGCTTTTTTGATGACATTCATTTTAAAAATGCTAAATCACCTGAATCACACGGATTTGTGGATCCAAACATGTGTACCACCACTTTGGCACAGCTAGGAAATACACTGTGTGTCACTGTCTAGTGGGTTAAAAAGTTCCATAAATCCTAGATAAGGAATGTGTCCTGAACAAACAGGAAATAGTGAAGGTTTCAGAATAATACTGGAAATTATCAATCATCTTGTGCATCAAATCAACATCAGAGGAAACTTAATCTCTTTATCTAAAATTGTTTTTGCACTGTTGTGCGCAGTCTCCCTGAAGATCAATCTCAAAATCTTACATTGTCCTCTGGAAAGAATAGACAGCTGTTATCAGATCTCATAGTGAATTGTTCGTTCCCAGCAGCCTTAGATTGAAGTCATTGAGATGTGATAGAATGTTGATTTTTTTAATATTGATTTCTCTCTCATATTGCAAAAAATGGATAATCCAAGTGACCTTTTGATTCTTCAGCTGTGCACTACCTTTGCTCAACCAACTACCATTATTGTGCAGCAGTAACTCATTTGCATCAACATCTTTCTGGAATTCTCTCAGCAAGCAGTACTGATAAGATGATGATGCTGTAATAAGGCTGATACGTTTCATGACTGTTTCTATGATTTGAGCATACTCTTTTGCCAAACCAGAATTCTGGAAAGATTACATATGATACTGTGATAAGATATAAGGTTAGGGGTCATCCTCTTTATCTGTGACACAGCTGCCCTCTTCCATTCTATCAGGACAGAAGACTTGTAGTGATTGAGACCACTGACTTCATCTTGAAACCTCTTTTTGTCAGCATGCCTTTTAGGGCAATGTACGTGTCCTCTCAGCATCTCTTGAATGTGTCCTCTCCTCTCGTGTGTTTTTCAGGTGCTGTCACTCCTAACAGGTCCTCACAAAATTAATCAGTGGAAAAATCTTACATATACCAGTAGCTGGGCATAAATTTGTTGCAATTTTGGGGGAAAACTGCTTTGACATTAATATGGTGTAGCAGGCAGCAGGTTGCTTTGAAAATGAATGACCTGTCACAAATGTATGCAGAGAGCTACATTCCAAAAAATTTGGGTTTTGCACTACATTCTATAAGCCTAAGATAATTCAAGGTTTATCAGAGGAGAGAATGAATATGTTTCATACAAAAATTAGCTTCTGGTTTTGGGTGAATGAACAGAAGGAGCTGGCATGAAAAAAAAAAGTCAGACCAACAATTCATCCAGGTCTAGCTCCACCAAGCATGCCTCACCACCCCAGGCAGCCTAGCCCCAAACTCAAATGGCATGCTTTCAGCTTGCGGATGTCCAAAAATTGGGGTAAGGCTTTTAGATTGTAAAATATTATACATATCTTAATGTTCATCAAAAGGAGAAGTGGCAAACCTTTGGACAACGCAAAATTTCTCTATATTTAAAAATTATTTATAACAAAGGTTCAAAAAGGAAGAACAAAAGAAGCAAAAAAGAGATTTTGCCTAAAAGGCAATACCCAAGGCAAAAAATTCCAAAGAACTCAAACCATAAACAACACCTTAAGTGAAGCAGGGTTCAAAAATAGAAAGTCTGAAAATGAAGTACAAAAACAGGAAGTCAAATTAGTAAACACAATGCCAAAGCTGGTAATTCATTGGAAGCTTCAGCCGAATTACTACTGGAGCTAGTACACCAGCTGCAACATTAGGTGGCTCATTCTCCTTAGGCTCCAAAGACAGGAGACAGGGCACTACCGTCCCATCATGGTGACATAATTTCCTGACCACACCGACGCCATCTTTTCATTTCCTGCTGTTTTGTATAAAGCTAACCTGTTTGTCTTTATTATTTTACAGAAAGACCAGTATTCTGGTTACAATTCTCTACTCAACAACAACATACACGGCAAATCCCCAGATCTTTGTTTTGTGTGATCTCAAGTACTTGACAGAATGCAAAGTTCAAGTATTAGTCTTTTGCCTGTGGTGTCACATGACAAATCAATTTCTTACTATTTTTGTTAACCTAAAACTATATAAAATATTTATTTTTATTTGGAAAAATTCAAAATATTATTTTGTTGCTTGCTTTATTACGATCAGATGAAGGGACCCTTTATGGTTTCAGTGGTGTCCCTACATCAGTGAACTAAATGTTAACATATGTGATTGGATAAGACTAGAAGACACACATTACCACCACAGTAAACTATACAAACTCTCAACTGTATTGTCAAAACTGTGACTTCTAAAGTACTATTTTACATATTTATTTAAAGCATTCTTTCTAATAAATTTTCTCTTGGGTCTGGCCTCGCAAAATTAGTGGAGTGTGATAACTGGTGACAACAGTTATAGAGGTGATTATAAAGATGACAGCTTTGATTGTGGCCCATTGCAGTGGTAAAATATCATATTACTAATCTGTTATATATCAACACTGAATTTAACACTACGGCATAAAAGTAAGCAAAAGTGAGTGAGTGACAAAACTTACTTTTCCAGGTGACAAACTGTTAGCTGCTGAAACTAACTTCCCAAAAAAAAAATGAGAACAATATAAGGTTCATGCCCTACAAGAAAAAGTTATATTTCCTGTGGAAATACAAAACTAAAAATGCTTCTCCCATTTATATGAACTGTGCAGGAGTCATGTTGCTAATACAGAAGGTCCCAGTCATGGTCACAGTGCCCTATGGCCTTAGAATTAACAGACTTAGAACCACTTCTGAAAAAGGCAATGTTCACATTAAAAACAGTGGAAGCCCTATAAAGAAGGAAGAGCCATTTCTTACATTATCCTATCAAAGAGAGGACTATATGTGAGGCATTTTATGGGATCACTTCCTTATACAAAAGATTATACCATCTTATATTCCATTATACAGTAGTTTATGTGACAATGTACAAAATTAGGTGGTGCAGTTTGTTTTCCACCTGAACAACTTGATCTAGATCTGTAAGTATATAAATTTGATATAAATCATAAGGAGACTTTCTGGTTCAAGTTTACAGTCAGTCTATAGCCTGTTCAAATAAATGTACTGCTGTATTGTTAAATTTTTTGTCGTTCATGTTTTAACTTAAAGGGAAAAAGAAGTAACTGACTGTGGTGTAATTTCAGACAAGGTGAAGAGTATCAAATTACATCAAATTTGGGATGGACTGCGGAAAAACACATAAACATATATCTTCAGTATATTATCTGCATAACAATATAATTTTGTTGTACTGTTATCTTTTGGTGTATTATTTTGATGTTATTACTATTGTCGTGGGGTGATGCATGGCCTAAAAAGAAGTATTTTTTCCAGTATGCTTTGACATCTTCATAGGTGTCACCATTATACCAATGATGGAGTGCTTCAAAAAGACTCACATTCCAATGTAATAAAGTCATAAGGACAGAAGCAGTTATATAAGGACACAGACAATTGAGAATTACATCAAATGAATTTCCTTACAAATCACATATTGCTGAATAATAAGATGCCATTACCAAGCATATTCTAGACAAATAAGCAGCTGCACTCATAATATCTTCAGTTTCTTAGGCTACCATCTGCAAATCTGAATTTAAAAGTGCCCCATCCATTTGTGCTAACCATTATCGTCAATTCTTTTATTGTTGAGTGTGAGTTACATGAATAATTCTGCTCGTAAATCCATAGAACTGGAAGACATTGAAAAGAAAAAACTAAACAAAACTATTAAATCACAGTAATGACATACAGCAGTCTTTGAATGGCACTTCTTCATTTCTAATTATAAATGCTTTCAATAGGGCAAACAAGAACTGTTTAAAACTGTCCAAAGGAGGAGCTCCTATAAATCAATGTTCTTTGTAGGGACAGGAAATTGATGTAAGAGGCCTTGACTGGGTGGCATGCTGTGAAAGTTTTCTAAAGACAGCAAATGACGTGTACAGTTTTAAACACTTGGATTAAATTCCTAGCCCAGTCATACTATCCATGTCTCTCTCGGTAACATCTGCACATTCTCCCCATGACTGCCTGAATGTTCACCTTGTACTCTGGGCTTCCTCCCTCAACCCAAAGAAGATGTTGGGTTGATTAACAAGTCTAAACTGTCCCCATATAAGTGAGTAGGGGTGTGTATGTGCGCTGTGCTGGACTGGTATTCCATCCAGGGCTTACTCCTACATTACTTTCTGGAACTGAAAGCTCCTGCTCTCTACAAACCTGTAAGTGTGTTTAAAAATGGAGGATGTTCAAAACATTCTCAATAATGGTAAAATATGCAAACACCAAATGTGACCTTTTAAAACATCATATTTTTGACCTTTTAAAATCTTTATTTGAAACATTAAGTACATTGACACATTGGTTAGTGCTTTTACAGTCCCAGGGACATTGATTAAACCCCAGCACAGTGATTCCCAACCCACATTCTTTCTGTGTCTAATGTATTATTTTCCTCTGGAATTCAGGTTTGTTTAAAAAAAAATTCATTCAAACATAAATGCTAGATTTATTTACAACTCCTAGAATGTTTCTGAATAATGATTGTAAATGTGCTTGTGATTGTATTCTATAATAGACAAGTGTTCCATCCCGGCTGGTTTATCCACAATAATGTTTTCGTTTTCAAATGAAAATGATCTCTGTTAACACTAAAATTTTCACATTGTTTACAAAAGTATTTTATTTCATACAAAAATTATCAAAGATGCATATGGCATAATTGTCCACCTAAACTAAGCATGTATGCAGTATAGACATCTTACACCAGAAATAGACGCTGCAAGTTTTGGCATGTTTTAAGATCAATTTGCAGTGACAGACTGATTTTCTGATTCAGTCTGAATTTTAGTTTCATTTGCCATTGTTTCACATGCAATATGAGAGTGGTTGTGATGCCTGATTACCTCTAATGAATGGACTGTCCCATAATTGGAAGAATTTCTGTAATGTCAGAAATTTCAGTCAGCTGTCTTATAGTGTGTGCAGTGCCTCATGGGCTGATTTTCTGATGATGCCATCAAATTTAGATAATTTCATTATGCATCGTACATGTATAATATGAGTCTCCATATTATGTCATGTCAATCAGATGGAACATGCTTGTGCAGTATGAGCACACATATGTTGATGACTCTGTCATGCACTGTGAGCAGTCTCTTGACATAATTTCTAAAAAAGCTCAATTTAGATGCATTCAGGAAAGCAGCACAACAAGCACCATAGAAAGAAACTCTTCTGTGCCCGCTATGTGAAAGGTGACCAATCAAGGAGTAAGATGTTGTAGTAAGCAGGATCTAATCAGAGAAGAGCCACATAATAACTAGAACCAACCAGAGTGGGGTGGATTAGGGTAGGGGATAGAGCCCAAAGGCTATGCACTGGTCCACAAGTCTCCTGTTTAAAATATTAATGTTAAACTGGTTATTTTAATTATCAAGGAAATAAATAAGGTTGGGAGCATGCACTGAATACAGCAACTTTCCCACAACCACCACATGGCAAACCACCCGGAATGAGATCTGAGTGTAGCCATGCAACAGGTGACACCTCAACACCACATTGAATAGTGTGAGTTTTTTTTACAGTGGCTGGAGTGCCAATCCTGCCACCAACCCCCAAGTTTTCCCTGCAAGTTGGAGGACCTGCTTGCTGGGCTGGATGCAGATTAACATCATACCCAGGATGGAGCAATTGCAGGTTAGGGGCCTTCCTTAAGGGCCCAACAGAGTGGAGTCATTTCTGGAGTTTATGGGATTGGAACTGACAACCTTCTGATTGCCGGCGCAAATCCCTAGCCTCAGAGCCACCACTTTGCCAAAAAACCTAAACCAATCAATAATTTTTTTTTTTCCAATACTAAAGTGTCGAGGCTGCCGCTTTAGAACATGTTACTGAAATTTATCCAAAAGAGCTAACTCCCCAGAAAATGCTTTACTGTGTAGGGCACTCAAAAAATCATTTTTTATTCTTCGTTCACCCCACTTGGGTACCATGTGTCCAGCATCTCAATCCAGAATCTTTCCCGTACAATCCTGTCCCTTTTAACCCATTGTCTTTCATACTGAAGCCCAGACATAATAAGGTTATGGTCTGGCTTATCAAAATGTTGATACTGTATAAAATTGTTTGTTTCTTTTTGATTTTGGATCAGTCTAAGATGTTGTATGAATCTTTTTTTAATTGAGGTTTTAGTTTCACCAGTTTAGATCATACCACAGTCTGAGCTCTGCACTGCAAAAATACAGTTTGTAGATGATCTTTAAAAGGTTTGAAAAATGGGTAATGCTGGTTTAGAAAATTTGTTATAGATAATTTTTAGAGAGATTTATATAGATAATAAGTGTTTAAATGGAATACGCCAGGCCATTTTGTTTTGTTTCCTGGTTCCATACCTCACGTGGACCAGGAAATCCTTCATATTCCTGTTCCTGCAGTTGCCCGCAACCAAGGAAGACTGTTTTAAGGATTCAAATGTTTTTTGTAATTGTAAAAAGTGATTCTGTAGGACTTGTGTTACATATTTAGCATGGAATGAATAAGTAATAATAACTGAAAATATTATCTAATTTCTGTGGAATGACCTAATTATTGCTATTATTATTCTTCATATTATACTGATTTGAAAATAAAGTTAAAAGACCTGTAAATTCAACATGGGTCAATATTGGCTTTATTAACACCCAATCAGATTAACGTTAGGGTTAGTTTGGGCTCAATCATGGATTGGGAAGACTGACACATGGAATTTTTTCTAAGAGGCAAAGTTTGAAATTTTTGCCCCACTGACATTAACATTGCAGAATTTTTCCCTGAATTGGTTAAGGTCGGGGTGGGGGTGGATGAGTGGTATTGCTCAATCCTAATACTGATATTTTAATGTTAATTATAAGGATGCAATCAAACCTGAATCCCATTATGGAAGTAAGGTCATAAAGTGTACATCATAAATAGTAAGTGGCACAAGAAAAGGTTTGGAGAAATGTATTAGATAGATTTAGATTTAGATTTATTGGAAATGGAATACATATACTACATTTTAAGGAATAATATTCCAACAAAGTCAAACAAATTGGCTAAAAGACAGATTTTAGAGAGATCTCAATAGAATCAGAATATAAACAAAAACATTTTGTGGAGATAAAGGTTTTACAACCAAATCTAAAGAAAAAGAAGTAGAAAATGAACTATTATGAATAACAAGAAGTGAAAAGTCAGAAATTTGCATATCATAAAAGTTTTGCACAGGAAGTTGTGGAATCCCTACTTTTTTATTTAGACTCTGTACAGGTTTATTAAGATATAGTGAGGATTGATTTTTCATCTCATATTTCTCTCAGGAAATTCTGGGTGTATTCCCTAGATCTGAGAGAGTAAAATAAGAGGTGAGTAGCCTTGTCCATATCTTTTTGGTCTGAATTAATCCTGTAAAAGTTATGAGTGATGATTTAATGAGTCCCCCTAAAAGCTGGTTTTAAAAAGGAGGGCATGGGTATTTGTGGGCTGGAAATGTATTTTTGATGTGAGAATCTTATGTGTTGGTGAAAAGGGTTGAAGGGAAATTTCCGTATCCAGAAAATTAACTGTTGAGTAATATTACCCTTTAATTTAACAGAAAGATGATAATCATTGAGAATATTAACAAACTGTTCAAAATTGGAAAGTGAGTGTGGCCATATGCCGAAAATGTCATGTAAAAACCAAAGTTAAGTAGATTGGAGGAGGGGGCACTTTTGAAAAGCCTCCTCCTCCCAGTCAGACTTGCGTTTGGATATGATGAGGTAAACCCTTTATCTATGGCTGTTCCATGGATCTGTAGGTAAAATTTACTATTAAATTCAAAATCATTGTTAGTTAAATGTACAAATTGTAATTTTGACTGATCTGGGGCCTCATGCATAACGCCGTGCATAAATTCACACTAAAACATGCCGTATGGACAAAATCTGAAATGTTCGTACACACAAAAAAATCCAGATGAATAAATCTGTGCGTTCGGCAACTTTCACGTTCTTCCACTCCATAAATCCTGGTCAGCATGAAAAGTAACGTACGTGCACGTACCTGCTGCCATTCCCCAAACTCCTCCCAGAATTATGCCTCTTTGAATATGCAAATCAATATAAATTGCCCTTAAACTTAGCATCCTATGAAAAAAATGTAATGGCAAAAGCACAGGAGGAGAATAGAAGAATTTCAGCGAAAACTAAGTGGAGGCAAGGAAAAATGTACTATTTGTTGGTTTAAACAGTGGTATAAACAACAAAAGGAGCTTGATCGAGTGATGTAGAGTGTCGGAGAAACTCAAAAGCTCAAGTTCACAAAGTCACACAGTGCCTGAAATAGAAAAATTGTCAGATATCAAAGTCTCTGCGAAAAGATGACTCGTAGCCTACTGTCTGAGTGTCATATCTTATTAGGGTACAGAGAAAAGAAAAAAAAATAGGGACACAGTGGGAAAAAAGCTGGAAATGTAAACTTTAATCTCGAAATTTCCACTTTAATCACGTAGTTTATTTTGTCATTAAAGTAGAAAATTATACACTTCATCTTAAAATCGTTTAACTTACTAGTTCAAATACCATCGTAACTAAAATAGCACATTAAATGCTTTGTTTTGTATGTGTTCTTCTATGTGCTCTGTGTGTGAATCACTACATGCTTCTTAAATGGGCTTTCTCTTCCTCCGACAGGACACATAATCCATTACATTTGTGATATCATAGCTCTCTGAATAATTTAAATACTGAGATGTATACTTGATATCATTTTCATTATGATAGGAATTAAAGTATGTACTAAATATGGGAACACTGTGGCGCAGTGATTGGTTATGCCTCAAGCAAGATGCTTGCTGCGCCATGCGTGACCTTTGATGAAATAATTTATTGCAGCAATACTGTCTCTTTCAAACATA
The DNA here is from genome assembly GCF_016835505.1 of Polypterus senegalus. Classification (NCBI taxonomy): domain Eukaryota; kingdom Metazoa; phylum Chordata; class Cladistia; order Polypteriformes; family Polypteridae; genus Polypterus; species Polypterus senegalus. The sequence continues at coordinate 92,159,818 of NC_053161.1, forward strand.
CTAACCCCCAATTCCTGTCCTTCCTTTTCTTTCTCCAAATACCCAATCATAGACGTTAAGCCATCTGTAAGCTGAGAACGCCGATTCTTCAAAACTTTTAAGGAACATTGAAATATCTTCGTAGTACATGTTTACTTATTCTATCCATCTATCCTTCCAGTGTCGCATCAGCCCCAGCAAGAATACAGCTCGAGGCAGGAACAATCCATGAACGGAGCACCAGCTCTTTGCTAGTGCTGCAATACAGTGTCCTCACTTGTTTAATTATTAACAATATAGATTATTTAAATGACGTTAAAATTTTATCTGTATAATATAATACCCATATTTTGCTGCATTGCAACTTAAAAATGATATTGTCATCATATGTAAATACACACTTTATAAAGTGGCTCAGGTTGTGCAATATTATAACTATCGCAAGTTTACAGTGAGGTAATTGTACTTATAAGTACACTTGATGGACTGTTTGAGTGCATTTATAGTTCTTGGGATGAAACTGTTTCTGAACCGCAAGGTCAGTACAGGAAAGGCTCTGAAGCGTTTGTTGCATGAGAGAAGTTCAAATAGGCAGCATGGCTGAGGCAGCGTGTGCTAGATGCTGTATACCGTTAATTCTCTTTCCGATCAGCTGCTGTAGAGCTGTGATTCCACACTCAGATACAGTGATATAAATACTCAGAGTGGTGCAGTGAGAGTAATATGGAAAAAGGTGATCTGCTGTGGCAACCCCAAACAGGAGCAGCTGAAAGATTAAGAAGAAGGTGCAGTGAGAGTAACAATGCAGCTATTGTATTTGGAATAGTTTGGCTATTCCGTGGACCATTATGTTGTTACAGGTTAATTACAATCAGATGCCTTAAACTAATAAAAAATATGCGGTTAATTTCAGTGTATGCGTTTAAGCCGTGTTAGGGATGTGGATCTTAAAAAAAAAAAGGGTAACCATACTGGAACAAAAGCACTGTTTTGACGCTGGGTGCCACCAGTTTGCAAAATCGAGCTGTGAACTTGCATATGCCATGGTTGAAGCTACCATGAAAATGTCCATGGCTTTACACCAAGTTTAGGTTTTATACGTCGCAATTTGAGTGTGGAAACGGGAGTATGCAACATTTTTGTGCATACGCACTGTTTATACATGAGGCCCCTGGTGTTTCTGGATCTGGAAAACTCCCAAACAACTTTTGAATAGAGCTGAGTCTAAAAGATTTTTCAATATTGGTATACAAAAACTCTACATCAAGCTTAAATAGGAAGGAGCCAAGAGGGACTTTTAATTTTTTTTATAATATCTAGAAAGTGATAAGTATCTTTGATGTAACTTTGATGTTTCTGTGACAATGGATTGAGGAAGTGATCAATGTACTCTGAGATTCCATACAATTCTGATGAGCAGTCTAATACAGTCGGTCTGCCCGGTAGTATGTGGTGTGGAATGCTCCATGATTCCAGTGGCTTATGTATTTTAGGTAGTGAATAAAATTTCCTAAATGATGGAATGATAGGTCCAGAAAAATGTTTCTTTTGTTTGTAATCTAGATATCTTTTTGCATAAAGGTCAGTTACTATATTTATTTATTTTTTGTTTTTTTTTTCTGCAATGGTTATATAGTGTATAGAATTGTCTATGTGCCTCATGTAGATATTGTGCTCTGTCCATAATTACTGTTACAGAGCCTTTATCAGCTGGTTTGATAATGATTTCTCTGCTTTCTCTAAAAATTACCTTTCCAATTGTGTCAAATTATCCTGTCCATTACTGTAAAGTTGCATATGATCCAAAGTTTTCCAATCCTCTTTGATTAAATTTAGGATTGGTTGGCCAATATGAGATGAACTAGGAACCTTTGTTGATGGGTCCTTAAATAGATAAATATCAGCATTACTAGTATAGTCATAAAAATGTAAAATGTTAAGTTTCCTATGGTAGTTATGAGTGTCCCTCCTAAGCTCCTTCATGTCCCGACAGAACAGGGATGGATGTCAGGCCCTTCTGCAGTAGTCTGAAAGTTGACAAGAGTTAGAATCTATTTAACAGATAAAATATAAAATTTAATAGATTATAAATATTTGTTTCATGGGTGAGATAACTCCTCCTTGGCCTGTCGAAACGTTTAAATGGTCCACCCAAAAGTCCAAGACCAGATAAACTGATTTAGGTGAGCAGTGAACTTTATCCCTGGGTGCTAAATGTATCAAATCTAGAGACTAGGATTCTATGCAGTTTGGTAACCCTTATAAAAAATGATTTACCAAGTTAATTTTATGTGTTTGCAGAGCTCTTCATTTTTGCTCATTCACACTGGAATGAATGTTTTCAAACAATGCAGTTCATTGGTTGAAAATGCCAGGGAAATGTGGATGAAAGATGAAAAAAAGACAAATGTCTGCATTTTTAAATAAAAATGTGCTAGTGTGGACAGACTGACACTATCATAAGGAGCTTCCTTCAACCCAATGTTAACCTACTCATGTTAAAAAAATTGATGAATTGATTAATATGATATAATTTAATATAAACATATTAAAACATTTTATTTTAACACATATATTTAATGTCATTTTTGTAGCATACTAAAATACTTCATTTACACACACTATTTATAGCTATTTTAAAATAAATCATCTTGTACACATGGACAGCTTTAGATACTGCTCTTCCACCTTGATGTGAATTTTGCTGCTAACTGGGATAAGTTAATCTTCTATGCAGTTTAAATGAAAATACACAATTTTGACAATTCTGTGAGGTGATGATAAATGACAGGCATAAACAAATGTGCTCTATTACACAGTGCAATATTTTGGAAACAAGGATTGGACAAAAAAAACAGAAACCAAGAATGTGAATAACCTGTATCAGGAATTTATGGCATTTGTACTTAAATGGAAAACTTTTTGAAGAAATGTGTCTACAATCCAGACAGCAAATGGACACCGTTCCAGATATGGCCCGGATATACTATAACATCAGGACCAGATCTGGCATACAGACCTGGTCCAGTGTCTTTTTGCACAACAGCCCAACAGATTAGGATTTTTTACCTGGGCCAGATTTAAACCAGAGCTGGACCAGCATCAAATAATTCTGTTAAAATCCGGGCCTTTTCTGGCACACATTCATTACAGCCCCAGACTAACTCTGTGCCAGATCTGGCCCCTGTTGAGCCAAGTTCTTAAAATTACCTCAGCTTCTAATCTGGATAAGGCAAGCAGGGCTAACTTCTGGTGAAATGTTGAAAGAATGTAGATGAAATGATGATCTTGCCTTTATGGATGAGTAACACAGGGTCATCCTCCTAATATTTAATTATACCTAATTATGCCATGGTCTATAAGAACAACCTCGGGAAATTAAGGAATGGACTAATCAAGGTCTGAAAATGATTCTACAGAGATGCTAGCTTACTTCAACTCCAGTTGAGATGGCGGAGTATACCTTTGTTGGTGGCACTTTCCAAACACATAACATGGAAAAAAAGAGAAAAAACCACGTAACTCATGACATAATTTATAGAAATATCACCTACATGCCCTGTTGAGTTAAATAGTATTTTCTTGTCCATATTCCCTCCTACATAACTTTTAATACCAGACACTTAAATTCTAAGAGAAAAATAACTGAATGACAACTTTGAGTATATAACTGGTTTATTTATTGTCTTGTTATATAAAATCAGTGCAGTTGCATGGATCAAAAGCTGTAACTACAATTACAAACAAACACAATACAGTGGAACCTCGGTTTACGAGTAACTTGGTTTACGAGTGTTTTGCAAGACAAGCAAAAATTTTTAATAAATTTTGACTTGATAAACGAGCGATGTCTTGCAATACGAGTAGTATGGATACACTTTGTTTGCTGAGTGTCATGTGATCACAACTGAGCTGATGGTTCTTCTCTCTCTCTCCTTATCTTGCTCGCTCGCACAGCGTGTCTCTCTCTCTCTCGCTCTCTCTCTCCTTATCTCGCTCGCCCGTCTCTGTCTTTCTCTCTCTGGCAATTGTCTCCTATTCTCCATCTAAGTCTGTGTGCCTCACTCATATAGTCAACATCCGTACGAGCGTATACTGTTTACTACAGCATTATGACTGTGTGTGTGTGCACTGTGAAGTGCGAGTCCCCATCTTGCTCCCCAAAACACAAAGCTGAGTCTCAGTACTTTAACACCAGCTTTATTCAGCTTGAAACAGCAACATCGCTGTTATTTATTGTAGCGGGATCTTTATAATGTTCCTTGTATGACCCATTGACGACAGGCGCTTATAGCATGTCTGTGATCTTTTTGGATGCGCTCATACGGCGAACTGCTACAGCGCTGGGAGACTGCGATTGCTTTGGGACGCTCTTCCGCGTGTCGTCCCGTTGGGTGGAATCCCACATATGTTTAGAAACTCACACCAGCCATGATTCTTTTTAAAGGTAAAGTGAAGGTTAATTTGTATTATGTATTTTACTTTATACTTTGTATTAATCATTTTTATATGAATAGTTTTCGGTTGTTGAACGAATCATCTGAGTTTCCATTATTTCTTATGTGGAAATTCGCTTTGATATACGAGTGCTTTGGATTGCGAGCACGTTTCCGGAACGAATTATGCTCGCAAACCAAGGTTCCACTGTATATTAATACAGTATATTGAGTATTTTAAACAGTTCAAATATCTAGTAACATGGTTAAAACATAGAAATATAAAATGAACACATTTGCACAAAAGTGTAGGATGCATGTACAAAAATGATGAAATCTACCCAAAACAATAAAAACAACAATAAACTTGACTACTAAAGTGTATTTACATCAGTCCTGATTCAGAAGGCACTGCTGCCTGCACTCTCCTGCAGCGCTCCTTCCGACCACCACCACGGTCAGATGCCAAATTGAACCATCTAATGGCAAATTTATTAATGCCCACATCTGTAGCTTTGGCTGCCACTTGACTCTGACGAGTTGCACCTACAGGCAAACACAAACAAATAATTATCAGAAACATTAAATGGCAAACAGTTGCTTTAAGGCATTTTCCACTAATAGAAATGGTGAAATAAGGGTTGGCACTTGCACTACTGCAGCATTTCTCAACCTTTAAGTATTTGAGACCCGAGTTTTCATAACAGTTTTAATCGCACCCCCCTAACGTTTTTTGAAAGGAGCCCACTAATACCAATTTGTTCTTTTTTTAATTAATGATATATCATAGATGCATATTTTATTATACCTACTTAACTTATCAACATTTATCTAACTCAAAATGTAGTTTAAGTTCATTTGTTTTGGTTTCAATAGATGTATTTTTCATATTTTCAATTCTTGTTTTCTATTTTTCACATCTTTGCGCCCCCCATTTTGTTACTTCGCACCCCCTAGGGGGGCCCGCCTCACAGTTTGAGAACTACTGCATAATGACCACACAGCAACATGTTTTGAATACAGGAGAAGCAAGTTTGACTAATGATATGAAATCATCTATGCTTGATTTTAGTGAACTTATTTTAATACTGATTAATGAAGGCTGTGTACAGATTGTGGACTGACTTTTTTTGTAGAGAAAGTGTAAAAATAATCAATATGGAAATATTGACAACAATTCAATTGTAACGTTGAATTAAGGTTGCATTTTTTCTCTAATTCTTTACTTATTATTTGGGGTTGTGGATAAAATAGTGCAATTAGCTCATTTTAAATATATGATTCTTTGTTATAAATGCATAAAAACCTGAAACCCACTCCTAATGTTCTTTCTTGATGTAGAGGAAACTCCAAGAACTCCTAAGAATGTGGCAGGAGTTTTAGAAGGAGCAGAAAGTGTTAGATAGACACCTGGAAAATTATTTTATTTAATAATTTCTATTTTCCAGAAATCTGAAATACTTAGGCTATATCTTAAAATATGTCATTTTCTAATCTGCTTAATTCAGACCAGGGTCATGGGGGGGCTGAAGGCTTACCAGCTAGCTTTGGGGCACATTCAGGAACAAACCCTGGACAGGACACCAGTCCCATCGCAGGGCGAGCACACACAAAGGCCATTTTACAATACACTGAACCTATATGCCTTTGAAAAGTGGGTGGGAACTAGAGCAGACACAGGGAGAACATGCAAACTCCACACAGAGAGGACCCAGGAGGCAAACCCTGGTCTCCTTACTGCAAGTCGGCAGCACTATCACTGAGCCACCAAAGGCATAAAATGTAATATCTTAATACAATTAGACTAATCTCATATAATTGGATTTCTTGATACTTATGCATAAGAGTTTTGGTTGCCATTTGACTGAAGGCCCGTTTTTCATTAACTCTCTTCCAGTTTATCTTTTTTGAAAGAATATTCCAAATGACACACTTGGTATCTTGTCGTCCGATAGATGCCAGTACAGAAATCTACAAGGACAAAAGATAATATACAGGCAGTGACTTTAGAGTTAAAATACTAAAATATATGCAGAAACAGCATCAATGTTCACTCTGAAGCATTTGTCTTTTGACTTTGATGTGATTGGCATTCTGACAAATATTGCTAAAAAGTTACACTAGTAACTAGTAACGAAGTAAAAAAAGAAAAACAGCTGAATATTCGCTTCATAATTAACCATAATGTTAAATGTAATTCAGTCCAGTAGACATTAATTTTGTAATAATAATAGTACTGTATATAACAAAGGAAGCACAAAATTCATGGATTGTAATATTCAGAAAGCTCAAATGACATCATTTACATTTGCAACTCTTGTTATTGTAAAAGGAATTTTTCTTGTAACTGTAGGACACTGTAGAGCTATTAAATATTTCCTAAACATAGTACCTTACACAATAAACATCCTGTAATAGATAACCCACCTAACAGTTAAAACAACTATATTAGTGCAAATTTGGGATGACACTTATGTAAATATTACAGCTCCATGCACAAATAATTGTGAAGTCACATGGGTATTATGTGTAAAACATACAGTACTTACCCATGATAAATAATTACTGAAAATACAGACTTATTTCAGACATTCTACCCATGTCATGCCATCCCTTAGAACTAATTTAGAAACATAAAATATTTTTCCATTGAGAAATAACCGATTCTACAGTTTCTTATTTTGCCTATGATTAGCGTATAATGTGTAGATTTGGTCTTGTCCTATTATGTACAAAACTGTTTAAAATTATGACAAAATCCAAGAGAATATTTTAAATTAAACAAAACCAGAAAGAGAACAAAGTCTAGCTTTGCAATCTATACCATGTTATTTTTCTTCAAAGCATTGGTTGGTTGTTTCAACCAGGCCTCAAAGTCACCCACTTCCTCCAATGATTGTAAAGGAAACTGGACCTCCTCAGTCATATCAGGTGATAAACATCATTCAGTGTTTAGCTGCCCAGATAGTGAACTGATCATGACAGCCAATTGTGACAGCTGGTGCTTCATATGTTCAAGCAATTTGAGGATTTGAAGATCTGCAGCTGAAAAATAAATACCAACAAAATATAAAAAGGATACTATTCATTTGAATACTTTGAAAAGGCAATGAATCCTACTCTTGCACTTTGGAGCAAACATAACTCTCATATATGTTAAAACAACATCCTTTGGAACATATAATATTTAACATCTTAAAAACCAAAACACTAAAAGTCAAGGAATATATTGGCACAAAATGAACATGACAACAAATACCATATGGGATTAATAAAGTATCTATCTATCTATCTATCTATCTATCTATCTATCTATCTATCTATCTATCTATCTATCTATCTATCTATCTATCTAACATAACTAATAACGTTGAATTATGCTCCGATATGTTCAAACGTTTGTTGAATATGTGAAACAAGTACAATCAATAGTCTGATCATAACTTACCAGTACAAGGTATTGGTTCTGTTCCACGTCGACCCACTCTGTAAGTAGGCTTGAAGAGTTCAGAAGTACTTTTCATTTTTGGAAGGTTCGTGGAAATTTGTTGAGATGTATTTTCAGAGAGCAATAGTGACTGGTAAGGAGGTGGCACCTGAAGCAAAGAATGTGGTGGTGAGCAACAAGGTTGCACAGATGGTAAAGGTGGTGATGGTACCTGAGCTGCAGAATGTGGGGATAACATGCAAGGTCCAGTTGACAGTTGAGGTTTTGAAAATCTTGTCGAGGCAGCTTTTGTTTTATTAGCCAAGTCTTCATGTTCACTTTCATAGTCAGTGTCACCATAGTAGTGGCTGTTTACAGAAGATTAAATGTGCATATATTACTCAAAACAAACGTTTCATACATTAAAAACAGGTGAAGCTGAATCAAACTTACATTGGTTTAGGTGCTCTTTTCACCCTGCCTATATCCTCATCATCATCTGAATCCAATTCTGAAGTTCGACAAATCAAAGACTTCTTCATCCCTTGCCATGCAGACATGTAATCTCCTAAAAGCATTTCAAAAAAGTTAATATCAGGTGATGTAAACAATGTGCAATATAACATTATCACTTCTGTGATCTTTTAAATCACTACGACCTAGGCCCCATTTACATCTAGCATTCACATATTTTCTTTTTTTGTAATCGCATCACAGTTTGATAGCATTTAACCACCAAAGTGAAACTAGGAAAAATTGTAAGAGACCTACGTAAGAAAGTAAGATTAGATTTCAATTTGGATAAATGTACAGTGGAACCTTGGTTCACGACCATAATTCTTTCCAGAACTTTGGTCGTAAACCGAGTTGCTCGTGAACCGAAGCAGTTTCTCCCATAGGATTGTATGTAAATACAATTAATCCATTCCAGACCGTACAAACTGTATGTAAATATGTAAAAATATGTAAAGATTAAGCACAAATATAGTTAATTACATCATAGAATGCACAATGTAATAGTAAACTAATGTAAAAACATTGAATAACACTGACACAAAGCACCCAGGCTCCCTGATCAGCTACACGAGCTGGCTCGCTCGCACTCTCTCTCTGTAGCACACACACCAACAAAGCCCCTCCCTTCCTCCCTCAGCTACAGGTGCAGCCTGGCTCACGTGCTCTCTCTCTCTCTATAGCACGAGCGCGCGCACACACACACACACACCACCCACCCCTACCCCCCCCATCCCTTCCCTGTCAGCTGCGTGCTCTCTCTCTCGCTTGCTCGCTCGTGCTCTCTAATCTCTCTGTAGCAGGTGCTCACGCAGCATTTTTTTAAAATGAGTTTTAAGCACAGCAGAAAAAAAGGAACATCGACCAAATCCGAAGTGCATTTAAAAACCAACTCACAAGCAACCAAAAAAGTAAGATTGCAGGAGATCACGCTATTAAACTTAAAGCCTGATCGCTGTAAACACTTTTATAAAATGAGTTTTAAGCACAGCGGAAAAAAAGGAACATTTGAAAAAAGAGAAAGGTAACATTGCACCTAATCGCGCTATGAAAAACTCCATCTGCAAACACTTTCATGAGTTTTAAGCACAAGGAAAAAAGCGAACATTTGCAACAAATCGCTTTATGAACTGAAAAATGAAGTTTTGAAAAATCCGTAATACAAAAACCACCAAGAAAACTAACCTTGCATGAGTCGAGTTCTGGCATGAAGTGTTTTCCTTCAGGTGTTTTCTCTCTTGTGATTTCTTGGGTTTCTGGTGCTTTTAGCTGTTTAGCTGGTGGGAGTGAAAGCCTCATGCAGCCATTCCAAAAACAAAGTTCTTGTGACCCAACCCTTCATGTTTGCTGGCAGTCTGGCTTTGTTTACATTGTGCTGCTTGAAAGCAGGAGGGTTCTCATGTTGGTAAATGAGTAAACTGGTAAACAGTTTTTCCACCTCTTGTAATTTCTTTCTATACATCGATTTCAATTTTCTTCAAAACTTTCTTCTCACCACTCTTCACTTGCTTAGAAGCCAATGGAAGGAAAACAATGAACAGAGCTCTTGCAGCGGCTCGCTCGTTTTCTCTCTGTCTTTCTCTCTCAGGCTGCCTGTGGTGGGGGGGATGGTGCGCTAGCACGTACAGCCTGCAGATAGGCAGGCAAACACGTGCAGCAATCTCCTTCTCCCTCTCCCCAGCAGGCATGTGCTCACTCACTCTTGCTCTCTCTCTCTCTCTCTCTCTGTCAGCTCAGCTCAGGCAGGCAAGGTAAACTGGCTTGTTCGTATACCGAGTGTGTGGTTGTGAACGAGGCAAAAGTTTGGCGAGTTTTTTGGTCGTGAACTGAGTTGTACGTTAACTGGAATGTTCGTGAACCGAGGTTCCACTGTAATCACTAGAGGGAGGCACGGTGGCGCAGTGGGTAGCACTGCTGCCTCGCTGTTAGGAGACCCAGGTTCATTTCTCAGGTCCTCCCTGCGTGGAGTTTGCATGTTCTCCCCGTGTATGCGTGGGTTTCCTCTCACAGTCCAAAGACATGCAGGTTAGGTGCATTGGCGAATCTGAATTGTCCCTAGTGTGTGCTTGTGTCCTGCGGTGGGCTGGCAACCTGCCCAGGGTTTGTTTCCTGCCTTGCAGCTTGTGTTGGCTGGGATTGGCTCTAGCAGACACCCGTGACCCTGTAGTTAGGATATAGCGGGTTGGATGATGGATGGATAATCACTAGAGTTGCATGTTAATGAAAGGTGTGAACTAGGTCCTGATTTCTCATGAACGCTAGTATGAACGTATAATGCTTGTTGGAAATGAGGCCTGGAGACAGTGAAAAATCACGTTACAACATGAAAATAAGGCCTTAGACAAATGTTTGTTGCTTTTCTATTAAAAAAAATGAACATAGCAAGAAACCAATATTTTACAGCAATATTTCTCTGGTGAAAGGGATTGTCGGGGACATACGACTCGTATCTTGAACATTTCAATTACCGTAGGACTTTAGTACTCTAACATAATGCTTGTTCCAGTCAGGGCCTGGTTCCTCAGCATATCTTGCTGCTTTGTTGAGTCTTTGATCGCTCTTATAATTTGGCCAAAAGGTTGTGCCATCACTGTACCAAGACTGTGGTATAACTGACGCAGCTTTTTGTTCATCTAAAAACTGAACTACCAGAAACATCCTGCAAAAGAAAAAAAAGACAATGCTCAAAATAATCATAATATTTACATGTTGTACACAAAATGCATTACCCAAACAGCACGTGATACCACCTAGCACATCCTCACCCCTCATTTTAATAAAACCAAGGATGCTTTTTTGACTACGGATTAAAGATAAGCTTTGTATGGTAGTTTGCAATGTGCAGCAAGTTTATCCATTAGCCATAGAAAAAAAATGTTTAAATTCCACATTTTAATTTATACAAAAAAAAAAAAAATTTCAAACATTAAATGCTGTTATCTTTACTGTAGACATTAAAACAAAAATAGCCCTGGTGCCCTGTCCTGGATTTGTTCCTGCCTATGGCCCAATGCTAATTGGAATAGGATCCAGCAGCTCATGCAACCCTGGTTTGCATTAAGTGAATAAGAAAATGACAAAAATAGCTACTACCTATCAGCAATAATGCAAGAGGTAATGAAATAAAGACTACTACTGCAGATGATCCTTGCTTAAATAAAACAGATCTACAAACACATTTAATTAACAGCTTTTTAAATGTGTACCAGGATTAGACAAAAGCCACCACAAATAATAAATGAAATCATTACCGACAGGTAAATGTCTCCATATCACTTTAATTGTCAGTCAGTCAGTCATTTTCTAACACGATGAGCAGTGTTGTGGGGGTTGCTGGAGCCTATCCCAGCTAGTATAGGGTGAAAGTCAGGAACAAACCCTGGATAGTAGGGTGCCAGTGCATCGCAGGGTGAACAAACACACCAACCATACACTAGGGACAATTTATTTTATCCACCTCATCTGCATGTCTGTGGACTGTGGGAGAAAACTGGAGCACCCAGTGGAAACCCATGTAGACAGGGGGGAGAACATGCAAACTCCACAGAGGGTGGACCTGGGATGTGAACCCTGCAGTCTCTTTACTGCGAGGCAGCACTTCTGCCATGCCACCCTCAGTTAAATTGTAACCTATATCATTTAAATTGTAATATGACAAAAAAGATACTAATTAATTTACAAGGATTTTTTTTTATTATTTAGCAGAAGTCAGCAAGATACCATATATGTGAATATATATTTACCAGTCTAATTTGAATATTCACAACCATTAACTTTAAAAGGACAGAGAAAATACATGTAATGTACAGATTATGCTTGACAAATGTTGCTAGTTAAAGTATATATCCCCATCAGGATTCTGCTAAAATATTTTAAATAAAAAGACATTAACGTTAGTACTTTTTGTATCTAAATTAAAGAAATATATTTTTATCATGTAATTTTTGTACAAATATTAGGAGTGCAACCCGAATCCTAACACTTTATTAAAGCGAAGAACTCAGAAAAGACTAAATTGTGTAACCTTCCATAAACTAAACCGACACTGAAAAAGTTTAAAACAAACTACCAGAGGCGTAGGTCCGTTCAATTAAAAGTGTTTCGTGTCCGGCGGCTCGCCTAAACCACATTTCCCTGTATTGGCTGGACGAACACCCAACCCTCTTTTCCCAGACGGACGGTCGCGCTCGATTCACTAGTAGGTCCTCTGACATGCCTCTACCCCGCTTTGACGATTCACCAACATATCCCTCTCCAGCGGTCGCGAAGCCACTTACATGGGAAAAACAAAAAGGTTAGAAAACAATAATGTCTTAAATTATTTTTTTTTCTCTAGCGTATCTGAAATAAGCCCATGTTCAACACAAAACGTTTAACAAACTATTTTGAACACAGCGCCTACTAACCCTTTTTTGGTGGAGCCTAAAATATTCAGCACATGAATTTAACATCGTGGCCTAAATATGTACAAATACTAAAAATGATTACAGTGACATGTTAACATAATTCATTACATTTCATCTTAACCTGCTATAATAGCGACACATAAACAATAATTATCAAAGCTAACTATATATAAAAAGCATCTGAACTTCTCACAACTTTAAAAATGAATTTTTGACTCACTTCCTCCAAAAACAATTCCGTTGTCTGTAAATGTTTTCAGACTGTTCGTTGTGGCGCGCAAATTTGAGCGCGAACTCAAAACATAAGTGTGTTACGCTCATGTTAACTTAAGCTCTCGTGGAAAGAGATTGAACTGTCAATTAATCTACATGACGGAATGTGGGCGGATCCATTTGTCCCTCCCACAGAAGCATGAACTGAGCTTGCCGGAATACAGACGGATCTGTTACGGAGTCAAAAAAAGAATGTGACTGCTATACGACTTTGCCATGTTGTGCCCGGATCTGTTCCTGTCAGCTGCTGTCGGGATCATTTTATGAGGTTTTCATACTAATGTACACATCCGTAAAAGTTAACTGAAAAGTGGAAATATTTAAAGAAGACTTTTTATGTGAATACTAATTATAAATGTATTTAATAATAAGTTTCATAAGTAAAATATAGCAGAGACACTTTCTTTCATTTTTTACAGAAATTATACGGCTTTTTTACACAATTAATCTGAGAGAAGAAAGATTCCCATGTATTGCACACATGTAATTTGTTCCATGTAGTTTCTAGCAGTGTTTCTGAACCAGTGAACTGGATCAAAAAACAATGAAGTTCAAGTTAATACCTTCCACTCACACATAACATTGGCAATCTGTGCTAACAAAATGCCTGCCAAGAGCACTGAAAAAAATGGTTAAGAATGGCTGAGATGTTTGTTGCTTAATACCTGCCAAATATTATTTAAAGATTTTTCATGATATTCAAAAAAATATATATTATTATAAAAATTTTTTTAAAACAGACTATTATGATGCATTTCATCTGCTTCTGCCAGGTGTCCTATCAATTTGTCTTTATTTAAGAAAAAGTTGATCACAAAAACAAAATTTTCATCTTTGAAACTGCCCATTAGGATATATTTAAAATTACTCGTTCATGTTTATTGAGGTAAAACCCTTGAAAACATATACTATATGAATATAATAATTTAGCATTATAAAAAAAAAATTCAAGCCAGCTCACACAGTGAAGCAAGTCTTTATGGGCTTTTCTTTATAACATGGTTGTGTAGCACTGACAAATTACACCACTTGCTATTTGTTGTCAATCTCCCTGTTGTTAAAAAACTTAAGATAGGACCAAGAAATTAGGTCACTGAGTTGCTTTTTTTTTTAAATTTCTATGCAGCCCGAGTTATGACACATATTTCTGTCTTCTTCGTATCTCACCTTCACTTGATTTTTTTTATTCAGTTTTTTTGAGTGTCCCTGCTCCCGCTGAATTAGTATGCACCTTAATGGTCCATGATGTCAAAGGCACATTGACAAAAAAAACAGAGACGTAGGTATATGTAATATCTGGAATAATTAATTTTATGACCTGTATAATACATTTCAGAAAACATTGTGGCACTGATGCAACATTATTCATATTATTCATATCATTTGCATACCTTCATGCAGTTGTGGTCAGTGACTGCGTTTGTTTTTTTTTGTTTTTTTTTTCCCAGATCTTACCCATTCTCCACATTTTGGTGGATGGTGGTGTTTCTTTTGTACTCCCGGACATGCAGAGCAAAGAATAGTACAGAGGTCAGTTCCGTGCTATGTACAATCATCTAATCCAAATGTTAACAGTTCCCACACACCCAAGGACTGTCCTTCCTACATTTACTACATGTGTATCTGTTGCAATGTACACACTGTCTATTCTGTGGTTCCCATTACATTGAAGGGGCACCTGACACTGACAGTTTGCTTTCCTGAGGGGGAGTGGCGGTCTTGGAACAGAAGCTTGTTGATGTTGCATCTTGTTTTCTTTTTCCATCGCCTTTTCTTGTAAGAAGTGATGACGAAGCTCCTCTGCAAGGTGAGCCAAAAACACTCTTCTTTTCTCAATGGCCCCCGTGCATGCCTTGCAAAGTACATGTGCGTTCATCAAGCATGTTGTAGCACACAGCAACCGTTCCTGTTCGCACTGAATAAGCTCGCGTCTTGTGGTCCATGATGTCAACGCAGCACTGGGGGAAAAATATAAAGAGACAAATATAAGTGACATTTTGAAGAAATCATTTTATGACCTGAATAGTACCAATCAGAAAACTTCGTCACACTAATGCAATATTATTTGAAAACTAACAATTTATGGTACTTGTAAAAGTTTTTTTTATTCTCTCTATCATGTTCACGCTGTTCTTTCAACCCCCATGATCTGACGTGAGTGATCTGAGTGTTCCATATTGCAGTGCAAAATCTTTTATAAATAAATAATCCAATAAAAAATCAACAGTGAAATTGAAGAATAAAAATAGTCCATATAAATAATCCAATAAAAACAAGATTAAAACCCAGGGACAATCCATAAAAACTGTGAGTCCAAATGCTTCCCCTTAAATCTGGTGTCTTCTCCCCTTATCCCATCACCAGGTACAGTCAACCATCAAATCCAGGATTAGGTCCCCATTGCTGTGCACTCAATACCATGGGGTGGCATGCCATGCGTAAGTCGAACCCGTTTCCGGTGAGAGTTGGACTCCGCCATGGCTGCCCTTTGTCGCCGATTCTGTTCATAACTTTTATCGACAGAATTTTTAGGTTCAGCCAGGACATTGAGGAGGTCTGGTATGGTGGGCTCAGGATTGGGTCACTGCTTTTTGCAGATGATATTGTCCTGTTTGCTTCATTAGGCCGTGATCTTCAGCTCTCTCTGGATCGGTTCGCAGCCGAGTGTGAAGCGGCTAGGATGGGAATCAGCACCTACAAATCCAAGACCATGGTTTTCAGCCAGAAAGGGTGGAGTGCCCTCTCAGGATTGGGAGCAAGATCCTGCCCCAAGTGGAGGAGTTCAAGTATATCCGGGTCTTGTTCACAAGTGAGGAAAGAATAGAGGAGATCGACAGGCAGATCGGTGCGGCGTCCACAGTGATGCAGGCTCTGCATCGATCTGTTGTGGTGAAAAAGGAGCTGAGCCAAAACGGAACGCTCTCAATTTACCAGTCGATCTACATTCCTACTCTCACCTATGGTCATGAGCTATGGGTAGTGACCAAAAGAACGAGATTGCGAATACAAGCAGCTGAAATGAGTTTCCTCCATAGGGTGTCTGGGCTTTCCCTTAAAGACAGGGTGGAGCTCAGAGTACAGCCACTGCTCCTCCATATTGAGAGGAGTCATATGAGGTGGCTCGGGCATCTGATCATGATGCCTCCTGGACACCTCCCTGATGAGGTGTTCCGGGCACGTCCAACCTGGAGGAGGCCCCAGGGAAGACCTAGGACATGCTGGAGGGACTATGTATCTTGGCTGGCCTGGGAAGGCCTCGGAGTTCCCCTGGAAGAGCTAGTAGAAGTGGCCAGGGAGAGGGAAGTCTGGGCATCTCTGCTGAAGCTGCTGCCCCCGCAACCCGATCTCGGATAATTGAAAGAGGATGGATGGATGGATGGTGTACCAATAGAGAGACTGGTGTCTCCTTTCAAGATTTTCATTGACAACATATCAAGGCACAGCCTTGGCTTGAACACATATTGGAAGCTTCAGGGGTTGTACTTCTGGTCTCTACATATATTATCCTCTTTTTTAATTTTTTTTATTGATTTTAATTAGAAGCAAGTAACATTCCATACTATCAAATCAAATTTAACAAAGTAACAAAAAATTCAACCCCAGCCCAAGAAAAAAGAGAGGAAAGCCAACAACCAAAGCTACTCTATAAAAGCAACAAGAAAGAAAGACTATCGTTTTTCCTGAAATGGAAGCTTATTCTAAAGTGCTATTTATTAGATCCTGCCATATTTGAAAAAGTTTTGAACAGATCCTCTATGTGAGAGTTAGATTTTTACCAGTTTCAAATAGTATAGTCAGTTACCCATGACTTAAACAAGATAAATGTGCTTGATAAAAGATTTTAAGTTGAATTATTGAATGCTTTGCACATATGGAGCTAGAGTGTATTTTGTGCGTTGTGCCTTTTTACCATTTATTTATATTATTTTCGCATGCTGCTGATGTACTCTTCTTGCTCTCCAAGATGGTAGTAATGTTGTGACATCATGGAGTGTAGTCGCATGGTTTGATTGATGAGATATCATGGGGGCCAGTTTGAGATGCTATATAAACTGATCTGTGGGCATTATTACAGAGTCAAGTCTTCTGGTTTATATATGGAAGCTAAACTGCCATATTGACATCCATTTGCATTATTTTTCTTTGTAGGCTTGAGTATGCTTGTGGTTTAGTGTTTCTGTTTTCTTTAACTAAGATTATTGCCTTTTCAATGGTTGCTCATCAGTATGGTGTTTTAATTTTCATCTAGGAGCTAGTTAAGTAGGCAACTGCTCATGCCAATTGTGATATTGTCAGAGGTGAAGTAAGCTTCTGCAATCTCTATATATTTATGCAGTTGGAGCAGTGTTTCTAAACCTTTTTTAGTCTCAACCCAGTCTTTCCCTTTTTAGTGTCTTCAAGACCATTTCCTTGTTGAATACATGGACGATCATCAGTGCGGGGAGAGTGCCCCTTGGAGAATTGTGGGCAATCATTAAAGCCGGGTTGGAGGAGTGGCTCTTTGAGGTTCTTCCCTTTGGACAATCATCAGAGCAGAGTCAACTGCTTAATCAACCAATGACAATTCACCATGAACCAATTACAAAACCATCATTAAATACAATTGTAACTCGTGAGTATACAGTATGTTGGCAACATGTGACCTATAGTTTACAAAACACTGAGTTAGATTATTTATTAGGCTAGCAAAACAGTCTTAGATTTTTTCACCATGTGCTGTTCCTACATTTTTCCATGTTGTTGCCAAAATACAGATGACTCAGTAGTATAATTATTATTTTTTTTACAGTTTATTTTTTAGATACCAGCTGTTCATGACAATTTGGATAAATAATTAAGATGTCCCTTGGCACCGCTCAAGGGCGAAAACCCAAGCAGGTCTAGCTGATGTAAGAATAGGTGCATATAAGCATAAATAAATTCTATAGATTAGTTGATTGGCAGTGTCTACGAGATCTCAAGTAGGAGCGATTGTTGATTGGCTTTGGGTGTCCACCTTGGCATGTTGCCACCTTATGACTGTTATGTATATTATGTTAGTGGATCTACTTTTTGTGATGTATGCATACTGTTAACCATTAGATAGATAGATAGATAGATAGATACTTTATTAATCCCAAGGGGAAATTCACAAATTTATTTATGTGTGCATATGCACATTGATATGTTTTCTGGTAATACAACAAGTCAATAAAAAGAAAAACATGGAAAGCGGTTATGGTACAGCTTTTCTCAATTGTATGTAAGGTTGAATGTTGTAAGACACAACAATGACCCTTACTAGGAAATGCAGAGGGAAAATGTATATAAAACGAGAGAAAATGGAAAAGTGGAGACTGTTTTTACAGAAACCACTTAAAACAAGAAGTTCCATTCTTCCATTTTCTCACTTTCTAGGTATAGGAGATACAAGCTAGTAGAATAAATATTTTGTATGTTAATTGATAAGATACCTAAATTCAATTTATTTATAAAACAAAAAGGTGCGAATATACAGTATATCTTAAAGAGATCAACCAAACAGGAGTAACAGTTGTGTCATTGTTATAATTTTAACAGCGGTGCTTTAAAATTAATCAAAACTAGCTTTATAAAATGCTATGTTCCTTATCATAGATTTCTCAAAGTGAATGATATTTTATGGAGTATGCAATACATCATATTTCTCTTAATCATAGCACCATTTAAAATTCATAAAATGATATCTTCCTTATGTCAAAAATGATGGATTTCCTGGTTTTAAAAGAGTTACAGTGAGTTGATGTTTTTAAACTCTAAAGGAATCACAAACTTGTTCTTAAAAATTATGTTTTTGAAAGGCAAAGTCTCTTATAGCAGGATCTCCACTTTTTTCATATCACGTACACACACAAAAGGTGTAAGGATGCGAGTCATCTTCAAAGTCTCTTAGATTTGTTCCCCTTCATTAGAATTACAGAATCAAATTTTAATCTTTTACTTTTGTTGTTTCATTTGAATAGATAGATCATGTTGGATATGTAGTGGGTATCTGGTCAAACAAACCAAATTACATAGGATGTCTTTTTCAGCTAATTATCCGAATTATATTTATTGTTACATTTTTTTTTGTCTTCATTTTATTTATTTTAAGCAAATGAAGATAATACACAATTAAATTAAAAGTGGTTTAAGTCTCTAATCTAGGTATATATGTTTTTGTCTTTGGGCAGTGGCTTTAAATCTAATTATGTGATTGTTTGGAGTTGCTATCTTTTTCTAATTTATAGAAACAGACTGTCTGTTATGCCACTTCAGCTACAAACACTTAACACATTATGGAGATTTTGTTTGAATCCAGGCAAAGAATATTTTATCCAACATTTTAATGTGCAATTTCCTGCTTAAGATTCATTTCTCAACATGCAAATCATATGACCCAGTTTTACTTGGGGAAAAAGAAATACTTTTAATAACCTGTCTGCAAATCAAAGCCACAGCATCCAAGATGTTTTAAAGAATGCAAGCAGTTTCAAAATTTAAAAAAAAATGTTCAGCAGACTGGATTTAGTAAAACGTTAAAGAAGACTGATGCAAATGTCTACTAGATTTTGTTTCTTTACATTCAAGACTTTAATCTTTCTAGCTGGTTTTGGATAAAGAATTATGCAGTCATCATCAATCTGGATCTGCCTTTCAAAAAAACTGAAGCATTCACTGAATCTTTATAGGTCACAGATTATACCAAGGGTATTTGCTTAAGGTCTCTAATGTGCTGCAATTTATAAGTATTACTGCTCTAGCAATTTTTAGTTGTCAAGAGAAATTAAGTTAGAAAAAAACGCCTCCTGAAAATAATGAATGTGGTATAAATGAAAAATCTGCAGATCATCACTGCACCTTGCATGTAACTAATTAAATCTTTTAAAGCACATTTTTATTTGAAATGTTTTCAATTAAAGAAACATGGGACTTCATCACATAATTTATTGCTAAATTTAAAATGATTTTAATTAACATTTTCACATGGATTTTCGCCCAATAACAAGCACCATACAAAGCTAAGAAAATTTCTAATTACTGAATATGTTTACTAGAGTGCCTATTTATGAGTTTATGATGAGGATGTGGTACTATATGAGAATTCAAATAAACATTTTCTTTTTTATAGTCAAGTAGCATAATTTAAAATATTATTTTGAAGTGGAAGTTATGGTTGAACAAAATTGTGCATTATCTCACAAAATCCATGACTTTTCTCATGCCTCTGTGTTAAATAAAGCCTGTATAATTAGAATAATTATAATTTTTCTACTAATTATAATTAGTTTAAGTATATCCAAATAATTTTAAAGAAAGTGCATAGTGAAAAAAAATTGTAATATCTGAAGATGTTTTAAAACCGATTGTTATGTGGATGAACCATTGATTGGTACTAGTGTCTCATAGTTCAATTGACATTGGTTCACTTATTAGCCACACCACTTTGTGGAAATTGTATGTTGTCTACATGTCATCTTTCTAAAATATGTGTGTCAACAACTCTAATTTAGCCACTTTAGGTGAGCATGGGTATATCATGCAATGGACATGTGTCCTTTTCTGGACAGGTCCCTGCCTTCTTCCTAGCTCTCACTCACCAGAAGTGCCATAGTGAAGAAAGCCAGTGCAGATCTATGAATTAATAGATGGTTGTATCGATGTCAGTTCTTCAATGATTTGTTATGGTAGAATTTTGATTGTTTTTTCTGCTAACGCATATAAACTGATTAGAACTTATTACAGTGTAAACCTTTTAGCCACATGTCAATTATTTAAGTAGCTACAAATTACACTGAGTGATTCCCTAACCAAAAACATCCTCTAATATGTACAGATAAATCAAAAAGTGAAAATAGCATTATGTTTAATGTTACATGTCAGGTGCATTTCATTTAATTGAACATACGGAAATATTATGGTGTCATTTTATTTTTTTAAATGTCAGACCTTAATTTACAATAATACATCAATCCCTTCATACTATTTTCCTTTCTGTGTTTTATTTCTTTTAATAAAATTACCTGCTGGTAACCCATTTTAGGGCCCAAGAATAAATAAGTCTTTTTGAATAATAAAATTGCCTGTATATTCCCAAATGATATGCCTTCAGCATATATAATTTCTAGAATAATTCATTCAGATAAAACCCGTCATATGGCTTAATACTGATCCCTGGAGAACATCAATAAACACATCAACACAGCAAGAGCTAACTATGACACTGTCTCCGCTTCAGCCAGTTGCTAATCAACCTGTTAATACTACCCTTGATCCCTACAGATTTGACTTTAATTAGTAATCTCTCAAGAGGAACTGAGTTAAATGCCTTCTGAAAATCTAAATAAGATATGCTGTATGCACATCAGTTGTACTGGTTTGAAATCAATAAGATTTGTCAGACAGCATTTCCGAAAACCATGAAGATTGTTTTGTAGCTTATAATTCTACATTAATTGAACATTTTCTATTATTTTCCACCATGCAACAGGACACTGTTAATTTATTGCTGTGTAATCAGAATGTTTTCCCTTACTCCCCATATTAAAAATATTTTTTAATTTGTACTATTTTAAAATCTGACTTAAATTTTTTTTTTTTTTTTTGTATAATAATGCATTCGATAATGGAGCACCTTTTCTGCGACCATGAATGATGCCCTAAATTTCTGAACAAACAATCTGGTAGTTTTGTTTGTTTGTTTTAACAAAGCATAAAATTGCCTTTACGGTGTTTTCTAGAATGTTATTGACATAAGAAATGGCAAAGGTCATAAAAAAAATTGAAGATTGCAGGAAAAAAAAGTAGTATTCAATGTAAAAAGTGAATAAAACAGAAATAAAAACCAAAACACCAACAAAAGAAGAACACCACAAAGTAGTCTAGAAAGGTTAATCCAAAGAGATATGTTTTTATGCCAAAAATTACATTACTTGAAGAGTAATGCTTAATGTGAGTACCAAATGTGTGGCATTCACTGATGAGTCAAATTCAAGAATAGCAAAAGTGACTTGTTATCCAAGAAAGAGCATGACAGGCATACAAAGGAATAGGCTTCATTGTTGCTGATCAAGTATGTGTGTAATCACAATAAGTAAAGTACCATTTTCTAGCTTCCTGTCTCTTGAACTTAAAATAGATGGAACTAAATTAATGTGTTTAGAGAATATGTTCAAATAAGAATTCAATTTTACTTTATTTGACGAAATAACTGAAATGAAGAGCATTTATAATGGATCGCTGTATATGTTAAGAAATGCTTCTCTCTTTTTCTTAAAAGAATGACTAAGCAACCCTATCAAATGTTATTTTCTTAATCTACTGACATTTAGTCCCATTACAACTTTTATTGTACATGCAATCTTGAAAATGTACTCACTAAAATACAAAGGTAAAATAGACTTCAGCTAAACATTTTGCTTCTTTGAGTACTCTAGATTTGCGTCTCATTTGGGATTAATTCCTGCCTGGGATTAGTTCCTATATACTAAAGGATATATCTAGTTATTGAATTAAGCAGTTTAAAAATAGATGCATTTTACAATTAATATTTAAATTAATCACGATTGTTTAGGTAAGAGTACTATAAGCTAGCATGCACATGGAAAATAATACACATGTAAATTTCCATTTGCCAGAATGACTGGTTGTTATAGTGATTGCCATTGAAGGTCTCAACTCATATCAATAAATGAAAATAATACATTCCTTTGGGTATTTATTTGTTAGCTTTGCTTCAGTTACTAACAAATACCTCTAAATGAAAAAGTCCAAATGTAGTTGTCCAGAAATGCAAGTAGCAGAAAATAATAAGAAAGGAGGCAGCTTTAAGAGGTGGTGTATGTAAAACAGCAGAGGCAGCATTAAATTGTCATGTACACAAAATGCAGTAAGTAGCAGAACTTGACAACATGTCTGAGTAAGCTCTGCAATTATTCTGTTCTTAACTAATGTGACAGATAGATGGAGCTATCGTCCTCTTGAACCCTCAGACTATACGTCAGACACCAGGTAAACGTCCGATAAGTTGACTTTTTTATTAATAACAGTGCACAAAGCACCCTCCTCTCCACAATACTCATACAATTCTCAATAATACAATAAACCAATCCTCCTACTCCCAGACGCGTTGCCACCCTTCCACCCAGCTCACCTCGACGTCTGGGATTTCCCATCGTCCTTTTATAGTCCTTGACCCGGAAGTGCTTCTGAACCTGCAGTCCATGTGACTTCCTAGCACTTCCGGGTCAGATAGAAGCTTCTCTTCTTCGTTAGCCCGGAAGCACTTTATTTCTTCCGTCCTCGTGACATGGAAGTACTTCCGGGCTATATGGAAAGTAAACATCTCTGAGCCTTCCTGCAGCGGCCCCTGGCGGCCCAGATGTTATCCAGCAGGGCTGTGTACTAAAACTACATAGTCAATGATGCCCTGCTGGAATTTGGGGCATCTCCATGTCGCAGGGAGGGCTCCCTCTGGCGGCTTGGGGGTATTGGCCGGGATGAATGGCCGGCCATAGTCCACACTAATCATAAGTGAACCGATTCCCTGAACTGTTATCATATTCTGTTTTAGACATTACATGCTTAAGTTATTTGTGCAAACATGTACAGCAGAGGCATCTTTGATTCTGCTTTCTTTTTTTAATTATGTAGCTGTGTCAGACCATTTAGGGGTTGTTTGTAAGTGTTATGCTTCATGCAGTCTCTAACCCCTGACTTAAGTAAATTTCCTTTATTTTAGATCTAAGCTGGCAATCGGAAGGTTGCCGGTTTGAATCCCATAAATGCCAAAAGTGACTCCACTCCATTGGGCCCTTGAGCAAGGCCTTTAATCTGCAATTGCTTCATCCTGGGTATGACATTAACCTGCATCCAGCCCTGCAAGCAGGTCCTCTAACTTGCAGGGAAAACTTGGGGGATGGTGGCAGAACTGACACTCCAGCCACTATAAGAAAAACTCACACTGTTCCACTCCATTGAAACTAGTGTGGTGCTGAGATGCTGCTGCATTTGGGTCCTAATTTAGGATTCTGAGGTGGTTCATCGTGTGGTGGGTGCAGCTGTATTAGTGCATGCTCCCAATCTTGTTGTTTCTGAAAAAATATATGTACGTTTATTTTGTAATCTTTGTTAATATTCTTTTGTTTCTTGTTAATGTATGCATGTATTCTTTTTGTTTTGTTGAGCTGCTTCGTTATGGGGCCTGTCCCGTAAAAAGTTTCACCTGTGCCTGTATAAGTCCATGCTGAGGGCCATGTATTCCAGATCAGTGTTGTTAGTGATTGGAGAGCATACGATTTCTAAGTAACTGTGGATTTCTATTTTTTGATTCTTTGTTTCATGTAGTGCCTTCTTTTAATTGGGATGTGGACTGTGTTGCCTTTTGGGCAAATCCTGTGTTTCTCATTTTTTTCTTGCTTAATGTTTCCTCCTTTCTTTTGATAATAAATCTTATTTATAAATAGCCATCATTTTCTTGTTTTTTTTCTTTCATTACTTGTTCTTTTAATCATTTGCTTGGTGACTGAATATTAAAAGGATTATTTTGTTGCTGGGCTTTCCCAAATGTAAAGTCTGTGTAGGAGAAAGTACACTAAAGTTTGAAGAAGCCCATTCTGAGCACTAAGACTCAGAACACTTGGGCCTCGATTTTGGAGGCTAGAGATATATTTTGGAATTTTTGGGACAGATTTTTACAACAGTAGGATTGTGATGAAACTCTTTGGAACCTAATGCAATAAAAAAGAAGAAACAGGTGAGACAGTCACTTGTATATATTCATTGAATTGCATCAAATGGCTCAAATCACTTTAATGAAGCTCTGAATGACATCATTGGAAAGCAAATTATATGAACTTTAATGAAAAGCCCAAAGAGTTAAATGAACAAAAGGACTTTTATTTGTCTTAGCTGGCTTAGGTGGTTGTTGATCACTCTCCTTGCTGAGGACAGAACATGAATTATTCACATCAGTTTACTCTGGATATTCGAATTTCCTCTCAAAAAGTAAGAGATTCTAAATTGACCCATGCTGCATGAGCATATGTTCTGTATGATGGTGTTCCTGCCATGCTTTATCTCCTCCTCACCCTCAGAGTATTGCTGAATGCATACAAAAATACTGTATATAACCTTGCTAAAGTCTTTATTGTTCAGAAACAGAGCTGGAGTAGTTTTTGTGTACTGTACATAATTACATGGAGGCAGAGTCTGCCCCAATGTACAAAAAACTCTAATTTTTGAGTGGACTCACTGTTAAACTACAATGGCAGTATTGAGGCAGGAACAAAACTAGAAGAGATACTGTTTTGTGCTGGTAACAATGCAGTGACAAAAATCAAAGCAATATGTCAAAAAAGACATAAAAAATGCTTTCAGATTTTCAGCAATTTCAGAATATAGCAAAAACTATAGAAATATAACAAGTATTCAATAAATATATGTAAAAACAGAGCTGAATTAACCTTCTCAGTTTATGTAGGCCGCATTTACAGATGTCTTCTCAGTCAGTTCCACCCTGAAACAGTCAGTTTCACTAAGTCAAGTAGTCAAGTGATACCATAAACCTAAACCTGAGGCATATACCCAATTGTTAAATGGCCTATTCTTCAAGGAAGATGTAATTGCATCTTGCCTGAAGAAGGGGCCTGAGCTGCCTCAAAAGCTTTCATATTGTAATCTTTTTTGTTAACCAATAAAAGGTGTCTTTTGCTTGACTTCTCATTGCATTGTGTTGAGTACAAATGACAATAGGCTTGGACCTGTACTAATAAACTATTATTTCTATTCTCATTCTATTTTCACAGTCCTAGGCAACACTTCTGCCATTTCTTTTAACTATATTATGTGCAATGGCATAACTGAAAATAGGAGTATCAGCACTTTTTCAGCCAAACTACTTTTTATAAATTTGGATTTCCCTAAAACAGCCTTACTTCTATCGGTATTCAGGCAGCCTTTTTCTAGATTTGCCAAAAAATGTATGTTTTTGTAATTAATTATTTTAAATTTAACTGAATTGATTAATGTGTTTGTATTTTATGGTCTGTATGGTACTTGTTATGTAAACATATATTGCTGTTTTGGTATTTTAAAAGTTTTAAGGAATACAGTATTGTCACATTGACCTGTGTCTGTGAATTACCTGCGTATGTAAGAGTTTTACAGTCAAATCACATACTCCCATAAAGAATTTTTATTTTTTCATTAAACTTGATTGGGTTAAATAGGAATGAAACAAGTAGTTGTGCATTGATTGAAGATTTGTGTTATTGAATTTGCCATGCGCCTACTTTAAGGCATGTACAAAATGACTTAGCAGTGAGCATTCTAAGTAGCAGCAATTTTCTGTAGAAAATCATTTACTCCAAATGATCTTTCATGGTTGCATGTTTGTCAAACCATATCAGTTCAAATAAGCATACATGCTTTTTAATTCATAGCTGTTGTTAAATAGTAGGTTAACCTGGATCACTTAGTATTTCTAAATAAATTGAAAATTTGATTGCTTTACAGTTATTAGAGATGTCACTTTGCAGTGCACTCACATCACCAAACCTGCACCTTTAGTGTCTGAATTACTGTGTTCATTTTTTCTTTAAATGATTGCACCTACAAGCAGACAAAGTACATGCAGTACCCATTTGTATAGAGACATGATTAATAATATTACAAAAAGACAATGTTCTTGAGAAAAAGGTAAACAAATTTGTCTGCCAATAACATAAACTAATGAGCAAAAGAAAGGTATATGTGAACTTAGGATTAGTAAGAATTAGTGAGGTTACCTTGAAACCTCTATCCTCCTTACCTAAAAAAAAACTCAGCCTTACAACTCCAAAGGTTCACATTTAATTTCCAGCCTAACAGTCACAATCCATACAGTGTATCTAAGTTTTGATTTCAGAATTCTAATGAAGACTAATGTGCTGACCCTCACAGAATTCCCATCCAAGAAAATGGGAAAGAAATCTGCCAAGAAGAGTTCAACACATTCCAGGAGCAGACAAACTGTAGGTACTGTATCTTAAAATTTCAGAAGAAATACACAGAAGTGATTCCTCTGAGATGTGCAACTGCAGAAAGCCCACATATACAGCAGAGACTATTATGGGAGCCCTTTGAGGAGGACCACTCTAAGGCTATTTGCTGTGTACTGATGCAGGGTTTAACAAACTGGGAGATTGTCCAAATAACCTATAGTACAGTATATTTACTTAAAAAATGGGAAAGATGCAGCTAAACACTGAGACACTCTTAAAAATCCCTTCGTGTACAGTATGTAGGCTCCTTTGTGTTATGTTTACCCCAGGCAAAACAAACCAAAAATGATACTTTTTTTTTCAAGAATAAAAAATGTTATATGTGACAGAAACATGTAAATATAAAACATCAGCATATACAGTATACAGTAGTAAAGGTATCCCCAGTGTCCACTGCTGTACTAATGCTGATTTGGTACATGTCCTTCATGTGATATGTTTTGAAACAGTCACCAACACACAGCCTGTTGTTGCAATCAAGATAGTAGAAATGTGTTTCTTATATTTTTTCTGTTTTCTCATGAGAGGGTAGAATGTCAGTGCCTGATGCACACAATCAACAAAACCCCTTGTGTTATTGCAGGCTATAACAGTGCAAGGCTTAGTGGCTTTCAAATTTTCCCTAAAATGAAAACTGAATAGTGCTTAGGGGGCTAATGTCTTTGTTGTCCTTCCACTTGATTGCAATCATTTTTCCTTTTTGATGTGCACCTGCTTGTATCACAGAGGACCTCTTTGCAGCAGAATTTACCAGGTATATCACAGTGATTCATTCGTTCAGTGCTGTATTTATCAATTTCAGTTTCATTATCCATGCCAACATCTGATGACCAATTCACACTGCCATTATAATTGTTAGATTCAACTGATGATTCAGTTTCAGTTTGTACTAAAACTGGCTTTACAGCTTTTCTATTACACTTTATTGTGTGTTACACTAGAAGACATCACCCCACATGAATAATTGATGATGAATTAATATTAAGTGGCAAAATGCATAGAAATATTCATGATTTTCTTTGCAGCATGATGTTATTCTGTCCAGTAGATGGCAGCAGTATACTGCCCTCAGCATTACTCAGGCTAAAACACTATACATTAGATCATAATAGCTTATCCTGAGAGACAATCAAGGTTAATTATTGTTACACAGATTTCCAAACCCAACAGATGTCTGGGGTGTTAATGCCAAGGATGTTAATAGACAGTAAAGTTGAAAGGGAGAAGTGTCTGGATTTTGGTACCAAACTATACCAGTGGTGTAAATTACCGCCAGGACTCAAAGTCCTAAGGTGGTTCAGTTAGTTTCACTGGGGATGTTCAGAAGGCAATCATACTTTCTGATGTCAAGGAATCCAGTGGAAGACCGCAAAGCTCTCTTAAATTAAATACGATTCTGTGAAACAGAGCACTATGAAGAAATGTCAGAAGTGACAGAAAGTCGAGCGTGAGCAATTGAGCACCACAATAACTAGTACTGAACTTGAAGTCCTACCACAGCCACAGTACATACTTCTACAGCTGTTTGATGCCATCATTAAATGACACCTAAACCTCCACTGAAGGCAATAGAAACTTATTTGCAAAGACTGGGCCAGAAGGTTCTTCCATAGAGCATTTTGGCTATTACAATACAATACAACACAATTTATTTTTTGTATATCCCAAAATTACACAAGGAGTGCCATTTTGGGCTTTAACAGGGACTGCCTTTTGATAGCTCCCGAGCCTTGACTATCTAAGAAGAAAAGGAAAAACTCCCCCCAAAAAAAAACATTATTATGAAAAAACCATGGGAAAGGCAGTTCAAAGAGAAACCCCTTTCCACGTAGGCTGGGCCTACAGTGGGTGTCAAAAAAAGGGGATAATACAATACAATATACAGATCAAAACACAAGTAATCCTCAATACAATATAAAAGTGCAATATGAATATTCTAATTACAGAGCAGAATTCAACAGTAGATGATATCACATTATACCCTACAATTTGAATTTGTTCAGAGTCCTGGAGACCATCAAGCTGCCTTCCCCTATTGGCTATTCCACAGCTGAGTCACCGCTGGGCCATCCAATCAGAGGAGAGTACCCCTCTACCTGATGATTATTGTGAACCTCCAGAGGAGTAAAAACTGTACAGTTAAAAGAAGATATAGACAAGTAGGATGAATGTCCCTGAAAAATGTAAGGGGAACTAAAGTGCAGTAGTTCTTACAGGTACAGTGTAATAGAAGGGTTCCCCATGCCTGAACCTCAAGTCAGAGTTATAGGAACTCTCTGAAGGTTGGGATGATAAAAGAAGTTGGAATATAGAAAAAAGATTACCTTTTGTCACACATGTGCGAGTAGGGGAAGCTGAGTGGACCAAGTCAAGGTAATTACTAGGCCAGGAGGTGGCAGGGTGCACTAATCCTACATCTGTTATCTCTACAGGCCAGACACAGAAAATCCTACCAGACGCACCATCAATGACGTCACTTCCGGTTCCGGCACCACAGATAATGTCACTTTCGTTTCTAGTGCAACAGACGACGTTACTTCCAATTCCGGCTATGGATGACATCACTTCCAGTTTTGACCTTTAAAGCCTCCATGATTTCAACATCCAGTCAGTTCAGTTTAGGACTCAAAACAATGCACATAAGTGCTCTTTCAAAACCCTTTTTCAGCCAGGAACAGTATATGAGTGGCCTCCCCAAACCTTTTTGTGTGTGTTGAGGCTCTTCATTTCACACTTTGTAGTAATATATAGTAGGTTTCCAAGTACCTCTGACTCTTACAAATGACTTGTCACAGCCATAGGAATAAAAAAGGTACAGACCATTCGGAGACATTCTTTTATCTGTAGAGTCCCAGACTGTCTGGGTGGAACATAGCAAGTTGACGAGCCAACGCAACAGTCAGTGCTTGCCCAATAATTTTGGTTTGGTGAATATTCAAGAGGATCAAAGTACAGCAGGCTGTAAAACTTATGTTGTTAAATTGGACTGCTTCATCAGTATACAAAATAGTATAGCATCTTGACTGGGATGCAGCATGGCAGCTGTGAGGCGAGGGTGGTGGAGTGCACCATGAAGTACTACCTGTCATGTAAAACATGGAAACGTGCAAAAGACTCACTGAGAGGAAAAACAGGATAGCACCTTGATCAGTTGTCATAAAAGAAAAGGGCTTTATTTTTTTTGAAAGGGTTTGGATTAAAACAGTGTGCAGTACAAATTATTGTTAGTTATGTTGAAAAGTGGAGCTTAGCCATAGTTTACAGTGCAGTAGTGTGGTAACCGTGATGAGTTTAAAAGTGGAGAGTGTAAAATGATGATAGCAATGTGTCCTGGGGCTGTACACCAGGTAAAAGATCATATGTAGAGGAGCGAGCCACGGATCATAGAGAACGTTCTGGACAATAGTTCAATAGCTAAAGGCCAGTACAGCAAGTGGTTTATAGTTAAGTGTAAGTAGTTCCTAATTCAGTTCCTTTTATTATTCTAGAATACTTTACATATCTTTACATATCTTTTTACAGTTGTTAAATAAACCTCTTTTTGCAACCACTTTTTTGTTCTGTTGCACTTTCTTTTCAAACCAAATGCAAATCTATACTAATAAAAGGCAAAGCCCTCACTGACTCACTCACTCACTGACTGAATGACTCATCACTAATTCTCCAACTTCCCGTGTGGGTGGAAGGCTGAAATTTGGCAGGCTCATTCCTTACAGCTTACTTACAAAAGTTGGGCAGGTTTCATTTCGAAATTCTACGTGTAATGGTCATAACTGGAACCTATTTTTCTCCATATAATGTAATGGAGTTGAGCTCAATGGCCGTGGGGGGCGGGGTTTCGTGTGACATCATCACGCCTCCCACGTAATCACGTGAACTGACTGTCAACGCATTACGCAGAAAACAAGGAAGAGCTCCAAAAAGCGCTGAAGAAAACATGCATTATACAATTGAGAAGGCAGCGAAACAATAAGAAGTGACCGAGTGACACATACTGTACAAGCATATTTATGACTGCAGCTACTTCGGAAACAAAGCACGGTGTAAACCTAAAGTTTAAATTAAGTTCATAGACAGGCTGCCATTGGCGTTTGTCATGCCCACGGCTAATGCGGGATACAAGTTTAATGAGAGGACACAGGGTATAAACGACAGTTTTGATCACTTTGTAACTAAGTTCAAATTGCTGGTGAAAGGCTGTGCTTATGCAAATTCCGAGAGACTGTGTTTGTGGGGGGATTGACAGTTAAGGTGGCTATCAACTCCCCTCCTATTCACCTCATTTCGCTCTGAGCTGAGCTCCACGACTAACGCCGTCTTCCGAAGCAACTTCGTCACACTGCCACCAAATAGTCACAGAAAAATCCACAAGTTAATACACACGCTGTCTCTAGAGTTTCTCCACACTCAATGTATTCCTTGTGTCACCATTATACCCTCTGATCTCCCATTTCAATTGAAATGCCTCAAATTTCCAGTAAGGCTTTGCTTCGCGATGACAATTAATAAGCCTCAGGGACACACCCTACAAAAGGTTGCCATTGATTTCAGGCAAGATTGCTTTCCTCCTGGACAAAACTATATGTTGCATTCTCGAAAGTAATATATATATATAAATAAACGAACCACACACCCTCGCCTCTAGCACTGACATCTGAGGTTCGATTCTCGAGAGGGGGTGCAGTGAGTGTGTATGCCTGATGAGCCCAGAATTAGGCCGAAGCACGTGCCGCGTACTGTTTGCATTATTTGACAGTAAAAATATTTCAATATGTTCAATATATATATATCAGTGCTTCCCGATTCATTTTACCCTCGCACCCCCTTGGTTTGAGAAGAACTATGAAAAAATATGAGGTTAACGCAGAAAAAAGATCACCAATTGAAGCTTTATGAATAATGGATACTTTATTCACCATCAATAATTGTTTTGGTAAAGCCATACTCAGTGTAATCCTCCTTCCATGTTATAATTTTTCTGCGACTAACCATGATTAAATGAACGGTAAAAAAGTAAGAGCGAAGCGAGGGTGACTTATTCAGGCAGGCAGGCAACAGCTCAATAGCTCGATTTTGGATATAAGTAGGTTCTATTTAGTTGCCAGAAATATCTTTGGTAGGAATGGAAGTTGGATTTAGTCTTTAAATTTCTATGGTGAAGAAAAACTTATGCAATGATGATTAAATTTAACTTTCATTCCTACTAAACATATTTCTGTCGATCAAGTAAAAATTACTTATATTTAAAATTTAAATAGAACTTGAACAGATACGATAGTTCATAATACCCATGCAGCACTAAGTGCACGTAAGATTAGGAGTCATCCGTTTTAACAAGCAGCGTATTGCACTGATACGAAATAGCCTGCCCATTTAATTATTTAGGAATGGACAGATAAATTAAGATTTTGTACAAATAATGTTTTTAATTTTTCTTCCTCAATGGATTCTGGCACCCTCAGCAACAGCTGCTCGCACCCCAAAGGAGATATATATATATATAGATATATATATATATATATATATATATATATATATATATATATATATTGTAACAAATGAAGCAACAGACAACATAAAGGTTTGGGGTTTCCGGACCCGAATACTGAAAAATTATCCACAGTATAAATCAAAACTCAGGGTCAAATACATAAACAAAAAGCTCACAAGCCAAAGATGGCGTCGGCTGACATTTTATGGTAGAGGAGCCTGAAGTGGATGAATGCTGGGAAGGAACCGTGGGAAAAGATGGGATCGATGACGTCAGGAACAATGGAGGAGGAAGGGCAGAAGTAACGTGCTGCGGGAAGAATGAGGCTTATGGCGGGCGTCTTTTTCTGTAAGAAAGAAAAGGAGAAAGGTTAGTACTCCGCCACTCCCTGCCGGCGAACGTCTTCCCAAGCGTGTCAAGGTCCGTCCACAGTTTCCTACTCGCGCGTGTGAGACAATATATATATATGCCAGCGACACTCATAACAGTGACAAAACAATTACATTGTCAATCATGTTACGTTATTATTAAAATGTTTCCTTTTCTTTTTCATAACTTCTTTAACACACTACTTCTCCGCTGCGAAGCGCGGGTATTCTGCTAGTATTACATATAGTGTGCAATGATTGTTAGTTTTCTCAGAGACACTTTCTTTAATGTTCATTTCATATATATAGTACTAACCAATAGTCAGAATGAGGACGGGCTGCTTGCAATGACCCAACAAGAACAAATGAAAAGAAGGTGAGCTGCCACACTGCCATAAACAAATGTAGTATTTTAGCATGATGACAAAGACGTAATAGTCTCACAAAGGGGATGCACATTGATATGTAGCACTGTTTCCACTCTGCTCAGTTTTTAAAGCTGCATATGTGTCATAGCTGACCAGCCTTCTGCAGCATGCCTGACTGCTGCCACTACCCCACAAGATTCTCTTTTCTTTTCCACTGACTTGATTGTTGTACATGGAGAGAAAATGTATTTGCATTTCCCACTCATGCTAAATGTGACTATTGTTAATGGAAATGCTCCAGTGCACAATCCTAAGGTTCTCTAATTAAGTTATAAAAAAAGTGTCTGCAGTGATTAGTTATGCATTTTAAAACTTAGTTTTTGATTTTATATTTTTAGAAATACGTAATAATTTCATGCATAATTTAAAAAGTAATACTTAAGTTGCGTAACAAGCAACTTTTGTTGTTAGCAAAAATATCTCCAGTGACAAATTCTATGTTTTGGTATTCACTGATTATTATTTATCCTTAAAAATGTTTGCTTGTTTCATGTTATAACCATGAAATCCTGGCACTAGTACAATAATTTTATTTTAAAAAGCACACAGGCTGTTTTTTAAGGCTTTCTTAATTTTGCATTATGCTTTAAAAACACAAGCATTGTG
Source organism: Polypterus senegalus (assembly GCF_016835505.1). Classification (NCBI taxonomy): domain Eukaryota; kingdom Metazoa; phylum Chordata; class Cladistia; order Polypteriformes; family Polypteridae; genus Polypterus; species Polypterus senegalus. The sequence continues at coordinate 92,193,784 of NC_053161.1, forward strand.
ATAGCTCCAGCAGCAAGTATGATTTTGCAAATAAATGTAAGTTCAAAACCAAAAATACAAGAGGAGGAATATCACATAGCACCTTGGGGGTATAAAGGTTGTAAACCACTGATCTAGGGCTCATCCAGAGGACGGGTAATGTAAAGAAGGGTGTGGATGGACTGGTGATCCAGGCAGGGTGGTTTGCAGATGTGCGGTGGAGGACTGATGGCCAGAACAGTATATTCCCCCAAAGCATTTCAAGGCAGAATTCCTCCATCATCCCTCCAAGAAAAGGACACTTGGAAATTTTATTCATGGCAGCATTTCTAATTCAACAGTAACAGCACACTGCACAATAATGTGCAATGAATACACTTGACTTGAGCATTCATAGTTTTCATACTCTTTCTCTGTACATTTAGCATTCGTTTGCTCAGAGGTTGATGAGCAGCTCTTCTTTTCTCCACCCATGTGGCCCGCTTCTTCTCTTCTTTCATTGGCATCTTTTTGTTTTAAAACTGATTAAGTCAGTGTTTGTTTTGCAATTACTTAGTACGTTTTCTTTTATTCTTCACTTAAGCTGGTACTTACTGTAAGTCTTCAATCTGCCTCAAGAATGATTTCAAATATGAAGAGGTTGGGGAAGTGATGGCAAAGGTGGTAGTGTTAAGAACAACGCTCGTACACATGCAATGCACAGCCGTCTTGCTGGCCGCTGCAGAGAGTTGATTCTACAATAAAATAAAAATAAAAAGAAGAATAACCTTGCAGGTCAATCATCATCCCGAGAGCAGTTAGTAGACATCACATAGTATATGTGTACCAAATTTCAGGTCAATAGGTCAAACGGTTGGCGAGCTACAGGTGATTTAAAATCCTAGACAGACAAACAAAGAGCCATGGTTAGCATATTATATATAAAGATGGTTGTATCAGGTTTAATCTCAAGGAGCCAATGGAATGCTTAAGAACAGATCCAGTTTAGATAAGAGACACAAAACAGCCAACTGTTTATTTAAACCACTTTCAATATACATGTCTTGTTTCCTTGGTTGGCTACTCTAGGAGAACCGCAAGATGTTACATGAAAATATTTTCTATTGACCAAATCAAACTTTACATGTGCAAGTGTGGTCTCTTTTTCATATCTACTATCTCTACTTTGTAAAATCAATGAAACTTTATTTAAACTTTCAGAGATTCCTGGGTCTGAGCAGTGTACAGATCCAAACAGACTACTGTAACCTAACTACTTCAAGATAGATAGATAGATAGATAGATAGATAGATACTTTATTAATCCCAAGGGGAAATTCACATAATCCAGCAGCAGTATACTGATACAAATAAACAATATTAAATTAAATAGTAATAAAAATGAAAAGAATTAAAATAAAATTAATGTTCGCATTTACTCCCCCGGGTGGAATTGAAGAGTCGCATAGTGTGGGGGAGGATCGATCTCCTCAGTCTGTCAGTGGAACAGGACAGTGACAAAAGTCTGTCACTGAAGCTACTCCTGTGCCTGGAGATGATCCTGTTAAGTGGATGCAGTGGATTCTTCATGATTGACAGGAGTTTGCTTAGTGCCCGTCGCTCTGCCACAGATGTTAAACTGTCCAACTTTAATCCTACAATGGAGCCTGCCTTCTTAACAAGTTTGTCCAGGCGTGAGGCGTCTTTCATCTTTATGCTGCCACCCCAGCACACCACCGCGTAGAAGAGGGCACTCGCCACAACCGTCTGGTAGAACATCTGCAGCATCTTACTGCAGATGTTGAAGGATGCCAACCTTCTCAGAAAGTATAGTCTGCTCTGACCTTTCTTACATAGAGCATCAGTATTGGCAGTCCAGTCCAATTTGTCATCCAGCTGCACTCCCAGATATTTAAGGTCTGCACCCTCTGCACACAGTCACCTCTGATGATCACAGGGTCCATGAGGGGCCTGGGCCTCCTAAAATCCACCACCAGCTCCTTGGTCTTGCTGGTGTTAAGGTGTAAGTGGTTTGAGCACCATTTAACAAAGTCTTTGATTAACTTTCTGTACTCCTCCTCCTGCCCACTCCTGATGCAGCCCACAATAGCAGTGTCATCAGCGAACTTTTGCACGTGGCAGGACTCAGTCATATTGGAAGTCTGATGTATATAGATTGAACAGGACCAGAGAAAGTACAGTCCCCTCGGGCCCCTGTATTGCTGCACACAATGTCAGACCTGCAGTTCCCAAGACGCACATATTGAGGTCTGTCTGTAAGATAGTCCACAATCCATGCCACAGGTGTGAATCTACTCCCATCTCAGTCAGCTTATCCCTAAGGAGCAGAGGTTGGATGGTGTTGAAGGCGCTAGAGAAGTCCAAAACATAATTCTTACAGCACCACTGCCTCTGTCCAGGTGGGAGAGGGATCGATGAAGCATATAGATGATGGCATCCTCCGCTCCCACCTTCTCCTGGTATGCGAACTGCAGAGGGTCGAGGGCGTGACGGACCTGTGGCCTCAGGTGGTGAAGCAGCAGCCGCTCCATGGTCTTCATCAGATGTGACGTCAGAGCAACAGGCGGAAGTCATTCAGCTCACTAGGACGTGATACCTTTGGGACAGGAGTGATACAAGATGTTTTCCAAAGCCTTGGGACTCTCCCTGTTCCAGGCTCAGGTTGAAGATGCGCTGTAGAGGACTCCCCAGTTCCAACGCACAGGCCTTCAGCAATCGTGGCGATACACCATCTGGACCCGCTGCTTTGCTGGCACAAAGTCTTTTCAGCTCTCTGCTCACCTGGGCTGCTGTAATTGTGGGTGGGGATGTCTCACCTATGCTGGTATCAGCAGAAGGATGGTTGGAGGATGCAGTACTCGAGGTGAGAGTGGGTTACTGTGATCAAACCTATTAAAGAAGTTGTTCATTTGGTTTGCTCTCTCCACGTCTGTCTCGATGGCGGCACCCGCTTGAGCTGCAGCCAGTGATAATCTTCATCCCATCCCACACTTCCTTCATACTGTTGTTCTGCAACTTCTGCTCCAGCTTTCTCCTGTACTGCTCTTTCGCCGCCCTGAGCTGGACTCGGAGTTCCTTCTGCACGCACTTCAGCTCATGCTTATCACCACCTTTAAAAGCCCTTTTCTTCTGGTTCAAAAGGCCCTTGATGTCACTTGTAATCCATGGCTTGTTGTTAGCATAGCAGCATACTGTTCTTACTGGAACTACAATGTCCATACAGAAGTTGATGTAATCAGTTGTGCATTCAACAGCCTCTTCAATGTTCTCACTATGTGACTCAGCAATATATCCCAGTCTGTAGTTCCAAAGCAGTCTCTCAGAGCCTGCTCTGCCTCAGGGACCACTTCCTGAATGAGCGTGTGGTTGTAGGTAGCGCCCTCACTCTTGGTTTGTATTGAGGCTGAAGCAGAACCAGGTTATGATCTGCTTTCCCAAGCGCAGGCAGTGGGGTGGCGCTGTATGCGTCTTTAACGTTTGCATATAGTAGGTCAATAGTCCTGTTTCCCCGAGTGTTACAATCCACATACTGGGAGAAGGCAGGTAATGTTTTATCCAGCGTTACATGGTTAAAGTCTCCAGCGATTAGCACAAGTGCCTCAGGGTGCTGCGTTTGTAACTTAGCAACTGCGGAATGGATGATGTCACTCGCCATCTCGCGTTCGCTTGAGGGGGGATGTAAACAATAACAGCAATCACGTGTCCAAACTCTCTGGGCAAGTAATAGGGGCGCAGACTTACGGCCAACAGTTCGATGTCCCTGCAGCAAGTGGAGATTTTAACGTTTACATGTCCTGAGTTGCACCACTTTGTATTGACATAGAGAGCGAGTCCTCCTCCTTTCTTCTTTCCACAGGTACTTGCGTCTCTGTCCGCTCTAACTGTGCTAAACCCAGGTAGCTCCACGTTAGCATCTGGGATGATAGACGTTAGCCACATTTCACTAAAACACAGCAAGCTGCATTCTCTGTAGGTTCTGACATTTTTCACCAGCACAGCCAGTTCGTCGATCTTATTTGGTAGTGAGTTTACATTTCCCAGGATCACAGAAGGCACCGACGGTTTATAACGCCATTTTCTCTCAAGTTGTCTCAATTTAATCTTATTTTTTATCTTTGCCCTGGCTCGGCTGCCCCGATATCGTCTTCTTACCTCGTCAGGTTAATAAGGAACCACACCGGCATAAGCATTTCTTTTCAGTGCTTTAAGCTGACTACTTGAATAGGCGATTCTCGGAGTGTAAAAATCCATGTCATATAGTAAAAAGTGTGCAGGGAGCAATTCCATATAAAAGAAAGTGGTAGAAGTGATCAGTGAAATAGAGAAAAATAGAGATAAAAAGGTAAAAAGACAAAGTCATATACGGAGCTGCTGGAAAAGCTGCCACTCGGATGCGGCGCTGGAAATGATCAAACAAACTTATTTTGCACCTTTCATTGGTGAATGCCATTCCAAGGTGTTTTATAAACATTACATGTAATAACAAGTTATTACTTTCCAATTAACATATTTGCAAAGGTGAAATAATTTGTGCTTGGGCATCATCATAATTTTTATCACTGCTGAGTGATACATTTTAAATGCTAGTTTGTGTGAATTATCCAGGGGAACGTTTACACTATGGACCCAAAAATTATGGAATATTTGGAATATTGGATATTCTTTACAAAACAGTCATTACTCTTAATTTTGGTCAGCAGTTATTTGCTGTACAAGGCAAATAGTAAAGCAAAATGTCATATACACACAAGACAAATAAAGGAAAGTCAAGAAAGTCGAGTGTTAAGATGCCTTATCTATCCTAAAAACAAAAAGTACAGTGTTTTAAAAAAATCTGAAATAGAGATGAAAAGTAAATTTGCACCAGCAAAAGAGGCCACCGAAAATAAAAAAAAAGATTATGATGTGTCAAACCGAAATTATTTTTGACATTTCAATTCATTGGTAGTGTTATAGGAAAACAGTATAAGCAATGAAATGTGCAGCTGGATAGTATGCAATTGTTCTCTCTTTGTTTATGAATCACAAAGAAAAAATATATGGTATTTATCTAAGATAACATACAGTAGGTGTTGTATAATGTCTCAATCTATCCTACTCACAGTATCCTCATAAAAAAACAAACTGAAATATACAATATATTCTCTAACACATCTTGGAATTACATGAAAAATTACATAGATCAAAAAAAATGAAACTTTGTTAAGGTGTTTCTGTTATATGTGTTTGAATTAAGGTATAGAGATATGCGCACACATGATGCGTCTGACAATCCGAAGTGTTCCCAATCTAGCCTCTGTCACCACTTAGGTATGACTTTGATTTGTTTTTAATTCTAGACAATTTAGAATGTCTGATTCTTTTATTAAAGTGGGCCTCGGTTATTGTGCTGAGGGTTATTTGGATATATGAGAAGTACTATGTAACTAACACTCTTCTGTATAAAATATTTTATTAGTTCAGTAGAGCTTGTTACTCTTAAACATGCTACATACAATTGTCCAAGAGTAAGACAATTTTTGCTTCTACTGTTGACTTAGCATTTGTTGATAGTCATTACAGAACACAATTATAGAAGAAACTCTAACAGGTTATTAGTAGGGATAATAGGAACTTTGGGTATACAGTAATCCCTCCTCGATAGGTGAAAGTCCGCGAAGTAGAAACCATATGTTTGTATGGTTATTTTTATATATTTTAAGCCCTTATAGACTCTCCCACACTGTTAACCTTATTAGAGCCCTCTAGACATGAAATAACACTCTTTAGTCAAAAGTTTAAACTGTGCTCCATGACAAGACAGAGATGACAGTTCTTTCTCACAATTAAAAGAATGCAAACATATCTTCTCTTCAAAGGAGCGCTGTCAGGAGCAGAGAATTTCAGAGAGAGCGTGACAGAAAAGCAAACAATCAAAAAATCAATACGTGCTGTTGGGCTTTTAAGTATGTGCACCGCGATAAAGCAGCTGCAACAGAAGGGAGCAATGTTAAGGTAGTCTTTCAGCATTTTTAGAGTAGCGTCCGTATATTCTAGGCAAACAGCCTCTGTGCAAACAGCCCCTCTGCTCACACCCCCTCCGTCAGGAGCAGAGAACTTTAGAGAGAGTGAGAGAGACAGAGAAAAGCAAATAATCAAGCACCGCTCAGGAAGCACATCGCATATCATTGAGGAGTTTTATTTAATATGTAATACATGCTCTGATTGGGTAGCTTCTAAGTCATCCGCCAATAGCGTCCCTTGTATGAAATCAACTGGGCAAACAAACTGAGGAAGCATGTACCATAAATTAAAAGACCCATTGTCCGCAGAAATCCGCGAACCAGCGAAAAATCTGTGATATATATTTAGATATGCTTACATTTAAAATCCGCGATAGAGTGAAGCCGCGAAAGTCGAAGCGATATAGCGAGGGATCACTGTAAATATAATTGCAGCCTGTAGCGCATTCTGTGAAAATTGCAGCTTCAGTCAGATTTCAATGTAACGCTTTCATCTGTAATCTTGTACCTTTATAGAGTTTAGGAGGGTTTAGATCAAAAATGATATACACTGAAATGTGGTTTTCTTTAAGTGACTATATACAACATTGAGATTTACATACTTCATGTTTGCGTACCCCATGCAATGAACTGAGCATTTTAAGCATTGTACAGGAAAGACATAATATTGTGAACTACGCGTTTCTGCTTTGTAAACCGGAGCGTAGCAGCACAGCGTGGTGTGACATCCAAGGGGACTGTATCATGGTATTTTATCACCAAGATGACCCTGCTCTTTGTAGACTACGTATTAAGTCTGCTTGGCAATCCAATCTGGATTGATATTGTATGAATTTTATACTGCATTGCAAGGAATAAGCAGAGGTTGACAAAATACGGAATACTGTAAGTACCCAAAGAAGCCACTTGCTAATCACATCCTCTTTGAACTTGCCTAACTTTTCATTGTCCATTTTACACCATATTTTACACGCAGCTTGCTACCCTGTGTCTTTTTCCTGTGCAGGGCAGCTGCCCTTCTTTTCTTACTGCCAACTTCATTTCCTTGTGTGATTACAGGTGCAGCTTGGTCAGTGGTTGTGCTCTTCTACTTGCAGCATTTATTTGAACAAACTGCAAGCCCCATTTCAACACATGATCACTTGTCAGCACAGAGCCAAAAAAAAGCACACTACCTAAGAATACCCCATTCGCTACAGTAATAATACTGGCAAATACAACAAGAAACATGGGTCAGCTCATTTTCTTTTTTATATAATGTCACCAAATTTCAATCAAATAAGTCAAAGCATTTTTGAGATTTTGGGATTTTTAGTTATTCAATTGAAACACAAATTTCACTATTGAAAGGTGCCATATAAAATAATGAGTATATGCCTCATCTAACTTAAGCAATTTTTACACAGTCTAGTAAAGTAAAACGTGTGAGACTGCTTTGCTTCTGTTATACTACATTTTTCTTTATGTCGCTATATCTGGACAATACTGTTATGAGTTTTATTCACATGTGCATGTTAACTGTGGCACACAGGGGCTCAGCAGTTAGAATTGCTAGCCAAGCATTGGATTAGATAGCCAAAGACAACTGGAGGCTTGTATAGTCAGCTTAAACACAGGTTAGGGTATTTCTGTCCTCTATCAGCACAAATCTTCTTTCCTTATTGGGAGAATGAGAATCGGCATGTAAGCACTATGATATTTCTGTATTTTGTGGAAGAGGAATTCAGCCCTTGTTTGGAGACAGAAAGGACCAGCAAGTTGAAGAAGAACCGTATAAAAGGTCTGGACAGTAGCCAGACCCTTCGAGGCTGTGTCGACACAAAGAGTTGTCGAAAAACCTCCCAGCGTGGGGACGGAGAAAATGGCTGACTGTGTTGATCCAGATTTCCCACCTGGATAAAGTCTGTCCATATGCCTCCCCGTCTGTAACCGCGTAAAACGTCAGTAAATGTAAGCTAAAAGATATTTTGTCTCATGTGATTCTTGTACCGCCGTAATCACTATGGGAGGGATATCACCTTTTCTGGTATATTATGATATTGTTTAATTATTTAATATGCCACAATTTTAAAAGAACACATTTCCAAGAGAGCTAATGCCTCTGCAGAAAACAGCTTCTGCACAAGATAATATATGGCAAAATCAGAAGATATATTTCTGTGAAAACTAGCGGGGACAAGAGAGAAAATCATGGGTCTTGGACAGTTTATTCTGTGTTGTGTTCATAACACTGCAGTTTGAAATGATTCAATATAATTTAAATTCAACTATATGTTTATTATTTTTCTAGGCCTCACAAGTAAATCAGGTTCCTCTGTCATTTACCACTTAATTTACTAGAATGAACAAGGATTTACTTAGTATAACAGTGACTTGCCCCTGTTGCTGTGTCAAGTAACAACAATATTTCAAACTGATCAAATTAACTGAAGCAGCAGTCTGATACTACTAAAATGCTTTGAACCTGACACACACAAATTGCTTCTCATATTCATATTTGTAAGTGGAGTATGATTTCAGAGGTTTTATGCTTAGTTTTCAACAAAACTCAGATTTTTTTTTATTTATATTATTTAAAACTATTAAAACTGAATGCCATCTACTCCATTATTTTTCCTTGACTTATAATGTGATTATAAAAATGAATCAGTGGTTCTCTTTCCTAATTTGCCTTAATAAGTGCTTGTGTCTGTGTATTTGTGTATCCATCTAGTTGCTATGTCTCTGTTATATGCCCCTTGGTAAGGGATTTGTAAAACCAGTGCTAATGTTTGTGATGTGGAATCTCTAGAAATTAAAAATGCAGTGCATTTTATTCGAACATGCATTACAAATACATTACAATAGATGATGCACTGCAAACATTAACTCTGAATATGTGGTGATAGACATTGTTTAGTTAGCTCTCAACCCATCCTGGGTTATTACTATTATATATGATCATAAAGTCTATCTACTTATAAAAGAGTGTAATTGTACAAAATTATAAGAAGGTCTGATATATCAAAAACAAGGTATCAAGTTTTACCTTGTTACACAGATATAGTAACAATATACTGACAAGTCACAAAGAATCTGGTGAATTTATAAAACTGACAAGGGTTAATTTACCATTAGGACATTCTGGCCCATGAAGGAAAGGAACCTTTTTACTAATATCCTCTACTCGCCCATTGAAATGACTGAGTATCTGTGAATTGAAATAAAAATGAAATCAAGTGTGAGAAATGTTGCACTGCTTTAAATGACCAAATGTCCGCACACAGCATTGTTAGAAGTAAGAGCAACTCTCCTTGATGGAGCAAAGTCACCCAGGAACCTTAGGGGGTCTTAATTTTGCCTTGAAACTGACCATACAATAGACAAATTATCCATCCCGCTAAGTCCCAACTACAGTGTCATGGGGGTCTGCTGGAGCCAATCCCAGCCAAGCAAGGTGCAAGGTAGGAAAAACCCCGGGCAGGGAGCCAGACCACCGCAGGGAGCACACACACACACACAAACACACACTAGGGACAATTTAGAATCGCCAATGCACCTAACCTGCATGTCTTTGGACTGTGGAAGGAATCCAGAGCACCCGGAGGAAACCCATGCAGACACGGGGAGAACATGCAAACTCCACGCAGGGAGGACCTGGGAAGCAAACTCGGGTCTCCTAACTGCGAGGCAGCAGCACTACCCACTGCGCCACCATGCCACCCTAGAAAAATTATTCAGTACTAAAATAAATATTAATGTGTGGAATTGTGTAGAATAATACGGAAATATAGGTATATGAAGTGTATTATACATGACAGATTAATATTAAAACCAAAACATATACAGAATAAAAGGTTCAGAATCAAGATGGATCAGAATTCAATAACTACTTCAACATAATTTAATAAATCTATTAATAACACAGAAAAAAACATTAAAAAGTTTAGAAAATAATGGTCAATGACAACTAAAAGAACAGTAAAATCAAAGGGTGTGACTTGGAAAGTCCCTTGTAGAGGTCTGGGATGAGCAGCATGCTCTTATTTTATAGGGTACTGTGCTGATTTAAAATGTTTCTTTGATAACCCCATCAAGTTTCAAGCAAGGGTTCTTCATGAATGCTTTGAGCAATAAGTAAACTATGCAGTAAACATTAAGAAGGGGAATTCTAATAATTTAGATTTAAAGAATATATATGTTTTGCAGAAACTTGTATGTATAGTGTCTGAATAGATATTCAATATTCTGATTGTTTCCTGGGTCAAAACAGAATAATGAGAAAATAACAATGGGCTTTATGCTTGGTCATTTCCGTATGGACCTTGAGGGCATTTAATAGTGTTCGCATGTGGATGTTGCAGTATTTCGCATTGTTTCATTGCAGAGAAGTAATCCATTGTTTTAGGTTAGGATTGTCTTCCCATTCCTTCTGTTTTATCGTGGTAGAGTATTATATTGCTCTACTTTCCCCTATTGTATTATTAATACAGTATGTACCCTTTGTCAGAATGCCTATTCTCACAGACTTACCACTGTTTATAAGGTACTAGCAAAATACCCACGCCTCGCAGAGGAGAAGTAGTGTGTTAAAGAAGTAATGAAAAAGAAAAGGAAACATTTTAAAAATAACGTAACATGATTGACAATGTAATAGTTTTGTCACTGTTATGAGTGTTGCTGTCATATATATATATATATATTTTTATATATATACACACACACACACATATAAACATATTTATACATATACACATATATATTACATATACTGTACATACATATCTACATATATACATATACAGTACGTATATATATATATACACATACATATATATATATATACACACACATACATATTGTCAGGGATGCCAGGGGCAACGACCCAGCCGGGACACCGTGAGGGACTGGAAGAGGGTCAAAGCCCACCCTGGATCACGTGGGGGCCGCCTTCCTGGTTGCTCTGGGGGCCACGGGTTGAGGGCATGGAAGCCCTACCCTGTAGGGGCCCGTGGTCACCGCCAGGAGGCGCCCCAATGCCTTGGGGACCTGTTGCTGTAAAATTTAGGATGACACCCGGAGAGCTGCCGGGAGGACAGCCGGCACTTCCACCACACTGGGGCGTGGCCAAGGGAGGAATGTCGGGAACACCTGGTGGTCATCCAGGAAATGTATAAAAGGGGTTGTCTCCATTCATTCAGGGCTGGAGTCGGGAGGAGGCAGGACGAAGCACAGGAGAGGTGTGTATGTATTGTGAGGCCAGGACTGAGTATTTGGGGGTTATGCGCTGTTTGGGTCTTAGTGACCATTGCTGGGGTCTGTGTGACCCGTTTATGTACTGTAAATAGTGTAAATGAAACGTGTGGTGATTGAAAAACAACATGTCCGCCTGTCTGTGTCTGGGCCAAGTCCACAATATATGTATATATACATACACACACATACATACATATATATATATATACACACACACACATATATATACATATACATATCTACATATATATACACATATATATATATCTACATATATATACAGTATATATATATATATATATATATATATATATATATATATATATATATATATATATACAGTGGAACCTCGGTTTCCGAGCATAATTCGTTCCAGAAACGTACTCGCAATCCAAAGCACTCGTATATCAAAGCGAATTTCCCCATAAGAAATAATGGAAACTCAGATGATTTGTTCCACAACCCAAAACGATTCATATAAAAATGATTAATACAAAATATAAAGTAAAATACATAATACAAATTAACCTGCACTTAACCTTTAAAAAGAATCATGGCTGGTTTGAGTTTCTAAACTCATGTGGGATTCCACCCCACGGGACGACACGCAGAATAGCGTCCCAAAGCAATCGCAGTCTCCCAGCGCTGTAGCAGTTCACCGTATAAGTGCATCCAAAAAGATCGCAGACATGCTATAAGCGCCTGTTATCAATGGGTCATACAAGGAACATTATACAGATCCTGCTACAATAAATAACAGCGTTGTTGCTGTTTCAAGCTGAATGAAGCTGGTGTTAAAGTACTGAGACTCAGCTTCGTGTTTTGGGGAGGAAGATGGGGACTCGCACTTCACAGCGCGCACACACACACCGTCACAATGCTGTAGTAAAGAGTATACGCTCGTACGGATGTTGACTATATGAGTGAGGCACACAGACTCAGACGGAGAATAGGAGACGATTGCCAGAGAGAGAGAGACGCGCTGGGCGAGCGAGATAAGGAGAGAGAGAAAAGAACCATCTGCTCAGTTGTGATCACATGACACTCAGCAGACAAAGTGTATCCATACTACTTGTATTGCAAGACATCGCTCGTTTATCAAGTCAAAATTTATTAAAAATTTTTGCTCGTCTTGCAAAACACTCGTAAACCAAGTTACTCGTAAACCGAGGTTCCACTGTATATATATATATACCAATGTAATAGATTTGTCACTGTTATGAGTGTTGCTGTCATCAAGGATTTGATTATCATTATTTCTTTTAATCAGGTTTGTATTTAGAGGATGTGTTGTGTTCAAGTTATATTCCTTGTTTGTCAACCGTTGTAAAGATAACAGGTTTCATTCATCAAAGTGTTCACTACCCAGATCGGTACTTGTGAATCTAAAATGTTTAACAGGCATTCCCGGTATTAAGCTGTGGATTTGCCTGCGAATATTTAGCGGTAGCGTTTCTATGAACTTAATTTAACCCTTCCCAGTCCTGCAAAGTCAGTTCACGTGAGCCGCTCGGAGTACATGCATCGAAGCTTCTCAGCTGTGCTTGTGCAATCTTGTGCGATCTCGCTATGTCCACGGCTTTATTTAATGTTAGCTCAGACCTGGCATACCAGCAATTTTAACTCTGTTACAAAGTGATCAAAAGTCTCGTTTAAATCCTGCGTCTTCTCATTAAACTTGTATCTCACAAATATCGTATTGGTGAATATTTACCTTATATGGGCAGGCACTCAATTACGTGGTGATGATGCAAACGCAACTCTGCCTCACACGGCGACCGAGCTGCAGGCTATGGCCATATACAGTAAATGGATGAAAGTAGGTTCCAATTATGACCATTACGCGTAGAATTTCAAAATGAAACCTGCTTAACTTTTGTATGTAAGCTGTAAGGAATGAGCCTGCCAAATTTCAGCCTTCCACCTACACGGGAAGTTGGAGAATTAGTGATGAGTCAGTGAGTGAGTGAGTCAGTCATTCAGTGAGGGCTTTGCCTTTAATTAGTATAGATTATAGTATACAGTGGAACCTCGGTTTACGAGTGTTTTGCAAGACGAGCAAAAATTTTAATAAATTTTGACTTGATAAGCGAGCGATGTCTTGCAATACGAGTAGTATGGATACACTTTGTCTGCTGAGCGTTATGTGATCACAACTGAGCTGATGGTTCTTCTCTCTCTCTCTCCTTATCTCGCTCGCCCAGCGCGTCTCTCTTTTTCTCTCCTTATCTTGCTCGCTCGCCCAGCACGTCTCTCTCTCTCTCTCTCCTTATCTCGCTCGCCCAGCGTGTCTCTCTCTCTCTCTCTCCTTATCTCGCTCGCTTGCTCGCCCAGCGCGTCTCTCTCTCTCTCTCCTTATCTATCTCGCTCGCCCGCCCAGCGAGTCTTTCTCTCTCTCTCTCTGGCAATCGTCTCCTATTCTCCGTCTGAGTCTGTGTGCCTTACTCATATAGTCAACATCTGTTTACTACAGCATTTTGACTGTGTGTGTGTGCGCTGTGAAGTGCGAGTCCCCATCTTCCTCCCCAAAACACGAAGCTGAGTCTCAGTACTTTAACACCAGCTTTATTCAGCTTGAAACAGCAACAGCGCTGTTTATTGTACCGGGATCTTTATAATGTTCCTTGTATGACCCATTGACGACAGGTGCTTATAGCATGTCTGTGATCTTTTTGGATGCGCTTATACGGTGAACTGCTACAGCGCTGGGAGACTGCGATTGCTTTGGGGCGCTCTTCAGTGTGTTGTCCCGTTGGGTGGAATCCCACATGAGTTTAGAAACTCACACCAGCCATGATTCTTTATAAAGGTAAAGTGCAGGTTAATTTGTATTATGTATTTTACTTTATATTTTGTATTAATCATTTTTATATGAATAGTTTTGGGTTGTGGAACGAATCATCTGAGTTTCCATTATTTCTTATGGGGAAATTCGCTTTGATATACGAGTGCTTTGGATTGCGAGCACATTTCCAGAACGAATTATGCTCGCAAACCGAGGTTCCACTGTATAACTTATCCCCACCTTCCCTTCTGTATCTATAATCTCAGGCAATTTGGTGTAGCAAAAAGACAAGCAGGAGTTAAGTTACACATAAAATAATGTATTATTGATAATATTCATAAATAATAGCAAATTGCAAAGTACATTTGAATATTGGCAACCTGATTAAATGGTGATGTGTAGTTCATTCTCTAGTTCATATGTGGTCAGCTTTCAGCCACATGTCAGTTTCAATATGGCTGCCGAGCTTTGCTCTCCATTGTGTTGTCTTCTTCATCAGTTGATAGTAAGAGAGATGCTTCTTCATCATCAGAGGTTAGTAAGAGAGATGCTTCTCCATCATCAGAGGTTAGTAAGAGAGACAGTGTGAGGTTGAGCAAGTACATTTATAGATGTTCTGTCCAACCCCTAGAGCCAATAGGACATCATGGTATTTAAAGCTTCTGATCCAAGCCAATTCCAAACAGCCATATTTCAGACCAATGGGGAAATAGAACATCTTAACACCTGCCACCCCCCAAGACCATATGTTAAGGAAAAGCTTGGCTTTCTTGTCGGGGTTGAAAGACTTTAGCAGAGAAACACTCGTCAAACTGGTTTAAGGAACATCCTCTCCTAACTCTGTTGTAAAAATCCAAGATACCCATTCCGATAAGGTAAACATCAATGCTTCTCACTAATGTAACACTAAATTACATTGCTTTGCCTAAATTACAAATAAAGACATACAAAATATTTATCAAGTTATATGTAAAATCTTACATTACAACACAATATACTTTTTAATATTATCCCCAATTAACAGGATTACAAAATGTCATCTGATGAATGTAGTGATCATTAAAATACTGTAATGTCGTTAGACCAGACCTGAGAAACAGATGCTGGTAAGGTGTCCGTGGACTATTAGGAGGGCACAGCAATGTGGAGTGGTCAGCTCTAAAGGGAGTCCATGGAGAGTGGGGAGAGTGGGGCAAAAAGAAACCACTTTCTAATTTACCACTTATGAGGATCGCCTCTGCTATGGGCCTTGGCACATGGTGATTCTTTTCAAGTATACTGACATGGATGTGAGAGTAGAGGTGTATGAGAGATAGCTCCTCATACCCCATGTGAGCAAAGGAGGATTCTGAATGGGCACAGGTAATGGACATGGAAGAGGAGAAGAGAGGAGCTGTGACTGAAAAGTCATTGGTTGAGGCCACTATAACCATATGTTAAACTGACAGGTTTTAAACTTTAAATAAAAAAAAAATGAAAACAGTTGTTTTAGGAAATAGTAGTCTAATATGCAAACAAAGAACCAAGCCTAGCTTAGCTGGTTATGAAATTGCCCAGTCTGGAAGCTATGAAAATGTTGGGACCACATTAGGTGGAAAATCAGCTCTGCTTTAATATATGGAAATAGAAGGCTCATCTTATCATAAACGTGAAGAGACCTCACACCTCTTCCTTACAACAGTCAAAACACCAAAGCTGTGAAAATTCAGCAATATATTCTATTCTTTAATGGAGAGACACAGAAGAGAACAAGCCAGTTCTACAAGACATGAATAAAGGAGGCAAGGGATTGACACAGCAACTTCTACCATGTCATACAATAGAAGTATAAATACTGTTTGTTCAAATAAAAGTGTACATTTTGGAATTATACACATTAAAGTGAATTGCTGACTGATGATGACTACTTAAGAAAGTTTAACAAAGCTTTAAAGAAACCAGAAAAAAATGATATTTTAAAAACACATGGGAGGCAATTAAATGAAGGTAATTCCACGCCAGACCAGGGGGTGGTAGGGTGCACTAAACCTTCCTCTTTTATCTCTGCAGACCAGATACAAGAAATACTGCCTGGTTGAAGCATACGGGTAGCTGCCCCAAACCTTTTCTTTGTGTGTCAAGACTCTTCACTTTCACACAACATAAAAAAATGAGAAATAACTCTTTAATTTAGTCACCTAAGAAGTTTGTAATTTAAAAAAAACAAGCTTTTTTGCCAAAAGGCTATACATAATATTGAAAAAGCAAATAAAAGTCAGTAGTATGCCCCATCTCAGTAAAGCCACTCACATACTCGATCTTGTCCTTTGTCTTAGTGTTTTTATCCTGCTTTAATATAAATAATGCAGACTCCCGATTTGTTCTCAGATAATTCTACAGGCACCTGTCTTCCAATATTAACAACTGCTTCTCCCTTAAATGTTTCTGTTCAATGAGCAGCTACTGAATTTATTTTCAAGGTTAACGTATTATCATGATCTTCAAGCAGCCAACATAGTTTAAAGATGACACACACTTATTATCAGTGCCTAGTCCTTCAGAAGATTGATCACCTCTGTTCATTAATGAACAATTACAATACGTGCATGTTTAAGACATTTCATCTAAGAACTCAGGTAATGTAATAGTACATAACTTTGGAAAACTGCGTTTTGACACATTCAATATCACATGATTTTAATGCGATACATGAGAAATATTTATTTGTTTTAGAATGGTAAATGTTTTTTGTTATTTAAAATGTACCCTTCCTTCACCTTCAGGAAAATTTTCAGATTCCCTTTTTTAAGGCTTTTTGTGGTTATGACCCCAGGTTAAGACATCAATTCTAGATCTCCTTTCTAATTAAAAGAGAGTACTTATTTATCTTTTCCAAGGTACACGCTGACACAGCAATTGGGTTTCTTTCAGCTACTCTTAAGAAAAATAAGTGTGAATGGCCTTGTGAGTTTCATGAGAAATTGCCCCACGTTACTTCACATCATTACGAATGATATATGTTTTTATAACCCAGGTATACTCCAAATATATTTTCATATTCAAAAGGCCTTGTTTTCTTGGCTATTTCTGAAGATAGATAAACTTCTTCACTTTCTTTTGCTTTTTGTTGCTTTTCCTTGTATTTTTGTGTTTCCATTTGGAGACATTAATCATATCTGTATAATAGGCTCAGTCAGAGATTGTAAATGTAACATCATGAACCTTTTAGGAGTGCATAAGCTAGTGGATTGATTCAAAGCTTGCTGTGTTGTGGTCTGACTATTAGATATGATCACAGACATCTGTGTAAACAGCATCTTTTATACTGATAATAATCATTTCAGATTACCCAAGATGTAAAAAATACCAGCCAACAGATATAAAAAAGTTGTACAGTTCAGTTTTATGCAATTAAAATTAGTCAGGTAGTCAATTAAGTAACCTTAAAGAAATTGTAAATACAAATTAGAAGCCCACAAAACACACTATTGTATTGTTATTATTTACTAACAGAAATAAACTGCTTTGGCTTAGAAAACTGATATTCTAGGTTATTACATACACTTAGGTTATTACATACACACAGAGAACTAGGGAAAAGAAGTGCCCACAGCAACCATTCACTGTTAATAGAGAATACATAGAGTAATGTACACATACCAAAAAATTCACAGCTTGTTCTGTTAAAAATTTTTATTACATGCTCAGGGTCTGCTTCATACGCACACCTTTAAGTAATCTTAATTTAATAAATATTTAGCAAGCGACTCTCTCAGTCGATTAGGTAAGTGTCAAAAAAAAAAACGCATCAATTGACAACAAGAACTGCAAGGTGCCTCCCATTATCCGACATTTTCGCATATCCAACGTTCTGCCGGCACATTTATGTCAGATAAGCGAGACTCTATTGTACACACAAACACATAAGTGAAACAAACAAAGAATAAAGCACTTTAGGTAAAAGGTCTTTCAAACAGAGCTGAAGAAGAGGTTGGGAGCATGAGTTGACGCACACACAACACATCGGACCACCCTGATTGGAATCCGAGTGTAGCCGTGAAACGGGCAACAACAACATTTATTTATATAGCACATTTTCATACAAAAAAATGTAGCTCAAAGTGCTTTACAAAATGAAGAATAGAAAAAAAAAGACACAGTAAGAAAATAAAATAAGTCAACATTAATTAACATAGAATAAGTAAGGTCCGATAGCCAGGGTAGACAGAAAAAAAAAAAACTCCAGACAGCTGGAGAAAAAAAATAAAATCTGCAGGGATTCCAGACCATGAGACCGCCCAGTCCTCTCTGGGCAATGTACCTAACGTAAAAGAAACAGTCCTGTTTGTAGTTAGGGTTCTCACGGAAGGATTTGATGATGGTCATGTAGACTTCTGGCTTTCAGTCCATCAATGTTGGATCATCATGATGCTTTGAGTAGGTGGTGGTGGGGCAGGCCGCCACCACAAAGAAACCGGAAAAAGAAACAGAAGAGAGAGTAGGGGTTAGTATGGATTTTAGAGCCACTATGAATAGTTATTATGATGAATTGAACATGCAGAGTATACGGATTAAGTTAGAGTGAAGGTATAAAAAGGCCATGTTAAAGTAATGTGTTTTCCGCAGTGTTTTAAAGTGCTCCACTGTATTTGCCTGGCGAATTCCTATTGGCAGGCTATTCCAGATTTTAGGTGCATAACAGCAGAAGGCCGCCTCACCACTTCTTTTAAGTTTAGCTTTTGGAATTCTAAGGAGACACTCATTTGAGGATCTAAGGTTACGATTTGGAATATAGGTGTCAGACATTCCGATATATAAGATGGACTAAGATTATTTAAGGCTTTATAAACCATAAGCAGAATTTTAAAGTCAATTCTGAAAGACACAGGTAACCAGTGTAGT
Source organism: Polypterus senegalus (assembly GCF_016835505.1). Classification (NCBI taxonomy): domain Eukaryota; kingdom Metazoa; phylum Chordata; class Cladistia; order Polypteriformes; family Polypteridae; genus Polypterus; species Polypterus senegalus. Next base: position 92,212,665 of record NC_053161.1, read on the forward strand.
GACATCAAAACTGGAGAAATGTGTTCGGATTTTTTTTCCTAGTTAGGATTCTAGCATCTGCATTCTGCACTAGTTGCAAACGATTTATGTCTTTTTTGGGTAGTCCTGAGAGGAGTGCGTTACAGTAATCTAGTCAACTGAAAACAAAAGCGTGAATTAATTTCTCAGCATCTTTCAATGATATAAGAGGTCTAACTTTTGCTATGTTTCTTAAGTGAAAAAATGCTGTCCTAGTGGTCTGATGAATATGCGATTTAAAATTCAGGTTACAGTCAACAGTTACCCCTAAATTTTTTACTTCCATCTTAACTTTTAATCCTAATGCATCAAGTTTATTTCTAATAGCCTCATTGTATCCATTATTGCTAATCACTAAAATTTCAGTTTTCTCTTTATTTACTTGAGAAAATTACTATTCATCCATTCAGAGATACCAGTAAGACATTGTGTTAGTGAATCGAGAGAGTCGATGTCATCAGGTGCTATTGATAAGTACAGCTGTGTGTCATCAGCATAGCTGTGGTAGCTCACGTTGTGCCCTGAGATAATCTGACCTAACGGAAGCATGTAGATTGAGAAAAGCAGCGGACCCAGGATAGAGCCTTGTGGAACACCATATCGGATATCATGTGTCTTTGAGTTGTAATTACCACAACTAACAAAGAATTTTCTCCCTGCCAGGTAGGATTCAAACCAATTTAAGACACTGCCAGAGAGGCCCACCCATTGACTAAGGCGATTTCTAAGAATATTGTGATCAATGGTGTCAAATGCAGCACTCAGATCTAAGAGGATGAGAACAGATAAATGGCCTCTGTCTGCATTTACCCGCAAGTCATTTACTACTTTAACAAGTGCAGTTTCTGTGCTGTGATTTGTTCTGAAACCTGACTGAAATTTATCAAGAATAGCATGTTTATTGAGGTGGTCATTTAACTGCATAATGACTGCCTTCTCTAGAATTTTACTTAAGAAGGGCAGGTTAGAGATGGGTCTAAAATTTTCAAAGCAGAGGGTCAAGATTATTTTTCTTGAGCAGGGGTTTAACTACAGCAGTCTTAAGACAGTCTGGGAAGACCCCGTATCTAATGACAAATTTACTATGTCAAGAATATTATCAATTAGCACGCCTGATACTTCTTTGAAAAACCTTGTTGGTATTGGGTCAAGGACGCAGGTGGAGGGTTTCAGTTGAGAGATTATTCTATGTAAATCAGGTAAATCTATCCTGGTGAAATAATTTAATTTGTTTATAACGGAGTACTGGGGCTTAGGAGGTTCTGCAGTGTTGGGGAGATGTTATTTCTAATATCATTAATTTTTTGATTGAAAAATACAGCAACGTTCTCACAGGTTTCACTGGAAGTATTCTGGGGGCATTCCTTTGTGTTCCCTGGGTTTAACAGACAATCAATTGTAGAAAATAAGACTCTGGGATTACTAGCATTGTTATTTATAATCTTAGAGAAATAGCAGCGCCTCTCAAGACGGACTGTGTTATTGTATTCTGTTATTTTAACCTTCAATATCTCATAATGGATAGTTAGTTTAGTTTTCCTCCATTTACGCTCAGCTCTACGACATGTTCTTTTAAATCAGACACTCTTTGGGTCTTCCATGGAATAACAATGCTAGAAGATTTTTTAACTGTCTTTTCAGGTGCAACTATGTCAACAGCAGCTCTTACTTTAGAATTAAAGTTTTCCACCTTACTATTTACATTATCCTCGCTATTATAGTTGGCACTATAAGCGGACTGATTGCTTAGAATGTTTGTAAGTTTTAAAGCTGCTGATGAGTCAAAGAAGCGTTTTTTAACAATATGCTTCTCTGAATGCTTTCTATCATTATTTCTATATTAAATAGTAAAAGAAAGTGGTCTGATAGACCAATATCAATGATCTGCTTTATATCAACTTTTAGTCCTTTAGTAATTACTAAGTCTAATGTATGACCTGCTTTATGTGTAGGCTGATTAACGAGCTGTCTCAAATCAAAAGAGTCCAGGAGGTTCATGAATTCCTTTACTTTTAGGTCCCACTGATTATCAATATGAAAGTTAAAGAGTGTGTCATAGTTCATAATTAAAATTGACATTAAGTCAGAGACTTTCTCAAAGAAAGATGCGTTAAATTTAGGAGGTCTATACACGGATAATACTAGAACGTGAGAATCTCCATGAATAACAACGGCGAGATACTCAAAGGACTTAAATTTACCAAAACTAACATCTTTACACTTTAACCGGCTCGAGTAAATGTTTGCCAAGCAGCACCCCTTTTTTCCCTGGCAGTCTGCACGAGTAAAACTGTAATCCGGAGGCGCAGATTCAATTAAAACAGCCACGCCATCTGAGTTAAGCCACGTTTCACTTAAATGGTCTGTATTTGATATAGCGCCTAACTAGAGTTCAAGAACCCCCCTAGGCGCTTTACAACACAACAGTCATTCACCCATACACTGGTGATGATAAGCTACTATGTAGCCACAGCTGCCCCTGGGGCACACTGACAGAAGTGAGGCTGCCGAACACTGGCGCCACCAATCCTTCCGACCATCACCAGCAGGCAAGGTAGGTTAAGTGTCTTGCCCAAGGACACAACAGCTGCATTCTCATGCCGGGAGCCGGGATCGAACCTGCGACCCTCCGATTGCTGGACAACCCGCTCTACCGACTGAGCTTCTGCTGCCCTTAGTGCAATAAAATCAATATTTCTATCACTAATAAGATCATTAATAAAAAATGTCTTGTTATTTAAAGATCTAACACTTAATAGTGCCATATTTAATGTTTCAGAGGAGCAGAGCTGAATTCTATGTGCGTTATTGGTATTTGGAACAAAAACTAAGTTATTTTTGTTAACGCCGCTCTGTGTGTATTTTTTATGTAATCTATGTTATCTTATGTTTTTATAGTTTTAATGCATTGTTGATCTAAAGTAGTAATTGCAATTAAATTATTGGTGTTTATGCCGCATTGCCTAGATTGGTTGTTAGATTATTAATGTTGTGCACTTTTATGGAAGACTTTGTTAAGCCATTATGTCCTAGCAAAGCAGTAGCATTACGGAAGGGGTTTAAAGTAGAAATAGACAGTCAAGATAGACGAATTGCCTCAGCAATGTTTTCGGAGAGGACCCGGGTGCCAAATCTATTCGGATGCAGTCCATCCCACTTGAAGAAACGCGGCCTTTCCCAAAAGAGGTCCCAATTGTCAATAAACCCGATGTCTTGAGTCTCGCATAAGCCTTTCAGCCAGTTGTTTAATCCCAGCAGACGACTGTAATATTCATTTGATCGTCTGACGAGAGGTAGTGGACCCGAGATGAAGATTTTTGTCGATGGGGTCCTCTCCTTCGTGTCTTTAACTAGTGCTGCGAAGTCAGCCTTGAGAACCTCCGACTGTCGGTGCTATATGTCGTTTACGCCGGTGTGTAAAATAATGGATCCAACTGCCCTCTTGTGCTACTCGTAGATGGTCGGCGCACATCTCATCACATCTCGGACTCGAGCACCGGGAAAACAAGAAACAAAAGATTTTCTATTAGAGCATGTGATATTGAGGTTTCGTACAATCGAATCACCTACCACGATTACATCACCCGGAGTTAAAGGCAAATGGCGACATCTCACACCACACTGCTGTGGTTTTGTGAGGTTTTTTTTGCAGTGGTTGGAGTGCCAATTCTGCCATCAACCCCCAAGTTTTCCCTGCAAGTTGGAGGACCTGCTTGCAGGACTGGATGCAGATTAACATCATACCCAGGACGGAGCAGTTGTAGGTTAAGGGCCTTGCTCAAGGGCCCAGCTGAGTGGAGTCACTTCTGCTGTTTATGGGACTTGAACCAGCAACCTTCCGATTGCTGGCATAGATCATCCTTAGCCTCAGAACCATCACTCCACCAGGACAATGCAAAAAATAGAACTATATGAAAGACCAGACATGAGTATCCATAGTCTATTTGAATAAGACGTACAGCATATTTATCGTATGGGCTCTGTTTCTGTCCTCGGTCCAGAGCGGACAAGTAACTACAGAAAGAGACATGATTTGACACCCGCTCTCTCATGCACTGTCATGCTGCTGAAGATTTACTCAATTCAGTTTGTTCAAACAAACCATGTAAAAATGTGGTCATTACTATGAAAAGTGTTATATTTTGGATTCAGAGTTGTACAAAAGGACAGTGAGGAAAGAACTGGGCAAATAAACCTTTATTCTAGTACTTGAAGAAACAGTATTGTAGCTTTATTCAAACACATAGCAAATGTGGCAACTTCCCAGTTGTCTTGCTCCATCACCAGCTGTACCAAGCTAAAAGACTCAAAGGCATTTTCCTTGGAAGTGTTTAGATAAGGGAAGGCAGGAGCAGAGCCGCACAGTTACAGTATTTAAACCAAACTGTATCCACTCCACCATTTCCTCTAACTACAAATAAAATCAAAGTACAAATTAGAGAATATATTAAATTAAGAAAAGTCTACAAGACAAAACAAAGATATTCATATAATACTGTATATAGTATATACTGTATATACACATATAAACATAAAAAAAAATTATATGCAGTATACAGATATAACAGACCTTAAGCAATGTATACAAAGAAAGTGCTCCCAAAAACTACTGTATATGCACAGGTATAAAATAAGTAAAGGACAAAATTCACAAATGATGCACAAAATAACTCTACTTCTTAATAGTTAATTAATGATGCAATTTCTGATTTGGTTGCAATGTTCATATGAAATCTATCTGTAAGTGAAGCAAATGAAAATAGTTGGAAAATCAGAATGGCAGACAACACAATCCCCAAGAAAGAAAATCAGAATGATCTCACTGTGCGTTTCATGGATGAAGCAGGAAGTCACCGAGGCACTGTCCAAAAGTATGTTAAGGTGGCCACCTTACTGACTGCTGGAGACTGCTGTCTCAGACACCTGAACATATATGTATATATTTAAGCACATGCAAAAGGACGGCTACAAACATCATTTCAATTCTGGAAAAAAATAAACTCTTTTAAATTTATGTTGTGCCGTCACATCTTTTATTCATATCATGATGAAACATTCTATCTCATTGGCGGGTCGCAAGGTCACCAAGGGGTTTTTTGAGAATATTGCTTCAAAGTCAATTAGACAACCAGATCTGCACATCTTTTTGGTGCATCCTGTAGCTAACCAAACAAATCTTTATTCCCAGTGAGATCTCATGTTTTTAATAGAACAACATACTGGTAATTTTCCAGAATTCATTACTAATTAATTTGTCTGCTGCTGTTAATGTTAACATTATCAGTTTTCAGCATAATCTGTAAGAACTGTTTAAACCAGTCTGTATTTTAATATGTAATAATGTTCTTATTTACTAATGTATTTGTAGTGTTTTACATTAGCATATTACATTTATGTTGTATTGTATTGTATATTTGTCCTGATTGTTGCTTTTTCATTTATAGTTTAACTAGCAGAATACCCGCGCTTCGCAGCGGAGAAGTAGTGTGTAAAAGAAGTTATGAAAAAGAAAAGGAAAAATTTTAAAAATAACGTAACATGATTGTTAATGTAATTGTTTTGTCATTGATATGAGTGTTGTTCTCATATCTATCTATCTATCTATCTATCTATCTATCTATCTATCTATCTATCTATATATATATATATATATATATATATATGTTGTTCTCATATCTATCTATATATATATATATCTATCTATCTATCTATCTATATATATATATATATATATATATATATATATATATATATATACCCGCTTGGCAGCGGAGAAGTAGTGTGTTAAAGAAGTTATGAAAAAGAAAAGGAAACATTTTAAAAATAATATAACATGATTGTCAAAGTAATTGTTTTGTGTATTTGGCGGCAGCGTCACAAAGTTGTTTTCGGTAGCTGCATCAGAAAATGTACCACAACGTCTGACACGCCTCCTTTTTACTGTTTTCTCACAGCTTGGATTGCTGCTGTCATATATATACACACACACACACACACACACACACACACACACACACACACACATACATACATACATACATATATATACATATATATACACATATATATACACATACATATCTTCATATCTACATATCTATATACATATCTACATATACACACATATATATATATATACATACCTATCTACATCATATATACACACATATACATACATACACACACACAAATTATATATATGTGTGTATGTATGTATGTATGTATGTATGTATATATATGTATGTATGTGTGTGTGTGTGTGTGTATATATATATATATATATATATACATATACATACATATATATACACATACATATACTTGTGTGTATAGCTTTTATATATAGCTTTGGTCACTGAGTGCAAGAGAGAAATAATAAAATATAGTCTATAAGTTATTAAACAGTAAAACATTAACGTTTTAAGAAGTACAGGTACATTGAGCACTACTGGAGTGGTTGCGGGTAAACTACATTTTAAAGACTGTGTAACACAACAGGTAAGTAACTAACAGCAGCTAAAATATATATGGATCATCTCTCTTGAAAGGCGCTACACGACGGCTGTGGTATAGAAATTACATTTTCTATGTGAACGTTCAAATTTGTGCCTCTGGTAATGTGCCTTACCGGCATTTAAAGAAAATTAGTTTTGTGTCCTCTGCAGTGTTAAGCGAGAAAGGCTTTGGTTTGGGATAAAAGGAAAAAAGGTGTAAAGAAAGGAAAGTTGTCTTTTTCTTTTATATAGTATAGAGAGATGTGTTCGCTGACGTTATGATCGCCTTTTGAGGACAGTCGCGTGGGTCTTGTGTAGACTGGTGAGACGTCCCGCCATTAATCGGCTGTGATGGCACTGTCAGTCCTCTACTCGTGTGCGTGTCTTCATAATCCGGGGTGAGAACCTCATAATCGTATACGTGCAAAAGAAAGTGTGAATCGCCTTAATATTATTTTGCCGTGGTGTAGAAAAGGGGTCCCGTGTTTGCACTTGTCTGGGCTATAGCGCAGGGGGAGGATGAAAAAAATTAAAAGTGCTCACTTTGACTTAAGGCAGAAGCGCAGTCAGCGTCTCAAAGGCCGGCACAGCTATGCGCGCGCTGGCTGCTCGACTTTTGCAGGGCAGGAGACCACAGTTTTGCAGACACGTTCATGATATCAAAAGTCTCAGCTCTTTGGAGGTCATTCATATATATATATCAAAATACCCGCCTGCAGCGGAGAAGTAGTGTGTTAAAGAAGTAATGAAAAGAAAAGGAAACATTTTAATAATAACGTAACATGATTGACATTGTCATGAGTGTTGCTGTCATATATATGCCTGCCTAAATAAGTCACCCTCGCTTTGCTCTTACTTTATTTACCGTTCATTTAATCATGGCTAGTGGCGGAAAAATTATAAAATGGAAGGAGGATGGCTTTACCAAAACAATTATTGATGGCGAATCGATTATTCATAAAGCTTGAATTGGTGATCTGTTTTTCTGTGTTAACCTCATATTTTTCATACTTCTTCTCAAACTAAGGTGGTGCGAGGGTAAAATGAATCGGGATGCGCTGATCAATGTAATCGGTGTACCAGGAAATCATGCATTGACAAAAGCTCCCTTTGCTTGTAATGCAAAGTGTGATTAAATGCATTATTTTTAACGCTTATGGAGCACATGCATCGAAGCTTCTCAGCTGTGCTTGTGCTAAGAAAAGGAAAGATTTTAAAAATAACGTAACACGATTGTCAATGTAACCTTTTGTAAGTAGTGCCTGGAGGATTCAGTGTGGAGAAACTCTATAGAGACAGCGTGTGTATTAACTTGTGGATTTTTCTGTGAGTATTTGGTGGCAGTGTGACTAAGTTGCTTCGGAAGACGGCGTTAGCTGCAGAGCTCAGCTCAGAGCCAAATGAGATGAATGGGAGGGGAGATGATGACGTGACTCCCCACCCGCCTTAACTGTCAATCCCCACAAACACAGTCTCGAATTTGCATAAGCACACCCCTTCACCTACAATTTTAACTTAGTTACAAAGTGATCAAAACTCTCGTTTATATCCTGCGTCCTCTCATTAAACTTGTTTCCCGCATTAGCTGTGGGCATGTGAAACGCCAGCGGTAGCCTGTCTATGAACTTAATTTAAAGTTTAGGTTTACACCTTGCTTTCTTTCCGAGGTAGCAGCAGTCATGAATATGGTAGTATATGTCACTCGCTCGCTTCTTATTGTTTCGCTGCCTTCTCAATTATATAATGCATGTTTTCTTAAGCGCTTTTTGGAGGTCTTCCTGGTTTTCTACGCACTGCGTTGACAGTCAGTTCACGTGATTACGTGAGAGGCGTGATGATGTCACACGAAACTCCGCCCCCCCACGTCATTCCAGCTCAACAGTTAATGGAGAAAAATACCTTCCAGTTATGACCATTAGGCGTAGAATTTCGAAATGAAACCTGCCCAACTTTTGTAAGTAAGCTGTAAGGAATGAGCCTGCCAAATTTCAGCCTTCTACCTACACGGGAAGTTGGAGAATTAGTGATGAGTCAGTGAGTGAGTGAGTGAGTGAGTGAGTGAATGAGTGAGTGAGTGAGGGCTTTGCCTTTTATTAGTATAGATGGATTTACAACCTATCTATAATATTGTATGACTTTTATGTAATTAGCTAACTGGTTTAAAAAGGGGAATACTGTTGGTATTGGCCTGTTCTTAAATCATTTCTATCAGATATTAAATGGTGAAAGGTGAGAGCTGGTCCACTTTGTTTATTAAGGGCATGCTTTGCTACAGCTTGTATAATACATTCACTTTCCTGATAAATTATATGACAAATTAGAAAACAGTAAATCAAAACGTCATGACAATAGTTGATACACCTAGCCAGCACATCATTTTCTTTTAAACTAGCTAAATTTGGCTGAAGAGTAAATCTGAACATCTACTTTTTTTTAAAACGTGCAAATCGGTAGGCATATGAATACAGCACACAGTATATTATCATTGTAAAAAACTTCAAAAATCATAGATTATGCTTCAATTCCCATGCACATGCCTGCATTGCAAAACCCATTTACTAACTTTACTAACATGCTACATTGACATCTTACAATTTTTTACGGTAATATCCATTTATTTGAAATTTGAAGTATAGTAGATCTGTGGCCATCATGATCATGCTCCTAATCATTCTGCAAGAGAGTCACTGTGCTGAAGTTGGCAGTCTCAAGGCTGTGCATATTGTGAACAGCACCAAAACTATAAGTTATCCTGGGATCACTCTTCAAGAAGATGTTTTGCTAACTGCATTTCTTGATGAGCCAAACTATTTCACTGTGGGTTTTGAAGACTATTGGTGGCATGCTCAAAGTCTCAAAAATTAGCTTAAGCACAATTTGGTTGCATTGTCAGTCCTCACATTTTGAGGAATGCCATGTATGGAAACCATATCACTTGAGTTTATCGATTACAATTTGTCTCAAATAACATTTGTCTCCTCAAATCTGACAGATTAGTCTATCTCAAATCAGATTGAATAAAAATCATCACAGACCAGGTACATTTTGCAAATTCATTGAAGATATCACCTGCAGCAAATGTCAATGGAAATAAAATTAATGTAAGTTCAGTGTTTCTTTTGTTTGATGTGGCCAATGAGCGCTACTGTACATGGGGCATACAATATCTAAAAATCAGTCTCTCTCAGTATTAGTTTTACACCCTTTCATTTAATTGATGCTTCTTCACCTAAAGACCAGGATGTTCCTCATGTAGGCAGATGGTATAGATAGATAGAACATTTTATAAAGGGGTTTTGTCACAAACAACAGAGAATTAGTCCATTTGAGCATTCATTCATTCATAATGGAATGAAAGTAGTGCACATCATGAAGGAGCTACTGTGATGAAGTAGGTGAGCCATTTAAAATTACCTGTGATTATTTGGCAGCAGGATTTTTCTACTCTTCTGTAGTTTGTACTGTAGAAAATGACACTTTCATGATGTTTAGTATACAAGTATACACAGTGTATAGTGATCAATGATAGTTTTGTATGGGGTAGTGTGCCAGCTACAAAGATCTTCTTTTCACAATTGTAGATTTTATTTGAATTGAATCCCTAAAGTTTCAGCCACGTTCCTTATTGATCTGAAGAGGCGCTGAAAAATTATTATTTGAGAATGTTGATTATTTGCTAATAATCTGTCTCCCCTGCATCTAGATATCTGAGTTGAGATGCATCTGCTGGCACGGGGTCCTCTAGTTTTGGCATGATTCAGACCGCTTTGCCTTTGTGTTAGGTGACCACCACAGAAGAACTTGTTAACTCTAAAAGAATAATATGCATTTATTTATGAAGCACATTTTCAGATAAATGTGTAGCTCAGGCTACTTTAAAAAAGTTATAATTACAAAGATGCTAATTTAAAATAAATTTAAAAAATGGAAGAATCCATAATGGATTTAAGCATAATTTTTTTTTAAGTATCTAATGGTTATTGTATATAAGCAAATGTCCCATTTGGTAACATACTAAGATCAAATGGCAGGTAAGGAGAGGAAAACGATAATCATAGCTGACAGGTTATTGGAGAGAATAAACTTCCAGGACTTATAATGCCAAAAGACTGCCCAAGCATGTTATTTCCCAAGGTAATTTTACATTTGTGCAGTTGTGGTTGTGGTATTGTCATGTGTACAAAGTACAGTGAAATTCTTACTTGTATGTCCATTTAACAAGGAACACCTCACCACTCTTTGGGGCCGAGTAGAATGGAGTAAAATGTAGAACCTTATTTAATTTAACAGAAAATTCAAACCAGCATACTAAATGTACTCCATATTCCCTACTACTGGATGTGTTTGTATTGTATTGTGGTTTCCAACTATTTGAGATTAGTTTTCATAGAAGGGTGCTGAATTTAATGGGTGAAGCAAGTCTTTGAATGCTTGTCTTAGACTAACAAGTTTTTAGCTCCAATATATTTCCTTTATAAGGAAAGGATTAGATCTATCTGTCTTCCAGCTGTGCCTAAGACTGAAAATTAAACCATCCAAAAGAATATGTTTCCTAAAGGAAATGTTTCAAAATTAGTTTAAATAGATAAGCAGGCACTGCATAAATGTGACAGTTATTTATTATTGTTATGATGCACCAATACAGTGATCCCTTGCTATATCACGCTTCGACTTTCGCTGCTTCACTCTATCGCGATTTTTTTCTCATACACGGTTACGTCACTACGCATGCGCTTTCTAAGAACTTTTATCTAAGCCCTACGATGGCTCCTAAATGTGCTGCTTTTTCTAAGCCTTCTGACAATAAAACTAAGCGCCGGAGGAAGATGCTTACTATCCAGGAGACAGATGAAACTCTTGGATATGATTAAAGATGGCAATACCCTACAAAAGCCTCCTCACGCATATGAAAAGAGAGCGCCAGCAACTGCCTATCAAGATGTTCTTCTGCCGCGCACCCAGACACCCACTGCCTACTCCTAGTACTCCTTCAGCGGAAGAAGACAACAACGCACCTGCTGAAGATATTGCACCACCTCTGAAGACTCTCCTACTGAGGTCGTGCCTTCATAGGTTAGTGGTTGTGTGCAATTAAATGTACAGTACAATAATCTACTATATAAAAGCGTTCGGGATTGGCCTTCCGTCCTGTGAGTGCAAAGCGTAGCGGTATTCCGCTTATTACAGACTTACTACTTGCGGCTTGAGGTACGAAGCAACGCGATGTGAGCAGAGTTCTGGTGCTCTCATCGTTCCCTTGCTTTTGTGCGCGATGCGCTGCAAAAATAGACAAAATTATGTCTCTGGAAATAATTAATGTTGATGGAGTACAAATGCCTCACGCGTAGTAAATATCAGGGAGATGGTGCTTGCTTATTCTCATCTATAGCTTATTTAGTGCATGAAACTCCGTCTTTAGCGGTACAGATTCGGGCTGACATTGTACGACTTTGGACAGGCACTTGAGGGGATAAAAAAAAACTTAGGTTTTTTGGGAGATGTTATAAATGGGCACTTTGATGTTCTCATTCCCTACACTTACATGCCTGATGTACACATGGAGTGCACAAAAATTGAGGATAAAAGTCGGTCGCTTTAAAAGGCGAAAAGCCTAGTAATATGATATTTGTAACGTCTAATATGTCTTATTTTCTCTTATTTTGTCTAATATATTGGGTAATACGAGTGTAATGGTGACTAAAGGGTGTTATTTCATTTCTAGGGGGCTCTAATAATGTTAAAAAACGTATTTAGAAGGTCGTAAACAGGTTTTCTATACTCTGCGAAAATATTAGATTTATAAATAAAGAATCCTACTTCGCGAAAATTCATTTATCACGGTAGAGTCTGGAACGGATTAACCATGATAAACGAGTTCACTGTAGTTGTATCAACCTTTAACCTCACAACATTAAAGACAGCTGTAAAAGAAGAACTTATGTAGCTTTCTTAATTTTTTTTCGGCAATAAAAGCAGCTACAAAGTACTTTGACCAGGTGGCATTGCCACAGAATGCCACCATACAAAAACTGAAGAATTGATCCCAATGGCACACCCGTATAATACAAAGGATCCCAGAACTACTTAGTGGAAAAAACTTTTTCCAAGAAGTCATTCACGAGACCAGATGAAAATGCAGAACAGTTTTTTATTTGCACATAGGCATGCACAAATGTCTTAGTTCAAGGAGTGAGCAATCATTATACAATTCATTCCCTTTTATACTTTTCATTACCATTACCTTATCTAATGCAGCATGTCATCTAACTCTTAACACTAGAATCCCTGTGGCCTACGAAAAAACTCGTAATCCCGGGCCACCTTATATTCCTTCGCACCGCTCCATCAGCGTCTTTTGTTTTGCAAATGTGTCAGTCAGCACAAGCAGCCTACTATCCCAGCCCCCCACCCCAACCCCAACCCCCCCTTTGACGGAGCTGAAGTCAATTGCAAACATCTCACAGCTCAATTGTGTTTAAATAGGTGTAAGGTGACCGGAGTTGTATAGGGTAAATAATATATCGTTATTTGGAATACATACATTTCATGTGTTTTCTGTGTCTACAACGATCTGTGTAAATGTAGGATGACAGGAAATGTGAGGCAATAAATGCTGAACACATACCTAAAACAGAAATGTTTTCCTTGTTCACTAATAAGGATGTGAAATGTATAATGTGTGAAGATTTAGTCCAAATATCAAGAATATAACCAAAGTAAAAAAAAAAATCATTCAATTTACATGTTGCTGTCAATGTGTTACAAACCCAAGCTCAATGTCAATCGTCAGAATACTAATAGATACTCCTGGATGATGTAGAGGTAGGAGATGCTGCCTTATAATCAAAAGGTTCCAGGTCTGGGTGCTCTGCAATTTAAGTAGTGAACTGCTTTTATTTTCTTCTTATATAATATGCTACCGTAACTGTCCATTTGTCTGTCCAGGATTTTAAATCACATGTAGCTCGCAAACCATTTGAACTATTGACCTGAAATGGTACTCATATACTACGTGATGTCTACTATCCTCTTTCGGGGTGATAATTGACCTCCAATGCTATTCCTCTTTTTATTTTTATTTTATTTTATTTTATTGTAGAATCAACTCTTGGCAGCTGCCAGCACGGCGGCCGTGCGGTGCATGCATACGGGCGCTGTTCTCATCATCACTTTCCTTACCCCTTCATATCTCAAATCATTCTTGAGGCAGATTGAAGACTTAAGTGCCAGTTTAAGTGAAAAATTAAGCAAAATGTACTAAGAAATTGCAACACAAACATTGACTAAATCAGTTTTAATGCAAAAAGATGCAAACGAAAGAAAAGAAGGAGCAGGCCGCTAGGGTGGAGAAAAGAACAGCTGCTCAGGAATCAGCAAGTGCATCAACCTCTGAGCAAATGAATGCTAAATGTACAGAGATAGAGTATGAAAACTATGAATGCTCAAGTCAAGTGAATTCACTGCATGTTATTGTGCAGTGCACTGTTACTGGTTACTATAATATAATAATATACATTTGATTTGAGTTTGTAACACCCAGTGTAAATTTTGGCTACTTCTAAAAGTTAGCACTTGTTTTTTTATAATTTAGTTTTATTCTGTCAGTGACAATCACGTGGTGCAATGAATTTGCCTCTCCCTCTCTGAGTTAATGCTGTTTATCTCCATTCTTTTCACAAGAGCAGTGATGACCACAATTGGTACTGTGATTGATTCTGCTCAGAGCGCACACACACACACACACACACATTCCTACATGAAAACGTTACTATTGGAAACGCTATGCCATTTGAACATTTTTTTTTCGATCTTGCCTGTACTCTGCGTTATGGTGCATGCTACTAAAAATGCAGACAGACTTCTTCTTTTTGAGTGCATACACCGGCAGCATGACACTGCCAGATCTAAACAGTAATGTGGTGAATTGCTTGTGCATTAAAGTGACTTTAGCTGCAGGTGGAAGTCCTATTTTACTTAATGATGCCAAGCAGAGTTGCGTTGTGGTGCAGCAGTCCATTAACCTGCGAAAGCGCTGTGAAGAAGCTGTCTGTGTTGTTATGGTCCTGCCTTTGTCCAGTCTGATAGCAGTCATGGGACATTGTATCTTTGATTGCCGGTACAACAAAAAGTTCTGAGCAGGCATTAGCCACAGTACCAGCTGTGGTCATCACTGCTCTTGTGAAAAAAATGTAGATAAACAGCAACAAGATCATATCTATCTATCTATCTATCTATCTATCTATCTATCTATCTATCTATCTATCTATCTATCTATCTATCTATCTGTCTATCTATCTATTGATAACCAGTTAAAAAGTTAAATGGACAACACCTTTGATTCAGTATAAAAACACCCATATGTCAAGCTATTTTTGCATGACTGCCTGTGTATTTCATATATTATGTACACTGAATTACAATGTGGAATATGTTTTTATTGCTATTTGTGAATGTGTTCTGTCCAGGGGAAAATGTTGGCTAGTTTATATTAAAATTACTGCAAGTAAAGGGTCATCACTGAACAACAAATAATTTATATTATTTAATCTTGTTGGTTTAGTTACTGATGGTACAGTAGCTCAATCTTACTGTTTCTAGTCAAAAACATATCTGTTTATACACCCTTATTGACACTTTTTGATTGACGAATATTATACTGCACAACCCTGGTTCATCTCCTTTCTAGAGGAGTAATGGTAAAACATATCTCCTGGAACATATTTCTAGTATCTTTCATTGCATTTTGTATTTTTCTTTTTTCATAATTAGACTGAAGCTAATGACTACTGTATTTTTAAGTGTTTCCATATAATGCAAAAAGCACCTATTGTGATGTCTGTCTGTCTGTCAACATGAAACAACTTGGTGCACAGTAAACTGATTTTGTTGAAATTTGGTACTCTTATTATTCAAGAACAATTCAAGAACTCAATTCAAGAACCTATAAAACAGTGTGTGCCCAATATATTTTTCAAATTTCAGAATCACCAATTGAAAAGCCTTGTCTGTTTTAAAACAAGGAAACATTCTGTGCAGCTTCAGCTTTGAATTAGTTTACTGTTTCAATTTTACTTTAAAAATGCCTACTTCATTGTGTATATATTTTTACTTTTTTCTTTTAGTCATTCAACAGCCTCTCCTGATGGCAAAACAATGAAACAAGTACACCTCACTGAAGGACACAGAATGGGTTAGAATAAGATTGTATGGTGTGGGGGGTTGGATGGCTAAGGGTTACTATACATATGGCATTGGAGGTATACTGATATATTTCTTTTGGAAATAATGATATTTTTTTTCATTCAATATGGTAGTAGTGATATTGTTTAATTATTCATCATTGTACTAGGTACGACTGTACAAATGTAGAAGGAGACCCCATTATATCCTAAAAGTCTGGCTTCTGTCTCCATGTCTCTGCAACAGCTCAGCATCTTGTACTAACTTCAGTCACAACAGTTCAGTTTTCCTGCTACTTGAAATTGAAGTTGGTAAGTGACATCATGTCCATAAAAGTAAAAAATAAAAGCAACTTAACTAGAAATGTATGAAAGACTAAATGTGTGCTCAATATTTCTGTTACACTAAGAAACAGCATCACGGCTACATCATCTAATGATTAAAATGATTTAAGATTTCTCTGACACTGTAAAGCACCTTAATGATCCACTATCTATCATGTTTGTCCCAGACTAAATACTTGTACTCTTTAATTTGCTGCTTCTGCAAAATATACATTTATTATTCATATTTATTGTATTATTTATTTATTGATTGTATTTGTCCTGTGAGTCTGTAAATTTGTTCTTTTTTATGTTTCTGCTGCTGTGTGCATCTAAATTTCCCCTTGTGATTAATAAAGTTTGTCTACTCTGAAATAATTTTAGCTTGAGACTCCAGGGGCCTCATGTATAAATGGTGCATACGCACCGAAATGTTGAGTAAGAACGTTTCCACGTTCAAATCGCAATATATAAAACCTAAACTTGCCGTAAAGCCACGCACATTTCCACGGTACATCATACCCTGTCATACGCAAGTTCTCCGCTTGGTTTTGCAGACTGGCAGCACCCAGTGTCAAAGCAGTGCTACTGTTCCTGTGTGGTTACCCTTTCTTTCTTTTGATGCACATTCCTGCACGGCTTTATAAATACACTGAAACTAACTGCATATTGTTTATTAGTGTAATGCATCTGATTGTAATTAACCTGTAACAATATAATGGTCCAGGGAATAGCCATAGTATTCCAAATAAATAACTGCTTTAGCGTTGTTACTCTCACTGCACCTTATTTTCTGCTTTCAGCTGGTCCCGTTAGGGGTTGCCACAGCGGATCATCTTTTTCCATATTTCTCTCACTGCACCACTCGGAGTATTTATATCACTGTATCTGAGTGGTGAATCACAGCTGTACAGCAGCTGATCGGAAAGAGAATTATCGGAATACAGCATCAAGCACATGCTGCCTCAGCGACGGCAAAACGCTTCAGAGTCTTTCGGGTACGGACCTCGTGGTTCAGAAACAGTCTCATCCCAAGAACTTTAAACACAGTCAATCAGTCCATCAAGTGCTCCTTGTAAAACTGTTTGTACTTATAAGTACAATTACCTTACTGTAAACTTACACTTCAGTTATAATATTGCACAACCTGCACCACTTTATAAAGCACGTATTTACATATGATGACGATATCATTTTTAAGATGAAATGCAGTAAAATATGTTGATTATATTATACAGATTAAACTAACTTCATTTAAATAATCTGTATTGTTAATAATGAAACATGTGAAGACACAGTGCTGCAGCACTAGCTAGTTCACAGATTGATCCTGATTGATTGCTGTATGCTGGAAGGATAGATGGATAGAATAATTAAACACTTACTACGAAGATATTTCAATGTTCCTTAAAAGTTTTGAAAAATCGTCGTTGTAAGCTTACAGATGGCTTAACATCTATTACAGAGCTGATTGTGTGGCGATTGGGTATTTGGAGAAAGAAAGTAAGGGCAGGAATTGTATGTTTGAAAGAGACAGTACCGCCACCGTGTTTCCATGTTTAATAACATGCTTTCAATTCCTATCATCATGAAAAAGATATCATGTATACATCTCAGTATTTTAATTATTCAGACAGCTGTAATATCACAAATGTAATGGATTTTGTGTCCTATCGGAGGAAGAGAAAGCCGGTTTAAGAACCACGTAGTGATTCACATGCAGAGCACAAAGAAGATCAAATACAAAACAAAGCATTTAACTTGTTACTTTAGTTACAATGGGATTTGAGAACCTAGTAAATTAATCGATTTTAAGATGAAGTTTATGATGTTCTACTTTAATGACAAAATAAACTACATGATTAAAGTGGAAATTTCAAGATTAAAGTTGACATTTCCTGCTTTTTTCCCCACTGTGTGCTTATTTTTTTTTCTCTGTACCCTAATAAGCTTTCGTACGACACTCAGACGTTGGGCTACGACTCGCCTTTTCATAGTGACTTGGATATGTGACAACTTCTTTTTTAATTTGGATACTGTGAAACTTTGTGGACTTGAGCTTTCAAGTTTCCCCGACACTCTTGTCACTCAATCAACTTCCTTTTGTTGATTATACCACTGTTTAAACGAACAAATAGTATGTTTTTCCTTTGCCTCCACTTGGTATTCGCTAAAATTCTTATATTTTCCCCCGTGCTTTTCCCATTGTCTTTTTACAGAAGGCTGAGCTTAAGGGCTATTTATATTGATTTGCATATTCATAGAGGCGTAATTCTGGGAGGAGTTTGGGCAGGACAGAAGGCTCGTGCATGAGCGTTACTTTTCACTTTGACCGGGATTTATGTAGCGGAAGAACGCGCAAGTTGGAGTACGCACAGATACCTGCATCTAGATTTTTCTGTGCGTAAGCACATTTCAGCTTTTTTGCTTACGTCATGTTATAGTGCGAATTCTACGCACGCCGTTATGCATGAGGCCCCAGAACATATTTTATACTGTATTGATTGGCACTTGTTTGAAAAATATTATATGTAAAAAATTTGAACTGCAATTAGCCACAGACCTTCCACATCTACAAACAAAAGCACATGAATCTATTCATCACTTCAAGCGGAATCTGCTGCCTGTGAGAATATCTTCACCCAAAAGTACAATAATGTAAGCAATGAATATCTCTTGATAAGACTAATTCAGTATTTTTGTTACAATATTTATTGTTTTATTTTTGTTGTATTACCCATTGTGGTGAAATTTGTTAAATAGTAAACAAGTTACTTTTTTCTAAAATGTATAAATTCTTAATAATTCTTTAAGGTTCCAACTTTGCCAATAATCTTTTTTTTTTTCGTTCCAGATCTCTTAATTGTGTGTGCAAAATACAATCACTTCCACCTTTTATATTAACTATTCATTATAGTTTATAACATTTATTAGTATATCATATTGGCCCAAATTTTTTCATTACTATACGAACAAACAAAACTAAACAATACTGAATGAAAAGGCACCACTTTCTTAAACATATGTTGTACTTATGTCCATAATTTTAAATAATAAACTGAGAATTACCATAGGGAATGCCTCATAAAAATGTCTAAACGATCTGTTTAAAAACATTTGTTATAGACACTGAAGACAAACCTTCAGTAGTTAAGTACTTTAGAAGAATTATCAAAATTAGCACAGTTCTGCCAGAAGTCTTTCTTGATTCTCACAAGAGCAAAGACTTCCTAGTACCAGATTTGTGTGTTATGTAAGTAATTAAAATATGATTAACAAAACAATTTGCTTGTGATTAGAATCCCAATGTACATTTACTGTTTATCTTCAAGATACATTTGAACACCTGTGCTAAATCATTGTACCATTATTTAAAATTGCTTCATCTGTCATAGGCAGGCAGCAAGAGTATACACTAAACAATGGATATAAATGTAAAACAGTAAATGGTGCATTTGAAAAGGCCAATTTAGATTAGCCAGTTTATGAAGTATATACATATGTGACAGGAAGAGCAATCCTTTAACACTTAAGATTCACATTCAAAGGAAGACTGCAACATCTTTTTCATATTAACAAGTTTTAATTGGATATACAGTTTGTTAATAATGTATTCAGACCCCTTTCACTTTTTTCAGATTTTGTTATGTTGCTGTTATTCTAAAATCATTTAAATTAGTTTTTCTCTCATTGAGCAACACTTACTATCCCATAATGATGAAGTAAAATCAGAATATTAGATATTTTTGCAAACTTATTAAAAATAATAAATATTACATTACCAAAAATATTCAGACCCTTTGCCATGACACTTATAATTTAGCTCATGTGCTTCCCATTCTAATGATTATCTTTAAAATGGTTATACATTTTGTTTGGATTGCACCTATGGTCAATTCAATTGATTGGGCATGATTAGGAAAGCCACACATCTGTTTATATAAGGTCTCACAGGTGACAATGAGATTGGATAGTGTTTAGGAACAGATCTGAGGAAGACTACAAATCTTTTCTTTTTGGTAGCATTAAAGGTTCCCAAGACCACAAAGCCTACCGCGGTTATTTAAATGGGAAAAAATTTGAAGCCACCACATCTCTTCCTTGAGTTAGCTGCTTAGCCAAACTGAACAATCAGAGGAGAACAGCCTTGGTAAGGGAGATGTCCAAGAACTTGTTGGTCACTCTGCCTGAGCTTCAGAGAGCCTGTGTGAAAATGGGACGAAATTCCAGACAGGCAACTATCATTGCAACAATTCTGGGCTTTATAGCAGAGCCACCAGACAGAAGCCACTCCTCGTCAAGAGACATGTGAAACTCTGCTTGGAGATTTCAAAAAGACACTCAAATGTCTCTTGGAGAAAAGAAACAAGTCAGATGAGACCAAGAATGAACTGTTTGGCCTCAGTTCTAAGTGCTGTGGTATTGTTTTTAATTAGCAGGGACAGGAAAAGTAGTCAGGGTTAAGGGAAAGCTGACCAGCACAAAGTGCAGAGATAACCTTTGTGAAAACCTGTTCGAGATTGGTTTGGACATGAATCGGAAGTGGAAGATGGCTGACTGTGAGCTGCAGCGTGTTGTCAATGAACTCCAGGGCCTTGAGAGTCAGATTCAGTAACTCCTGTCTAGACAGACACACCTCAGGGGACAGAAAGCTTGCCTGCTACAAGAGACCTCCTCAGCAGCTGAGACTGATGCAATTCATCTCGACTTTAAAAACACTGACACTGTGCTGTGTAGTTTGCACACTGGGCCAAGTGTTATTACCCTCAACAAAGATGATGGAATCTGGCTGTTTCAGAAATGCAGGCAGGAGCTCAAGATTAGATCACCTCTGTTGTCTCAGGGAAGCATCGCCATCCAGAACCGCTTCAACCATCTCCACTCCCTCACCGTGCCAGCAGACTTTGGTGATGTATTTGTTATAGGGGATTCAATTGTATGCCACTTCAATATTTCATGCCCTAAAACAGATATCCTTTTTTCTTGTTTCCCTGGTGCATGAGTACAACATATTATGAAATCAGCCCAGACAGCCATTGAGAAACACAAGGACAAGACTGTTGGGGAGGCATAAATGGAGTACTAATTCAAGCCTCAAAGGAAAGGATAATCATTTCAGGTCCTTTGCCTTTGGCTAGAAGGTCAGATGAATCATATATTCGACTGCCTTGTACAACTTGTTGAGAGGCTCCTGCAAGAGAGTAAACATCAGTTTCATGGTCAACTAAGATCTTTTCTGGAAAAGACTGCATTTCTACAGACAAGAAGGTCTGCATCGAGGCAGATTCAGTTCCCAGGTCCTCTCCGACAATATCTCAAAGGTAATCTGTCTTTCTTGACTATGTAATTTCAGTCCTAATGCTTATTAATAATTCTGTGTTAGGATGTGATAACTCTGGAGTGAGTTCACCTTTAGCACTGTATTAGCATCATAATAACGAACCATAGTCTAAATAAAAAACCCAGACAAACCGGAATAAATGCAAATAATTTATTTACCATTTCACCTTTAGATGTGCACTGCATTAGAACTATAAAAACAAAATATAGATTAAATAAAAAATCTGCAACAAAGCAGCACAAACATGAACAACCTAACTACTATTTCAAGCAGCTGTAACACTCTATCTCTGGTCTTCTGAGACCTTAAATGTGACTTTTCTAAATATTAGAGCTTTAACCAGCAAGACTTTTTTAACATTAATGATCTCATTAGTGATAGGAAAATTTACTTTCTTACACTAAGTGTAATGTGGCTTAGCTTTGATGGTGTGGCAGTGTTAAATGAAGCAGCTCGTCTGAATTACAGCTTTGCTTATTAAGTTCGCCAAAAAGGGTGTCGGGCTAGCAAGTATTTACTCGAGCCGATTAAACTTTAAAGATGCCGGTTTTGGTACAGTCACGTATTTTGAGTATCTTGCCCTGATTATTCAAGGAGTGTCACAGTCTCTTTTATTGTCAGTTTATAGACCTTCAAAATATAATGTGTCATTTACTGAGGAATTCTCAAACTTGGTATCTATAATAATAACTAACTGACAGGTTCCTAATTGTAAGAGATTTCAATTTTCATGAGGATAACCAATGTGACCCAAAAGAAAGGTAATTCATGAACTTAATGCACTCCTTTGATCTAAGTCAGCATGTCAGCAAGCTCACACATAAGGGAGGACACACACTTGTTTTAGTCATTTTAAAAGGATTAGAATTTTGATATGAGACTACAACTGATGAAAAGCACACTGTTAAACATTATTTTGATACATCTGCAGCTTCAACAGTTGCTAATATTTAAAAAAATACAGTTGGATTGTTGTGCCTACCTTAATAATGCTAAAGGTACAACTAGTAAGGTAGAAAACTAATGCTAAGTTTAGAGTTGCAGTTGACATAGAGGCCCCTGAGAAGACAGTTAAGAAATCCTCCATCACTATTATATCTTGGAAGACACAAAGAGTGTCTGATTTAAAGAGAACATGCTCGAGAGCTTAGCATAAGTGGAGAAAAACTAAACTGATAATCTATTATGAAATATTGAAGGCAAAAACAACTGAACATAACAACACAGTCTGCCTTGAGAGGCATTCCTAATTTTCTAAGTTATAAATGATAATGCTGGTAAATCCAAGAGTTTTATTCTCAACTATTGATCATCTTCTAAACCCAACTCATTCAAAGGAATGCCTGCTAAAACTACTAGTGAAAACTTGTGAGGCTTTTCTATATTTTTTAAACATTAAATAATCCTCTTTAATAAAGCCCCTGTGTGCGTCCAGGTGTCCGTGTGTGTGTGTGTCTTCTGGTGAAGTGCGCATGCTTGGGGCCACACGGCAAGTGTTCAGTCTCTTCCTGTGCAGAGAGAGAGACAGACACACACACAGGTGCACGAGAAATAGACACACACAGGCGTGCACGAGACAGACACACACACACACAGGCACGCGCGAGACAGACACACACACAAAGACAGACACACAGGCGCGCGCGCAACAGACACACACGCAGGCGCGCGCACGACAGACACACACACACTCACAGCGCTCGCGAGCGACAGACACACACACAAGACACGCGCGACAGACACACACACTCACAGGCGCACGCGAGACACACACACACAGGTGCACACAACACACACACACGCACGCGCGAGACAGACACACACACACACACGCACGCGCGAGACAGACACACACACAGGCACGCGCGAGACAAACACACACACAGGCACACGCGTGACAGAACCACACAGGTGCGTGCACAACACACACACAGGCGTGCACATGACAGACAGACACACACACACAGTCGCGCACGAGTCAGACACACACAAAGGCACGCGCGAGAGAGACACAGAGGTGCGTGTGAGAGAGAGACAGACAGACACACACACAGGCAAGAGAGACACAAACACAAAGAGGCACGCGCTTAAGAGAGACACACAAACAAGAGACAGACACACACACACGCAGACACGCAAGAGAGAGACACACACACATAAACACAGGCTCACGCGTGCATTGTTGCAATGTTACTTTTCTTGGTTGTTTGTTAAATTAGGGATTTTTCAAAAGTTCACACACACACAGAGACACGAGCTTAAGAGAGACACACACACGCGAGAGACAGACACACATACACACACAGGTGCGCGCGAGACAGACAAACACACACAGGCGTGTGCGAGACAGACACACACACAGGCATGCGCGCAACAGACCCACGCACACACAGGCGCACGAGACACACAGGCGCACACGAGACACACAGACACACACACAGACTCAAGCGAGACAGACACACACACACAGGCACGCGCGAGACAGACACACATAGGCGTGGGCAGGACACACACACAGGCACGTGCGTGACAGATAGAGACACAGGCGCGCGCGAGACAGACACACGCACAGGCAGGCACACAGGTGCGCGTGACAGAGAGACAGACAGACACACACACAGGCGAAAGAGACACATACACACAGAGGCGCACGCTTAAGAGAGACACACACACGCGAGAGACAGACACATGCAGGCATGCGAGAGAAACACACACCAGGCACGCGCGTGCATATAGAAATAATGATAAAAAACACCCATGAGAAGCATATTGTTAAAAAACGCTTCTTTGACTCAGCAGCAGCTTTAAAACTTACATTCTAAGCAATCAGTCTGTTTATAGTGCCAACTATAATAGCGAGGATAATGTAAATAGTAAGGTCGAAAGATTTAATACTAAAGTGAGAGCTGCTGTTGACACAGTTGCACCTGAAAAGACAGTGAAAAAATCTTCTAGCATTGTTATACCATGGAAGACCCAAAGAGTGTCGGATTTAAAGAGAACATGCCGCAGAGCTGAGCGTAAATGGAGGAAGACTAAACTATCTATCCACTATGACATATTAAAAGTTGAAATAACAGAATACAATAACACTGTCCGTCTTGAGAGGCGCTGCTATTTCTCCAAGATTATAAATAACAATGCTAGTAATCCCAGAGTCTTATTTTCTACAATTGCTCGCCTGCTAAACCCAGGTAACTCAAAGGAATACCTCCTAAGTACTTCCAGTAAAACCTGTGAGGCTATCGCTATATTTTTCAATCAAAAAATTAATGATATTAGAAATAACATAATATATCCCTGCAACACTAAGGATCCTCCTAAACCCCAGCATCCTATTATTAACAAATTAAACTCTTTCACTAGGATAGATTTGCCTGATTTACAAAAAATAATATCTCAATTAAAATCCTCCACCTGCGTCCTTGACCCAATACCAACAAGGTTTTTCGAAGAAGTATCAGGCGTGCTAATTGATAATATTCTGGACATAGTAAATTTGTCTTTAGATACGGGGGTCTTCCCAGACTGTCTTAAGACTGCTGTAGTTAAGCCCCTTCTTAAGAAACATAATCTTGTCCCCTCGGCTCTTGAAAATTTTAAACCCATCTCTAACCTGCCTTCCTTAAGTAAAGTTCTGGAGAAGGCAGCCATTATGCAGTTAAATGACCATCTCAATAAACATGCTATTCTTGATAAATTTCAGTCGGGTTTTAGAACAAATCACAGCACAGAAACTGCACTCGTTAAAGTAGTAAATGATTTGCGAGTGAACGCAGACAGAGGCCATTTATCTGTTCTCATCCTCTTAGATCTGAGTGCTGCATTTGACACCATTGATCATAATATTCTTAGAAATTGCCTTAGTCAATGGGTGGGCCTCTCTGGCAGTGTCTTAAATTGGTTTGAATCCTGACAGGGAGAAAATATTTTGTTAGTTGTGGTAATTACAACTCGAAGACACATGATATCCGATATGGTGTTCCACAAGGCTCTATCCTGGGTCCGCTGCTCTTCTCAATCTATATGCTTCCGTTAGGTCAGATTATCTCAGCGCACAACGTGAGCTACCACAGCAATGCTGATGACACACAGCTGTACTTATCAATAGCACCTGATGACCCTAATTCTATTGATTCACTAGCACAATGTCTGACTAGTATCTCAGAATGGATGAAAAGTAACTTTCTCAAGTTAAATAAAGAGAAAACTGAAATCTTAGTGATTAGCAATAATGGATACAATGAGGCTATTAGAAATAAACTGGATACATTAGGATTAAAAGTCAAGACGGAGGTAAAAAGTTTAGGGGTAATTGTTGACTGTAATCTGAATTTTAAATCGCATATTAATAAGATCACTAGGACAGCATTTTTTCACTTAAGAAACATAAGTAAAGCTAGACCTCTTATATCACTGAAAGATGCTGAGAAATTAGTTCACGCATTTGTTTTCAGTCGACTAGATTACTGTAACACACTCCTCTCAGGGCTACCCAAGAAAGACATAAATTGTTTGCAACTAGTGCAGAATGCAGCTGCTAGAATCCTAACTAGGAAAAGAAAATCTGAACACATCTCTCCAGTTTTAATGTCACTGCACTGGTTACCTGTGTCATTCAGGATTGACTTTAAAATTCTGCTTATGGTTTATAAAGCCTTAAATAATCTCGCCCTGGCCTTGTGCTGCTATGCACCTAAAATCTGGAATAGCCTGCCAATAGGAATTCGCCAGGCTAATACAGTAGAGCAGTTTAAAACACTGCTGAAAACACATTACTTTAACATGGCCTTTATATAACTTCAATTTAACTTAATCCTGATACTCTGTATGTTCAATTTCCTCATAATAACTACTCATGGTGGCTCTAAAATCTATACTGACACCTACTCTCTTTTTCTGTTTCTTTTTCCGGTTTCTTTGTGGTGGTGGCCTGCGCCACCTCAACCTACTCAAAGCTTCATGATGCTCCAACAATGATGGATGAATTAAAAGGCAGAAGTCTACATGACCATCAACATCAAGCCCTTCCGTGAGAACCCTAAATCCAAAGAGGACTGTTTCATTTATGTTAGGTAGAATGCCCAGAGGGGACTGGGCGGTCTCATGGTCTGGAATCCCTACAGATTTTAGTTTTTTCTCCAGCCGCCTTGAGTTTTTTTTTTTTGTTTTTTCTGTCCCCCCTGGCCATTGGACCTTACTCTTATTCGATGTTAATTAATGTTGATTTATTTTGTTTTCTTATTGTGTCTTTTATTTTTCTATTCTTTATTATGTAAATCACTTTGAGCTACTGTTTGTATGAAAATGTGCTATATAAATAAATGTTGTTGTTATTGTATTGTTGCAATGTTACTTTTCTTGGTTGTTTATTAAATTATGGATTTTTCAAATGATCATTTTTTTTTCCCTGTGCTTAAAACTCATTAAAAAAAAGTGTTTTTAGCAAGCGGGTTGTAAGGCTATAATGCAAACTCTTGCAGTGTTAGTTTTCTCTGTTTTTCAAGGTTTTCTTAGTGTTATTCAATGTTTTTTCATTTAGTTTACTATTACGCTGTGCATTCAATGGTAAAATTAACTATATTTTTGCTTAAAAACTATATAAAAAAATATACATATATATACAGTTCATACGGTCTGGAACGGATTAATTGTATTTCCATACAATCCTATGGGGGAAATTACTTCGGTTCACGACCAAATCGGGTTAAAACCAGAATTTTGGAACGAATTATAGTCGTGAACCGAGGTTCCACTCTATTACTGTCAGGCAAAATTACAGGCATTTTACGGAAATAAAAACCAGTATTACTGAGAGAGAAAATTAAAGGCACACAATTCAGTGATGCATATTACAGCCACATACAAGGTACCTTGCCATTTAATATAGACTGTTCCTACTAATGTTTATACACTACTTTTCAAGTGCCCGTTATTGTAACGGGCTTAACGTCTAGTTATATTATAAATAATATAGTACATCCGCCCAAAGTTGATGCCTTTGACCCCCGACATTCCCTTTTAAGCAAGTTACATCTTTTGACTAGAATACTGTAGATTGACCCGAACTACATAGAATAATTTCTCAGCTGAAACCCTCCACATGTGTCCTTGACCAGGCTTTTTCAAAGAAGTCTTTGTTGTATTAATTCATAGTGTACCTGACATAGTGAACTCATCATTAGAATACTGACTGTCTAAAGACTACAGAGAGCTGGAAGTATGAGTATCAGACACAAGGCATAAACATAACATAATTATCTCCAGTTCATTGCCTATTTTTCAGGGTTACCCAGGTTAGCCAGTTGCCCGACAACAGCCTTCCCCACCTTTTGGATAGGTATTCATTCTTTTCAAATCATCTGATACCATTTCTGGGCCACATTCCCTCCACTTTCATCTTGGTACACCTCATCACCCAGTCATCCTCTGTCTGTCACTCAGCATGCTCAAACCACTGTTTCTCCTCAGCACAACACTTATTGCCTCCACACTTTTTCTCTTAACAATTTGCCTGCTAATTCGGTAACAACCCATACAGCCACCTCATCATTCTCATATTTTATTATTTGTATTTCTAGCTCAGCTTTATATTTCACTTTCATTGGCCATGTATCACTCCAATAAAACATAATATTCTTCCTTCTTAAGAAAAAGAACAGCTAATTGATACACCGAGACCAGTTGTGGACAGGATAAGAGTTTGAGAACACCTGTGATTCAAGGCTAGGAAATGATAACATAGAGAAGAGGCCTCTGAAACCAGATGGGTTGCTGAATCAGCAGAAAAGCTTTTGCTATAAGCAGGGTCACGCTGACCTAATGCATGAAGAGAAAATCTTAGTAAATGCAGGCATTAGCAAAAATACTATAAGGATATATTAGCAATTAACTTCAGTGTAGAAATTAAGACAAATCAAGCATGCCAAGCAATAATCAAATGAAAGCACATACTATACTTCTTTTTAATTAAAGCTTCAGCTTCAGGTCACTATTGTAAAAAGTTTGGAAGGCTTAAGAGAGGAAACGATGAGAGGAAAACCCATATATGGAATTGAAGCCTTGGCCAGTTAGAGAAAATGGGAACAGAATAGAAAGATAACACATTCCATAAGGGGGCCAGTAATAGGAATAGTAAAAAGATGATAAGGGTTCCCATGGAAACTCAAGGCCCGGCCAGACAGGAGTAAAAGGGAGTCAGAGGAGGTGGGCAAACAAGCTCATTACAGCAAGGTCAGAAAAGATAGGAAATTATATAGAAAAGCCCAAAAATGGTGAAGAGGAAGCTTTCCACCCAGTATTAGACCAATCAAAAAAGCCAAACAGACACCAAGAGGAACAATGGACAGTAAAACCAGGTGCAGAATGAGCTAATCGAAGGCAGCCAAAATGATAAGAAATTGTTATAAAAACTTCAATTGTTGTAATGATCAGGGTTCAATCTCATTCAGCTGAATTGGGTTGAGTCCGTGTGGTTGATTTATTGCAATAAAGCCTTAAAACTCTGTCTGTCTATCTCGAGTCCTAATACCCTTTATTTTTAGGTAAAAAGCCTTCTGATGATGAATTTTTCGCCACGACAGAGTTAGCAGTTTTAACCACTGTAACACCAAAGCGATCGTGACGGTGTCGTACCCTAACCCGATTTCTTTTTCTTCGGTAATATTCTTGAATAAAAGCACACTTGTTTATATTTGTACCTTTTGTTAAAGTGTTTATTTGATATTTGGACTTCAGTCTTTACACATTATACACTTCATGTCAAAATTTTGTCATTAGTACTATAACATGAAAAAAGTTTCTGTTTCAGGTATGTGTTTAACATTTCTTGCATTTCTCGCAATTCATCCTGTGTTTACATAGATTATTGTAAACATGGAACACACATGAAATGCATGTGTTCCAAATAAAGATATATTATTTCCCCTATACAACTCCAGGCATCTCACACCCAGATAAACAACTTTTTCCCCAAATTGAGCTGCGGCGGTGGGGAGGATGGGATAGCGGGCTGCTTGCTTCTTGTGCTGGTCGACACATTTGCAAAAGAAAAGATGTTAATGGAGAGGTGCAAAGGAATTCATGGTGGCCTGGGATTATGAGTTTTACTGTGGGCTTCAGGGATTCTAGTGTTAAAGATACCTGGGCATCCTTCATAAAGTGTAGGGTGTATTCTGATGTCCTGGCTAAATTGTCCACCATAGCTTGGTCATTCTGGCCTTCTAATCATCTCCTATCTCTGATTGGCTAACTTTCTTTCACCCCTTCACCACCAAACAGCTAATGTGTGGTAAGCGTACTGGTGCAAAATGGCTGCCGTCGCATCATCTAGGTGAATGCTGCACATTGGTGGTGTTTGTATCACACTATTTTGAAATTCTTAAAACACAAAGTGCAGCTCAGCTGCTGTATAATTTTTACTTAAATATTACAATGACATTCAGAAAATCATACTTATTACACACTTTCTTTTAAATAGGTGCCTGCTACTATTGTTTTATCACATCTGCAATCATATTGTTGCCATTTATTTTAGCTTGCTGATTTAATCTTTTGGTTAATCTCTTTGTTTGAAAAATTAATTCATAAATCATCCTGTCCCAGATTCATTCTATTTAGCAAAATGCCAAATCACTCCTTACGCACAAATTAATTTTATATTACAAGTCTGGTGAAACATTACATTTATTCCATGCCTTATTTTGGAGTTAAAGTGTACTGGACCAAAAAATACCATTCATAAAAATTGAATGTGTAAGTTTCTTTTATATCAAGACCTCCACAAATTTTATCATTAATTTCTTAAATGTAACAGAGTCATTTGTTTTAAGAAGAATTAAAATCAAATATCTTCTGATGACCCCAGCCAACTTAAGATCTAAATCAGATATTATACCCACAGTGGCAGGCCCAAGAGAGCAGTCTGTCTCTGAATGTATAGTGAAAAGTTGAATAATTTACTGATCTGTTGAAGCATCATTGTATAGTCATTGTAATTATAAGTGCAACCAAGCAGAATAAACATACAATCTGAACATGTAAAATTTAATTTAAAGATATATTTTTGTGACAAAAATATCTGGGTCTTATATTTTGTTTGAATCTATTAATTGTGGCTTCAATTTTTTTAAAATTGGTGATTTTTAAAAATTAATTGCATGTATAAAATATTGTGTTTTTGTCAAGTGCCAACTGTAATTAAGTCTGCACAAACTTCTCTATTGCCACAATTATTTTGTCTTGGGAATATTGCAAGATCGTTTAAAAGTCTGTCCTGCCCACGTAAATAAGTTGAAAGGCTGATTTAGAAAGCTTTACTGGAAAGGCATTGCAGCTGTTATAAAGTTCCTAATTCTTACCAAAGCAGGGTTATGAAGCAGTTTTAAATATACTGCCATTATAAAAATAGAATACCTTTTATATGTTTTTATACTTTATTTATTGAATATTAATATCATTTCTGCTACATTTAATGTGCTCTATAAGAACTTTACTTAGACTTTGCTTAATATTGGTGGATACATTGGAATACTTTAATAAAAATTCAGTCTTTGGAAATGTCATTTTTCATTTGCAATTAAGGTGGAAAAATATGATGTAAAACTCTCAGTTTAAGAAAACCTATACGGAAACATTGAAAATGTACAAACTCCATAAAGTCTGTGAATGCTAGTCCCTGGTGTCAGGATCTAGCATGTCATCAAAAGTTGTCATCAATAGATAGGACTTTTTCTTTCAGCAACACTGATGTGTAAATACATACACAAAGCAAACATTTAAAATATATGACAAGGGTCTGAACTAAGAAATCAGAAGCAAATAAATGTTCCTAAAAACATACAGTTACAATGACTGGCAGAATAAACTTGGCAAACAGACAAAAGCCACTGTCACAAGAATGAGACATACTCAGATAAAGGTTTGGGGCAGCCACCCGTATAATCTGGTTTCCTGGCTGCAAAATCGTTTTGTAGAAATACAGAGCACTGAAGTGCATACAACCGAGTCCAAAACAAGACTGAGGGAAAAGGGCAGGCTTTTAAAGGGGAAGACAGGAAGTGAGGTCATAAGAATCGGGCATGTGTTCATCGCTCATTGGATCAGGCCCGGACGTGACATCAGGGGGGCCGGAGCTGGTAAGGTCTATTTCCATTGGTTCGGTCCCGGAAGTGATGTCAAGAGAGCCAGGTGGAGTCTCCCAGGAATGGTCTACAGGGAAGTGAGAAAAAGAGTCAGTGCACTCTGCCACATCCCGGCATGCCTCCGAACTGCCTTCATTTAAGCCCTTTAGCTGCCTCCCATGCGCACGTGTGACACCACGTAGTACATTTTTCCTGTTGTTCCTACTCAGTCCAGAGCTCTACATTCCTGAAATAATACAGTTCTTTTTTTAGGTTCTCTTTATTCTTTTTTTCTTTTCAAAGCAAAGTAACAGAATGACAGAATTTCCCCAACTCTGTTCAGAGTTCTATAACTGAATGAATGCCTGGTCTTTTCACTTTTCAAAAGAGCACCCACGCTGTTACATGTTCAGAGATGCACAATGCTCATAGCAGCACGTTACCACAAGTGATAAAGTTTTGTCATGAGTTCAAAATATCAGGGGAACCAGGAAGCAATCTGGAAGATACACAAGAATCAAAGAAAAACAATCTTCTTCTTCTTCTTTTGGCTGCTCTCGTTAGGGTTCGCCACAGCAGATCATCTTCCACATATTGATTGGGCAAAATTTTACACCGGATGCCCTTCCTCACGTAACCCTCCCCATTTATCCGTGCTTGGGACCGTCACAAAGACACACACTGGTTTGTGCATCCCCTGTGGCTGGGTTAATCAAAGAAAAACAATAAAATAGAAAAAACAAAACATGCAAAAATGCACTCAGTCGCTCCCAGAGTGTGACATTTGGAATTGCGAGGAAGCCTGGAGCCTGCCTAAAGTCAATTCTTTTGTAGATATTTTAATAGACAATAGTCATTAATAGTCATTTGACTGTAATAATCAATAATCAAAATCAGGAAACTAAGGAAGACAGAAGTTTCACTATCTAGAGCAGAAAAATAAACACCACTATACTTGCTAAACCCCTAGAATTATGTATACAATAGGCCAACAGAATGGGTTCAAGCTGAACTCCAGGACATATGAATCATAGCCCTTCTTTTATATTCTCTTAGATAAAAAGGAATTGTATGATGTGTTCATGAAATCTTTAATTGTAACAAAACTTACACACTGTTATACCTGATAATCAATACTGATAAACAGACAGTTAGTTCTGGGGAAATAAATGCCAAATGCAGATACTTGCAGACACAGCCAGCTAACAGTTGACTACAGTTAGATGATAGTTTACATTAATGTGTTAAAACAGTGCAGAACGTTAAAGAGCTGGAAATCATGCTCCAACTTCCAAACTTTGATGAAATTACTTTCTGTATATTTTACAAAGAGAAAGCCAAAGATAAACTTCTATAAATACCAAAATAATTAACAATGCCAGGATAGATGTGTAGCACACATTGTAAAAGCCAGGGTTTCAGCTGTTTTTTAGGCTTTTATTAGGATGAATTACTACCCTTATATAATGAAGTATTCCATAGATGTTTTAAATTGATGGTTAATCTGTGTTGCCATGGTCACTGGGAGACGGCTGCCAGACAACCAACTCCACACCTGCACAAGTCTACATGCCTTAATGGCTCTCTCAAAGAACCCCCTCTAGCAGTTTCAATAGTTGCCATTTAAAAGAGTCAATTTTTTAAAAGAAACAACAGCTTTGAAAATAAAAAATAGTTTTCATTACACGGTACATCATGGCACAAAGTCTGTAATTTGCATTCATTGAAACGGCAGAAGACAAAAATTTACTTTAAAAATCAGCCTTAGGAAAACACATTTAATGATCGCCAGTATGAAACCTGAAAATTATTTCAAGAACAACATAACTTTAAAAAAATTAACTATTTACATATGGGTTTCCTTTTAAGGAGTTGAAGAACCTAGTAGCAAAATTCTTTCATTTTGTCTATATTATTATATACAGTATATATATTTGTAAGTATATGTATATTTGTTGATATTATTTGTTACTTCTTTCTTTGTTGACATCACTTGGTTTTATGTCTTTCTGTCATGACTGAAGACACATACAAATGCATTGCGTTTTGAGAAATATTTGATGATGGGTGAGATAATTTTCATATTAACTACAGTGGTTTGCACATTATTTATGCATTTAGAATTTGTATTTAAATTATTTTTTCCACGTGCAAATTTTATCCAGACCAATTTTCTATTAATTGATTATTACTGTATGAACAAAATCCACATGGATACTGCAGAATGCAAATTCATGTTTATGTTGTTCATGTAAACACCTTCAAGGTGTAATTTCTTCACTAACAGGAATAACCTGTTCTTTAAGTTTAAGGACCAGTTTCCCAAAAGGCATCGTAATGGTAAGAATGATTTGTGTGTCCCAAAACCAAAAAGCTTAATACATTTCAAACTGGCTACCATTTATGCTAACCTAAGTGACAGGCAATGTTAGCTAAATAGAGCACATTAAATTTAAATCCTGACAAATTTCAGTAAGTTTGGAATAATAAGATTGATATTTGACTAGGTGGTATGTATACCTGTTGATGCATGTAACTAACCCCCAGATGCTGGGGGGAAGAACAACACAATAAACCATTTTAGCAGAACTGCTTGTGGTAAAGTGATGTCCGCGGCTCATTGGCATCTTTTTAAAATAAATAATCGGTGCACTTGTGTCTTCGTAGGAGGTGGTGCAGTAGCGTGGTTAGAACGGTTTCCGGCCGCGATGCGGGAGAGGATGGTCCTACACGAAGTGCACAGGTGTAGGATTGCCTGTAACCCTAATTGGCGCCGGGAGCTGTTAATCAACACAGCTACGCCCCATCCCCCTTTTAAAAGGGGAAGCAGGAAACAGGAAGAGTTAAGAAAAGATGGAGAAAGAAAGAGAGAGGGCAGGATGCAGAAGGAGCCAAAATCTGATATCTCTGGTTTATATTAGTATTAAGACCTTTTGATTTAGTTTTTCAGAGAAGTCTCTTCAGGTCTTGTTTGGTAAGACTCTACAAGCTTTGCACTCCTGATTTGGGCATTCCATTCTTCCTGGCAAATCCTCTCAAGCTACTTTAGACTGAATGGGAAGCATCTGTAAACATCCATCTTCAAATGTCTCCACAGGGGGTTTAAGTCTGGAATTTGGCTGGTTCACTCAAGCACAGTCAGAGACTTGTCCCAAAGCAACTCCAGCATTGTCTTGACTATATGCTTCAGGTCATTGTTGTGCTGAAAGGTAAACTGTTGCCCCAGTCTGTGGTTGCGTGCACTCTGAACCAGGTTTTCCTTAAGGACATCTCTGTATTTCTCTGCATTCATTCCTCCTTCAATTCTAAA
The DNA here is from genome assembly GCF_016835505.1 of Polypterus senegalus. Taxonomy (NCBI): domain Eukaryota; kingdom Metazoa; phylum Chordata; class Cladistia; order Polypteriformes; family Polypteridae; genus Polypterus; species Polypterus senegalus. Next base: position 92,247,452 of record NC_053161.1, read on the forward strand.
CAGTCTCCCTGTCCCTACCACTGAGAAGAACCCCCATAGCATGATGCTGCTTCGCCATACATCATCATGCAGATGGCATTAGGCAGGTGATAAGCAGTGCCTAGTCTTTAACCAACACAGTGTTTGGAGTTTTGCCCAAAGAGTAAATTAGAACTGAAAACCCTTTTCCTCATGCTCGTAAAGTCCTTCAAACTGTCATATGCATTTTACTCAGGGTTGATTTCTGTCTAGCCTGTCTATCATAAATGTTTTATTTATGGAGTGCTGCTGAGATGGCTGTCCTTTTGCAAGGTTCTCCCGTCTCAGCAGAGGACTTCTGATGCTCTATTAGTGTGATCACTGGGTTCATGTCTACATCCCTGAACAAGGCCCTTTTTCCCAGTTGCTCATTTTGGCTGGATGGCCAACTGAAGGAAGAATCCTGGTGGTTCCAGAATTCTTTTGATATTTATTGTAGAAGTTTTTGGACTTAATAGCTTGTTTTTATCTTGATACACAATGTAAATTATGTACACAGTTGTGGACATTTCTAAACGATGTACAGTCATTTCAATTTGCTGCAATTCTCTAGATACATGTCAAGCATAATTAAAGCAAACAGGATGTATCTGGCCACAATCTCAAGTGCCACAGCAAAAGGTCTGAATAGTTACATAAATGAGAGTTTTCAGTTTTTAAATATTTTTACATTTTGCAAACCTTTCTGAAAACATCTTTTCACTTTAGCTTATAGGTTGTGGACTAATGGGCAAAATGTCACATTTACATTATCCATTTAAAATTAAATCTACAACACAATAAACTGCGCAGAAAGCGAAAGGGTCTGAATAGTTTCTGAAACCACTGTATGCCAATTGTACCAAATGGATAATGACAACTGGATCCATCCACTCTTTAGTCAGTAGCTTATCCACCTGTCCATTGTGTTGTCTTCCTGTTTTTAGGCCCCCTAATAATTCATCTTTCTGCCATCGCCATTTCCCACTTTCTGGGACTGGCTTTGAGGTGATCCATTGGAGGACCTCACACCTGCATACCACCTCAGAATTATCAGAGGTGCTGGCCAGCTCGCAAGATCATAAAAGTGGTTGGACAGTCAGCACCTTTTAACTTTTGGTTACATCTGACCTTGACCTACGATTCTCTTCCTCACTGGAAAGGTTCTTCTCTGTGTCACTTTATGGTTACACTCTATTATCTCCCAAAAGTCCAGTATCATTCAGGCCTGGCATTCTAGTGCTGTCTAGGCAAAATGACACATTTTATTGGCTACGTAAAAAGATTACAATATGCAAGTTTTCGAGGCAGCTCGACCCCCTTCTTCAGGCAAGATGTAATACCAAAACTGGAATTTCCTGTGTTTATATAGACACTAAGGCAGAAAAAGCATTGGAAAACCTTTATGTGAGACATTTCAGATGTAAAAAATTAATAGACTTCTCCAGGCTAAGATTAATTTAACAGGAACGGAGAACAATCTATAGTCAAGATTTTTTGACAACTGTCCAACAAAGTCTTGAAGTTTTTAATGAATGTTTCATTATAGTGTGCATCTGTAGTCAGGTTGTCTGGGTCAGTCATCCATCCATCCATCCATTATCCAACCCGCTATATCCTAACTACAGGGTCACAGGGGTCTGCTGGAGCCAATCTCAGCCAACGCAGGGTGCAAGGCAGGAAACAAACCCCAGACAGGGCGCCAGCCCACCGCACTGGGTCAGTCAGAAAAATGTAAATAATCCTTATACCTGATCATAAAGCTCTTGTCTCTGTTTAAACCATGCTGTAATGTGTTAACTTTTAGCATCAGTTTAACTTCCCATTCCTTTCTCTCTAGGTGTGTTCTGAAGTTGCCCATAAGCACTGTAACCTTAAAGTTCTTCTCACAGTGTCCATGGCTGCTGAAATGAGCTCCTACAAGAACATCCTTATTGTCATGCTTAATGTGGAACCAGCGTAAATTCATTCTTCCGAAGTGCTTGTCCAGTTTCTCCCACATAGAATGCAGTGTTGGGACATTTTGTACAGATAATTAGGTAGACCACATTAGATGATCTGCAGGAAAATTATCCCTTTATTATTTTAAACAATGTAAGTTATTGTTTAACTTGTATTACAATTAAAAAAGTAAATATATTTGAAATATACATGTATTGATAATTTTCACAATCCTGCTACTCACACACATTAGCCATTAGCTACCTGCCTGGTGCTTCTTCATCTGTATCCCTTGTTTGTTTCACTTGATGATGGTCTCTCACAGTTTCCTTACTTACTTTCTATCATAACACCACAGACCTCAAATGAGCTCTTCACTCTTGCTTTTCTCCTAGTGCGATTGCTTACTAATTTGAGCATGAGGTAACTGATTATCTACTATTCGTTGTTTATATTTTAATTATTTCTTTCTTGGGAATGTGCTGACTTATTTACTATTAGTGCTTATGATGGGGTTTAATTATTTCTATGTTTTCTACATCTGCCCAAACCGCTTCTACAAATAGCAATACAATTTTTAGTCTGTACTTGAAAATTAAGTTATCTTTCCTGTTATTTATGTTCAGCAATGTAGAAAATAATCATATTCTAATGTACAGCATCCAATATTGGCATGCTAAATAGAAATAATGATAATAGGTGACACAGGTTTGTCCAGCTTAATGTGAGAATGAAAATAGAGCATCCGCGCACACCTTCTCCTCCTTCATATTCAGCAATTGCTTTCAGATCTTTTCTTTCTATACTAGAGTTCTGCTAAGGTATTCTCTTTTTAAATTATTTGCCTCCTCCAATTCACTAGAATATTAAACATACAGAAGCTTTCATGGTTACTAATTTTTCTCTAGCAGAAACAGAGACACCTCTAATAATCTAGATAATTATTAACAATTCTTAGAAGCAATCTTGTAGGTAGTCAGGGTTGTGTACAGCATGCAAAATAAAAATAAAGACAAAACTTACATCTTAACAAAGGTAAAACTTGGAAAAGAAAAAAGTGCTTTATAGTTCTGCTTACAATATACTATTAATAACAGTAATGCCTAGATGTGATTTATAGGCAATGGCAGTGCCATTATTTTTTAAATGAGACACATTAATAAATAAGTAATTATATGTATGCCTGTCTTGCAGAATAAAGATGAGGCTAGAATTATTTAATGTTACTTTTTAAGGAAAGGTACAAAAAGAGACAGTCCTACTTCAGAAAGATAATTAATTAGTTGATCATTCAAGAACATTTCAAGCAAATAAGCTCACCTTCTTTCAAGTTTTACAAAGCCATGGCCTGGCACCCCTTTCCTTTTTTCCCAAGAAATTCCTTTGCTATCTTTATTTTATTCTATGCAAAATTTTGGGATGGACGATGGTCTATTGAATGCTGATTCTATCATGTTCCCTCTTCTAAATACTTCAATCAGGGCTTTATGTATTTTTTTTCTTAACACCAGTGGCCACAAAATTAATAGCTTAAAAGTAGTCTCTATTTGTATAGCCAAAATAATGTATATGTTATAATACTGTATAATGTACTATATATTATTGTGATCACAGATAAAAATAAATTACTGTGCATTTTATTTGGTAGTGTGCCATATATAACTTCTTATTCAAATTATAGTTGTCTTCTTCTAAATAAGTAGATTTTAGTGTTTATATACATTGGTATCTGTGGTGATGAATAGCTACTTTATCAACTCTGAGAGGGACAGTGATCGTTTTAAATTTAGCTTAAACTGCATTTAGTCTTCTTTAAATTATTTTAGATCAGTGCTAATTTTCCTCTCTATTTGAAGGATTAATGAAAGGGTTTAAGGAATAAAATTGATTACTTGGCTATTATTTACTATAAATACTTGTACGTATTTTAGAGAAAATAACAGGTTGTTATGTTGTTGTACCCAGGTGGTGTTTTAATGAAAAGAAATGTTGACTGAGTACCATTTGCTAAAACATCTAACTGCAGTTTAATTTCACTGGCTTTGTGCTTTTGTGACATATTAAAATCCTTCCTTTATTGCTCTTAGATATTTTTATCTGTGCTGTAGCTCTAGAAAAATTCTTTTGGATTATGAAGACACCTCATTTTTCAGCAATTAATGTCTTCCAGTGTCCTTTCTTTAATTAACAACTCATTAAACATCATAAAATAAAGGTTACATTATGTGCATTGCACTGCATATATATACTGTACATCTCTTTCTAGTCCCTGGTATATAAATAGCAAATATTTAGATAAAGGTGGCAACGAGGAGACATATAGTGTGGTATGTATATAGTGGTAAAAAATACTAACAGATCTTAATGATAGTGAGGGTAAAGGCAAAGCGAGACTTGAGCAAATGCCTATACCATCTACCTTAAGATGGGCACCAAAATTCAGCACAAAAAAAGCATGCTAAAATACTGGTGTTGTATCTTTAGGTGAAAAAAGTGCAGAATATCTTTTAAAGGACAGCTGGGGAAAAAAACAAGAGATGAACAACAGAATAGTCAAAAAATGTTGTTAACTCAAAACCAAGTGGTCAAACACAATTGTGCTGCCAACAATAAAACAAGAACCAAATGTCTACGTGAAACTTCTATGTCAAAATGTCAGACTAAAAATATAAAAGCAAGAGTTCAAATCAGTTGAGAGTTAGTCCTTTTATAAGACTATCCCAATATAAGGAGGCTGACTGATTAGTATTGCCATGTTTTATGCTGGTGGCACAATGATGTTAAAAAGCCACAGCTCCTGCCCCTAGCAATGTTACCAAAAATGGCAGCACCCAGGAAAATTCAAGATGGCATCATGTGAACAATGAAAACAGAAATATTATAAATAATATAACACAACTAAAACACAGAAGAAATAACCCAGAAACGCATGACATGTAGATCTTTTGTTATTAATTAGCTCTACTTCTTTGGATGTTTACAATTTTAATTCAATTGCACTGAAAAATGTCTGTGTTTCATAAATCAGTAAAAATGTATAATGCCTTATTATTTATTTCACAAGAAAATGTTTCAAACTTGTGCGTAGGAGGACAGTGGTTGCTTCGGAGGAATACTGAATCCACCACTGACAAGGGCGAGACACAACTGAATAAAAATAAGAATATTGGTTAAATGTGCACTCTACAATAACTCATTAGTGATGGACAGTCCATATTCATGGGCATCAAAATATTTTTTCTTGACTCGTAAGCAAAGAATGGCAGTAACTAGTTAAACTTGTCACAGGTACTGCAGGTAAGTCAAGAACGCCATAACACCCTGACCCACCTATTACCAAACACAACAAGCATTACGAAAAGAATATAGGTCAGGTCAGGTTGGGAAGCATGCACTGGCACAGCGCATTACCACACTCATATGTGTGGGTGTGTGTGTGTTTGCCCTGTGATTGACTGGCACCCTGTTCAGTGTTTGTTCCTGCCTTGAGCCCTGTGCTAGTTGGGATCTACCACCCCCTGTGACCCTGGTCTGGATTAAGCAGGTTGGGGAATGACATGACTATTATTGGAAGGAAAAAAGGAGTATTGGTTTTAGGATTGTAATATGGTAAATATCTGACAAATACATAAAAATTAAAATTAAATCATGGTTTCATGACAACACATGAAAAGTTTTTATTATTTTGATATTCTCTCAAACATTTAAATACATAATAAAGATATACTAATGATTTCAATCTCTAAACATTTTGGAAATACAAAACATAACTTAGCCATTTTGATATTAAAACCTCAAGAAACTTTGACAGTACCAGCAGTTCGTTTAACTGTTTAAAACATTTTCATGCTCCTCATTACCCTTCATTGTCTTTCAATGACAATATGAAATAAAACTGTCACCACAATCATTGAAAGCCATCATAACAAGTGCAAAGTCACGTAAATTAAAATGAACATTCTTCTACTAAAGCAAGAATATTCATCATTTTAATAATCCTGCTTGATCCTTCAGGAAATTAATATCTGTTATGTATTGTGAGAGAGAAACACCCTGGTACTTTTACAAGAACCTTTTTTATATTAAATCCATTCAACCATTAACTTTTAAAACTTGCTTTTTTCCTGAACAGGATCATATAGAGTAGAGTTTATACTGGCTACACTGAATGGGAGATAGAAACTATAAATATGACACAAACTAATGCATCTACAGTATTTAAATGTACATGAAAAATTGTAATTAAACTTACAGATGTGTTTGACAGTGGAAGAAAGTGGAATACCTAGGGAAATCTCACAAGGATCTCCACAGAGCGACTGGGCAGTGGATTGTTAGAACTGCCGTGCAGGACAGCTTTTCATCATGACATTCTGTTTACCTTTATTAGAATATAATAAAATAATCAATAACAAGTGGAACACAGAAAATGTGAATATACTTTTCCAAATGGTTTTATATGCTTTCCCCAAATTAAACTTTTAATAAAACTAAATGATGAGAATGAAAAAAATCTATAAAATGGCCTTTGAGTCACAATCATATCATACATGTTATATAAAATGCATTATACAATGTGTTTTCTGCCTGAAAATAATGCTAATTTTAAAGCTTTAAACAAGCTTGTAAAATAAATTTAGATATTTCATCTCTACATCCAATTCCATAAGTTTTTCTTTGTAGGAAAAAATTAATTTCAGTTTCTCACCTCATTATTTTATTAACAATATTACATGAAAATTAATTTTACAAAATAAAGAAGGTAAGAGGTAGAAAGAAGAAAATAATTAATCTTTTAAGATGTGTGTGTTCTATTTTAGAACTGCCTGTACACTTTCATTTTTCAGAGTCTATATAAGAAATTAAATAAAAGATACTTAAATACAGAACTGATTTCCCCTTACATGAGGCAGCAGAGTGGTGTGAAGAGGACATCATTATGAGGGTTATCAATAGCCATACAATACCCATGAGAAAAATCAGAAATTGAAATTCACCACGTGAAGGGTCCAATGAAACCTTTAAAAAGGAACACAGTAATCCATGTGGATTCTAAAAGAGCATGTTTGAGATTAATTCAACCCATTGCACGCATAGGAAAAATTTATGAAGTTAAACAATCATAATCTCAGCAATCCCCATTGATTTACCTTCTCGAGAGTTAGTAATTAAGCAGAATTGATGTCAGGCTCAATTACTGTCACAAATTAATATAATGTATAATGTAATTAATAAAAAGATTATTAAACTGTGCTGCTTTCTACTTTTTCAAAATATGCTTGTCATGCTTCATAATTTAACTATAATTCTACTTTAACTTGTTTAAAATCTCTTAATTACCACCTCTTGCTTTTCTTCTTTTTCTTACATTATGTGGTTCATGGCCATCCATCGTCTAATTTATTTTTTAAGAAGTATTTTGTATTTTGATTTTGTCTCTTTGGCCTGAGCCTAGAAGCACATAAAAAAGTTCTTATATCATTTTCAGAACACCTAAGCAGTGTTATCAACCACAATTCACCAAAAGGGAACAATAGAGTATCAACCAACTGCTCAGATAAACATAGCATTATCAATAGTCTATAAAGGTTTATGTCCATCAGCCTGGCATGGCTCACCTGAAAGGCTCACCACTTGTCCTTCTAACTTAAAGGAGACAACACCCCTTGGTGTTCTTCCATCTCTGATGATGTCCTCCTGACCTTTCCCATTAGCCCTTTCAGCCCTGACATCCTATTACTAGTACATATATATGCAGCCATTTTTGTAAAGCACAGGTACGTTAGCAGCTGTTAGTACTGGGCGTGCTACTACTCACGCAGACTGGAGAGACTGGCATATAGTCTGCGAAACACGGCAGTGAATATTGATGCTTCCAGACTGTGTGCATCACTTTGAATTTTATTTCCTCAAGAAGATTGAAGAATTTGGCAGCTAATATAATAATAGTGATCATTTTTTTGTTTTATTCATTTTTGAGCTTCCTAGACACCCCAAAGGTAGATTATCTCACAAAAATAATTTTTCCTATAAAAACAGAAAATCCAGGGTCAAAAGAGTTAAATTTGCTAGTCTCTGATTTTTATGCAGATGCCCCAATCTGTAGAGATTTTGTCACTTTTTCTGGCACAAACCCATAATTCTGTTATTGGACCCTTTAAAAAAACAAAAACAAAGCAACAATGTAGTCATATTAAGGGGCTGTTAGATAAATAATTGCTATTGTGAGGTGCTGGGGGTCCCAGAATTGTATTAAGGCCTAGATTTATATGATTGTGATTCACTGGAACTCAAATTGCTGTAACATATGGCTACAAGAGGAAGAAAGGAGCTGATAAATTAAACTTAAAGTCAACTCTTTCTGTTTTGTGGTATAATATTCTTGTTTGTTAGATAAAGATTTTGCTGCCTGGTACCAGATGAAAAACACTCCTAAATTTAAATGTTACTCTGCTAAGCGAATCACAATGTTAATTGTTGGAAGAGAGTATATAAAAACACCATCTATTCACTAAAGGTTTCAAAGTGTTTTGTTCTGTTGAACTTCAAGCCCCCCTTCTGTAAAAGTAAATAATTGATTGATCTGACTTTAAGCTCCTGTGTTTTCCTTCATTGCACCACCAAATAAGCAGGCAGGCACTAACTGAAGCAATAACTTACTGTTTGTTTCCGTCATAATTAACACGTTATGATTTATTTAGTGATGTACTTTAGTGATAGTTCTACACAGATGATTAATTTTTTTTGGTCCCCGAATTATATATATATATCAGCATTGCTACACTGAAAATGAGTACCAATACATTTTTTTTTATCTAAACCACTGCTGAAACATAAACCTCTCAAGTGGGCTACCACTGTGTTTAGTAGTGTCATGCCTAGTGGAAATAACATTCAATATTACCTAAAAGAATTTTATCAGTTTTTTAAGACTCTAGAGATGAGATCAGCGGCTGCTAAAGCTGAAACCATGTACTCTTTGGGACTTTATTACATATTTTAAAACCCTTTTATCAGCGGCAGACTAAAATGAAGCAGCCTTGATTTCTGTCCTCCGAGAGGGCCTAGTGGGATAATTAAGGACTGACATGCCTGGCCACCACATTGGTTTTTATTCCATTTTTACTGTATAAATAATACTTAAAATGGAAAGAAAATGCACACGAACAGTTTTAAAAGATACCCAAGCGTTTATGGTTATGTTGCCTGGGTTTCCTTCATCATAAAAAGAAAAAAAAAATTAATTAGTCTATTGAAAGAAGACAGCAGCTAGTCAGGGAACAAAAAAGTTGAATGAAAGAGCTCATACAGAATGGCATGTTTAAATATAATAGGACGGGAAAAGCCTATAGCCCCAGCATTGCAAATCTGTACGTTTCTGCTTTTGAACGACAGCTTATTTACAGTATCATTCAAATAATTCTTTTCTTGATCAATTGCAATATGTCTTTGTTATATTGATGAGATATTTCTTGATTTGGAAGTGTACTTTATTTTTCTTGCAGCAAATCTAAACAATCTTTCACACTCACAGTGTCTTTTTTAGACATCACTATATACAGTTCGCAAATAATGACTCCTTTCAATTCTCCTTATACAAGAAACCTACTGTGTTTAAATATAATTAAACTTTGTGATCATTATTTTTCTTTAGTATTTCATACACAAATAGGAAAATGTACATGTATGATGAAAAATTTTGTGAGTTCTTATTCTCTTTTGAAAACCTGGAATGTCCAGGTTGTGTTAGTAACCAGTGTCATGCTTATTATTTCTGACAGCTTTGTAGCCAACAACATGAAAAAGAAATTAGTTCTCTTTGGGGTGGAAACCTTTATAAAAAGAACGACTGGCCTTTAAAAGGACTTTAACTGGATGTGCATTATATAGCATCCTTAGATTTTATACTATTACACATCTAAGTCAATAAAGGAACCAGAATTAAGTAAATCCAAATTATTAGACAGAACAGACAGGTCCACATTGGCTGTAGAGGTAATTCTTTATATTAACCCAATCAGTCTTTGTTAACTTCTAATTCCAAAAAGAATTTGCTTTCAAAGCCTCACTAACACTGCCCAGAAGATAATTAATTCTTATTGAAAGTGCTCTTCATTATTTCTATATCCAATTTAGGTCTAGTTACTTTGATAGATGTAAAGATATCTTTAACAGTTTACAATATAAGTTATGCTTTTTCCTTATTCTCTAGCATTATACTTCGCATTGTAATGTATCACCCCTTTGTTTCTATCCAGTGGTGTACAGTATAAAGTAATTTACTACATTAATAATGTAATGCTGCCCCATTTTGTTTCACATTGTATCTGTTTTGAGTTAGCTCCTGCTGTCCACTTGAGTGATGCACTTGTATATAAATAAAAGCAAATATTTATCTCCTTTATATAGGGAAGAACAAATGTTTTTTATGGTTTTGGATTTCTGCACTGATTTCTAAAACGTCTTGCTAAATATCTATAAACATAATGCAGCTAAGATATTTTGTTTTTATGACAATGTTAATACTTTCTTTCAGATTACAGTATCATTTTTGTCTGTCCCAACAGCTGAAGTATGTTTATATTTTCTAGCAAGAAGATACATCAAGCATCCTGTGACCTTTAAAATTTTAATTTGTTTTTCAGGGTTTTACAGTGTATACCAAGCACACTATCTATCAAAAAATTCTACCTAATCTTTCCAATTTTAGGTGAGTTCAGGATTGGTATACAGGAAAATAAATCACAACAACATGGAATCTATGATCAACTAGAATATTTTGGACAGGATAAGAAATGGGACAGCTTTATGGCAATGTTTTGTCAAATTCATAGAAAGTTTTAAAGGCAACAAGTACTGAATTTTGCCCTGTTTTTATAATTCCTGAAGGATTTTGTTTTTCAGCCAAGTATAATTCTATCAATTTGAGTTTCCTTGATTTGTCATTCTCTGACCTGATCTTTTTGACAGTTCCTTCATTCGGGCTTTACAAGAAAGGTTACATGCCGCCAATCCATAATGTCTGAGTGACAGCTCTTTTGGAATCTTTGAATTTGGGCCAGTAACAGAAGTAGAACAAGACTCCTGAGGACCATTCACACAGATAGAGCCTAGTGATTTTTAACATGTCTCAGCATTGCAGCTCTCCAGCTGACAAAAACCCAAGGGCAACAATTGATTTAAAAAGCTTATATAGCCTCATAGGGCCTTAACAGTAGGTGTGCTTGTTCTTGGTTTTTAATCTGTAACTTTTCTCTTGTGGATACACCCGTGAATATTGCTGCTCATCTTTTAAGTTATGTAAAAATCAAATACCCAGACATTTCTAGAAGTTCTGATCAAACAATATATCATAGTTGGCCATAACCTTTACTTTTGTTCCCTACAATACTGTAAATCAACCTAATTCATCTCATTTCTAGGGGCATCCTTTCCTTGACCAGTCTTACTGAGATCTACTGTATGTAAGCAGAGAAGGATGCTATACAGTACTCATGGACACACTCACATGCTCACTCACACCACAACAATTTAGAGACACTGGGATGATGAATCTAGACTGTGACAATACTGAGGCTTCATATGTAGCAAAAGAATCAAGGGCAGTGTAGCATTTTTCTATAGCTTTTTTGTTTTAAATAATTAGACCATTTATTTTGTTCCCATTTAACAGATTTTGATTTCTAGTCCAGTCGGATGTGAAAAGCTATGCATATGTCATGCTTCAAAACACATCTGCAGCAGATGGTATGAGGGGAGTTTAAGGCCACACATATTCGTCTGACAGCACTGCTCAAAGTTTATTTAAGGAGATCAAGCACTTTGATGTGAATCCTCTCCTTGGCTTCAAGCAAAGAGCAAGCATTGAGAATTATGGTGAAAATGATCGACAGTGATAGATGATTTCATAGTTTTGTTAGACAGAAATATGGAGAGAGAAAAGAGAATGTCTTAAAAACAAAAGAGTAAACAATAGTACAAGGGCAAAGGCATTGCAGAATGAAAAAGAATCGGTTTCAAGGATGACAAACTTTGAGTTGCAAGTTCCTTTCCAGACATTTCCCACCATGTTTTTGTACAATTTTTCATTTTGTTCGTTTTTCAGAGTTAATGACATGTTGATGATATTATCAGGGCATGCTGGATGTGTCATTGTCATACATATTCATTCCAGTGCACAACTGGGATGATATAACTGCAAATACTATAAATTACTGCAGCAAATGAAGCCCTTTTTTGTGGATTGATTTTGTGGGTATGTAAGACTCTACTATACCTTTAAACACCAAAAGTAAAAGGAAAAGAAAATAAGTTTTGTTTTTGATCTATGGCAAAAGACATTTAATTTCAAAAAGTTTCTTGTTTGAAAGGAAATCCTTTCATGCTTTGGAAAAAAAGGCAGAGTTTAGTCCAAAACTATAGAATGGAAAGGGAGGTTAGAATCACACTGTTTTGGTTTGGTATTCTTCCCATGAAAGGGTGAATATATTTTTTGTAAGGTCATTTTATTTTTCTTAAGAGAATTCCTACAGCAAAAAAGTGTCTGAAATAATCATCATATTTCAATAACTACAATCTCACCATTTTGGAACATGTGGTTTCCAAACTTGGTATTAAAAAAAAATTTCTTTCATTATTATCCTTAACATAATGGTGAGATGTGCTAGAATTCTTACCTAATCCCTGTAAATATTTTTCTTAGGAATATTTTACAGTATACAAAAATCTAAGTCTACTAAGCTGTCTCAATTTGCAGGTATGTATTTTAATAATGAGTCAATTCCTTGTATTTTTGCTACTCTCTCAGGAGTACTTGAATGGATTAATATGAAACATCTGTGGGATGGGGTACAAATTATAAAATAGTCACCCCAGTACAGGATGTGTCAGTGAGTATCATTACCCATGAACAAGTCGCACGATTCTTTTTCATTTGATTCTCGAACAAATCATTACCAATGAATGAGTAACAAAATTCTTGTTTACTTAGGATTCTTAAACTCATTTTCTTATTTGAATTATTTATTTTCAATATGTTATCATGCTTTGTGCTGTCAAAGAGGATAATTTTATACAGTATTAATTAACTGAATTTCCATCCATCCATCCATCCTCTTCCACTTATCCGAGATCGGGTTGCAGGGGCAGCAGCTTGAGCAGAGATACCTAGACTTCCCTGTCCTCGGCCACTTCTTCTAGCTCTTCCAAGGGAATCCTGAGGCGTTCCCAGGTCAGCCGGGAGACATAGTCCCTCCAGCGTGTCCTGGGTCTTCCCCGGGGCCTCCTCCTGGTTGGACGTGCCCGGAACACCTCACCAGGGAGGCGTCCAGGAGGCATCCTGATCAGATGCCCGACCCACCTCATCTGACTCCACTCGATGCAGAGGAGCAGCGCCGCTACTCTGAGCCCCTCCCAGATGAGGAAGGGAAAAGCCCAGACGCCCTGCGGAAAAAACGAATTTCAGCCGCTTGTATTCGCAATCTCTTTTTCGGCCAATACCCATAGCTCATGACCATAGGTGAGGGTAGGAACGTAGATCGACTGGTAAATTGAGAGCATTGCCTTACGGCTCAGCTCCTTTTTCACCACGACAGACTGATGCAGAGCCCGCATCACTGCGGACACCGCACTGATCCACCTGTCGATCTCACACTCCATTCTTCCCTCACTCGTGAACAAGACCCCGAGATAGTTGAACTCCTCCACTTAGGGCAGGATCTCGCTCACAACCCTGAGAGGGCACTCCACCCTTTTTCAGCTGAGGACCATGGTCTAGGATTTGGAGGTGCTGATTCCCATCCCAGCCGCTTCATACTCAGCTGCGAAACCGATCCAGAGAGAGCCGTAGATCACGGCCTGATGAAGCAAACAGGACAACCAAACAGGACCCCCTCAACACCCTGGCTGCGCCTCGGCTACTGAAGCTGAATTTCCCCATGAGATTAATAAAGTTTACCTAATCTAATCTTATCAGTATTTTTAAGTGTATGTCCCCTCTATTTAATACTGTTTAATATATAATTTAATATATATTTATAACAATGCATTAATTATTTGACTATATATTTGTGATTCGTTCAATAGGGTAATGCATCATATTGAAGAATCAAATTTAAAAAATTCATTTAAACAGGACATTTGAAAGAATCAAACCTGCAAAGTGAATCGTAATGCACATCACTAGCAGTTAAGTGTTGCAAGTTTTGGAGAGACAGACAACCATGATAGTGCAGTCACACAAGAATTCTGACTACAGCAAATAACTAACTAAGGTGTAGATGGATACCTTGACTTTGTTTTTCTACTGCCAAGCATCAGTAATGCCACAATCTTTATCTATGTAGGACCATCTAAGGCTGCATATACATGTTATACTGTACTAACAGTGAAATACCCCAAAGGTGAATAACACCAGTCATGTCACTTAAGTGTGCCACTAAGGAGCATTTAACATGGCTTGAGCTACAGTAGGAATGTATGGCTCACTAAATTGAAAAGCAGCTTTTCCAAGCAGGGCTCCTTATGCCTGCACAATTTTAAAATATTATTAGTCTCAGCAGCTCTTAGGTGGGGTATGCATTCATTCGATGGACAGGCTTTTAGTGACTTAGTTGCTACAGAGAATTTTATTCATTTTCCATATACAGCAGAGAAATTTAAGATTGAATGATAAACCTATTACAAGTTTCAGCTCTTGATAGCTTATATATTAGTGTGGACTTATTGAGTATCTAACAAAATCTCTGAAACTAAACATAAAGAAATTTGGATCTAAATATTGATTTGCTTTTGTTTTAAAGAGAGTGTACTGCAAATTAATTTAAAAAACACTTTTGGACACAAAGAAAGGCCAGCACAAGCATTTTTTTTTTCAAAAAAGAAATATGAATAAGAAATAAAATTGAGGCAATCACACAGTTTCCCTTTTGATTTGAAATTGTCATTTTGATTTTTGACATAGCTTTAGTAAGCAGATTACATATCACTACTAACTGTATGCCCTTTCTGCCCTTGATTCAAAGACACTAAAGGAATAAATCCAAGAAATTTTTACTGGTTTTATAAGGCCCTTATTAATGTCTAGGTTGATTATTTCTTTTTAGCTTAAAAGAAAGACAAATCTCTGTACCCAGTAATCAGTTTACAGGGGTCAAATTATTAATTTTTTGTGTATTTTATATTTTTATCCATTTCCCTACCCTGGACAAATAAGGGCTTATTGGAAATGCTGGCAGATAAACTTCTTTGTTTGAATGATATCCAGATACTAGAATGTTATGTTCACAGAATAACCCGGATAGCCCAAAATGTAAAATATACAAGACCCTTGAGACAGTGTTCAGGCTTTTTAGCCTCAGCCAAGACTTGAGGACTCAACCATAGACTTCTCAGGACATGAAGTTGTAACACTAGAATCCCTTAAGCCTACGAAAAAACTCATAATCCCAGACCACCTTAAATTCCTTCACACTTCTCCTCATCAGTGTCTTTAATTTTGCAAATGTGACGATCAGCACAAGCAGCCTGCTATCCGAAACTAGCCCCCAAAATGGAGCCGAAGTCAGTTGCAAACTTCTCCCAGCTCAAGTCTATTTACCATGGGTTAAGCGCCTGGAGTTGTACAGGATAAATAATATGTCTTTATTTGGAACATATGCATTCCATGTATGTTCCGTGTCTACAACGATCTGTGTAAGTGTAGGATGAAAGGAAATGTGAGGCAAGAAATGCTAAACTTATGCCTAAAGCAGAAGCTTTTTTCGTGTTATACTAATAATGACGTGAAGAGTATAATGTGTGAAGACTTTAGTCCAAATATCAAATAAACACATGCGCTTAGATTCAAGAATATAACCAAAGGAAAAAAAAATCATTTACAATTTACATGTTGCTGTCAACGAGTTAAAAACCCAAGCTCAAATATCAATCGACAGAAAGTTTATATATATTCTTGGATGGTGCAGAGGTAAGAACTGTTGTCTTATAACCAAAAGGTTCCAGGTTCGAGTCTGGGTGCACCAGGTTTGGAGTAGTGAGCTGGTATTATTATTATTATTACTGTAATATAATAAAAACATACAGTGTAAATTTTGGCTACTTGTGAAAGTTAGCGCTTGTTTTTTTTTATTATTTAGCTTTATTCTGTCAGTGACGTTCACATGGTATAACAAACTTGCCTCTCCCTCTCTGAGTTGATGACTTTTATCTCCATTCTTTTCACAAAAGCAGTGATGACCACAGTTGCTGCTGTGGTTGATGCCTGCTCAGAACTATTTGTTGTACCATGAAACAAAGATACTGCTATCAGACTATCATGGGGCATTTGCACTTTAACAACAAAAACAACCGTGCAGAATGTGTGAAAAATGACAGATTTGCTGCGATTTTGGAAATCTGGCAATGTTTTTTTGAGAACTGTGTTTTGAGTTACAACCCAGGGCAAAGACATTTCAAGTCTGTGATCATAAAGCTTATGGAGCCGTTTCTGGACAAAGGCAAAAACAACAACAGACAGCTTCTTCACAGCGCTTTCACTGGCTAATAGAATGCTGCACCGCAATAAAACTCAACTTGGCACCATACGTAAAATGGGACTTCCACCTGCAGCTATAGTCACTTTAGTACGCAAGCAATTTGTCACACTAGTGTTTAGATCTGGCAGTGACATGCTGACGCTGTATGCACGTTTCTGTTGTAGGTATGTGTTCAGCATTTCTTGCCTTGCATTGCACATCACTTAAACTTACACAGATCCTTGTAGACACGGAATACACATGAAATGTAGGTATTCCAAATAACAATATATTATTTACCCCACACCACAATAAATAGACATTAGCTGGAAGAAGTTTGAGACTGACTTTGGCTCCATCGGTGGGGATGGGATAGCAAGCTGCTTGCTGCTTTTGCTGCTTGACACATTTGCAAAACCAAAGATGCTAATGATGAGGTTCCAATGGAATTTAAGTTGGATTACAAGTTTTTTCTTGGGCTTCAGGGATTTGTAGTGTTAAGTGACTCAAAAACAAAATCTAAAAATCATGGAATAGATTTTGCATCTCTACTAATAAGACATGAAAAGTTTAAAAAAGAAGACATGAAAAGTTAAAAAAAACACCCAATTCCTTTTCTTAATTGTTTGCTGTTGTACCCTAATATTGTCTTCATCTTTATTCACAAAGATTTGTTATTTTTTAGTATATAAAATTGGGTTTATATGTGCCCTTGCACATGTTGCAGCATTATCATTGACACAGTAGTACCATTTTGATTATAGTGACCATCAGAACATAAATACAATGAAGGAAAAAGTCAAAACCCTCCAATAAAACCAAATCAGCATGCAAAAAGAATCAGTGTCAACAACAGCACCCTTAATAATACTTTGGCTGTGAACGTGTCCATCAAGTTTGAAAGAGAGTTGTCAATAAAACTGGTGCTGCGATGAAGAGGCAGGGAAAGCAGCATTCCTCCAACAATGTGCACACACACAAATATCAAAAAACCGAGTGAAGATACGAGTGAGCAAAGTAAACACAAGAAAATATAAACTCAACACAGTTCATGTAAAATTATGAAGAAAATGGCAATGGCAATGATTTTGGATTTGATGGGCCATTCTACCCAGGTCCCCACTTGGCAAGATCATAAAATTCCTCAAATTAAAGTGATTTGTTGATTTGCATTTAGTTCTGTGCTATTAGCAATTCCCATGGATTTATTATCATGTTATCATCTTTCATGTAAGAACTTTGTAAATTAAACTTCTGGTCCTTACATGACATACGTGATTAATTAAAATGGAACAAATTAAAAATATACAACACAGTGAAATTCTATTTCAGCAGCTTATTGTGCCATTGTATTGATTTCATGAATACTAAAATAAAATTTAAAAAAAAGTCTTATTTTAAAAATGTCAACAGTGAGATGTCTAAAATGCAATTTAACTATAGGTTTTACATCTAAATGGCTTGAAGAAATTTTTGAAAAGGATACACCAAAATCTTTAATCACATTGAGTGTTAAATTATAAGTTAGTGTTGTCAAGCCAGTCACATACCAACAGTGTGAGTAAATTTAGAAATAAAAACACTACTTTAAGAGGAGCAAGGGTCATCATGTTGCTTAGAAATCAAGGAGAAAGGATATATTAGGAATGAGTGGAAGCATTCAAGTCCAGAAGACATTAAAGTTCTTATTGAAAGTGTTTTGCTTGCCATTAACATGAATGCAACGATAATTTCTGTTAAGATATTAACAACACATAGCAAATTACTTGCGCGTATCAGACAGCTGGAAAAGTGAAAAATATGTGTAGGAATTTCTTAACATTATGAACAACATAGTACAAAATGATCTGATGGCATTGCATCAGCAATGTTCCAAAAACTAACTACTATGAAATAATAGACATTTCAGTTAACAAATACTGGATACTGTACTTTAAATACAGATCAGTAAATTCACCCAAGTATAAAATCTCATTCTGTGAATTGCTACAGTTGGAAGGATCTGATGCTACCTCAATAGTAACTACAGTCAGTTAATGCTATAAGAAACTTAATCTTGGCATTATGAAAATTGCAATGTTTATGTTAGACGCCCATATTATGTTGGGCAGAGTAAATGGTGTTGCAATGCAGCTGATAAATGATATTCCACATTTAGTACAGCAACATTGCACATACATCAGAAAGACTGAAGGTATTTCAGAAGCTTGGCTATAGGTAAACTAATCAAAGAAGTTGAAACTTTAATGAGAACTGTCTGCACAGTGTTGTGTCATCCACCAAAAGATGCAGATTTCAAGAAACCAAGAATGCTTTTGATGTTATTCAGTTTCTTCGAGCAGCAATTCAAAAGTATGATATTCTATTGGAATATTTTAAAGAAGACAAAGGTAACAATCCAATTTGAAAGTATTGTTATTCAAATTCTTACTTACTGAAAAAATCAAAAGCAAATTTAAATACAGTTTTCCAAATATAGTGACATTTGCACATTAGAATATTTATTTTTAGCAAAAGATTTAGCAAAACTAGTGGTTATTTGGGAAACATTCTTTGCACCTTGTGCAGACAGGAATCATGGTTAATGAATAGTTAAAAAATAAAATTAAAGAAGTGTTTTGTCATAGAAATCTATAATGCACTGTCACCCAGTATGGGGGATTATTCCTGCCTTGTGCCCTCTGCTCAAACAGGTTTGATCTTGTCTTTAGTTGTAGGTGGGATTCTGTGTGCATGAGAGCTGACAACCAAATGAAGGCTCATCTTGAAGTACAATGCATTTAATGTAGCAAAGAGGAATACAGAACAAAGGTGTTTTGGACCTCACAAACAGAAACAGCAGCTCATCTTCTGATGTCCCATGTTTTACATGCCACAAGAGAATGGAAAAAACAAGGGGACCAAGGCTGCAGCTGAACTCATTGTACCTGTTAACCCTTCTTACAGCACCAGCTCCATCAGGCATCACAATATTGGACAATATTGGATTTAACAAAAGGAGGGGAGAACAGCTACGCTAGAGGATCAGCACTCAGTCAGCAAATGTGACATGGAAAACGATTTTCAGTCATTTAAAGTGACACTGTACGGCAACAAGATCAGCATCTTGTTGGCAGGTTGGCAAATGTGTGGGATACCCAATGACTAGAAGTTGCCTAATGTGACATCATTTTAACAAAGGCATTCCTTTGACTCTATATATATATATATATATATATATATATATATATATATATATATATATGACTATATACATTTATAAAATGGAATGAAGATATATATAGAAAAATATTTAAAAAATCGTCAGGATGGAGGGTCATTACATCTAGACAATTTATTCAGAATGAGTGAATTTGAAAGATCGCAGGGAAAAGCTTTAAGGACTTTTAAATTCAGGTATGTAATATGAAAATTAATTAATATCAGAATTCTCAATAATCAAAATGTTGTAACTTGCAATACTGCATGTACATAATAATTTAACATTAACAATATCTTTTTATATTCAACTCATTTATTAGAATTTTTGAAAGATTTCTATAAGATTTCTGTAAGTTATAACTTCTAAGAATAGTTTAAAGATTTCAACTTTGCATGATTGCATCGTTCTTTTGTTGGTTAATAGTCACTTATTGTATATGATGTTGTGTTGTGGAATCATTGTCTCACAAGGTAGGCTTAATTTAGGATACAGTTATGTACTACACAAATGTGAATTTGGCTTGAAAAAAATCTGCACAGAAGACATTTATGGAGAGCCATCACAGGATCTCATAAGCCATCTTCTAGATCATAGCTATACTTGATAATGGAATCAACCTTCAAATCAAATCTAAAAATAATGACATTATTTTGAATTATATGTTCATTAATTCTATTGATTGCAAAGTCGGGATCTATTATCTAGTATTAAGATACAATACAGAGGGGAAAAATGCACAGAAAAAAGAAAATTATTAGAAAAATGATAAAAGATAGTTAAGAACTAAACACTATTGCAAAAATATCACATATTAATACTCTTAATCTAATTGTGGAATAAAATTAGAAAACAAAGGCCACTTAATTATACAATGAGATCATTTAGAAGTAAAATAACTCAATGATTGTGCAGCTGGTTAGGATAAAAACTTATAATCACATGGGTCCCACAAGACTGGAATTCGAAACCATTGCACCAAAGATTTGCAATGAGATATGATTCCAATTTTGTGTTAGTACTAGTTTATATGTCAGACTGAAGCCATCCCTTATTTTCTCTTTTTAAGATTTTTAAATGTATAAATAATGTTAATTAATAAATCCCATCACATGTAAGGACATAAGATACCTTTTTCAAAATGAAAACATGATTTACTGTTTTAGAGATGTCAGCCAAAGCAGTTAATAAATGTGCTTATTTGCATTGATTACTGGATATATGTGAATTTTTTAAATTGCAAGTTAATATTCATCCAACAAAAAAATATGCTGTTGCCAATATGATCTCAGCAATACGGTCATCAGGCAATCACACTTACAATTAATCAGACAGGAGACATGATTTAAATATTTTTATCTGACAATTTCTTAGGATGAAAATTTTGAATTAGCTAATTAATACTTGTTT
Source organism: Polypterus senegalus (assembly GCF_016835505.1). Taxonomy (NCBI): domain Eukaryota; kingdom Metazoa; phylum Chordata; class Cladistia; order Polypteriformes; family Polypteridae; genus Polypterus; species Polypterus senegalus. The sequence goes on from NC_053161.1 coordinate 92,268,512, forward strand.
ACTGCTCTTGCTTGATTATTAGGCTCAAAAAAGGATTTTATATTTTTGAGCAGACTAGTATACGAGCTGTATGGAAAATGACACTATGTTTTAGACCACAGCCTGATAATATAATGGAGATTTTTTTTTAAAAAAGATTGCAAAACATAAATGAATCTTGGTTATGAAGAAAATGATATATCTCTCTGAGACCTACATACATATTTATGAGTAGATTATATAGCACATCCTTCAAACAGTAGGTGTCTAATATGAAGAAATCAAGTGATGTAAAAATGAGTGGTTGTTTAAATGAACACTATTATTATCAATAAGAAATACCACATCATTACTAGCGTAAAAGTAACAATTTTTAAGCTACAAATTTGAGCACAGGTAAGAAAAAGAATACATTTATTAAAAGTAACAAAAATAATCTTCTTCATCTTATCAGAAATAAAGTTTTCCTTAATTAAATGACACAAGAAGTCAAAATGACAAAATGTAAAGTAACTGAGCACTGACAATATCTTAGCAAGTCAAAATAACAATACCAAGAAGTTGGACAAAGGAGCCCAGACAAAAATATTTAAATTACTTAAATCAGAAAAGGTAGTTAGAGTTTTATTTAAGACTCATAATTAAATCTAAACATTCTCAGTGATACTTCCACATGCTTATGGTGTTACACAAGTATTTTGTGCCACAGACAAAAACTGGCAAGCCACAAGGGAAGTATAGCCACTTATGCATGAGGCATCTGGCCAGTGTGTGTCCAGCCATATTTCATATTGTTTGTTTATGGTGCAGTAAACCCACAGATTAATCAGAATTAAAAATGGCATTTTTGCATGTATAATGTGTGTCTTTGCTCAAATAAATCATAATTTTCCATGTTGTCTACATGCTTTAATTATTAAAATATGTGCTTTGCACACATATACTCCAAAATGAGCAGCATGTCACAACTGAGTAAATCTTATTTCAACAAAGATCTCACCTACTTCAAGCCATATACAGGGAAAAGTTCCTCAGCATTGGATAGCAAATTCTCAGCCCATTTTAATGATGTATAGATATCTTTTATTGGTCATTTATATTACAGGTCACAGCTGTGCATAAAAGACAGGATAAAAGATAAATGGCTTTTGCAACAGTTTATCTTTACACATTATTACACACAAAGCTTAAGTCAGATTCTGATCACAATTTTGACTCTATTGAAAATGCTGCGTTTAATGACGGAGTTGATGCTGTCTTTGAATTGTAAGTCCTGTTTTTAAGCATAACTTTAAAGGTCACAGCATGCAGTTTTACAGTTCAAGCATCATGGCTTCAATTACCATATCTATCGCTGTCTGCTGCATATTCTCCCTATGTTAGTGTACTGACAATTTTAATTTAGAGCACAAATGATGTTACTGTTACGCTATACTTGTGCCTCTTGAAGTTTCATGTGAGGACCCTCCCTTTGATCGAATGTCACTGTGTCATGAGCACATGAGAGACAAAAGGGCATCTCAACTAGGGACTTGTTCACGGTATAATTCCCCCAAGCACACACAAGTCAAAGGCATCGATTGCTCTGTGGGATATATTGTATACAGTTTTTAATCACACTCGACCCCAAACCATCCATCAGAAACAAGCGTGATTACAAGCAGGAAATAAAATCAAAGTTTGTGGAGTAAGAGTAGTATAATAAAGCGAGCTTGATTAGAAACAGAATAAAACATTTTTGCACAGCTCTGTTGATACCTTTGGTAGTGGTTGTAGGGGTGTGGCAGATTATACCTTGAAAAAGTCTCATGTTCTTGCGACCCAGAGACTGCCACCAGTGACTCAGAAGTGGCTGAGAAACATTGGTTTAGGTGTATGTGTCTGTATGATTAGCTCTGTGCTCAAGGCTGCACTTTTCTTGCCCTATGCCTAAGGCTTCCAGCAAAAGCATTGTCCCACTCCCATAACCCAGCACTGGGAGAAGCTGGTATGAAAATGTATGTATGTATTTAGTTTATTCCAGATGTGAAATGCCACAAAAAAAGGAAAAAGAAAATAAAAACTAATAAAAGGAAAAGCCCTCACTGTCTGACTGACTCACTCACTCACTCATCACTAAACCGAAAAACTGAAACCGATGTACGTATTTATTTCGGTGGTATGACGCCACTGTTGGCTGCCATATTGAACTTTCCAACGGTCTTTGTTGCCCTCACTGACTAACTCATCACTAATTCTCCAACTTCCCATGTAGGTAGAAGGCTGAAATTTGGCAGGCTCATTCCTTACAGTTTACTTACAAAAGTTAAGCAGGTTTCATTTCAAGATTCTATGCATAACGGTTGACAACGTCCGCCATGTTAAACTCTCTTATTTATGGCCCCATCTTCACGAAATTTGGTAGGCGGCTTCCCTGCGCTAACCGAAACCAATGTACGTACTTATTTCGGTGGTATGACACCACCGGCCGCCATATTGAACTTTCCAACGGTCTTTGTTACCTATAGGCCCATCTTCAAGAAATTTTGTACGCGGGTTCCCAACGCTAACTGAATCCTACTTACGTACATATATACATCCAAAGCCTGCAGCTCGGTCGCCGTGTGAGGCGGCGTTGGGTCCCCCACGCCTCCCACGTTGTTGGTTGTCTGCCTATATAAGGCCGTCCGTCGCTCCGGTCTCTTCATTTCCTTCCTTGCTTCACCACGGTATTCACGTCTGCTGATAACCGCAGCCTTTTTATTTAATCCACGGCTTCTCCGCTGTTTTATTGTTTGTTTATTACAATTATAGTTATTGTATAGGTATTTTAGACTTAGTTTACATTGTTCAGGTACCCATTTCCTTTATCATTCCAACCATACCCCCCATTAACATGTCCATCGAGGTGATCACCATCGATCAAAGAACTGTCACTTACCAAGTGGTTTCCATGCCCGGAGTTGGCACCTGCCTTTTCCATTCTCTGTGTTACATATTGCATGGCCATATCAGGCTCACTCTTGATATCCGGAGGAACATTGTGTCTTATGTATTGAATGACTGGGACAGGTTCAAAGTATGGACTGATGACGGTACAGGAGATAATTATACTACACAGGAGCACTAGAAGAGTGAAATGCTTAAGCCCTTTACCTATGGTTCTGCATGTGAGTTGATGGATGCCGCTGAATTGTTCAGTTGTCGCTTTCAAGTGTACCGAAATGGCCAAATATTTTACACCTTTGGGCAAGCGCCAATGCCTCTTAAACATCTTAGATTGACAGGTGACGATTTGAGTAGTGGACACTTTGATGTTTATGAATGTTTAAATTCTCAAAAGTTGGATGCAAAGTTATCGATGAAACTGGTTGTATGCTTATATCACTTGACAGATGCCGCATGTCACTTCAACACAAGTCCTGCAAATACTAACGTAATTGAAACAAACCATGAAACTCAAACCAATTATGATTACTTTTCACATGGCCAACTGTACGTTGCATGCTCAAGAGTAAGCTCAGTGCACAGCTTGGTCATATTACAACCGAAGGGCCGAACTGACAAGTGGCATACAAAGAGATCCTTAACAAATAATTATTGGCATATTTTCCCTCAGTTTAAAAAGGTTTACTTTTCTTCTTAATAAAAATTTTAAGGCAGTACTTCACCGCTGCGTATTGGTCTAATAAATAAATACAAATGCACTGAACTTCTATGGGGAAACTGCACAAAAACTCCAATCTAGTGTACAAAATATACCTGTTTCACTATATGTTGTTGTAAACAGAAATTGTTTCAAGGAATATAATGAAAAATAATTTTGAAAGTAAAGCTTGGATGAGTACAATATGTAAATAGTTACAATTTGTTATAGTGTGTGTGTGTATATATATTTTTTTGTCTAAAAATATTTTTTAATAAAACTGTAACACTTATTTTGAGAGATTGTATAGGTGCAAAATGTTTCCAAAAAGGAACACCATGTTTATAATAGGGGACACCTTGTGCCAAACACTATAACTTTGCAATGCTATGAGATATATAAAATCCATTTTTTTGTGGCTGGATATCCATAATGCTCCAAATTGTATTGTGTTTTGTTTAGTTGATATTGGTGTAAATAAAGGTTTTTAATAATATAAATACTTTCTTTTAAAATATTAAAGTGTTGTACTTGCAACTGTTCAGCCATTTTCAGCTCCTTTATTACATAAGTAGTGTCACACACTTGCACTTAGGGGGCAGCCAAAGTGTCCAAAACAGTGTGAAAGAACAAAAGATAGGGGACTAGAACAGACTGCTAACACCTTTTCTCTTCTCTCGACAGAACAACAGAAGAATAACAAACACTCTCACCTCAATCTCACGCAGATGAGATTCTGATGACGTTACTTCCAGTCCCATAATAATTTCAGTTCTGTCTTCACCTGGGGCCTCATGTATAAACGGTGTATACGCACAAAAATGTTGCGTAAGTACGTTTCCATATTCAAATCACAATGTATAAAGCCTAAACTTGGTGTAAAGCCATGTACATTTCTATGGTAGCTCACACTCTGTTGTACGCAAGTTCTTTGCTCGGTTTTGCAGACTGGCGGCACCCAGTGTCAAAGCAGTGCTACTGTTCCTGTGTGGTTATCCTTTCTTTTTTAGATTCACATCCCTGACGTGGTTTTATAAATACACTGAAATTAACCACAACTAATTTATTTGTTTAATGCATATGATTGTAATAAACTTGTAACAATATAATGGCGCACAGAATGGTCAAATTATTCCAAATACCATAACTGCTTTAACGTTGTTACTCTCAGTGCACCTCGGATCCCACATCAGATCATCTTTTTCCATATTACTCTCACTGCACCACTCGAACTATTTATATCACTGTATCCGAATGTGGAATTACAGATCTACAGCAGCTGATCAGAAAGAGAATTATTGGTATACAGCATCAAGCACACACTGCCTCAGCCATGCTGTCGATTGAACTGCTCTCATATGACAAATGCTTCAGAGCCTTTCCTGTACTGACCTTGTAGTTCAGAAACAGTTTCATCCCAAGAACTCTAAACGGACTCAATCAGTCCATCAAGTGATCCTTGTAGAACTGTTTGTACTTATTAGTACAATCACCTCACTGTAAACTTGCACTACAGTTATAATATTGCACAACCTAATCCACTTTATAAAGCGAGTATTTACACATGATGACAATATCATTTTTAAGATGAAATGCAGCAAAATATGTTTATTATATTATACAGATAAAACTTTAACTACACAGTACTGCAGCGCTAGTGAGCCGCTGGCGCTCCGTTCATGGATTGTTCCTGCCTTGCGCTGTATTCTTGCTGGTGCTGACGCAACACTGGAAGGATAAATGGATAGAATAATTAACACTAGAATTACCAGAGCCTACGAAAAAACTCGTACCAATGCTTGCTATAACTGGAGTGTCTGCGTGCACTTTTCGTGGCATTACAAGTGTATTTTTTGAGCATGCACGTGTTGGTAAATAACATTAGATCTGGCTTTTATGTAAGTAACATATAAATGTTAATGTTTTGGGCACATGCACCGTTCTTTGTTGCCTATTTACCTTTACTTATATATAGGCATAAAGGCGAAAGTCCGGCATCATCCTGCCAATCACCTGTCCTTCAAAGAAACAGCACGGCTTACAGAGCTCACCAACACTACACTGTCCAGATTTAAACAGTAGCGTGGTGTATGTGCCCAAAAAAAGTGCATTCTCGTACCATTGCTTGCGTACTAAAGTGTCAGCAGGTATTTTTGTGGCATTACACGTGTAATTTGTGAGCATGCCCTTGACGATCAAACAGAGGAAGCTCTGCAGTATACTTGTGACTTTATGCTGTAGGACGATTAGTAAATAAAGTAAAACTAAAAAAAACTTTGACAAGTACTATACATTTACAGCAGCTGTTACAGACACAAATCAAATGTATGCTTTTATTGTATAATATTAACAATAAGAACAGCTCACTACTCAAAACGTTTATTTTGGGAGACATTAAGACTCGAACCCACAACCTTCTGAATTGGAATCAGCAGCTCTAACCAGTATACTACCAAGACGTCAGAACAACATGCAACACTAACCTGATTTCTTTTTCTTCGGTTATAGTATTGGAAAAAATCGCATTTGTTCTGTTATACTTAAGTATCTTTAGTGAAAGTGTTTCTTTGATATTTGGAATTCAGGCTTCACACATTATACACTTCATGTCTACATTTTGTCAATTATTACTAAAACATGAAAAACGTTTATGTTTTAACAATGTGTTTACTGTGCATAGATCATTGTAGACATGGAACACACATGAAATGCAAGTGTTCCAAATAACAATATAGTATTTATAAAAGGTGTCATTTTGTTTGACTTCTCACTGTATACAACTCTAAACAACTGACACGCAGGTAAACAGACTTGAGCTGAGAAAACTGTGCACTGGTGGGGGATGTGATAGCAGACTGCTTGCTGTTTGCTGCTTATCAACACATTTAAAGAACAAAAGATGCTGAAGGAGAGGTGAGAAGCGTTTTAAGGTGGGACGGATCTACATGTTTTTTTTGTAGGCTCTGGTAATTCTAGGGTTAAACACATAATATGAAGATATTTCGATGTTCCTTAAAAGTTTTGAAGAATCAGCGTTCTAAGCTTACAGATGGCTTAACATCTATTACAGAGCTGATTGTGTGGTGATTGGGTCCTGAGAAAGAAAAGTAAGGACAGGAATTGGAGGTTAGTACATTTGAAAGAGACAGTACTGCTACAATAAAGTATTCCATTGAAGGTAGCACACGGCGCAGCAAGCATCTTGCGTGAGACATGAACAATCACTGCACCACCGTGTTCCCATGTTTAATAACATGCTTCAACTCCTATCCTGTCGGAGGAAGAGAAAGCCTGGAAGCATGTAGTGATTCACACACATAGAGCACATAGAAGATCAAATACAAAACAAAGCATTTAACGTGTTACTTTAGTTATGATGGGATTGAGAAACTAGTAAATTAAATTATTTTAAGATGAAGTTTATGTTCTACTTTAATGACAAAATAAACTATGTGATTAAAGTGGAAATTTAGAGATTAAAGTTGACATTTCATGCTTTTTCCCCACTGTGTGCCTTTTTTTTTCTCTGTACCCTAATAAGCTTTCTTATGACACTCAGACGGTGGGCTACGACTCGCCTTTTCACGGCGACTTTGATATCTGACAATTTCTTTTTTATTTCGGGCACTGTGCAACTTTGTGAATGTGAGCTTTTGAGTTTCTCCAATACGCTATGTCACTCGATCAACTTCCTTTTGTTGTTTATACCACTGTTTAAACCAACAAATAGTATGTTTTTCTTTGCCTCTACTTGGTATTTGCTGAAATTCTTCTATTTTTCCCTCTTGCTTTTGCCATTGCCTTTTCACAGAAGGCTGAGCTTAAGGGCTATTTATATTGATTTGCATATTCAAAGAGACGTAATTCTGGAAGGAGTTGGGGCGGGACAGCAGGTGCATGCACATGTGTTATTTTTCACGCTGACCGGGATTTATGTAGTGGAAGAACATGAAAGCTGACGTATACACAGATTTATGCATCTGGATTTTTTTGTGCATAAACACATTTCCGCTTTTGTCCGTACGCCATGTTATAGTGTGAATTCTATGTACGGCGTTATACATGAGGCCCCTGTATGATTTCAGTTTTGACATCCATTGAGTAATTTCCTGCCAACTTATTTCCACTTCCTCTGTGTATCATTTCCTGCCACCATGACATAAAAGACCGGCAACAAAACTCCTGGTTGTGAAATGTTTATTTTTTGCAATTTTGACATGGTATCAGTCATTCAAATACTTTATGCGGGGCGTTCCCCCAAACCTTTATCTTTGTTTTCTGTGTTTATTCCTTCACAGTTGAGAAAGAGACATTTATGTTTGTATATGTAATTTAGGTGCAGTAACGCCAAAAACCCAATGGACCTTAAAGGAGGTTAAGAACAGAACCAAGAGACGAAGGACTAAATGTAAACAAGAAGATTAAATGAGGACTGCATACATTTTTAAAAAATCAAATTGCCAATACCCAATATGTACTCGATATGTAATAAGATAAGTTTAAATAGTATATTCACCAATTTGGATAAGTAGGGAGATGTGGCACTGACTAAAATAGAATTCCTGGACACACCCTCTAACAATGGGCATCTGCATCATAGCAGCTGGAGCTTTAAATGGCAGCAATCACTAAAAATACAAGATGGCATTGGGTGCTTTTCATAACAAAAATTTAAAATAAGGAGGTCCAAATCAAAATAAAAGTAGAAAATTAAAGTAAAACTTAATCCTGTACTTTCAAAACCGAAGTAAAATAAATAAATCCCAATAAAAAACTATAATATTCAATAAAAATTTCAAAGATAATACTAAACTTCAAATAAATCCAAACAAGGAATCCAGTAATAGCCAACTTAAGACTTCAAAAACCAAGATGAGAACTTAAAAGATATTGCTAAAAAAATCAAACCAGCAAATCCAAATGAAAAGGGTCAAAAGCCTAATTCTAACTAGAAAAGTGAGGGTGCAATCAGCAAAAGCAGACCTTAGTTGATGCCTCAGCACTAATCGGAGGCTTGCCGAAATCCTGGGATAGGTGAGACATGTGGGGGGTCATGTCTGCTTGGGTAAAACAAATAAGCTATTACAAATATGAGCAAATATACAAATTTAACAATCACAAAAAAAAATTCAAAAACTGTAAAAACAAATCAATGTGCCAAATAAAAAGTTAACAAAACCATTAACATGGGAAAAAGAAAAGTCTGAATTTCTGTAACGTTCCTTAATTTGGTGTGTTCATAAGAAATGTAATAATTTACTTATTATTTACATAATAAACAAGAAAATTAAAAGAACACTTTGAAAACACATCAGATCTCAATGGGAAATAAAAATCCTGCTGGACATCTATACTGATATGGACTGGGTAATGTGTTAGGAACAAAAGGATGTCACATTGTTTGATGGAAATGAAAATTATCAACCTACAGAGGGCTGAATTCAAAGACACCCCGAAACATAATGTCCCAGAGGTGTTCTATTGGATTTCAACCACCAGGAACTGTCTGCATACTCTTGCCACGAGGCCGAGCATTGTCATGCACCAGGAGGAACTCAGGACCCACTGCATTAGCATAGGATCTGATAATGGGTCCAAGGATTTCATCCCGATACCTAATGGCAGTCAAGGTGCCATTGTCTAGCCTGTAGAGGTCTGTGCGTCCCTCCATGGATATGCCTCTCCAGATGATCACTGACTCACCACCAAACCGGTCATGCTGAACGATGTTACAGGAAGCATAGCATTCTCCATGGGTTTTCCAGACCCTTTCACATCTGTCACATGTGTTCAGGGTGAACCTTCTCTCATCTGTGAAAACAACAGGGCGCCAGTGGTGAACCTGCCAATTCTGGTATTCTATGGCAAATGCCAATTGAACTCCATGGTGCCGGGTAGTGAGCACAGGGCCTAGTAGAGGACGTCGGACCGTCAGGCCACCATCATGAAGTCTGTTTCTGATTGTTTGGTTAGAGGCATATATATATATTGTAATGGGCGGCTGGGATACTCACCTGGCAGGGACAATGGAGGACAGCCCTCTGGGTTTGCCACACTGTTCAACCCTGCTGTGGCTCACGAACTGTACAGGACTGCCGTCTTACCCTTAAATGCAGCTGGAAGCTAATCAGGAAATAGCTGGAGCACTTCTGGGTCCTCTATAAAAGGAGACAGATGCACAACTCAAGAGCTGGAGTCAGATGACAGTGAACTGAGCTAGGAGGAGAGCACAGGAGTGGAGCTTGTTGGAGCAAAGGAAGAAAGGACTGAGTACTGAGGGTATTGTCAGCACTGTGGGTTATTGTGTGCTGTGCCAGTACATTAAATAAAGGTGTGTTGAGTGTCCTGTATCTGTCTGTGTGTGGGTTTGGGTGGCAGAAGTGCCCTCTAGTAGCCACTATATATATATATATATATATATATATATATATATATATATATATATATATATATATATATATATATATATATACTGTATATAGCTGTGATCACATGTAAATACTTGGGTGGTTGACCAGTCAGCAAACATCTGCCACACCCTCCCCATATTACCTGCTTAATACAACAAAGAGTACACAACACGTGTTTCTCCCTAATTGAAGCTCATCAGGGGTATGCACCTTTGCTTCCCCTTGTGGGGATCAAACGTCAGACATTGCACCACAGTGGCTAGTTCACTTACTTCACAGGGTGTAGATCAGAGTATTACATCCACAAGTCTGATCGCAATCTGATGTTTACCGACAGGCTGACCAACACCAAGTGTTAACTGATAGGTAACCACTCCAAATAATCAGATTGTGATCAGAACTAGGGATGTAATACTCCAATCTACACCCTGTCAGTTAATCAAACCAGCCGCCGTGGCAGATTGGAAGAAGCTGTGTAGAACGGATTAGCAAGAAAAGGATCACTGTACAGGGGAACATCTTCAAGGATCAGGCATGCTCCAAGGCTAAAACATCGAAGTGGATTAACATGAATGTGCTTAAGGGTTGGAACTGTGGAGCAGTATGAAGAGACATTTGTGACATGCTTTGGGGCCAGGAGATCAGAGCGGGTTACGGAGAAGCATGTGGCGTGCACCAGTATCAGTCTATGGAGTTGTGTGCAGAACCATTTAGGACATGCTCCCGACCCAGAACATGAGAGAGGGTTACAGAGACATTTGTGGTGTGGTTACAGGGCAGTAACATTGAAGCTTCTAAGTTGTAACCTTCCTCCCACTACTGGAAAATAACAACTTGATGTAAATAGTTCTCTGCCCATTACAGTTTTTCCACTGTTTTGATCTATAATACATGGTCCACTTGGACAATGTTGTATACCAGGAGTGGCCAACTGCAATCCTAGAGAGGCACAGTAGTTACAGATTTTCATTCTAACTAATTTCTTAATTAGTGACTAGTTTTTGCTACTAATTAACTTAATTTAATTTATTTGCAATTTAAGGCTCAGACCCTTTAAATTAGGCTGAGCAATGTTGGTCCTGGGGGGCTGCAGTGGTCTCAGGTTTTTGTTCCAACCCAATTCCTTCATGATAAATCATTCATTGCTGATGAAGCACGTATTGCTCAAGTTACATTTTCTGGTTCATTTTAGTTGTCTCATTAGTTAAGATTTAGAACCCTTAATTACTTATTCTAGTCTTAAACAGTTGTATTTGTTGTTTTAACTGCTCCTTATTAGCAATAAGATGCAAATGTCAAAGGAACCAGCAGTTCTAAATCTAGCTTGTCATCATTCACTATTTGGTTTAATTAATTACTCAGAATGAAACTGAAGAGAAAGTGAAGAACTGAAAATTACTCTTATGTTTTAGACTTCAAATACTTTTGGATGATCCATGTATTATTAGAAAGGAAAAAAAATCTATGATTTAAGAATGAACTGACAAGGTAGAGTTAAAACATTAACAAGCCATGAAATTAAATAAAATCTGTTATTGGTGAGGATTAGCTACTAATTAAGCAATTGGGTTAGAACAAGAACCTGCAGCCGCTGCAGTTCTACAGGATTAAAGTTGGCCACCCCTTGTGTATAGTATCTTCATGTGTAAACAGCTTCAATGACTTAATGGTATTATTACAATTTAACTGATTCCTTTATTCAAGGTGACTTACAACATTTGACATACAATTTTGTTTTTGTAATTGGAGCACAAGCAGGTGAAGCGAGTTGCAAATGGTCACATAGTGTCAGTAGCAAGAGCTGAACCCCCAGTTTCAGGGTTTAAAGTTCAAAGTCCAAAAACTTAACCACTATGCCACACTGCATAACAAATAGTGCTGTAATAGCAATCAACTAACCTTCTTTTGGCAGTCTAAGACATTCTGTGCTGTTTTCTTCTGTATAATATCTGAGCAGCAGGCTGTTAACTTACTTGAAAACTTTCAGAACTTTTGAACTTTTCAAAATAGACTAACTGGTAACTCCGATGTCTAAGTGTGTCAGTTTTGCCTTAAACTGTGGGAGCCACTTTGGTTCAGAGAGGTAATGTCCAGTTAGCTTTGGAAGAGATGGACTCCATGCAGTTTTCCTGGTCAAGTGTCATTATTTGAAGTTGAAAATGAGCCTTGGATAACACCTCCATTCCTTCTGGCAAGCATAAAATGTGTTAGAAATGTGTCATTTTATTTTGAGTTACAGCATCACAAATTGACTACAGGAATTTGAACTTTCAAGTTTATTTGGTGTGTCACTTTTTCACATCTCTTAAGTAATCTTTGCATTAGTTTGAATTATTTACTGTTCAAATAATTAATTTTTTTTTTAAATGTTTTGATTAGTTATGATTTCAAATATACATGTTAATAAAAGCAGTGACACCTAAATGCTACTGTGGCAGCATTCAAACTAAAACATCCAGGATACACATTACTGCTGTAAAAAGATATATATTTTTAATGTAACTTTTTCTTTATCCACAGTACATTTGCCTTCTCTGTGTTACCAAGTTTGAATAATATTCTTGGTCCTTGAATTGTATGCTTCTGTGTCCTCAAGTTTTCCTCCCATATCCCAAAGATGTGCACATTGTTATTTTGCTACTGTAAATTGGTCCATAATGCATGAGTGTAGGTAGGTGTTTACCCCTTCTAGTGATGGCATGTCAAAGGAGATTTACAAAATGAACACATATGAGATAGTTTATATGTATCTATTTATTTAAGTATGTATGTTTGCATGTATGACTTTCTTGTGATATTAATTAAATAACATTTATTTATTGAAAGGAGTGTCAAATTTTGCATACAGACAATGTTGTTTGCTCATTGTGAATTAAGAGGCAGAAAGGATATTAAGAAAAAATCATTAGTCTAATATATGCATATCATAATCTCTTAATGCTATGCCATATTTCTAAAATAAAATAAAAAATAATATTTTCAGTTCCATGACATTACATCCATTTCCAACTACATTACAATGTTACAAAATAACAAATAATTCACATACTTGAAAATAAGTGTTTTTTTTTTTAATTTCCAAAAGCTGAATCTGAATACATTCATGGATAAACAAAGGAATTCTAAAATCTAAACAAAGTGACCTAAAAATTGTATAATAACTATGAACAACTCTGTCTTTGTTCACTGTGTCCACTTAATTGCAGAATAAATACACCTTTCACTATAAAGCTCCAATAGTCAGGTAAGTGAATTTCAAGTAACCATGGAGACCATGGACGAAAGCAACTCAGAGACAAAGTAATTGAAAAAATGCCATTTCAGGAGGAGAATAAAAAAGAATTTCAAGGTCATTTAAAATATCTCACGGGGCATGGTCAGGTCAATTATAAGCAAGTGGAAAAAGTTATGTGATTATGAGGCAAAAACTAACAATAAAAGAGGAAAAATCTGTGTCTGAGATAGCTGAAGCTGTTAATGTGTCAATGCCAGTTACTCTCAATAAACATATCATGTAGAATTTATAAAAACTTGTTCATGTTGTTTGTAATTGAGCATCAGCATGATACAGCAATTTCCTGATGAAGCGACGTCCAATCAATTCAGTTTGGCACACGTGGAATCCAATCAAGTTCTAAACACATCTCAAGGAGAATTAAAGCAAACAGAATACTCCTGACCACAGTCTGGAATGCCACAGCAGAGGATCTAAGTACTTACTGTACATTAATGAGAGTTTTCAAATTTTGATTTTAATAAATCTGCAAACCTTTCTGAAAACATGTTTTCACTTTGTCATTATGGATTGAGTGTAGAATGATGTGAAAGTATTGTAAAATTCACATTTTAAATTAAATCTACAAAACAATAATGTGTGCCGAACGTGAAGGGGTCTGAATACTTTCTCAGTCCACTGTATTTACACTCCAGTGCAGGTTTATCCTGAAATATAAACATTTTGATTTTCAAGCCAAATGGTTCAAATGTGAAAAACCTCTTTTAACTTCTGCACATATTTCTTGGGATTTATTTTCATTTTTTTTTTGGGACAGGCAGGGGTATCTGTATGAGCATGAGAAACAGAAATTTGTGGCATTGATAGGAACATACAATGTCCCTCTTTGTTGCTACAGGGAAGGTGACCCAGCTATTGACAGGGATGTCAGATCCATATATAAAAAAAATGATGCTATGGAAGAGATATCACAGAGAGCATCACTATCAGGCCAGTGGAGGGCACACAGCCCTAAGAAACAGATATACTGCCTCTCTTATAGAACTGGCAATGGAAAAAGTGTTTGGAAGACCCTGTCCTTTCTGATCAACTACTGGCTCAGACGTGCAGATGTCTCTAGAGGAGTCCTAGCCTGGTATCCACCGAGGCAATGGACAGCTGCTCTGACACTAGAAAAGATTCAGTAGCATGAATGTAAGTAACCTTGAGAAATGGTTTAAATCCACCTGTCAGCCAAAAGTGTATTGAGTACAGTCAGAAGGCAACTGGGTTAACCATCATTTGACAGAAAGAAAAGTAACTAGATTCTGGAGAAAGACAGAGATACTGAAAGAGAAGGTAATGGTATTGCTTGGAGGATAGTCTCGTGTGGCAACTAGTTGGTTATGGCAGCTTGGTGCTTCATCTTAGTATGCTCAGTGGCATTTGAACCTGTCCAGTTTTATATACCTCACTACTAACTATTTATTTGAGTGTTCTCAGACTCCACTTTTCCAATTGCACTACAGGTGCCTCAGTCAGTTTTTGGAATCTGTTCAGAAGTGTATAACTCCCTAAAATGCCCTCAAGTCCAGTGGTGGACATTGGTAAATCAGAATTATCATAAAGGGAATTAAGGAAGGTCCTTGCTGGGTTGGAACCATGAATGCTACTTCACTGTAATTTCTGTTTTACTGTGGTTTCAAGTACTAGGGTGTTGCACTGTGTTAGCCATTATGAATGTAGAGAAAAGCCAAGCAAAATGACACCTTTTATTGGCTAACTAAAAAGATTACAATATGCAAGCTTTCAAGGCAACTCAGGCTCCTTCTTCAGGCAAGATGTAAGGTGTAATTTTGCTTGGCTTTTCTCTACTGTGTTTTCAAGAAAAGATATTTAATCCCACAGTAATAAACTGGATGGAATAATTCATTCCATTGATGGGAAAATGTATCTACAGTTAAAGATGGTATAAGAGAGGTGAATGAGTATCATAGACATCATTGCAGAGCTCTGAATTATTACAGGAAGCAGAACCAGTGATGGTAATTGAAAATCTTATAAAGATGATTCAATGCTGATTCAATCAACATTGATTTAAAGTAGCTACAAATTACAATGCTGTATTGGCATCAAAACTGCCTCATCATGAAATGGACTTAAATAAAAGCCTACTTTCCAGAAACAGTAAAATGTAAAAACCCCATCCTCAGTCGTTGCCGTTCTATCATATTCTGAATAATGACTTTGTGTTTCGTTCTATTTCATCATGGCTTATCTCTATTGTACTTTGTAATTATATGCAGGTGTTGAATGTTATTGGCTTTTTAAAAAATGTAGGGTTTATTTTGATAATAATGTGGTGTTATCAGTTAATTTCTGAGTTACTGTCATTTGTACATAGTGCAATTAAATTCTGCACTCTTGACTAACACATCTTATCTAGAAACACATATGATTTAAAGTTTTAAATCTTTGCTGCTCCTGCTTACTCCTCCTGTGTCATAGAGTTGATCATAAGATCTTTACACACAGTAATATTGCTCCTGTGCAAATGAGGAAAAGAAAAAGAAAACTTCCAAAAGAAAACAAGCTAGGTGTTATAAAGCTGCTCTGAAATTATATTCATTCATATTGTATTATTACACAATTTATTGTTATGCTTCTTTTATTTTCTGCTTACATCATAGTGCCCTATTGTGTTTGATGTTACAGATTTTGTGTGTAGATTTTTCATGTGCATGTTGTAGTCTGCGGCTGGGGCCCTTGACCAGCCGGTACACCTCCATACTGGGAGGAACAGAGGAGCAAGCGTGGCCAGAGCGTTACCTCCTCCGGGACGCTACATGTGTTGTAGTGGTGCCTCAGATTCCTGCAGGGCTTCATGGGAGTTGGAGCTTTGGTGCAGCCCTGTTGGGATCCACTGGCGTAACCAGGGGGTGCTGCAGCAGGAGCTGCTGAGTCATTATGGGCAGTTCAGTGCTGCCGGAAATGAGTAATCAAGCGCCTAGAGCACTTCCGGGTGCCTTATAAAAGGAGCCAGCAGCCACTACTCGGAGAGCCAGAGACGGAAGGAGGAAGACTAAGCTTGACCAGTGGAGTGGTGGAGAAAAACGAGAGTTAAGGAAGACTTGTATTGTACTCTGTTGGTGCTTTGGACTGTGTTGTAAGCGTGGAAAACAGGGGAAGATGTTTCCCACGAGGTAAAAAGGAAAAATATAAAACTTGTGTGTGCCTTGAACTTGTGTCCCACGTTTGTCTGTGTCGGTTTCAGTTGGCAGTGCCAGCCTGGGTGGTCAACAGGGTATTATTTGCAGCAATGACCCCATTGCTAGATGGTGTCATGCACCTCCTGTTGTTCAACTTTTGAATAAAATCACAGTGAAATTCTTGGTGAGAATTGTTAGTGATAGGGATGTCGAGTTACAAAATAGGACCTAATCCTCATCTCTGATTCTTTTTAAACCATTTACATGTCCAAAATTCATTGTTTCATTTTGGCAACCGCAGTCAACATTTTTAGGTACAAATACTGTAATTTAATTAAACTTTTGCATGGAAGAAATAGTCCATGTTCAGTCCACCAAGAACGAGAACATCGACATGTAGTACATGCTTTGCAACAAAGCAAAGCCTACAGTGAATATGATAGAAGCCTGTATGAATCTGAAACACATAATATTAAAATTTGGTGCAAATAGTAAGACCCAATATACACAGATTGCACAGGCATCTACCTTCATTTAATGATCATGCATTACTGATAGGGGGTAACCCCAATATGCTATTTGCCTGGCTATGTTTTGTTATCAGAATTTTGTTTGCTCTGCTCTGTAGCTCTGATCTCATATCTTTCCAAAATCTTAAGCCTTCCTGTGGCATTTCTTCCTCATCATTTTTTGTCTATCTGCAACTGTGTTTAGTACTAAGGTCCTTTTGGGTTCTCATTCACATCTGTTCTACGCAGCATTCCAATCTTCTTCTCTCGGAAAGCCACTATCTGATCTCAACACTTTGCTACTTATGTCATCCTATAAACCCCTTTCCTCATCTCTCAGTGGTCTCATAATTTTATTATATCTTCACATTTCCTCTTGGATATCCTCTTTAGATAATCCCAAAGGAATCCTAACTATCCATCCATTATCCAAACCTCTATATCCTAACTACAGGGTAACAGGGGTCTGCTGGAGCCAATCCCAGCCAACACAGGGCACAAGGCAGGAAACAAACCCCAGGAAGGGTGCCAACCCACCGCATGGCATGCACACACACACCAAGCACACACTAGGGACAATTTAGAATTGCCAATGCACCTAACCTACATGTCTTTGGACTGTCTGGATTCTCTGCCTTTTTTGCTCTCTCTGTGTTTCCAGGTCATTTTATGCATAAGAATTTGTTTCAGTCTCCATTTTTGCCTCTTTTCCCATCTATGAGTTCATTAGGTAAGGTGATTTGCTTTTTCTTTTAAATAAAATGGAATTAAGTATTTTAATACCTTATTTTTTAGTATGGCACCTTGAATGGAGACATGTTGATTGTTGGATTGATAAGTAAGAATTATACTGTACTATACATGTGTGACAGTGCTACTACTACTATTACTAGAATTTCTCATTCTTTAGTTTGATCTTATCACTTACAGTTCCTCCATTGCCAAAAAGTCTAGGCTTTGTGATTTAAAGGAACTTCCAGTCGGTCCATCTAAAACTGAGATTCTACTTTATTAGCAGAAATGTGTGATGTTTTGTTGGGTACAATGAGTTGGTATTGCCACTATTCCTGCTGATATGGTGCAGGACTCAGGAAAGCGGTGGGAGAGATGAGGGAAGGAAGCTTTGATAGGAGAGATGGGGGATGGATGTTGTTTGTGTACATTTTTTCTTATATGCAGTTATTTCTTGCTGTTACAAACTGATTATTTTGAATTATATTATTAAAAATTGGATCACAAAAATGGGATTGCTTGTATTGAACTTTGTGCCAGGCATGAGTGAGGTGGGCTCTGTTTAGTTCTTTTTTGGTGTATTCATCACTATTGATTATGAACAACATCTCATGGGATTATTGTGAGTTTAAGGATTGGTGGGAAATTGAGAATGCTTTGGCATAGAATGCTCAAAAGGAACAAGCAAGAGGTCAGAAATACTGAGTGTCCAAAACAAAAAAGGGGAAACTGAGAGCCATAATTTTGGAAACAGAAGGGGAGTCAAGAACCCAAAAGAACCAATTGCCACCTAACTGTCTCATTTTTGAACCAGATTTACCACAAACTAAATAATGAGTTAACAAACCCCATAAATTATAACTCCTATAATTTATTTTATTAATTGTATATAGTTGTTGTTTTTGTTAATTTGTAGTCTGGCTGATGAGCACTACTATAGAGGTTTTTTTTTTGTGTGCCGGTAATATATTGTATTTTTATTATCTTTGATACATTCTTTTTTAATGTAAGCTATGTGTTTTAATAATATTTGTCAGGTGTAAAATATGCCTGTATCGTTTCACTGTAATCTGTGACTTAATTAGAAACCATGAATACATACCCACAGCACTGTATATACTGCATCTACTGTACAGTACACACAGAATATGTGTTTCTGTATTAAACATTATTTGGTTCCTTTGGTTTGCTAGGCATATTCAGTTTTTCATTGCATTTTGATTAAGTATGCAAAGTAGTTTTAAAATAATGCAGTTGTCACCCTAATTAGTTTGGATAATTTCTCTTACTGAAATATAATACAGTACTATTAGAGCTTTTCAGTTTTGCTTCTGTCAGTGGAGGAAGTTTACTCATTATAGCTTAGAGCATACGCTATAATGGATAAGATAATGCATTTTTATATGCTTGATGATTATGCTTATTCTTTCCCATGGTATCAAAATTGTTCTTCAGCAATATATATGACTATTCTCAGAGAGTTGAAATGCCTCTTTAATGTCTTTGAATATAACTGAGGATGTACTTTACCAAATACATGTATATGTTTATTACACAAATATAGCTATATTTTTGAGTTTAAAGAAAGAGCAAGAAAACTAAGAAGCCTAAGTTACTTAGAAAGTTGTCTTTGAAAACAAAAAAAATATATTAAAAAATGTAATTGCATTGAATTTATTTTATTTCACAACAATGAAATATTTTCATTTACTAGTACCACTGGTTCAGAGACCCTGAACATTTAGCAATGATACAGTACACAAATCAATAAGCATACCAAGCTAATGGCCTGGGGCTAAAAACTGATTGTAAGTCTAGATGTACAGTACTACTTTCATTTCTGCACACTGCCGAAAGCAAACATTATGTTATTGGTGCATGTTGGGTCTAAGTCTCTTTTGATCTGGTATGACTTGTCATAAAGTATTTGAATGGAGGAGGATGCTAGAATTATGCAAGTGGTTGTGTGTCAATGTCCATAATGTCTCAAGTGCGGGAATTAGGCTGCCTGTTTCTCATTTGTAGACTTGTGTGATTTCAGCTCCTTAGGGTGAATTGACAGGTTTTAAAATGTACGTTCTGTATTATTCATTATAAATGTAATTCAATGGTCTACTTATTTATTTGCTTCTACAATAAATAATTCATAAATGACTAATTTTTATTTGAATTAAAGTAACACTATATATTTTAAGATATAGAAAATCAAAGTGTTACTGGCTTTTCATAAAAAACAATATTTTGAAGATTGTCCTCAAATGTTAAGTATGATTGGCCTACTCTTTTAAAAGCTTGCTTTCTGTTTGCTCAGTTAAATATAATCAAGTTCTAATTTATTCACATATTCTGCAATGTAGATGCAGGCATCTGGCATAAGTATGTTTTAGGCATTTAGCTGCAATTTGTGTAAGGTCCCTCATGCCTTCATGTACTGAAGTTGGCAGCTGGACAGGGCAGGCAACTACAATATGAAAATTTAATAGCGAATAAGCACAAACACATTTTATTTGTGCTGCACTGCCAGCTAGAGATGCACTTTTCTTATTTTTACTATTTATTATGTAATTGAAGTAAATAAGCTTCAGTGATCAGTTTCTTGAATTCATATTTTATTAGGATATTCTAAGAAAAATATGTTTCTAGGTGTGTTGTAAACAAAATACTACTAATTACCTCCAGAACTTTATAGAAGTATAGAAATATATCAGATATGACGTGTATCTTCTGAACATTTGTCACATGCATCAAGTTAATTTAAAGAAGCTAACATTAAAAAGGTATTTAATAAAAAATATAGTAGTTAATAGGGGATACATCTATTCAACACAATTACATTGACAGAGGGTATATCAATGATGAAAAATAATTCAGATATGTTAAATATGATACCATTCCACTGTGAAATTCAATGGATTATTTTAAAAAAAGAGGGTTATATAACACAAACTGAAAGTATCATAAGGTGGCATAGTGACGCAATGATTAATTTTGCTTCCTTACTATTCCAGGTTATTGCTTGCGTACAGTTTGCATGTTGTGTCTGTGTCTGCATGGATTTTTTCTGTATTTTCTACTCACATGGCAAATATTTGATTGTTGACTTGAAACTGACCTGATGTGAGTGTGTGCAGAGGTGTGCACTCTGTGATATAGTGATAGCTGATTCACGATTGATTGATTTTAACAGCTCTTTTCAGAGAGTCACACAAATCGATTTGCTAACATGAACAAATCGATTCAGTGGAGCTCAATGAGATTGCTTTTGCATCCTGCATGATGTCATCGCTGTCTTTTGTTTTACTGCCATTAGTAGGTGTTTAAAGAACATGCACAAGAACTGCCTGGATTATGTCTCGTGACTCACTTCATTTATGAGTCTTTTCAGTTCAAATTATATTAGTATCATCAAATGAAAGCTTTATCACTGATGATTATTCACTAATTCATCATAAAAGTACAATACAGTAACAACACATTAAGTGTATATGTATTAATTGTTGTTTTGTACAATTCATTATTGTAAACAATATTAAAACTAATATGTGTATGTCATTTGTATACTGAACAAATTACTCACGCAAAACACACCTTATAAAAATATTCTAATTTCTAATAATTATTTGTTTTCAACTTTACTTTAGTACTAAATTTGTTATGAGAACCAGTTGTACAATTCCTGTTTATTTAATTCAAGAACTGAATTATTACTACAAACATGTCACACAATTCTTGTTCAGCTGTGAATTCTGTAAATAGTTATATGTAGATATACACACAATACATATTTTCTATACATAGACGTTCAACTGCGCTGAAACCCTGTTTTCCTCCTTAGCATTACATTTTTTCTCAAACAAATGGTGAAGTGTCACGTCCTGTGGGGGTTGTCCATCTCCAAGGAGTGCTCCTGGCATCAACCTGTTTCTGGTATCTTTCTGAAACAGAAAAACAAGGTGAAAAGGAGGCTCTGCACTGTCTGTACCAACGTTGTTCTGAGTGTGACTATCTCCAGGTTAGGGTTTTGGATGCTGGGACCAGCGAGCTGGACCCATGCATTCCCCGCCAGGTGATTGGTCATCAAACCCTAGTAAATTGTTGGAACCCCATATCATTCAAAACCATTATGAGTCAATTCTCATTGGGTTCCGGTATCATATCCAGTACCAGTGCCACTCACCTGTACCGTTACATCTACTAAAGTGGAGCATCCCATGTCAAGCATACATAGATATTCCTCTGCCCTCTTCAGCGATGCTTCTCCAACGCCACGATCATTTTAATTAAACTGTTCAATACCTGTAGTACAAAGTACACAGGCTGGATGACCCTCTCCTGCTCCCATATATCACATACACAGTTAACTGTTTCAGCCGGTGGCTCATGGACATTGGAGTTCTGGGGGTTGGCAATGAACCAGATGGGCTCCGCCTGCCTCACCTCACTGGCGGCCACCTTACCCACCCCCTAGGACTCCTTACTCAGGAGTGCAGCTCAACACTACATCCTACTGTTGTGGGACCCCACACACAGGCCAGCGTTTAATCTGTCCATCCCCTACGTCTTCAGGGTGGTCGTCGCTTCCTTCTTTGGCATGTAGCAGAACGGGGTCGTTGTCCGAGAAATCTTCTGAAATCGCACAGGCGTCATCTTCCTTGGAAAGATAGATTGGCGACAGAGGGGCATCAGGTTTTTCTTCCACTTGTAGGTAAGGGCAGGCAAAAGCTGTAAAACTCTCCTAGGGCTTATCATATCTTAGCCCGGCACTTCCCTCCTTCAGCAATGCATCGCCCTGTACTCCCCGCGCTCGATTGGCCTTCTTGCTTCCCACACTAGGTTCTTCTCTCATGACAAGACCACGTACTTGGCCACTCACTGTCTTCATGCTTGATCTGGTCCTCTTTTTCCCCATTGCTGTTTGGAGCAACATCTTGGAGAACCTCTGCGACCTGTCAGCATGTACTGCTGCGCTGTGTGTGTGTTCTGTGCTATGTGTTAGGTTTAGCCCACAAGAGAATTTTGTAAATGATGGCCAGGATGTCCTATCTGGGATGCAACTTGTGATGACCCAGGGCACAACTGCCACCCAATCTGACATAAATAGGCAAGTATACCCAGTTTAGTCCAACAAGAGCCTTTATGATTTTAAGAGCCCTGTTGATTTTTTTTTCTCCAGATGTCTGGAGTTTTTTTATGTCCTCTCTGGCCATTTGACCTTACTTTTATTTTATGTTAATTAGTATTGCCTAATTTTATATTTTGTCTTTTTTTCTCTTTCATCATCCTCTAAAGCACTTTCAGCTACATTATTTGTATGATAATGTGCTATACAGCATACATAAGTATTGTTGTTGTGTTTATAGAAAGGCAACCTTTTTTACAGGAATTTCCAAAGTCTGATACCAACAGTCACAAATATAATGAAATTCCAATTCCTTTCCTCAGAAGCCTTCCTCCTTCACAGGGAAGTCTTGTCAGCATCACCCTCCGACTGGCTATTTTTGGGAGGCAGCTGGCTCCTTTTTAAGCCACACCCGGGAGCATGCCAGGTGGTTCATTAAGGGGTCTGGAATTGCTCCCAGGTGCGTCTGAGGCACCAAGTAGGGCTCTGCAGCACCTGTAGTTCCCACAGCTCCCCATTGCAGCATCCACGGATTCTAACAGGGCCGTGCTGGCAATCCATGGTGGCATCCCAACCCAGGAGGGCCACCAAATAACAGTCCAGGGAAGAGAAAGTCCCCTGGAAGTCATCTCCAACTGTCCTTTCACCTCAGAGGTGCCATCCCCTATATATATATAGATTCAGTATGTGAATCGAAATGCTCATCAGTACAGTCGTAAACATTTTACTAAGATTTAATGCTGCCAAAAGAAGCTGAGGTTCCCAGTGTTTTTAATGTTTGAATTAAGAAGGTTCAAAAATAGGTAATTGGATAGATTAGAATATTATAAACATAGAAACAAAGACACATAAACAAAGGCAATAAAGATAACAGTATATCATATACAGTACATATGCATTCAAAGACAAATTTTACCTTGCAAGAACCTTAAAGAAGCTAAAACAAAATCATGAATAAAAATATATAGTATTTAATGTAACTAACTGAGGTTTTCCAAAAATCAAAACCTAAATATAAATCTTGACACATCACTGTCAGTCATTCTTTATAATGCTGTAACAGCATGTTTCATCATAAGCCATTTTATAGAGGAATATGAATACACTGTTAAGACTGTAGAAACACGGTGGGTTAAATGTGTATTGCACAAATGCCAGAAAAATTATTTTTTCAGTAATATATTTAATATTATACAGTTAAATATATTTCAATAATATATTGTATACTTAACAGTATGAAAGTTAATAAATAATGTATAGCAGAAAAATCTATTGATTATTTTATCTTCATTGCTACAAGTAGATTTTGTAGGAAAACAAGCAAAAGACAAGAAATGTTGATGGTATCTCTGACAGATCATATTTTTAAAAAACAGTATTGGTCAACAGCACATATAGAAAATAACAAATAAATGATTTCTTCATGCTGAATGAGAACCTTAAATGTTTAAAGAGATTTTAAGAAGACTTTTGGCATACAGAGTTGCTTTAATCACCAATATGTCAGCTACTGAGTGAACCACTTCAGAAATGAAGATCATTCAGCACTGCCTCAGACATCCAGACCCAAAGGCAATATGGAACTTGTTGGCACCATGATTAAAAACAGTAGATATATCACAGTTGCTGAAAATGATTTGAAAGTTGTTATTCATTATAGGTCAGCTCCCTTGATTATTGTTACTGACACTGGATGCAATAAAGTTAGTGCAAGATGGATTTAATGACTGATAAAGCAGTAACAAAAATATCCAAGAATTTTTAAATGCTCAAAAACATTTTTCTTCCCATAGGCATACAAGTATTAGAGGAGAGGGCTAAACAAAGTGAATTGAAATGATGGAGATCATTTTGTTTTTTTCATAGCTGTCAATGTTGATGTTTCCTCTTTCTACCTGGTTAAATAGGATTCAAGAACATATACAACATAAATAACAAAATATGCAAAAATTGGCTACAAATGAAAAGACAGAGACCATCTTTGTGGTTCTTGTTCTAATGTGTTGGTCAATACAAAATTTCCAGATAGAAGCAATTAATGAATAGTAGAAGCTTATTTTGAAATTTCTACATGCACTAGAAATTTGATAAATTGTTAGTTATACAAGAATCCTCTAACTCTTGCATTACCGGATACTTTAGAGCATAGCTGTAAGTATCCACAGCCTGAATGTCAGTATTTTCTTTCATTTGGCCATGAGAACTATGAATTTTCTAATCAAATCTGAAATGCAGATCTTAACAGTACAGTACACTGTGTGGACTGTAACATCGTACTTTCTTAGCTATGTCACTAAACAGAAGCTCTTGTAAACAGCAGCACCTGGGGCCTCATGTATAAACGGTGCATACGCACAGAAATGTTGCATAAGAACTTTTCCACGTTCAAATCACGATGTATAAAACTTAAACTTGATGTAAAGCCACACACTTTTCCACGGTACCTCATACCTTGTCGTACGCAAGTTCTCTGCTCGGTTTTGCAGACTGGCTGCACCCAGCATCAAAGCAGTGCTACTGTTCCTGTGTGGTTACTCTTTATTTTCCTGACGCGGCTTTATAAATACACTGAAACTAACTGCATATTGTTTATTAGTGTAATGCATCTGATTGTAATTAACTTGTAACAATATAATGATCCAGGGAATAGCCATAGTATTCCAAATACCATAACTGCTTTAGCGTTGTTACTCTCACTGCACCTTCTTCTTTTTCTTCTTTCAGCTGCTCCCTTTAAGGGTTGCCACAGCGGATCATCTTTTTCCATATTACTCTCAATGCGCCACTCAGAGTATTTATATCACTGTATCTGAGTGGGGAATCACAGCAGCAGCTGATCAGAAAGAGAATTATCGGTATTACAGCATCAAGCCCACGCTGCCAAAGCCACAGCAAAACGTTTCAAAGCCTTTCCTGTACGGACCTTGCAGTTCATAAACAGTTTCATCCCAAGAAATATAAACAATTCAATATCAATCAATTGGTCCTTGTAGAACTGTTTGCACTTATAAGTACAATTACGTCACTGTAAACTTGCACTACAGTTATAATATAGCACAAGCTGCACCATTTTATAAAGCGCGTATTTACATATGATGACGATATCATTTGTAAGATGAAATGCAACAAAATGTTTATTATATTATACAGATAAAACTTTAACTTCATTTAAATAATCTGTGTTGTTAATAATTAAACATGTGAGGACACGGGGCTGCAGCGCTAGCAAGTTCACGTATTGTTCCTGCCTTGCGCTGTATATTTGCTGAGACTGGTGCGACACTGGAAGGATAGATGGATAGAATAATTAAACATGTACTATGAAGATATTTCAATGTTCCTTAAAAGTTTTGAAGAATCATCATTGTAAGCTTACAGATGACTTAACGTCTATTACAGAGCTGATTGTGTGACGATTGGAGGCTAGTACGTTTAAAAGAGACAGGACTACTACAATAAAGTATTTCATCGAAGGTCGCGCATGGCGCAGCAACATCTTGTACGAGACATGAACAATCACTGTGCCATCGTGTTCTTAATAACATTCTTTTATCCCAATCATCATGAAAATTATATCACATATACATCTCAGTATTTTAGTTATTCAGAGAGCTGTAATATCATGAATATAATGGATTCTGTGTCCTGTCAGAGAAAGAGAAAGCCTGTTTAAGAAGCACGTAGTGATTCACACACAGAGCACATAGAAGATCAAATACAAAACAAAGCATTTAACGTTCTACTTTAGTTACGATGGGATTTGAGAAACTAGTAAATTAAATGAATTTAAGATGAAGTTTATGATGTACTACTTTAATGACAAAATAAACTACGTGATTAAAGTGGATATTTTGAGATTGAAGTTAACATTTCATGCTTTTTTTCCTACTCTGTGCCTTTTTTTCACACTGTAATAAGCTTCCATATGACACTCAAATGGTGGACCACGTCTCGCCTTTTCACGGCGACTTTGATATCTGACAACTTCTTTTTTATGTTGGGCACTGTGCAACATTGTGAACTTGTGCTTGTTTCTTCCGACACGCTATGTCACTCGATCAACTTTCTTTTCTTGTTTATTCCACTGTATAAACCAACAAATAGTATGTTTTTCTTTGCTTCCACTGGGTATTTGCTGAAATTCTTTTATTTTCCCTCTTGCTTTTCCCATTGCCTTTTCACAGAAAACAGAGCTTAAGATCTATTTATATTGATTTGCATATTCAAAGAGGCGTAATTCTGGGAGGAGATGGGGTGGGACAGAAGGCGCGTGCACATGCGTTAGTTTTCATGCTGACCGGAATTTATGTAGTGGAAGAACGCGGAAGTTGGAGTACGCACAGATTCCTGCATCTGGAATTTTCTGTGCGTACGTCATGTTATAGTGCGAATTCTACGCACGGCGTTATGCATGAGGCCCCTGGTCTGCCTCAGCAAAAACAGTACTGTTAAGATTTGAAGGTGTTATGTAAATCTGTTTCACCTCATTTCTGAATGCAACATTCTATTAAAGCCACTATGATAGATCTGTATAATGACTAAACAAAGAAAATATTTTTAATGTAATAATGTTCTCCAAAGTTGCTACACAGATTTATATTTACTACTTTCATTAGGGTTTGTTTCCTAGAATTGTGCTATTTAAGACACTGATATCAGATCTGATCTTCTGTTCTGTTGTATTCCATTGCTGTTCCATTTAGTGTTTTGTTAAATTGTTAAATTGGCTCAATTGGCTCCAAGATTAATAAACTCTAGGTTTGGCCAATCCAGCCATTTCAGATAAGCTGAGAGGCATCTCAAATTCAAGTGTCTGTATCCCAATGCGGTCATTGCCAGGCACCTTGTTCTAGACAGCCTGTTGTAAAATGTTGTGTGGATTTAGTAGGTATTGTGAATAAAAACGTGTGCTACATATGTTATTCAAAAAAGAACCAAATCCAGCAACATTACACCCTTAGTTCCATCATCATCAGCAGAATCATCATGTTCTACAACTGTTTTGTGAAAGCTCCAGAGACTCCCATAAATTATCTGTAGAATTTGCTGTTAACTGCTGCTGGTAATGGCAAGGAGGATGCAGGGTATTGATAAGCCAGAGGAAAGTAATACATTGATTTGAAATAATAATGATTTCAAAATTAACCTATTTACTATTTTTACAATACTAAAGATTGGAAAAGGCCATTGTATCTTAGATGCAACAATGATCAGGGTTTGTCAGTGGCTTTCAAGGTCAGTATTTCACAGAATGTCATTAAACTCCATTGACAGTGTGTAATGTTACTTCACACAGCCAGGAGATGTCTGTAGAGAAATGGGTAACAAATGCTTTGAAACCATGAACAATTGCACAATTACTTGAAATGTTTTGGTGCTTCACAAGGCTCTACTGTGCCCATCATTACATTGGGGCAAAGAGAGTTCTTAAATAAGGTCTCAGGTGGCTACTCTAATAGCAGTACACCTCCAAGATTTGTTGTCCCAGTCCCCCTGAGCTCTGCTGCGAGAAACTAAAATAGGAAAGAAATAAATAGCATTAAACCAGTTCAAAAAGTTGGAAAAATAGCTACCATATAAGTTGCCAAAAGAAGTATAATAATTAAATTCTTATAAAACAATAACACTAAATGAAAACTGATAACAAGTAAAACAATTTAAAGAGGAATAACTCAGAAAATAAAACAAGGCAAACAGAGACAATTGATCCTGTATGATCTTGAGAATGGCCTCTTCCTCTGCCATTGCAAAATCATATTAACAAGTAATATTTTTAGCATAGTCAGTAATGAAATAAGCTGTTTTTATTATCTTTCTTTTTGGACTGGATATGTGAAAAAACAATTCTTTTTTCAATGTATAGTTCTACTCCCACTAATGCAGGAACTCTCTAAATGTGTTTTAATTTTCTAATTTATTTCTTTGCTTATATGAAAACAATAATGCAATAATTAATCTAAAATTACATGGTAATAACTGCTTTTATTAGTACTTCCACCCGTACAGCTTTTGATACACTACAAGTAAAGACTTTTTTTTAAGATTTCAATTTCAATTGACTGGTTTTGCACTATTAATCTCTGAGCAAAGTAAATTTTGCTCTTTTCACATCTGAACAAATCCCACTCCCAGAAGAACTACTTCCACTGCTCTAAATCCTTAAGTTCATGTGTTTAGTAAATATGCATCTTTCTCTATTTTAAGTCCATTCATTATTCAGCAAATGCTTTTGCTCAGTTGTTTGGCTCAATACACCATTGCTGAAAGATTATCCCAAAAATGTAAACAGCCTAATAAAATGCACACCATGTCATATACTCTAGTGGCATAGACTGAGTTTTAAATCGAATGGTAGCTTACTTAATTTCTGTCTTTGACTCTCTCTAACCCTAAGCAGGGTATTTAACCTGCCATTGCTCCAAGTGTAAAAATGTATGAAAATAATTGTATTGCATCCCAATTTTCTATGCCCATCTTGTGAAAAAAGGCATCAGCCAAATAAATAACAGCCATAATCGTAAAATCTGTATCTATTAACTTTTAACTAATGTTCCTTCGATCATAATGTCTTCCTAAAATATTTAAAGATTTATACATAACAGATAGATAGATAGATAGATAGATAGATAGATAGATAGATAGATAGATAGATACATAGATAGATAGATAGAAGTAACAGTTATCTATCTTTCCAAATATAAGTATTCGTATTTAACCATGATACAGATATGTCAATTTATCAACTTCCCCAAAACCATTAAAGAAGTACTTCACTCAAAAATTATTTTTTTTATTACCCCATGAAGTTTGTTGTAATGGCCGAGAAAAAAATTGAATCTCATGCTTTTATGCTGAATTTCAGATAAAAAAGGTATATAATAGAAGCCAATGGTGACCAATAGTGTACAATGGCAAACAATGTGAAAAAATCCGTGAAAGAAAGAAAAAAAAACAACTAATGTTACTTGTGCTACATAATCCACATGTCAGTTATCTAGTCATATGCTCCAAGCATTCAAAATGCGCAATTTGTTTTCTAAAACACTGTTAAATAAAGTCTTCCAGAAAAATCAGTACAAGTCATAAATAGGAAACACAAGTCACATGGGACTGGCTCTTTTGAAATTAAGATAAGACTTTTGACCGATAATGCAAATACTATGAGTATTATACATCACATAAATCTGAAAGTGTGATTGAAACATACAATCAAAAAAAAACCAAACAAACTTGTAATAAATATACCATAATTCAAAGGGTGAATAAAGCAGGTAAATTACCAATTGGACCAATGTGCCAGCAAAGTCACATACTATGAGGGTAGGAGATAATGGATGGTAATTATTAACAAGTCTAATCGCCTGTGGATAAAAAAATTATTCTGTACTGTTATAGTCCTTGATTTCACACTCTTATAGCATATGGCTGATGGGAGGAGTGTGAATAGGCCGTGTTGCAGCCATTGGCGACTCTGTCTAAAATAAAAATCGTCACCTGTTGATTAATATACAATAATAAGCTAAAATGAAATGTTTGACACATGCATTTCATTATTAATAACTGTTAACGCTCATCTTTCTTCCTCATTATATGTTCAGTAGTTTGTCAATTTTTAAAACTCTTCTGAAAATGATCATATGTCAAACAAGTTTACTAAAACTAAAAATATTGTAACATTGGCATGCTGGACCTGACAAAGAGAGAAGGAGAGGGGCAGGGATAGGGAGAGGGAGAGATACCTTCTAGGCTGCTTGTTTTGGAGTGATGAAGACAGCACTTATCTGTAAAAACACAAAATTTCATGAGAGGGTTAGGTGCGAAAGACTGGAGTGGAGAATCTATATAGGAGCACTAAAGATGGAGGGATGGACTAAAATGCAGGCTAGTCTTTTTTCCTTTCCCTTCTTTTTTTTAAATTTCCTCTTATATCACTTGACAGCTGTGTACGTACCACACCAGTTGAGAATCGCAGCAGTAGTCTATAACTAAACTGGCACAGTACTACTTTTATGCAACAATTGCAGAGCAACTTAAGTTATGTTCATTTAAAAACTACATCAGACTTCAAAACTGAAATGGATTTTTTTTTAAGAACATCAATCCCAATAGGGGTGCCGCAGCCCCCAAACTCAGGTAGATACATCTTCAGGATACAATGGGATGCATCATTAGTGATGTTCTTAGGGTCGTAGTGGGCATCAGGTCCCCCTCATCCAGGTGACCAGCCAGAGCTGATCAGACCCTAGCTTGCATCCTAGTAGCAGCTATCCACTGATCAGCTCAATCAATAGCAACTTAGTGGTTTTCTCTGCAACCTCTGCCATGGATCTTTTGACTTTCCTTTTAAAAGTCCCAATGATGTCCAGCATGTTAAATACTTTGAGGACTGAACATCCTGCAAAGCCCACTTTAATCAGCTGACAGTGAGCCTTCCACTCACAGATCCAGCTCTGCTGCACCATTTCCTCGTATGGGCTACTCTTTCTTTCATTAGCTTCCTCTATATGATTTTTCTAAGGCAATGAATTCTAGCATGATAATCTGCTTGGTGGAATCTGAAAAAATGATCTTGTTTGGCTATAGGGTTGTTGATGCTGTGTGATCTAGAAATCTTAGATGTCTACCTAGATCTGCTTATATCTGCCTGTCAGAAGCTGTGGGAAAAATGCCAGATGTTGCCTTTGGCTTAATTGGAACTTTTCTCCAGCTTTGATGAAGGAAATGAACTTCTTTACAGGATGCTGGCATCTGCTTGCACTTATCACTCCAACGAAGCACTCAGCAACTGGTTTCAGAACCTGATCATGGCCCCATCGGTAATGACCTTCACCCAGTGCAAAGCTATTGGGCAGTGATCCTCTTCTCGAGCAAAGTAGCCATGACGAGGTGTTTCTCTTCCCCCATGTATGGAGGTTTGTGGGTTTTGGTAGAGCACCATGAACAGCTTCAACAAGTCTGCTTGCTTGATGTTACACTAAGAAATCTTTTATTATTTTGAGTTCTCCCTCCTTGTTCATCGTCCTTGTTTGTCTCAGCCCCACCATTCTGCTCATTCTTTCTTCTTCCTCTCCTGCTCGCACTTCTTCCTGTATCAACCAGCTGTTCTCTATAGGTCTTGTTGGCTTTAGTTTTAGTGCAATACCCCAGGCCAGCCTTTTCCCCTTGCCATAGTTCCCACTAAGGCCTTCTGTCTAGACTCTGCCACCTCCTGTACCTTTTCAGCCCTCCATTTTCTGGCATTTCAGACTGCTATACTGCTGAGGCCACCTTGGGGTCATTCAAGCATTTATATTTAAGAGCTTCCCTAGTACTATTATACCAAGTAAAATGTTTCTAACAATGAACTTGTATGGATACAAACATTGTTAATCAGTTGGCTGGAATAATAAGCAAAACAATGGTGTGTTTTTAAGGACGGTGGTGAGCCAGACCTATCCAGGTCATATGTACAACAAATATAACTAAACTGTGGCTTCATAGGTAAGGTCAAAAATTAATTCAGTCAATTAGAAAACAAAATGTCAATGTTATGCTTCTCAAGGGCCTCGCATTAAAATAAATTATGACAATCTCTGCTACAGTGCAAAAGGAGCACAGTGTATGGAAAAAAGGGGAATGAGATATGTCCATAAAATGCCTAGCAACAGGGGATGTCTTGTTATGGTTTCTTATGTTGATCCTGTGGTTGAATATATAAATTGTAATATGGTAAACAGGCTTTCCCCCACAGAAAAATTACTAAAATTAATGTAAAACCACCAGCTGTACTAAAGATGAAGAATTTTAATGTTTGAAAAATAAATACACAATAATAAATTATATATATAGAGAATTCTTTACAGTGTAGAAGTTATGAGCTCTATACAAGTATAGAAATACAGAATAATAAATTGAAAAGGTGTATAAAGTTAAGACCAGGTGGCAACAGAGAAGAAGGGCATTTGAATGTGTTTATTCTTTGCTCATTGTTTGCTGTAATAGTGTGAGATTATTCCTTTGATGTAAATATACATACATATATACTTTACGTGTCTGATGCTCTTGACAAATATACTGTAAGCTGTAATTAGAAGTAGGTATGTAAATGATTAGACTTGCATGCCAATACACCAGTAGACTTCCATACAATAGGCTTACCAAACAAAGCTGATAGCCAGTGTGGGCCAGATATCTTCGATCTTGTGACACTTGATTTTCTACTAGAGTACATCAAGAAAGTCTTTACAAATAATTGACTAAGTTTAATAGGAGCCAGATGGCCTTGTGAGTGTGTGTGGGCAACCCAATGTATGGAGAATGATGAACAGATAATGCTATAGACTAGCAGTGTCAAACTCAGATCCTGGAGGGCCACAATGACTGCAGGTTTTTGTTCCAGCCACTTTCTTAATTAGCAACAAATTACTGCTGCTAATGCAATAGACTTTCTTGCCTTAATTTTAATCGACTTTCTTTTTAAGATTCACAACCCTTAAATGTTTCTTATTTAAAGAAAAATGTGAATGTCTGAGTAATATTGATTTGTTGTAATCCACAAAACAGTTGGATGGAGTTCTCAGAAAAGAAGAGATTAACAGTTTTGGAAATGTCTTGTGTGGCAGAATGATAACACTAAGAGGCCATATAATTAAATTGTGTGTTAGATTAACAGCAAGAATTGGTTTCTAATTAAGATATTGGTTTGAGTAAAAATGGTTGCCCTCCAGGACCTGACTTTGACAGCACTGAGGTATGTGGTCATCTGTTGACTTGCTTTTCATTTCATTATTGCTTGACTACTGGGGAAGGAAAAAAGAAACAAGTAAGAGTTCTGAATTCTAAAAAGCAAGTAAATTAAAGTGAAGGCAAAATGGGTATGTGTCATTAGCCATAGTAATTAGTTACTAATTAAGACAGTTGCTGGAATGAAAGCTCTCACTCATAGCTGCCCTCCAGTTTTATATCCCTGACAGTGGTTACAAAAAGCCTCACAAATATGTTTGGAAGGATCTGAGAAGCTCAGATTCACAATGCCATAGAACAGGCATATTACAACAGGCCACAAGGACTGCAGAGCTTCCTGTGTTTGATCGACACGGGCATGCTGACAAAGTACATGTGCAATGCCACTCCTTATTCAGGAAAAGATCCCAGTCATCCCACAGGAGAAAGTCTTTCCGAGACTAAGGTCATAAAGCTTATGAAACCATAACAAGTTTCCACCTGCAGCTAAAGTCATTTGCAAACTGAAGTAACATTGCACATGTACTTTGTCAGCATGCCCGTGTTGATTAAACACAGGAAGCTTTGCAGTCTACTTGTGACTTTACGCTGTAGGAAGATAAGTAAATAAATCAAGGTAAATAACATTCGATGTGGTGTTTATATAAGTAACATATACATGTTTTTCATATAAAGACCATCACAAAACATAATCACAAACAGAATTTTTCACGATACCTTGGGGAGCTTGGTATGCCCTGCTGTTTCACTGAAGGACATGTGTGTGGCAGATTGACGCCAACAGTGTCATCTTTCACCTTTACGCCTGGAGCAGTTGTGTCGTTCTTATGTGTGAGTGGATGTTTCTTGCTAGGAGGGCTTCTGTTCTCTTTCTCTGATGTAGAAACCTCATCCTCATCTGAGTTCACGTCTGTTATAGCATGTCTTTATTTAAAAACAGCAGTGTAAGATCGGGGGGAGCATGAAAACGACTGAGAGAATAAAACTGAATAAGAAGAAAAAAGCTAACTTTTACAAGTACCATAAATGTACACCGGCTGTTACAGACTCACATCAAATTTATGTTTTTATTGTATTAAAGTAACAACAGGAGCAGCTCAATACTCAAAATGGTAACCTTGGAAAGCGCCCGGAATCGAACCCATGAACTCTTGATTATGAGTCAGCAGTTCTCACTGCTGCCCCACCCCCAAGCAGTTATGTCAGTGTTGTACCCTAACCCAATTTCTTTTTCTTCAGTTATATTCTTGAATAAAACAGCACTTGTTATGTTATACACAAACCTTTTGTGAAAGTATTTATTTGATATTTGGACTTCAGTCTTCACACATTATACACTTCATGTCAAAATTTTGTTGTTAGTACTATAACATGAAAAAAGTTTCTGTTTTAGGTATGTGTTCAACATTTCTTGTATTTCTCGCATTTTTTGTATTCCTATATTTACACAGATCATTGTAGACATGGAACACACATGAAATACATGTGTTCCAAATAACAATATATTATTGGCCCTATA